>NC_135479.1:94453503-95093295 GCF_052094955.1 Ictidomys tridecemlineatus
CTTAAAGTTTTCTTTAAGTTACTGCCAAGGCAGATGAGTCAATCATTCATAGCAGACAACTTCTAGGGAAATATCAGTACACAAACCTTGAGGATAAACAAATGTGAAAGAGATGATGAGGGGGAGTGTCTCAAAAAAGAAGGATTCATGGGACTAAGTCTTAACTGGACCCATAAAAGTCAAGATGAGGTGCCAACTGTCTCCTACCAGCTCAGAAGGGGAGATTCTTTAGTGGTGCAGGTGCACTAAGGTAACCTCCAACTGGCCACTGACCCCAGTGCCCGCATTAACAGGGATTAACTCGAAGATGAAGCCCCATGAATAACATGACCACCATGACAGTTCTGGAGAGGACCAACTAGGGTCAAAAACTCCACAGTCTGATGTGATGTGAAGGAGGAGTTGAATGTCTGACTGGCAAAGAGTGCATAAGGTGTTCCCCAGTTCTCAGGGCAAACATGAAGCAGTAATGAATTTGAAGCACTCTCAAGAAGGACAGTGGGCCTTCTCCATCAGTGCTCTCTGCTTGAACCTCACTTTGGTTTAACTTCCTTCTCACCTCACTTCCACTCTACTGCCACTTTTAATAAAGTTCTCTTGCACGACTTTTGGTGTCGACTTTAAGTTTTCTTTCATGGGAACACAAGAACTGAGGTTTGGAATTTCAGCTCCCTGCTCTCCTGTGACACTTTAGGGTACCTGCTTCTGATGAAAAACATTGGCCAGAATTAGGAGCCTCTTATCTGCCACTTTTGAATGAGATGATTTTGAGATTCATCACTTGGGTTCTACTTTCACAGGATAAATCATTTTAGGTTAATCTGGCATCGTTCAAATAAGATGCTCCACCCGTGTGGTGAGACTCTGGTGAATGGGTCGGAGCTGAAGCATGGCTCATGGTCAGTAAGCTTGGTTGTACTGTAACAAAACGGAAGCGACAAGAGATGTGCACAATTAAAATAATTTTTTTAAATGAATTTTCTGCAATAGAGGAGAGAATTATTAAAGCCTATTTTCATTTCCTTCCAGGGTCTAACTAGTGAAGGCTTTCCCCACCTGTCCTCCTGCCCTGAGGCCAGAACACTCCCTCTCCTGCTTTCATGCCATTGACAGCTCAGCCCTGCAGAGCTTCTGTCAGCAGGGAGTGAACAGTGCCACGGACCAAGAAGTGACTGTGCTTGGTTCACAGCTGTTCTTTAAACATCACTTTCTCAGGATCCCTGGTGACAGTGGAGCTTTTTAATGTGGTCAAGTTCTGAATATAAAAGTGTACATTTGCTCCACCATCTCTGTGACTCCTGCTCTCCTGCAGAGTCAGGATGAAGCGTAAGTAATAGGTAATGTGGTCATTCTCCAAGTGTCATTCCACGGTGGTGAGCTCAGGCTCTGCTCAGACCTCAAGACCCTGCCGCTCTCAGTCAAACTGGTTTTTGTGGCTGTCAAACTCCAACATGGCAAACTTCCCACTGATACTGAATGAGCAGAAAACTCAGATTACTGCTGATTTTGCCAGAGGGAATTTTATCAAGAACAGTCTTATAGTGGTGGGGAGTTGAGACTCAGGGTGTGTGTGTGTGTGTGTGTGTGTGTGTGTGTGTGTGTGCGCGCGCGCGCATGCGTATGTGTGCCTGCCTGTCTTAGACACCAAGGAAGCATGACAGATTGTGATGGGCTGTGATTTCGCTGCTGGCCAAGGTGGGCAGCTGACCCTCCGCCCCCTTCCTGTTCTCAGTCTCTGCCTGGCATGGATGCCGGAGGCCTGAGTTTGGAATAAGCATTACCCTGGCGTCTAACATAAACACCATGCCTCATATTTCTTCCCAAGAAAGGGAGTGCAGATTCTAAGTAGCTGAATCATCTGGGGACAACTCCCTTCATTGTGTAGGTTACAAAAACATAGTTGCTTATTATGGGAACCCAGATGGGAAATCCATTCCACATTCAGGTTAGACCGTTAGCCTGGCCGGTTTTAAATGACTAAAACATGATTTTTTTTAAAGAATGCCTTCACAGTGATTCGGAATTCCTTTTTGAAGAGCTGAGAAAAAAATTGAGCAAGAGTTATGAAGGGACTGAAGGAAAGGACCAATTTGCAACATAAAAATTACCTGGGGTACTTAGAACATGTTTATTTCTTGCTCCCAAAGCAATCAAATAAGCTGATGTGTTGAGACCCTTCAGGGTGACTGTCCCTGAGAGTATTAAGTCAGGAATTGGGGGTGACTGGTGAGAGAAGGGTTATTAAAAACAAGCTCGGGTGGAGTCTCCGTGGTACTTTGGCAGGAGCAGGTCTGTGGTCCTCAGTGCCCCTCATAGGCCCTCCAGGGGACAAGGGTGACTGCAGGACCTCATGCTTCCTGACCTCCTCCTCTCATGCCCTGTCTTCTCAGTGGCTCTGGTGTCATCAGAGATGACTTGATGATTTTAGGAGTGAAAGCGCCAAAGAGTCACAACATCTAGGTTTGGCACCAGGCTTAGGGAGCTCCATTCTGGCTTTTTTTTTTTCTTTAATGAAGAAAGAAGAACACAAACAAGTGGAAAACCTTCTATTCCCTTCTAGAATCAAATACAGATAGGTGGCAGGGATTTATTTCTTCAAGCTTTTCACAGAACAGAAAAGGACACTCAAAAAAAATTATTGGGGGGGATTCTTAAGAGGAAATAAATATTACCATAAGAAAATGAAGATCTCTGACAAATTCACTTTTTTTAAGAGAGAGAGAGAGACAGAGAAAGAGAGAGAATTTTTTAATATTTAATATTTATTCTTTAGTTTTCGGTGGACACAACATCTTTATTTTATTTTTATGTGGTGCTGAGGATCGAACCCAGCACCCCGCACATGCCAGGCGAGCACGCTACCGCTTGAGCCACATCCCCAGCCCAAATTCACTTTTTATTTTATTTTATTTTTTAAAGGGAATGTGGGGCAGGATTCCCCCTCCCCACAATTTTCATTCTTCAGCCTGAGGCTCTGATCCACCTGAGGTTCATTCAGTCGACAATATTTCCTGAGCAGCCTCTGTGTGGCTGGCCTGAGTGTCCCCCTAACTCTCCCAGCAGCTCTGAGGTGGTCACTATTTAACCCACAGGCCACAAAACTACACTGGCTCAAGTGACTTTTCCACAACTTGGCCTCACAACTTGGCCCCATGAGGGCAGCCTTCACTGGGCACCAGGCCAGGGATAATTGCTCCTAATGAAGAACAGTAGGAATTAGTCACGAAGCACAAGTTTTGACTTCAAATTCCTGACAGCGCTACAAACCCAAGTAATGTGATAAAAAATTACATGTCATTTGCATTCTTTGTACCAATGTGAAACTGGTGGTATCTTAAGTGTCAGTGGTCCCCAGTCCCTGGAGTTCCCAAAGTGGCAAAGGGAATTTTTGAATTATTTCCAGGTGTTAAAGGTGAAGTCTAACAAGAATTGTTTTCTGGGGCTGGGAATATGGCTCAGGGTGTAGCGCGCTCGTCTGGCATGCGTGTGTCCCAGGTTCGATCCTCAGCACCACATACCAACAAAAATGTTGTGTCCGCCGAGAACTAAGAAATAAATATTAAAAATTCTCTCTCTCTCTCCTCTCTCACTCTCTCTTTAAAAAAAAAAAAAGAATTGTTTTCCTTTGAAATAATTTCAAGCTTACTGAAAAATTGCAGGAATAGTACCAAAACCTCCCATATATCCTTTCCCTATATCTATAGGCTGTGGTGAGGCTGTCTCTCACTCCTGTCCCTCTGTCTCCTGCCCACCCATGCTTTGCCACAGACCCTGCATGTCAAGCTACCTCTGTCTCTAGGACCTGTGAGGGTATGAAATTGTCTTCCTGAGCCTCTGCATTTTGCCATATTTATTTTGTCATTTGCTATATAACCAATATGATGATCAACATCAGGAAAATCAACAAAATAGTCATAACCACAGTTCATACTCGAATTTCACTAATTGTCCCGGAGATTTTTTTTCCCCTCTGGTCCAGCATCCACTCCAAGGTCACATCTTGTGTTTAGTTGTTAAGTGTCCTCAGTCTTCTTCCCTCTTGCACATTTTCTCAGTCTTTCCCTACAGCCATCACCTTGATACGTCTGAAACTTGCATTCAGCTTTGGAAAGAGTATTACAGAAGAGTCTGTTTTCCTTCTCCACATGGCACAGTCACTGACCACAAATAAGCCAGCAGTTTGAAATAGCTGACACTTATCACATCGCAGTTCAGTGGGTCAGGATGCTGGAATATTTTGTGCAAAAGTTGTGTGTTCTTTTATGAGATGATCAGTATGGGTACTCTACACTGTGATTGAGGTACAAACGAGAGCCAAGTCCTCATGTTGAGGTCCTGTTGGGAAAGGGAAACCCGCTGAGGTATTGACAGAGTTTATCTCCTTGGGTTCCTAAGGCTCACTCTTCTTCAGGAAGAAGATCTTGAGCAGGAGATCAAGATTCCTGAGCAGGTCCTAGCAGGACGAGTCCAGTATGATGTTAGATAGTCACTGGAGTGACAACCCGCTACCTTAGCCATCTGCTATTAATTAGAAGCCAGTAACTCAGAGAAGGGGGTTTGTGAACTTCAGGAGGCAGTTGTTGTGGGGGTATATGAAAGTCTGATGGTGTCCTGTTGACAGCTGCTCACCTCTTTCTGCTGGTGATGTTGTCATGAATCCCTTGACTAAGGTGGCATCCACCATCCTCCTCCAGGGTGAAGTCACTTTCTTTTCATAAGTATATTTATAGGGAGATACTTTGGGGCAATGTCAACATTGCATTTTCATCAAATTTTAAATTAATTAATTAATATGTATGATCTCATCCATCCCTGGTTTATCCAATGAGTTATAGCTCATGACTAATACCCAAATTGTCCCAGACTTGTCCTGTGAAACCCTGTGAAAGCCAACTCCTGTGTCCTTTTAGCAGGGATCCATCATCCTCAGAACACTTTCTTATTTTCTGGCTGTATTGTTTATATATTTTTTTTATTTTCTGCATATTATGCATAGTGTTTGGACATCTGAAAAACCTTTCTGGTTGGGAGAGATTGTCCATTTCCACGTTCAACTGTTCTTTAGAGAAGGCAGAAGGCTCAGCCAGGTGCATGGCTTCAATATGCAACCTAACCAAGCCAGACCTTGTCCCCTATGTTGGGCCTGCACTCCAGGAGGCAATATGTCCCTGTTGCACCCCAAGGCCAGGCACCAGGCAATTAGGACCGCCTCTACAGTTTAGAACCTGCCAAAATTATTCAGCTACCAACCCTAAACTTTACCCTGCCCTAAACTTTAACCAATGAAGGCTGCGGGGAGGCTGTCCCTCACTCCTGTCCCTCTGTCTCCTGATCACCCATGCTTTGCCACAGGCCCTGCATGTCATGCTTCCTCCTATCTCTATGACTTGTCAGGATATAAAATTGTCCTCTTGTGCCTTTCTTTTGTCTTCTTTTAAGCATCCCCTGACTGATCGTCTCATAAAAGGACACACAACTTTGGCACAAAGTATTCCAGAATCATATTTTCTCTGTTTCAGTCCTGAAACCAACCATTGCTCCAGAGACCCTCGGTTTCTCTTACTGGAGGATGGTATTTGGAAACCAATATCTGGATGCCAGGTCAATTTGACTTCCACCTGTGGTATTGACATCTGTGATGCAGCTGGCTCCCATCAGACCCAGCCCAAGGCTGGAGGCAAAACGGTGTGAACTAAAATCCTGGCCACTGTGGACAAGTTGTGAGGCCCTGGGAAAGTCACTTGAGCTCTTGTAGTATTGTCCTGTGGGTGGTAGTTAAAACTGTAACCACCTCAGAGCTGCTGTGAGGGTTAGAGAGGCTGCTCAGTAAATATCTGCTGACTCAATGAGGCTCATGTTGATCAGTGCCTCTGGCTAAATAATGGACATGGCTGGGGGTGGGGGTGCGGGGTTCTGCTCCCCTTAAAAAAAAAAGTGAATTTGTCAGAGATCATCATTGTCATGTGGAAATAATTCCCTTGGAGAATTCCTCCCAATAACCTTTTTGAATGTCTTTGATGTACTGTTAAAAGCTTGAAGATTAACAAATCCCTGTGAACTGTCTATGTGATTCTAGAAGGGGCATAAAGAAGTTTTTCATTTTTTTTTTATGTTCTTCTTTCTTCATTAAAGAAAAAAAAAAAAGCCAAAATGGAGCTTCTATAAGCCTGTTGCCAAACCTAGATGTTATGCGATGGCAGGTCATCATCCTGGGTGCTGTGGGCACAGTCCCCATCTCCTTCCAGCCAAAGTCCCTCCTTGGCCACCTGTTGCAGGGATGCTGAGGGTGTCAACCGGCCACAGCCAGCTCTCCCTGGTGCTGAAGGCTGTCTCCTAACTCCCTGAGGGCAGCCCACTTCTAAAGACTGAAAAGGAAGATACATCTAGCCTACAGGCCTCAAAGGGGACAACCTGGTAGGGCCACCCCAGCTCCAGAGCTCCTGTGGGCCTGGCCCATGCACCTACCTCACAGTTCTCCTCCTGTGCTGCCCAGCACACCCCCTTGCTCCTGACCTTACATGTGGTGATCCCAGGGTTCTCCCTGAGAACCTGAAAGCTCTTCTCTACCCAGGATCTTGTCCCCAGAAACCAGTCTTCAGCATGGACCTCCCTCACAGCCCACCTGCCTCCTCCGAGCTCTGGGCTGCCTGGCTACATTGCCCCTCCTTCCCGTGGAATGTAGGCAGGAACATTTCTGATCCATTGGAGTAAGGATTTTAAAATTTGGATTTTTAAAAAAGAATGAAGCAACAGAACCTCGCCCAAACGAAATGAGGTGGGGCAGCACATTATGGAGAAAGAGGCTTTGATGAGGAAAGCTGCTTGGCGCATAGGGGGTCAGGAAACAGAGACAGAGGGAGGAAGGGGCTGCAGGAGCACACACGCCCTGTCATGGCATGCCCTCAGTGACCCACCTCCTCTAACCACGCCCCGCCTGCCTACAGCTACCACCCCATCCTCCAAACTAGGACGGACTGATTAGGTTACAGCTCTCACAATCCAGTCATTTCACCTCGAATGTTCCTGCATTCACAGGAGCTCTTGGGGGACACCTCATAACTAAATCATAATAGCCTCTACTGCCACATGTCCTCATTCAGAACAAACTGACCTTTCATGATTTTGCTCAAATTCTTAAAATGTATACGAAGATAGAATAACATGTAAACACCCACAGATCTTCCTCGCCTCAGCTCCAAGAGTTACCCCTGGCTAATCCTCAATACCTCAACTGCTCCCGGATCACTTGGAACATATTCTAGATGTAGTATTTCATCTGTAAGTTTTTCAGTATGGATCTTTAAGAGAATGGCTCTTTTAAAAACACAACCACCAGCTGAGCATTGTGGCAGACTCCTGTAATCCCAGTGGCTCGTGAGGCTGAGACAGGAGGATCACAAATTCAAAAGCCAGCCTCAGCAATGACAAAATGCTAAATGACTTGATGAGATCCTGTCTCTAAGTAAAATACAAAATAAAGCTGGGGATGTGGCTCAGTGGTCGAGTTCAATCCCCAGTATCAAAAAAAAAAAATATATATATATAAATAAAATAATGATAATAATAAACACCATAATATTTTGCAAAATATGTTAGTAACAATACTGCCTTAATATCTTCAATATCCTTTTCAGTGTTCTTATATCCAGTAATTTTGTAAATGTCGCAAAAGCTATTTTGCTTTGTTTCTATGGTTTGTGTATTTGAATCAAGATGAGGACAAGATCTCTGAGGCTCTCTCACCTTTCTTCTCCCCTCCCTCTGAGTTCCTTTGTTGAAAAAGCTGCAGAGTCAGGTGCAGTGGGATTACATGCCTGTAATCCCAGCAGCTCAGGAGGCTGAGGCAAGAGGATGGGGAGTTTAAAGCCAGCTTAGTAAATTAGTGAGGTGCTAAGCAACTCAGTGAGACCCTGTCTCTACATAAAATATGAAAAAGGGCTGGGGATGTGGCTCAGTGGTCAAGTGCCCCTGAGTTCAACCCCCCATACAAAAGACGGAAAAATAAAAGCTGCAGACTTTCCCACAGCCTGGTTTGTATTTGCTACAGGTTCACAGTTGGGTCTGAAGCCTTCATCAAATTCTAGTTTCCTTCTTGCTTTGCTCTCTCTCTTATTTTCCTTTTTGGCAAGACAGC
The DNA here is from genome assembly GCF_052094955.1 of Ictidomys tridecemlineatus. NCBI lineage: Eukaryota > Metazoa > Chordata > Mammalia > Rodentia > Sciuridae > Ictidomys > Ictidomys tridecemlineatus. Next base: position 94,461,638 of record NC_135479.1, read on the forward strand.
TTTTACCTGGGGTGGTATTCTTTTACCAGGAGGACTTACAGTTATAATGCTCACACCATGGGTGACCAAGGCTTAGATACGACCATTCATTAGATGTTAAAAAATAGAACGTTTTATGATTTCATCTTATTGTATTAGCCAGACTACTTTTTATAAAGAGAAACTTCTCTTTGTCTATGATGTGGTGACACAGAGACAATATGGAAAAGAAAGTTAAGGTAAATGCTAGATAATTCTTTCTGTTGATTTACCAATTTTTAAAGCAATAAGTTGGTTCCCCATTATCTAGTATGGACAATTAATTTTCCTTTAGTTCAGTATCATTATGAACTTTGCAAGTTGTATGCAGTTTAGGACATTAGTTACTGATGCTGCAGTGGCTGGCTCTTGAGTCCTCTCACAATGTTCCCGTTGACTTTGGTAACTTTGCCACCTGGCATGACAGATGAGAGGTAACAGGTTCATTTCCCACAATCTCTGCAATCAATCATTTCTCTAAGGAACTCTGGCCCTTTCTAGTGGCCAAGAGTATTTCAAACCACAATATAGGCTCAAGGAGAATTGCCTAGGAATTTTTATAAAATTCTTACTCTGGGAAGAGGTAGAAAAAGGGAATTCTTGTACTGCTGTTTTATACCCCTCTGCATCAGTGAATTTTTATCATGTACATTTATTATTTTATTTACTGTGCACAGATTACATCTAAACACATAGTTGAAAAAGATCAAAGTAAAACTTCCTTCCATAGCCTTCCAGACTAGTTCTCTTGCCAATGAAAGCTACAGTTAATGATTTGCTCTGAATTCTTGCAGACATTTTCTTAAACAATATTGTTACCTAAATAAGACAAGTGAGTTTTGTATTCCATATTCAATTTTAATCTACTCAGGTGGTTCAAAGAAACAGAAGTCTGATGGAAAAGTACAACAGAGAACAATGAAAGTCTTCACTGGGACCATCTGCTGCAACCCCAGGGGGTGCTGTTTACACTGCTGTCTCAGGGACTGGTGTCCCCTGTCGCTTGCAACACACCACAAACCTGCCCAGGAACCAACAGGACAAAGAACAAAGGGCACTAACTTTTTTTTTTTAAATACTGGGTATTGAACCACATAGTCAAATTCTCTTTTTATTTTTTATTTTGAGACAGGGTCTAGTTGCTGTGGGCCTTTCTAAATTGCTGAAGCTGGCCTCCAACTTGAATTCCTCCTGCCTCGGCCTCCTGAGCCACTGGGATTAAAGGTATGTTCAACATGCCTGGCTAAGAAAATGGTTCTTAAATGCATAAAAATGCATTCAAATGTGCTGGTATGAGATAAGTGCAAAATAAAACTAAACCAAAATACGACTTTTTTCCCTTGTCAGATTGCCTAAGGTTGAACTACTTACTAACACATCCTCATTCAAAGCAGAAATGACTGTATATATCTGGGTAGTTTTGCAATAGGCATTTAATTATGAAGGTATTAAAAGTGTTTCTAAGAATATACCCTACAAATATGTGTGAATGTTTGGGAAATACTGTACATATAAAGTAGTGAAATACTGTACATATAAAATAGTGTTTCTTGTCTCTAGCTGAAATTTATAACTTCCTCTAATTATGAGGCAGACATAAAACCACAAAAGTGCCAATAGCTGTCTTTGTTACCAACAAAAATAACAGATACTTTATGTCACATTACAAGTGTTGCCAGGATTGTGAAATAACATTTATACTCATGTGAACCCCCCCCAAATTACAGTTATAATTAAGCTCACTGATAGACCTTGTTATTTAATTCATTAATACATCAGTCCATGTATTTCTAAATACAAATATGTTTATGACTATAGTCCAGCATAACCGACTTTCTTTGAGGATTGTAATGGTCAACATTTTAAAACATTAGTGTGAGAAGAAATTCCTAAGCTTCACCAACTGCCAAAAGGGTTCTTGACACAGAATAAGTTAGGGATGGCTAATCCATAGCCTATATGCTTCCTCCCAGATGGCACAAGAAAGTAAGGCAGCTCAATCTAGGGAGTGGACTGTACCAGCAAAAAAAAAAAAAAAAAAAAAAAAAAAAAAAAGAAAAAAGAAAAAAAAGAAAGAAAGGATGCATATGTATAAAATGTACCTTTGCTTGGTGGCTTGAAATTGCTCTGGAGGACACATAGCAGCTGGGAATGTCGGTGGCCTCCAGGCTTGAAAACTGAGTAGCTGGAGGCTGGAATATTGAGGAGATTTTTCCCTGATAAACTTGGTAGGACCTCTAATGCTTTTGAATCTTGTGAATGTATAATCTTCTCAAAAATTAAATAAAGTCTAACACTTCAAACTCTTTGTAACTCTGCCCAGGGGACTAGTCTGTGGCCCAGAGCGACCTCTACCTTGCAGTCCCTCCTCCTCTCTGGACCTCAGCGGGCTCTGCAGCAGAGCCCTAAAGGATCTTTGCTGCCAGCTCCTTCAGATCTTAGTGAAAACTCTCTCCAGAGCTTCCTTGGTTTCTGCCTTTCTTTACACTCACAGCATTTTCTCCTTCAGAGGCAATTTTTCATTCTTTCAAATAAATGCAAACCCCACAGTCTTGTCCCTATTTTGGTTTTATCACAGATTCTCACAAACTCAGTTGGCACTTGTGGAATGTTCCGGATGGCACTACAGGAATGCAAGAGCATTCATGAGATAAGCAATTTTTTTGGTCTTCAATATTAATCATTCGTGTATAATGTTTATTTTAAAATGGAGTCCTACTGGTAGGAGGGAGGCAGATTTTTTAGTATTGTTAGTTACAAATGGGACCTAATTACAACTATTTGTAAGAGGAAATAAATATTATGGGGTTAGATCATTAAAATATTTTTTCTTCCCAAACCCCTCTAAGGAATTTCCTACTCTTTCCAAAATGAATTCAGGTTACAGCATAACACAGAGAGGGCTACCATGACTACCCTTGTCCAATACATCTCTGGAAACGGAAAGTTCATTTATAACCCCAAAATAAAATATTTGGAAGAAGACATGAATGCTAAGTCCTGAGTAACAATACCATCGTGAATGATTATCAAAACCATGCAAATTGTCAAACAAATTGTGGGCAGGAGTTATAAATATTTGTCTGGAGTCTTCTATATATCAAATGCAGACTCTTCCTGAGATTTTGTTCGGCAGCAGGATGCTCATTTGTTTTATATTTTGGAAAATATTTTTTTTAGAAGCAGACTTGATTTTCTTTGTACGATAAACAAAACTATAGCAGGGTCTTGCCACAAGAACTCACATGGATAAATCATTTAAAATTAAAATGTAACCTTATTATTTTTACAGCAGACTCTGGGAAAATATTTGAAGTCTCAACAGAAACCTCCAGCTTGTTTTTGAGTGAGAAACGTGTTGTTTTTGGAGTCATGAACAGGATGAAGAAACCTAGGACAATTGCCAAGACCCTGTGTCCTTGTGCTGTCGAGTGAACAAGGGCTGGGACATCAGGGAATCTCAGGGCCACCAGTAGATTGGGGAGGGGGGCGTGGAGAGCAGGGGGGACACAGTACTTCTGAAGAACTGCATAACAAAGTGAGTTATTAAGAAACCAGTAAGTGGTGTCTCCAGCTCCTTTGCTGACCCATGACATGCAAAGCAAAAAGTTGCCCTGACTGTGTTCCCTGGAGAAGGGGCATGGAGGTTAGGGCTCGGGGAACTGAAGACACAGACTCTGCCTAATTGAAAAAAAAGTTTCTTTTCCTCAGGCCAGGAGTAGGGTGGACTCAGGAATCCTGTGGGTTTCTGGAAGAGTCTGTGCTCCTTGGTGTGTAAGTGGCTGGCAGAAATGTCTTCCAGATGTGTTTGAGAAATTCAGTGCTTCCCTCCCGGCCCATGTGTGGCAGAGGAGTGGCCACCCTGAGGGGCATCTCTGTTCTGACTGGGTCATGCAATCTGTCCAGTGCTTTGGAAACCTGGTGAGCCACAGCAGATGGAGTAGTTGATAGGGACCCCACAAACTTCTGGCACCCCAGGTATTGGAGTACCTTGAATGAATACTCAGTCTGCCAAATATGACTGTCATGGAATTTTCTGTCATTTTAGAGTGAAAATGCAGGATTATTTTTCTAAATTATAGAAATGTAACACCTAATAAAGTGGCAGAGTGATATTCATAATTGCTACATTGAAAGTATGTATATATGGGTATAAAGGTTATATCCTTTATATCATTTGCCCCATGCAAACACACACACACACACACACACAAACACACAAACTCCTGTCAACCTCTTGAACATGAGACTGGCCGGGGCCAACAGCCTCACACCTTTCCTCACACTTCTCAGTCTCCATGTTGGCTGGCACATCTCATTGTCTTATGCTGAGGGCCATTACCAAGTAGGAATGACGCATCGAAATTTCCTTGCCAAGCGTACCCCATGCTGCTTAGAGGACATTTGATGGAACATTGCATGCATGCTTTAATAAGGTGACCTTGCTCAAGGACCAAGGCGGATTCGGGTTTAGAGCTGATCAGGTTTGAGGAAGTAACCGGCTCCTTGAGTTTAAGGCGTTGCCAGTTTAAGATAATGGGTTTTAGGGAAGTTGGAGATTGAAGATTATTGCTGGGATTAGGGTGTTCCTGCTGCTTGTTCCCGTTGAGTTCTCGTGAGATTAAAATGGGATTTGGAGATAGCCTCGTGGAGTAGGTGGTTTGTGCGGGAGACAGCAGAACGTGTTGGCCCCTGGACCTGTGTGGAGGCGGTGTGAGAGCGGGAATAAAGAATTGCTGTTTGAACCTACAAAGCTGTGAGTGCCTCGTGATTCTGGTGCCAAGCCGAGACATTGCTTCATTCACTTTTCATTCAATAAATTCTGCAGAAAACCTTGAGGACCTCGTTTTTGTCCATAACTCAAAGGCATCATTTCAGTCTCAAGATGTGCAATGTTGAGCAGAGGGCGTGAGAAAAGGAGTGGGTGAATGGGTGGGGATGTGAGAACTGTTTCTGGTTCCCAAAGAAGGAAGAGGGCTTCATCAGTGGAAAAGCACTGAGCTCAACCTGGAGTGAGGAGAGGGACCACATGAAGGTTTTGCAAGGAACAGATGAGTTCGTAGATAATTAGGTTGTAGAGAATAAATGGACACTGAAACCAGGGAGATGGATTAGTCAGGGAAAGCACTTGAGGACATGAAAAAATATGGTTGTCTCCACCACCATGGAAGTTAGCATCATAAAAAAATAGAAGCTACCAGGGGAACAGTGCAAATCACATACAGTAGATTCTGCATACAGCCCTTGACAGTTTTCAAACTCTTTTCTCAAAGGTTCTGCCCAGTGTGGTTATATGTAAACCAAATAGCACATCAGACAAAAATGATTTCTAGAAGCAAAACGGAAGATTGAATCATTAGGAGTGTTTTACTTGACAAATCCTATGTAGGAATCCTAAAGTCACCTGGTATATAGGAATCATCAGAATACAGTAGTCAAATGCCTAGACCCTTTTGTTTTTGTGCCAGGTTAAGAATTGTGATATAATGGTTTTCTGAGACTAAGCACATATTAGCAGATGTTACCACAACAAATATATTCTCTCATGTGTACAGATCTAATGCATAATTTAGTGCTCACCAGTTGAAAATGAAATTATAAAATTACTTCATGCACAATTAGATTACCTGTGGTTGAGAGGACACAGAAGGGTTGGCGCAGGGCATGGCTTTTCCCATTAAGACAGATGTTGTTTTCAGACTCAAGGCTGAACGTCCTCTTCAAGGTAAAATCTCATCGGTGGCTAACTCCTCCGTGCCAGTATTCCTTCCCTTTCCACTTTATTCACCACCTAAAATCTTCTCTCCTTTTAGGAAGTATTCCATGAACCAAATTTGGTGTGTTTTCAGCCTTCTGCTCATCTTTTCAAAAGGAAAAGGGATTATAATTTCTATGAATATTTATTCCAGTTGTACTGTTTGTCAAGAGTTCCTTAGACCGGGTATACCAATAGAAGAGATGATGACATTCAGGAATTGTCCCAACTTCTCTCTTCTTTAAAATAAATGTTTATAAAATTTTGTTCCCAGTGAATAATTTAATATTTTACAGTAAGTTTTTAAAACATTTACTTGTACTATGGACTCAGGTGGCCATATACTGGTACCCATACTCCTAATGTGTTTAAACGTATAAGGTAAAATACCCAAGATGACAATTGCAATGAAAAAATAATTATGTAAAAATACAGTGATCAAAAAGACTTCTAAAACTTCGTGGAAAAATAACGTGTCATGATTAAAACATTAAATAACAAGAGCCAGCTGCAAGTCTAATAACTGCCATATTTTGAAGTTGGGATAAGCGTAAAGGTTATTTTCAATTTATCTACAATCGTTGTAATGTGACAGGAAATTCTCTTTGGTCTCCCTTGGTGACAGACTCACGGGAACCACTAGTGATTGCTATGATTCGGAGTCTAAATTCATAACTGAGAGAAATGCTAGAGGTTCAGGAGATCAAAAGGAGGGGATGTTTCTTTATCCAAACCCATGGCCAGCCTGCATTGAAGAACCCACAGGCCTCTTTTTGCTCAGGGTCTGAGATCATCGCAGTGACTCCATTCCTACTGTTAATGTGGTGGTGACCCTAATGACTCCAATCCTGGCACAAGAAGACCAGGGACTACTTCATTCTGAGTAGAAGATGAGAAAGGAGAGGAGGCCTACCATCATGTTTCCCTCTAAGATATTTACACTGCAAATTCATTCCCACTCTTTCCTTAATCCTTAAAGATTTCAGAATTTTTTTAAAAAGCGCTTTCACTCAGAGGCAGCACAGAAGAATCAAATAGCCATGGCTTGTCAGGGGACCATGTGGCCCCAGCTTCCCCTCTTGTCTGATCTTGGTAAGTCCCTTAGCTTTGATCCCCAGGGTTCTCACCATAGAGGCACAATCTTCCCTACCCAGTGTCATTAGGGTGATTTGTGAACATGATGACATCTATGAAAATGATGTGTAACCCTACCAAGGTCCATCATCCATTATAGAGGGTTGGGTCTCCTCTATTTCCTTTTCTTTCTGCCATTCTTACCACGGGGCCTGGAAAAGGCAAAATCAAGGACAGACTGCTAAGAAGTGGCAGGGCTAGAAGTGGCACAGAGCAGAGGAACTTGAACTATCCCCTGCATGCCAGAGGATCCCAGAACTGCTTTCCCCACTCCTTTATGGCTACAGGAAACCAGCCTGCTCTTTTAGCCCCTACAGAGGCCAAAAGTTCCCCAAGTTGGCTTTAACCACCCAAGTCACCATTCATCCACCCACAGTTACCAAAGGAAGGAGAAATGGCCTCTGCAGATGACAGCCAACTGGAATTACAGGTGATCAGGGAATACAATGGTCCTTCTGTTCAGAAACCAATACTTAAATCTGCAAGTATTTGTGGGCAAATTGTTAGATCTCAGTGGACAATTCTTACTCTTCTGCTTATATTCCGCCAAACTCTTCTAACACTGAAACCAAAGCCCATTTTCTGTGAGTGGCAATTGTTTGGATACTCACACATATCCATTAGAATACACACAGAGGTATTTTTGGATAAAGTAATATTAAATATGGGTAAAATGAGGTTGGCTATGTGTTACTATTTGTTGAAGCAGAACATTGGAGACGTGAGATTTTATCATATTATTCTTTCTGTCTTTGTATATGTTTGAATTTTTCCCTTAAGGAATATTTAAAAATTTTACATGTCCAGAAAAAAAAAAAACAAAGGTGTTCTCTACCCACATTAATCAAATGAAAGTAAATATAAAGTGAATGGTATTATCAGAAAATTTAGATTCTATGAGGCTCATTGGAAGATAAATCCTATTTAATCCTAAAATCTTTTTACTAATATTATTGATGCCTTTATGCAGCAGAGAACAATAAACATGATGGTAATCAAGAAAACATTTTTTTTTCTGTACATTCACCTTTTTTTCAGCTAGATTGACGGCCAATGAGGATATCTTTGAGTTCTCCTTGTTTAAATATTTGTTGGCTTTTAGGATAAAAGATGGGATGCCTGCGTTATTCTATGTTGAAAACACATATGGCTGATCAACAAGGCAATATATTTAAGAATCTTGTGTATAAAACATGCAGTATGTATTTAGAGTAGAATCACAATTCATGATGAACACACTGTGCCATTTATTGAGTGGTTTCAAGAGTCGTGTTTCTTCAGTACATGCAACACATATGGCAGTCCTAGAACAATCGAGATATCTATGCACAGCAAGTTACAAGCAAGTCACGGTTGGAGATAACGTATCTCTACGTAAGTCATTCACCACTTTATCTCATAGCCAAGCCATAGCCCTTTATAAAAAGCATTATCTCATCAGAACATGAAACCAGTGAGTACAGTTTATTAAGGCAACGGGATAAGATGGCAGTAACCATTCACAGACCATTCTGAAGATGAAAGTTGAAGAAATTTAAAAATGCTTCTCTGGTGGTTTTTCTTTCTTTTTTCCTTACCTCCACTTCACTAAAATGTTATACTAGGACAAGTGCGTTGCATTCAGGAATGATGGCTCAAATCAAAAGGAAATGAGAAGTTCTCCATTCTAAAAAAGGAACACTTATTCCTTCTGTGGGCTTTTATAACTCTTTAAATTCATATCTGTCTGATCTATATTTATATCCTTTCCTATATTTCCATGGCAACTGGTCTCAAGGTTGCACCATACAACAAAAACAAAGTAAATGAATGTTTTGTTAATTCTTCTTCTCCCATTCTGTGTCAAAACTCACAATGTCCGGTCATACTGAGAGTGACTTGCTACTACACAGAGCAGCTCCTGGTATGACCAATCTGTTTTCTGTGGGAATTGGGAAGTCTTCCTGCCCCCCCCCCAGGGAGCTGGTTCATAGCAGAAAGAGATAAACTCTCATGCAGCCATTCTATGTACCATTCATTTTCTAATTAGTACAAATCAGGTCAAGGATAATTGCCCAAGTTCTAATGCCTTTTAGAAAATCTAGTAAATCAGAGAGAAATAACAAGTTCTATATGTTTATCCAATGTGACTTGATTCTGGTTTGGTTTTGGCAGCTGTGATTTAGTTATCCTCCAAATGAATAGGTTTTGTCATGATTTAAATATTTCAATCACATATGGACAGCATTCAAGGTCACATTTGCTTTAATCCTTAGAGTGATATTTTGCCAAGTTCAAAAATGGGAAGCAAAAATTTAAAAAGAATATGGAGAGTATATTCTTGACTAACAATAGCTCCATTAATGTAGACTTTTATGGTCTTGGCTCTTCTAAATTCAAAAACAAAACATAGAGAAAAGGGCTATATGATTGTCACACTTGGTAACACAATTGAGCTATTCCATGTAATGCTAAAAACGATGTTATAATATAGGCAGAAAAGGTGTTATCATTATGATCACCATTATCATTATTATTATTTTATAGTTGGGAAAAACAAGATTCAGAGAGGTCAAATGCCTTGCCCAGAGTCCCAGGAAAAGTGGCTAGACCAGAAGCAAAACTCTTTCTCCTCGATCCTTGTCTTTTTATCCTCCTGACACAACACACTATGCAATTTCTAAGCTAATTATGAGTGATTGACTTTAAATCACTGTTTACCCTTGGAAAGCATTTTTTCTCTCTGGGTCCCCAGCTGCCTGGCACCAGCCTTTGGTCCAGGATCTTGGAGTCATGTTGAACAGGAGGGGAGCAGGTGGCAGCTTGGCCATCTGCCATGGAGAAAGCCTGGGTCACTTCCTCTGGGTTAAGTGTTCCCAAGCTCAGGTTTGTCAGGCATTCTAAAACAGAGAAAATCCATCTACCTCTGGAGCGAGTGGAAAAATAAATACCAAAGTCAGTGTTTTTGGGTTCCAAATGCAAACAACTTTCTAAAGGTAATTCATTGGTTATTTTTAGAAAGACAGAATAAAATTTCAGCTCTGTGTACCAAAACTATAGTATCCTCCATTAGGGGCACTAATGCAGAAACCAGTAGAAACTATGCAAAGCCTGTAGTTCCTATATGACTAGGTAATGCTTAAATAAATAAATGGTTCCCATCGTACAACCCCATGTTTAGCCAAGTCCAAACATACTGCTGCCAACATTTTAAAGTCAACACTGATATCTAAAATAAACATAGGGCTGACTAGCACACACTGGTACTTTGACAAAAATACATTGCGAAATAACTCGTGGCAAACAGAAGTTCTTGGGGTCTTCCTCTGGGTAACAGTTGATTATCTGGAATAATAGTAAGCCCTTAAATATTTTTTTATTCATTCTATTCAATAATCTTGTTCGTTCGGTTTTGGTTTTGAGCACTTACCCTCCAGAGGGAGGATCTCAGTGAGACTTTCTCCTCGTCTGAAGCTAAGTTAACCTGACAGTTTCACAGAAGCTGGTACACATCATGAGACTCCTGGGTCAGAGAGAAAGGACTTCCTAACTCACAGCAATAGTAATAGCAGTGTCAGCATTTGAGAGGGACCCGAGGGAAACCAGGCATGCACATTGCTCTTGGGAGAGACACTTTCTCACTCTTCCAAGGCAGTTTGCTATACAAACATACTTTAAAAACCAGTCCAGAATAAGTGAGTCCGTGTCTACTCCCAAGACCTGTAGACATGTGGGAAATCCACGAAGAATGATCTCCTTCACTTACCTCCTACCAAACACTGTGATAGATGCTAAAGATATGAAGATGAAAAGGAAGAACACAGTATCTACTTCTTGATAAAAGCTGACAGTCCTCATGAATTGAACCATGACTTCAAACTCACAAATTTTGCCTATAGGCGATATGGAAATTTCAGTTTGCTCAATATTCTTCTTTAACTTGGTCCTCGTAACCAAGAAAGGATCCACCAAGCAGAAATCCTGTCCGTTCACTGCCAACATACTTACCAGTGGAGTGTTACCGTGCTAAGTGCTGGCAAAATGGAACCCACGCGTCGCGGTTGCATTAGAGTGCAATATTCCAGCCTTTCTAGGGCATCCGCCCTGCCACATAATGATCCAAATGATATAAAGGTAAAGGTCATTGGCCCGGGTAGTAGATAACAGTGTTTAAAGAAAGAAGTGAAAGCCGATAGACAAATATCATGAGGGAGACTTCTCCTAAACGTATTGGTAGGACTTTGCTATAAAAGAAATTTTAGAATCAAACATCAAAATTCAGACCAAAACAGCAAGCTCTAGTAAAAGGGGGACTTCTAGACACCTTTAGAACATTATTTAAAGGTGAGACTCTCTATGCAGACGTGAGCCCCATCATCACAGTGCATTAAAATTCCACCGAAAATGCACATTCAAGCCTCTGAAAAGGACCTAGACATGGTGTCCAAATCATTTCAACTTCAGCTGATTTTCTGTAAAGCCACATCTCCTTTGATTCTGACCCATCAAGCTTTTTTTTGACCTTGTTTGACCTTGCAGGTTTTCACAGGTGAGAAAAAATTCTGACAGAACACAAATATTCCAGATTTCTTAATAGCACTATTTTTTTTTTCCACTCCAAATTGGTTAATTGGCAAACTGGTTGACCAATAGGCTCTTGTGGATTTAGTTAGCACAAGCCAATTCCATCAGAGCCTGACTTCCCCTGAGGAACATGAAAATAATGAAGGAGAATTTTTAAAATGTTAAGTCTACCATCAAGAAACATTGTATCCATCAGTGGGCTTGTCCTGGGTCCCCACTGAGGAATATAAGCCTTCTGAGGACTTGGAATGATTTACCAGCTGGCCCTTCTCCCTTTGACACTTTTTCAATCATAATGATTCTGTAGTTTTCCTTTGACTTTTCCATAAAAGTTAAAATTCAAGAACCTCATAGAGATTTATCCATAGTTCAGTACACAGCACAATTTCCTACATTTGAATACTATATATCAGCAAATATTATATTCTTAGGTTATCTATGACAATTTCCAAATTGTTTTGTATATAGTAATGCCTGTGATTCTTGGATTTATCAAGGTACAGATGTTTCTTCTAAGATTATATACACACACACACACACACACACACAATTATGTATATAATATATATATCACATACACATGAATCAAGAAGAACATATGTCATGCTGGATCTTAGTGGTATGTATTTACACACACACACACACACACACACACACACACACACACACACACAGCCCTACACACAGCTGGCCCTCTGCAGGTACAGGTTCTGCATCTATGGATTCAACCAACTGCAAATTGAAAACATTTTTTAACAACAGCTCCTATACTTAAGGTGTACACTTTTATAGTTGTCATTATTCCCTAAACAATATAACATAATAACTATTTATATATTGTTTACATTGTATTGTGTGGTATAAGTATCTAGAGATGATTTAAAATATACTTAGAGGATGTGTGTGCATTGTATGCAAATACTACACCATTGTATATAAGGGACTTGAGCATTATGAATTTTTTGTATCTGAGGAGTCCTGGAACCAATACCTGTGTGTACTAAGAGGCAACTACACACACACACACACACACACACACACACATACACACACACAGATGGTCCCTGACTTGAGACTTAACAATGTTTCAACTTGCAATTTTTGCCTTTACAATGATAGGAAAGCAATACACATTCAGTAGAAACTATACCTCAAACTATACCTTTGATCTTTTTTCCAGCTAGCAATTATGGTAGGCTACTCTCTCCTGATGCTCGTGGTGGTATTGAGTCACAATTCCCAGTCAGCCACTGGATTGTGAGGGTAAAGGACCAATACTCCACTGTATGGTATGTTGATAAACTAAGATGTTCAGTAGGCTATAGGTATTAAATGTGTTTTCATTTTATACTATTTTCAACAACTTATTGTGGAATTATTAGGACATAATCCCATTACAAATCAAGAGGATTTGTGTGTGTGTATACACATTGCATGTTTCTGTATGTAATTATTAACATATATGTGTAATACTTTTGAGATATGGAAGAATATTAGATGACAAAGGCCCAATTGGAAATACTATATATGCTTAGGCTATTTAAATCTATTTAATTTTAATGATATGATGAGTTTATTGTTCCAAACTCTTGAACTCACTCAAGAGGAAGTTGATTCATATCCCAGTGTCTTGGGCTCTTGTCCTGTGGATATTGCCTCCTGTGTTCTTCATGGGAAAGAGCTCTGGAGGGAGTCGGCATCTTCATATTTGCATGCATCTAATGTTCTGAGGGCTCTTAGAAAAAAAAAGAGAGCAGATTATAAAAGTCATGAAAATTACTATTGTGAAAAGAAATATTAAATTTTATTTATGGTATCTATTGCCCAATGTCTAAGGAGTTGCTCAACTAAGTCTCCTGGGGGTGTGAGGCAGAGATGGGCAGGAAAGGCGCAGGAGGCCCTGGTAGAAGTACCACCACAGCCTGCTCCATAAACTCACCTGCTCACTCACTGCCAGGGAAGACTTCCAGAGCAGGTGTTCCTTGGGTGTGTAAGGAGGAGGGAAGGAAGGAACAGGGCACTGGAGCCAAGCTTGCTTTTCTGTGCTGTGTTCTTGGGTCCCCAATCCATCAGCAGGTGTGTGCTTTTCAGGGTGGTCATACTTCACTCCATTCAGAATTGCAAAACCACAAGCCACTTGATTTAGCAGGAAGGGTTATGAGCATGTTATTTGGAGAGATTAGACATGCGTATGGAAAGAGGGGGTTCTGATAATAACACCTTGAGTGACATTTCCAAAATTTGCACATTTTAAAAACAAAATTCATTCTTCTCATAAAATTTAATGTCTTTAAGGAATTACTATGAAGGACTGGGGATGTGGCTGGGTGGTAGAGTGTTTGCTTAGCATGCACAAGGCCCTGCGTTTGATCCTCAGCTCTACAAAAAAATAAAATAAAGGGAAGGAATTGCCTTGGTATTACAGTTGTAAAGGTTATTATGAAAAGACAAAACAGGAAGGAGTGAGCAAGCAGGAGCCCAGTACTTCTGAGAAGAACAGCACCTTCCCCTCCTGGGCTTGTTCCCTACCACCCCTATGAGGGTTTGCTCACCAGCAGTCTGCCCCAGAGATTGCACTGCCAGGTTAGACCCTGGTTACTCCCCTGAGCAAGGAATCTGGAAAAAAGGAAGAGAGATGAAAGAAAGAAGGAAAGAAAGAAGAAAAAGCAAAGTGTAGCATGCATTTACCTGAGTAAATCTTAGCTGTTCTCTGCCTGGACTCAGTTACTTGATTGAGTCTTGGTTTCCTCACCTATAAACTGTCTGTATACACCCACCTTCCAGAGCATTATGAAGATAAGGTAAAGTTTGTATCTTAGTGTAGGTTCTCAGAAGGGACCTGAAACAAGGATTTGAGTGCAAGTAGCTTATTTGGAAGGGGGAGGGGTTCTGAGGGGGGGGAGCATTAAGACAGCAGCATTAGCCAGCCACCTGCCCCTGTGGCTACTGCAGCTTAATGGGTCTCAATAATTCTGTAAAGAAAGAAAAAAGTTACACACACGTGCATACACACACATACACACACACACACACTCACCACAAATATGCATGTATATTTGTTCAGGCAAAGTATACATTTAAATATGGCAACAGCCTCTGCAGAAGAAATTGGAGAAGAGGAAAACATGAATAGGAGGGCTTTTTTATACTGCCCTACTATTTCCATGTTTGTGTATATTTTGAAATATAAAGAAATATAAAGTTTAAAAAATTTGCCAATTTTGTATTTTTTTCTACCTTACTCTCCTTTCTTCATTGATCTTGAGATTCATTATCTAACAAACTCAGTGCTGCAAAATGACTTTTAAAAGTTTTACATGGGAAAGACCCCAAATGCCCATCAGTGGATGGATTGTGGTATATGCAAGGCAGTGTTACGGAGGGATGGAGTGCTAACACATCTTGTGTATGAACTTGGAAAATATGTTAGGCACAAAGGCCACATGTTGTCAATTTCTGTTTATAGAAAATAACCAGATTAGGTAAATCCATAGAGATAGAAAGCAGATTAGTAGTTGCCAGGGGCTGGGGAAGGAGAAAACAGAGACTGGTGATGAATAGATATGGGATGATAAACATGTTTTAGACCTAGATACAGATGTGGTGTACAACACTGGGAATTCATTAAAAAGAACATAATTGTTCTCATTAAAATGGTTTATTTTATGTTAAGTGAATCTTACCCCAATAATAAAACAAAATGTTCTTTAATCATGAAAGGAAATCAGTGTTTAGGCTTGACTTAGAAAGAGGAGGTATAAAGAGAAAGAAAAGAAAGAAGGGAGAAAAGCTGGAAGGCAGAGAAAGAGAAAGATTATTGTATCCCCTGCTCAGAGGAAATCATTCATTTTGCTATCTTGGCATTACCTGGCAGCCTAAAATAGTAGTCAAATATATTCCATATCATAATGCAAGGTATAACTTGCCTGTGTTTTTTACTTTGCATGAATATACTTTATTTAAAATTTGAAATGGAATTATGTTGTATTTATACTTTCACTTCTGTTTTTCCCCTTAATATGTCACGATTTTTCATGTCATTAAATATTCATCTGCAGTATGATATTTAATACTGCATCGTATGCCAGAGCATGGAATATGTATATAACTTACTCAATGAATCCTTCAGCATGAGCTACTGAGGCACACAGGATTCGTTTTGAGAGTTGAAAATGTGAGGACTGTGGTAATGAAACTGATCTGTGAGTAACTTGAGATAGGGCCTCCTTCCTAACAGCCACACCTTATCCATGTGACATTATTGCTGCTCTTCCCACTTTCTCTAACCAAACATCTTCCCTTAGCCAAAATCATACCTGGAGTGCTTTATAAAGAAGCCTTTGTTACCAATGGGTAGCTGAAAAAAATATCATGCATTCAAAGGATTCTTCAAATTATTTTGCTCAAGATCATAGCACTGATTGGAACTAAAAGATTCTGCATAAGACTAAATTAAAAGAATTATCTTTTTATATACTTTTTAGTACATTTGAGTTATATACAATAGTGGGTTCATTTTGACATGCTCATAAATGTATATAACATAGGTTTTTTTCCATTTAATTCTCAGTATTATTCCCATCTCTACCCCTCCCTGATAAGGATTGTATTTTAATTTTTTATTTATATTTATTTTTTTATATACTAGGGATTGAACTCAGGGACATTTAGCCACTGAACCACATCCCCAACCCTCTTTGATATTTAATTTAGAGACAGGGTCTCACAGAGTTGCTTAGGACCCTGCTAAATTGCTGAGGCTGGCTTTGAACTCATGATCCTCCTGCCTCAGCCTCCTGAGCCACTGGGTTATAGGTATGCACCACTGCACCCAGCTATATTTTAATTTAATTTTAACTGATACATTAAAACATGAAAACTGGACATATTAATGAAATGCCACGTGATGTTGCTATACATGTGTATGTTACATAACGTTTATTCGGGTTAAGCCTATTTATTTATCTCCTCAGACATTGATCATTTCTAGCTAGTAAAACTTTTTGAAATCCTTTCCTTGAGATTTGGTATTATCTTTTTAAATGTTAAGATACAAGTAGATGTTCATTTTATTTTACAGAAGGTATTACAAGGCTTGAGAAAATTTATCCAGAAACCAGACGTTTACAGAACAGAAATGCAGAGAGAAAATGGAGCCTGTTCATCAAATAATGTAGATAAAGTTATCAGCGGTTTGATAGCTTATGAAAACAACAAACCCTTATATTTAACAATGCCATTTCCACCATCTGTTCAAGAGCTACAGTTCCATTTGAGGTTGGTTTACAAAGGTATAGAGCTGAAGGGAACTTTTAAAATGCCCCCAAGTCCCTTTGTGCCTCCACCCTCCAGGACTTGAAAGGTGCTCTATCCACAAAGCCATTCAGGACAGGGGCCCCTGTTCCAATGTTTAGACTTGGAGGATCTGGGTAGTGCCTCTGTAGTAGCAGAGAGGTGCTAACTTGCTAAAAGTATAATGGAAATCATTATCAGAATAATACTTATTTTTAGAAAGTATGCTATTACAATCCATAGATATCAAACTTGGCCCACCTGTTCATAAGTTCTTCAATGTATATCTTACACCTTAAATAATATTAATTGATGCTTGTCATTCATTCACTAGATATTTATTGGGTGCTTAGTGACAGGTACTTTCCTCAGTTCTGGGGATATGAAGGTAGAAAGGGCAGATAAAGCACTTCTTTCATGGGTCTTACATTCTCTTGGGAGGAACCTGCAATCAGATAAATGAGCCAACAAGTAAATCAAATAATTGCAACAAATAGCATTAAGTGCTATAAAGGAAATAAACATGGGCTGCAATTGAGAGAAAGCCAGAGAGATGTCCTGTAGGGAGTCAGTGGGGAGGAAATGTTTAAAGAGGTAAATCTGGAGCTGAGGGCCAGCCCTGGGAGGGACAGTGCCAACCCTGGGAATGGGAGAAGGACACTGAAGGAGGAGGAATCACCTCCAGGTGCTCAGCTGACACGTCAGATGGGGAAGATCTGTAAAGATTAGGATACGAGGTGGGGCCCCCAAAACTCGTGCTAACACAGGGATATTCAGAGGTGCAGTGGTCAGTGTGGGAGCGGTAACTTCATCAGACCACCTAGTTTGAATGGACTGACTGGTGGGAACTGCAGGCAGGTGGAGAATGGCTAGAGACCGTGGGTCACTGGGGGTGAGCCCTGGAAGGGTGCATCTTCCCTGCGGTCCCTTCCTCCGTCTCTGCCTCCTGACCCCACCATGCGTTCCAGCTTTCCTCATCATGGGCTCTTCTTCCTTGTTGTGCTGCCTCACCTCAGGTGCAGAGCAATGGAGTCCACCCTCTATGGACTGAGACCTCTGAAACCAGGAGTTCTGAATAAGCTTTCTCTCCTCCAAGTTGTTTTTGTTGGGTATTTTGTTACAGTGATACAGAAGGTGGCTAAAACATGACCTGAGGAACTAAAGGAAGATGTGCATGCGTAATGTGGTGATGTGGAGGGGGAGATCTAGTTGGAGTCCCCTGAACAAGGCCTGCAAGCTGAAAAGGAGCCTGGATTTTTCTTTTCCTTTTTAATTTTTTTTTATTAGTGTGAGGCCAAGCATAACTTTTGCAATAATGCTTTCCTAAAAATCCTACTTCAGAAATAAACTCAAAGTCAATAAAACTTGAATTGTTTTATTTTAATAATAAAGACAGAAGAGTATCCTTTTAAGGATACTTGGAAAATTTACAATATCAGTTAGCTAAATCCAAGGAAAATCCAGGAAAAGTGGATGGGGCCAGGGTGGTGTACATGCTGGTGTGCTCTGAAGAGCCCCAGGTTACACCTCCATTCCCAGCATCCTTTTGGTGTACAGTGTTTGTCCCAGATACTTCCTTTTTAAACGGAGTGCGTTTATTAGCAGTTGCATTAAAACAAAGTGAAAAGGGTTGTGTAGACAGTCATTTTGTACTTCCAGTTTCTCTTCTGACCTCGGGGGCTAGTGGGTGGCTTGTGACAGTGCTGTCTTCACTTTAGCATACAGTACAGCCCTAGAGAGATCAGCAATAACCCATTTCTCTCTTCTCAGCTTTTTCAGAGTGATTTCGCTAATGCTTCCTCTTCAGGAGCCCAGCTCAGAGCCGCCATTGTTAAAATTTTTGAGGTTGCTCATTCATGGGCTGGTACTGACAGACAACTACTTCTAGTCTCACATGGAGGTCAAAGGAATGTTGCATGACACTGAAGCTGTAAGACCCTTGGGGTTTCAGTTTGTGCTGCTGACTGTAGATTCACAAAGTCACCGAGTAAGTGGGAAGGACTGGAAAGTACAAGTTAGGTGTACATGAAGTGTGTACAGAAAGTAGACAAACAGTCCTGTTGATGAACTCATTGTTCTGTCTTAATGCTAATGCCAAGTTCAAATCAGTGTCATATAGCAATTAAAATAAAAATTCAATTTATTATAATAATAGTTAAAGATTTTTGTCCAAAGTAAAACTTTTAGGATTTTATTTTGTTGTAAGTTAAACATCTGAAATTATTATGAATATCCTTGGGAATTCAGTTACAGGTTCAACATTGAGGAATAAATCATATGCTTTTGCAATTATTATATGGTTACCATTTTTTGTGGTGTGCAGCATTGTGGAAAACACAATCCTCTTACTAAAGTAAACCCTTGGATCAGAAATTTACTTGGAACCCATTGCCATACAAACAATGCACAATTGTGTTCTACCAATTGAAATAGAAGCTGTGTTGTCCAAGTCCACAGTTTTTTTACATACATGCAGATAAGCCTAGTGTGGTCACAAGCTTGTTAGCCACTCCCTGGCAGACTGAAGCAAGAGAACAGCAAGTTTGAGGTCAGCCTCAGCAACTCAGAGGGACCCTAAGCAACTTAGCACAACCCATCTCAGAATTAAAAAGTCAAAAGGGTGGGGATGAGGCTCAGTGATAAGCACCTTTGGGTTCAATCCTCAATACCTCCCCCCAAAAAAGAAAAGAAACAAAAACAAATAACAAAAACACACAACACCACCAACAAGAAAATGTACACCAAAAGAAATGTACATATATGAGATAAGATTACTGAACTACACAGTCTTCATGGTGACACTGATACTGAAGTGAGAAAATACTTAGATATGGCAGAATGTGAATTCATTCTTCACTGACCATCATTAACTAGATTCAGAAGCATTCAAGTCTTTGAAGAACAAATTTGTAACTCAGCCCAAATGTACTACAATGGCACTGAAAGCTTTTTGCAAACGTGTTCTTGAAATTGTGGTGTGTTTTATTCAAAATCAGATGGAAATCCTTAATCAAATTATTCAATGAATGGAGTATCCCAACACTTCAGTACTTAAACTTTAACAAATTGCAATTATTGAAGGTAAAAGCTTGTAACCAAGAAGATATTGAAATCACACCAAATAAAAGCAAGTAAAGAACTGAAAAAAAAATAAGAAGTGAGAATTCAAATGGATTATAAGATTTAAATTTAAAGTCTGTGATTGCTCTTTGGGCTATTTAGACTTATATGAAGAAATATTTGATACATTCCTCGTTTTTAGTTGTATAATAATTCCTATACAACAATAAAAAGGAAATTGAAAACACCTATATTTTGCAGCATCTATATTTGTTTAAAGTTCTAAAGAATCATATTATGGAGTGTTTTGTTGTTGTTGTTGTTTTGTTTTTGTGGTGCTGGGGATCACACCCAGGACCTTGTGCATGCAAGGCAAGCACTCTACCAACTGAGCTACAGCCCCAGCCTGTTATGGAGAATTTTTGATGTTTCTTTCCTTTTAAAAAACGTGTCAAACAAAGATATGAAATTGATAGTCAAAAGAAACTACCTATGGAAATATTTGAATTAAAACATTTGCACATTTAAATACCCCCCAAAAGAAATAAATAAAATTAGAGTTAAAACTCTTACAATTGATGTGAATATACTTTGTATACAACCAGAGTTATGAAAAATTGTGCTCTTTATGTGTAACAAAAATTATAATGCATTTTTGCTGTCACATATAAATTTAAAAACATTAATTTAAAAAAAAACTCTTTTTTTTCTTAGAATTTTCTGTGAGCTTATCAGGGATTATCTAAACCTTAAATTTTTTTATTTTTCTATTTAAATTGTAAAGATAAAAAGTGCTAATAATTTCAAATTCATTACAATACAAATTTGAAGGTGGTTTCAGGTACTTTTATTTAAAAATGAAAAATAAAAAGACCCTACTGAAAAGATAATTTTCAGAAAAAGTACCCATGGTGTTATTGGAGACAGAGTTTATCTAAGAAACGTATTAAAGTATATTATTATGTACCAAAAATATTATCTTTCTTTGTCTTTTTTAATTTGTTTTTAGTTGTAGTTGGACACAATACCTTTATTTTATTTATTTATTTATTTGTATGGGGTGCTGACGATTGAACCCTGTGCCTCCCACATGCTAGGCGAGTGCTCTACTGCTGAATCACAGCCCCAGCCCCATCCTTCTTTGTCTTTTTATGTTCAAGAATCAATATTTTTGTTTAATTTTTAAAATTTTTGTCTTACTGTATAAGAATAGGCTACTTTTACTTTTAGAAACAAATTTACTTATTTATTTATTTGGTACTGGGGATTGAACCAAGGGGTGCTTTATCATTGAGTTACACCCTCAGCCTTTTTAATTTTTGCTTTTGAGACTAAGTAGCTGAGATTAACCTCAAACTTGGAATCCTCCTGCTTCAGCCTCCCAAGTCACTGGGATTATGTGTACCACCCACCACCATGCCCGATACAATTTTACTTTTTAAAATAGGTTTTGAATAAAACTATCTTGTAAGTTCAATTACAATATAATGAATTAATCATTCAACAAACATTTTTTAAAAACTATATACTGTGATTCTAATTATTTTTAGCAATATCTTTTATTCTTAAAAGTGCCTGATCTGTACGATAATTTATGTGGCCCCCCTAGTTAGGACTGTGTCTCAGACACTTGCTGGTTGGAGCTGGAATGGTGTGGCGAAGCCACCTGGGAGCCCCTTTGTTTAATTTATGTCTCAGGGCATGAATGCTTGGTCCCTGCTGGCCCTGAGGTCTTCTACGTTTTAAGAAGTAAATTTTTTAAAATGCACACAATCCTGGAAAAAGGCTGCCCTTGGTACACATGGCTCTGCCATGAGAAGAGCCTGAGAAACGCTGATTCTCAGTCTTTGGTATGTGTCAGTCACATGCCCTGAGTGCCTTGCCAACTAAAGAGCAGGTGTTGGCCAGGTGTGCCCTTCCTGCGCTGGTCCAGTGTGGCAGAAGGACTGGCGGGAGAACGCCAATGAAAAGCGAGATCCAAAGAAAGTTCTGCTTTGAAAATGCTGGCAAAAAGGTGTTTTCAAAGAGCCAGTCTCCAGGGCTAGAGAGGAGGGAAAACTTAAGTGTGGAAACTTGTGGATCTCAGGGGCAGCTTTTAAGTTGAGTTTGAAAACAATTAAGGAAAGTTGGAAAAATTCACAGCTTCCCTCCTAAGCCATTTGATCCCAAAGGTCTTGCTCCACAAATCACATGCGATTCCAGTGTTTTCTCAACTACAAAAACTCGGAAAATTCTCCTTTCACTGTGTGGAATGGTGTGTCCAGCTCCACCCTGAAATAGCGGAGTTCAGAGGTGTCTTAGCACTTTCCATTTCTCATGGTTTCTGACTCTCAGAAGTGGAAAATCTGGGACAGATGGGTTGGGATTGCCAATAAGGAAAAAAATCAGACATTTTAGTTAAAGCTAAATACTCCAGAAAGTTAGATGAACCAAATACAATTCATTAAAAAAAAAAAAAAAGAAAAATCAAGCACACCCTCATCATGTCACTTCCAAAACATTCCAATTTACTTTAAAATCTAACTTCTGAGACACTCCTTTTCCAAGTTCTGCATAACACCGGACCTCTACATTTTATGTTCTTATAATTCTTGAACTTGAGCTTCTCTGCCCCACCCTTTTGTTTTTATACTGGGGATTGAACCCAAGGGTGTTTAACCAATGAGCCACATCCCCAGCCCAATGGTGACACCATCTACCTAGAGCCAGTAGAGAGGTCTGAATAAATGATAGAGCCCTATGGCTGGTCATAGTAACTGCCAATCAATGTTTGCCATTGCACTGGGGGGCAGCATGCTCCTAAGAAAGATGGATTGATGCTCTGGAGATAGGTATTTGGATCTTCCAGCACTGGGTACCAACATCACTTGACTCCTGCTTATAAAAAGGGGGTAGCAATTCCTATCTCATAGTGGAGGCAAAGGTCTTCCTGTCCTTGGTATATATATATACAATTTGTTTTTTTCCCTTCTTATTTCCTTGGTGGTAATCTATTCATTCACTCATTCCCTAGATATTTGTTAAGAGCTTAGAATCCAATTATGAAAGAGACATCAACCATCTCCTCTTCCATGAATTTGCAGTGGTCCTGCTCCAATGAGGACAATGTGGAAAAGGACACCTGGTCCAGACTTGGGAGGTCAGGGAAGTGGGAGCTGAAGGAGCGTGGGGATTGGTGGCTGGGAGAGAGGGCTATGGTGGTCATGCATCCCAAGCAGAGGCACAAAGCCCATGCAGACACCTAGATGTGGAGGGTTTCAGCACAGGTGAGTTTGACATGACTGGACCCAATGTAGTTGACAAGCTAAGGCAGGACAGGTGATGTGCCTGTACCTATGCGAAGTCCTTTAATGTGTGTAAACATCATCCGCTCTGATCTTAAAATAGCCCAGAGATGGTTGAGGTAGGAGAGTGGTCCTCATATTTTAGAGATGAACATACAAAAGTTAATAAAGATTAAATAATTATTCCCAAGTCAAAAGCCAATTAAGATGAGGTTTTGTGGCAGTTCCTAGGCTACTATCAAGGACATACTTAAGCTCTTATTTCCTTAGTTTTGAGCCAGGTAGTAAGAGTACTAAGACCAATCCTTGTTTTAAAACATTACAATCTTCACAATGCAAGTCACTTAGTAGGTATTCAGTAAGTGTGTGTAATCTTCACATGAATTAATTTACTTTCTACACTTCATTAGGGAGAGACAATGAACCACAACAGTATTAGAGCTGATATGTGGTAACTAAAAGCCATGGGGTAAAATTAAATCTTATTTAAACCCATTACAAAGCCTCTGTATTATAGTTAAATAGTAGGTAAGTAAATGATGCAACATCCATCCACAGTTCTATTGTGCAGCCATGACTCTGACAGAGAGAGAGGGAGATATGATATATCCAGTGGGGGAACATGGTTCCAAACAGTGTTAAAGTATTTTAGAGTTCAATTTATATTAAAAATGATGTGGCCGGGGGGAAAATAGGCCACATGTTTGTTTATGTACAGACTATCTCAGAGGTTCTCCCAGGGTCGAGCCATGCTGGTAGGAGGGAGATTTTCACAGTATACCTTTTGAACCATTTTATTGAATTGTCTATTTTAATTGCATCAAATTTAAAATATAGAAGATATTTTATATCAGAAACTCTAATTTCACTGTCTGGCTTTCCTGGGTGGTTTTGATCTCCCATGAAGCGTAGACAGAAACTAGTCTTATAAACATTTATAATCCTTACAGTTGTCTGGAGTTTTTATAATTTCAAAGGCCCGTTATCCTAGTATCAGTAAATGTTTAACCCTGGCCCTCGAAGTAGTTTCACTATGAATATTGGTTGATATTTTTGTTTATGTGAACAAGTAAGGTGAAAGTAAAACAATAAAGATAAATATCAAAACCCAACTCATTCATCAAAGATGGGAGCAACTGTGCTGAATTGTGTAATGCTTTTCAGAAGCTGAAAGAATATTTTCTTCCAATTTTATGCTAGAGGTAGAACACAGCAGCTGCAGATGTGACACATTTTAAAATTGAAGCTGCATTATTGACATTTTCTCCATCGTGTTCTTAAGTCTAGACAATAAAAAATGATAAACTGAACATTGATTTATAGCGTTTGCAGTTTTGTGGTGTAAACACTCCCACAGAGGCTGATTTCAGGCTACCCACGTTACACCTCTGAACGTAGAAATGGGAAGAAACATGCAGCAGAGAGGGAGAGAAGGAGAGAGGGAGAGAGAGGCCCAAAGTCTCTTTTAGCTCAAATATTCTAATAATGGAAGCTTCTATGCTCTAGATGCTGTCTTTGTACCTTGGACAAGCTGCTTGGCCTCTAGGAGTCTTGGTTTCATTATGAAGACTGTAAAATGAGAAGAAATAATGATTCTCTGACGGTTGTGAGGACATGAAATACCATCCGTAGGTCATCAGAAACAACCAAGCGTGCCCCAGCAGGTGACTGGATAAACAACTGTGCTTGCCATACAATGATGGACTGCTAGTCAGCAAGTGTGAGGACTGAGGAGGGTCTCGGGGTGCAGAGGGGGGATTCCCAAGGAATACAGGCTTCAGGGAGGTCATGCAGATTCCCATTTTCTTGAGTGCAGTGAGGTTTCAAGGTAGATACGTGTCAAAATGCATCCAATTTTAAATACCTTTTAAATACACGCAGTTTATCATGTCAATTCTGCTTCAATAAACTGTTAAAAAAAAAAAAAACCAAGAGACTAAAAACCAGATTCTTCCTCCAGGACTTGAGTCTGCAGTGAATCTCTTCTTTTCAAGGAGCTGCTGAGTTCGGGAGCAGTGCTTCCCCATCAGGAAGCAAGTACAACTCTCACATAGTTTGTCCCCTTACCGTGTCCCAGGGGATCCATCCATACAATGGGTGAATCCCAAGATAACAAGTCTCAAACACCCAAGTACTTACAGGAAGCTTGCAGCGTGCCCATCTTTCAAATTCCTGACTTTGAACTCTTCGAGCACCTTGCTTTACATGGCGCTGCCCACCTTTTACATGGGCACAGCCGTTTTGCAATCTGCCGTCTACCCAAATGGCATACTGACTCGACTCTTGGGGAAAAGTAAAAATAAATAAATACAACATGGATAAGTTAATTGAGAAATTGGTTGGAATTAGCATTTCCATTAAAATTTCAGGAGAAAACTATATAATTTAATATTTTCAAGGTGATATGTTCACATGGTGCGTATTTAAAAATCCAACAGGGTGTATAAACAGTCATTTTCTGGCCACTCCTTAATGGTGACTGCCATTAGCAGATTTGTTGCTATCTTTCCAAATGCATGAGGAAGTGTGTATATGCCTATACTTCCCTTACCCCCAAATCCAGTCCTGTGGGTTAAATAAGCTCGCAGGTGAGCCCCATGCACAGTGAGGTTTGAGAAGAAATGAGTGCCATCAGCTCAATTATGCTCTCAAATTTGTGTCTTGAAGCCCTGACTCCCACTGTGACTTATTTGCAGGTAGGGTTGTTTAGAGGAAATTAAGGTTAAGAGGTCATTGGGAGAGCCTGACTCCAATAGGACTAGTGGCCTCAAGAAGAGAGAGGGCTCCCTTTCCACATGCACACAGAGGGAAGGCATTGAGTACACCCAGAGAATGGTACCTGTGAGTCAGGAAGAGGGGCCTCAGGAGAAACCAGTCTTCCCCTGGCACCTTGATCTTGGACTTCCAGCCCCCAGAACTGTAAGAAAATAAATTTCTACTGCTTACAGCACTTAATCTGTGATTCTGTTACAGCAGCCCATGAAGACTAATATCCTGAAAAATCTTGTCCCTTTCAGTTTGTCAGTTATAAAATGTGGGTGTTTTTGTCAAATTTGTGAAGTGTGTGTGTTCACACTCGCGCGTGCGTTCACGCCTGTGCATGCACATGCGTGCACATGCTGGGAACTGATCTCAGGGTCCTGAACATAACAGGCAAGTGCTCTATGACTGACCACCTCTGGCCCTGTCCAGAATTCTTGAGGCTATAATGATAAAACTTGACTCTGAGCTGGAAATGGGGATGAGGGTCAGAGGAGAGGACAAATGAAAGGGAAAGATCCAGATGACATTTCAATTGGCCCCTCTACCTCATTTATCATTCATTTATTATTTTAAACTACAGAACAACTTAAGTCACAATATATAAAAGTCATGAAATCCCACCACTCATAGATAGTATATTGATGGATCGCTGAAGGGAATGAGACTTTATTTAATATGTATATATGCATAAGCTCAACATTTTCCTTTCCTCAATAGTGATCCTATTTCATTTTTTTAAAATTTTTTTTATTTATGAGTATCATAAATCATATTCCCAATGAGGAAGAGGAAACATGGATCCTGTAGCCAGTGGGGACAGGGATAGGTCACAAAGCTGCGGACCTGTCTTGAAGGCCCCCGGAAGGTGGTGGTATCTGCAGCCATCCAAGCAGGCAGACAACACTGAGCAGGCCACTCCAAATGGAGGGACAACTGGCCCCTTGAAAATCAGTGGACAGTGGAGAGAGAATAGAAAGAATAAAATCGCAGGGACCTCCCCCCCCCCCCCCGCATTCAGTAGTGTTAGGATTAACCTTAGACTCAGTCTAGACCAACGCCTAAATTAGGAGTGCAGTTGGAGAGAGTGGTGTAGACTCAAAGAACAATGAGTAGATGAAAACATATGTGAAGGTGACCACAGGAAAAGGAAAGGGAGGGGAATAACAGGTTTTCCAACTTTCTCTGCCAAGAATCATCTGGAAGTCTTGCTAAACCTACAGAATTCCCAGCCGCCTTTCCTAGAGATTCTCACTTAATAAGTCTGAAGTGAAGCCCAGGAATCCACGTGTCTTTCCTACTGTGAGGGCAATGACTTCCAGGTCTCTGGCTCAGGTGACTTGAGTGGAAGGAACATAACTGACTTCAGTTTTGGATGTGAAGTATCTTTGGAAAGATTGAAGTATCTTTGGAAAATAAAAATTATGATGATTAATTCTGTTGAGCATTTACTCTTTACCAGGGCTTTAAATACACTAAGCTTTTTTAATCTGTACATCATTCATCTGAAAGAACTCATATTATTACACCCACTTTGCAAGTGAGAAAGCTGAGCTGGGAATACATGAAGTCATTTTCTATTAATGACACAATGAGTAAAGGGAAGATTTGGGTTTCAACCTAGTCACATCTTACTCCAAATTCTTCATTCTTTCCAACTATGCTGTTCTAACTGCTAAATGGATACAGCTTTGGGAAGGAACACTGAGTCAAATTACAGCTCCGGTCGGGAGATGAATGATTTGAAAATGGAAATTTGTTTCAGACTGTGCAAGGAAAGCCCGGAGAAAAAAGCACTGGACAAAGGTGGAGATGTGTTTCTGTTTGAAAAGATGGGCAGAGAATGAGAAAGTCTCTAGGGTCAGAGAGATCCAAAGAGAATGAGGGGATGAGCATTGTATAAATGGCACATGTCCAATTGCCAGACAGAGTACATTTAAATTCAGCAGAGAGTTCCAGGAAAATAAATTTTCATTGGCTGGGACAACAGGGGATAATATTTGACCATGTTCTTGAAGGTAGGGAGAGAAGCCCTGTCTCTTTAGGTTATGAATTGAGAAATAAGGAAATGAAATGTGAGAGAGAAAACTGTTCAATGATACTCATCATAGTATAGTGAAGTCAATTTTATTCAGGATCTTTGTGATACACATTGCATGCACTGGGGTCTTGCAGTGGAGGAGAGAGATTGGGCTCAACTCTAAATACAGAAAGGGAAAGTGGGAATTTATAGCCAAGAAGTAGGGGAAAGCATTTTCATTACAAAACACCATTTCATAATGTGATTTTTTTCACTTAATTTTCTGGCACTTTATCATGTCATTAAATATTATTTTAAAATATCTTATTACCTAGTGATTTCTTATGTAGGTTCTCTATGTTTGGGGCTAACAAAACATTTTCAGATTACTCTCTAGGAAAATTAGATCCAACTCTTTTTCATCAGAAATATATTGGTCCTACTTTGCCATACTCTACTGTGGGACTATCAATTTTTTTCATCATTGCCAATTTGACAGGGAAAATAGGAGGTAGAATTGTAGATTTTAATTTGCATTTCCTTGATTATCTTCAAGATTAGCCATTTTCATTAGTTAAATATATCTCTGTTTTGAAATGTTCACATCTTTTCATCTATTATGAGAGTCATGCTTTTATTATTTTAAAATAATTAAAATAATTTTAATATCAAAGACATTAATACTTGTCTGCCATCTTGATCACATTTTTAAGAAAAAAATTTCTAGGTGTAGTCAGACCTCTAAATATCATGGTACAGATATTGCAGAATAATGGATGGTAAAATTTGCAAATATTTGTGAATGTTCTTTCTGGATTATATGTTTTAAATATCAGGAGACATCTTCACTATCATCATTAAAAACATTGCCATGCTTCAACATTTACTCCAGGTATTCTTTTCTTGATTCCTTACTGGAACTAAAGATTTCCCCACTATTATTGTTGCACGAATTTTACTAATGCCAATAATAATGGGCTTTCTTCATGGAACACCTAGGTTTGTAAAGCAGGCATCAGATGAGCTGTAGGGCTTTCAATGAAAGGTCTAATTCTTTTAATGAATTCAAATGAAAGGAAAATTAGTGTGTCATAGTATTAGGAGTGGCTGTAGACTTTGGAGTCAGGCAGCCTTTGTTCCCCTCTTAATAGCCATGGATGTATCCATGGGCCATGTTTCCTCTGAGTTGGTTTCTTCCTCTGTAAAATGGGAATGCCCAGTCTTGCAGGATTTTTGTGAGACTTAAATGAAAGGATGCAAGCCAAGTATTTGTTTCCTAGCCTGACACATGGCAAGGGCCCATAAATGCTACCATTCTTGGCTCATGCGAGGCCATCCCATGGCTTTGTTCAATGTGAGTTCGTTTCACTCATCTTTCTAAAGTCCCTACTACCACTGTCTCTCTAAAGTTCTGTTCTACTTAACTTGATCCTTTTGTGAAATTGTGATGGAATAACACAAGGAGAATGTGATTATTATTTCCTGATCAACCCAGTGACAATTTTTCTGATAAGGAACTTGGAAAGGGCGGCTAACTTCCTATCTAACAACATCAAAACTGGATATTATTGTGATAAAATACCCTCAACAATTGCATGAAGAATTCCAAATATTCAAAGATATCAAGGGAACTTAGGAATATAAATATAAAGCAAAATGGTCCCTTTCACCTGAAAGAGAAGAACGGAGCTGGGATCCTTGTGGTGATTGCTAAAGGATGGAGACGGAGAAGCACCACTCCTGGAGAAGAACCCAGAGCCAGATGTCTCCTGGTCCATCGCAATTGCTTGAAACACAGAAAATAGTAGTCAGGGTTTGATTAGTAGTTTGATTTAAGTTCCTTCAATGAATCATAATGTTGCCAGACAGAGGTTACAATAATATTTATTCTCCCCCAAGTCAACTTTTCCAAACTCCAGACCAACAGCCACTTCCTGGTTAGCTCACTTTTAGGATCTAGGAAGTGGAAACAGGAGGCAAGATCTGTATCTTTTTGAAGAAACCAAAGTCAATTCTATACAGTACTTTAGTTTCTGGTGGTTCCTGGGCAAATGCCAAATTCATCTCCTCCTTTAATTAACTGTCATCTCATCTTGATGGGCGTGTCCCTGACTGCTCTAAGGGGTTCCTTGGTGATATTTCTGTCCAAACACCTTGGACGGTGTTGTTTGGTTCCAAGGAGAACACCTTCTTAATCACCTATTTGTGCTGCCCAGGGATTGCCTTCCTTTCTGGAACGGGAGCTCCATGGGAGCAGGGCAGCTGCCTCAGGCACGTCTACAGGAACCCGCAGTTGGCCAGGCATCATGGAGGTGCTCCATTCATTTCCTCCATGCACAGTGCTGAGTGAGATAGACACCTTCTAAGAAAAGACAACATTTCAAACACATCCTCTCCACACCCACACTCCTCTTGGCATTCGCTTCTCTTTGCATTTGATGGAGACATTCCTGAAATTTCTCCAGGCAGATCAGCTCAGCCCCTTATCTGCTCTCCCTTTGTCCATATTAACTCTTTTCATGGGTCCCAGGGTAGCAGATGGAACCCCCTATGCAGATGGAACACGCCCCCACCCTCACCACCATACTGGAATTTGTTCAGAAGATCAGTAAACCCATAGCTAATCTAGGAACCTTCCATGCCTTCAGTTGTTCAATAAATATAAAGCTAAAGATAATCAAAACAACAATAACCAAAACAAACAAGCCAACCCTCACCCCTTGTGAATACTGGAGCTTGCCTTTATTCCTCACCCCTCAACTCCAGGCCAGCGCACTTGGGACAGAGCTCTTGAGAGCTTGTATTTTTGTTTTTCAGGTAACTTTGTTACGAAGTCATGGTTACACAGAAACACAGGCAGCACTCAGAAAACACCGAGTACTTATATGAACTGTTGAAACCAGCACCAGCCCACCGGGAGCAGGGAACACCACTAGGTTTCTGGCATATCCTTCCAGAACTTTTACTTCCTATGTTCTTATTTATCTCTGTAGGTACAGAAATAGCAATGGTGCATTTTCAAAAGGAAACATCTTTTAATCTGCCACAAACATTTACTTGCTTAAAAAGGGCAAAAGTTTTGTTGTAGTAGGAGGAGAGTAATGATTTGTTAGTTTAGTTTAATGGCTATAACTCAGCGCTTGGAAGAGTGCTTGACTCCATAAACTCTTGTTTTAATGGGTAGATAAATGAATGAGTGGATGCAAATGACATCATTCTGTTGAGCGGAAAGTTTCTCCAGATTGAGAAGATCATTTGTTGATGTATGTTTCTTTCCTGGGGTAACTGTCCCTATCTGCAATCCTCCCCCGCAATTCTTCAAAGCAAATTACAGGCTTCCTGTTCAGGGAGGTCTTTTGGAGTACCTTGAGGTCTTTATAGTGAGCATGTCTAGGGTCTTTAGCCAAAGTTTAAGGGGTTTAATTTAAAAATTCAAGTCAGTGGAAAGTATATATCTTTGTTTATTAAAAAGTAAAACTTTTGAATTTCTGGCCTGGTCACAATATAACAGAATTAAAAAGCTGCCATTTGAACTTGTAGGAGGACAGAAAATTTTTTTGCCTTCAACCCTTCTAGGTACTCTGTTGGGACACCTGTAACAAAGTACAGATTAAGAGGAAATCAGAACTCTACTAACATGCAAATCTCATGTATATAAGGAAGAAACCCAGGAGATGGTTAATCCAAAGAAGTGGCTTCAAATTTATGCTTAGATACCATTTTTTTTTTTTTGCTAAAAATAAAGAAGTAAGGGTGCAGAGGTTCTCAGAGCCACGTGGAGGCTCACAGCATTGTCTGTGTGTGTGTCACATTATGGTGTATGACATGGGGTGAGGGGCTGGGGGAGGATAAAAAGGCACCTGTGTCTCCAACCATCATCTAGTTAGAATTTTTACCCAAAATGTGTAAACTAATTTTGATACACAATCACACAAACCCCAAATGGGGGGGGCATTCTGGGAAGGATTGTAAAAAATGAGCCAGCATGTTTATGTTGACTACCAGAAATTGCAGTAGAGTTTAGAAAAGAAACACTATTTCCCTACTGCCTTTATTTCCACTGTCGAGATTCTGAAAATGAGCAAGCCAGGAAGTGGACTCTTGGGCTCTGGAAACTAATGAGGATGGCACAGCAAGGTCCATCCTTCACCTACATCATTGTCTCAGGCCAGAAGCCAGAGACAGCATCCCTGGAGCACTTGTGAGTGAAGGAGTAAAAGCCAGATCACACTGTGTCACTCAAAGTTCCGCCGTGTGCCCTCCTGCCTTCACAGGTCCCCCATGCACTTGCTGCCTGAGATGAGAGACTGGCATCTTGGAGTTTTTCTCTGTTTTCTGTCAGCTCCATTTTGCAGCATGGAGACCATTGGTCTTAGCCATAGAATGAAGGCCACATCCACTTGGGGAGGAATGGAAACCTTTATTCATGTAAAAAATGGAGGGGATAAGCAGTTCCTACCCATTTCCCAGCTTCCACCATGATCCAACCAATCACTTTCCAATCCATGCCACATGCAGGCCCAGCCAATCCCCAATAGATAATCTTGAACCTCATTCTAGACATCAGTATTTCATTTATACTTTCGCATGTTTCTAAAACATAAAAATACTCCTTGTTTTTCGTTTAACCACAACAAGATAAATATAGCTGATACTTTTCATAATTCATTAATATGTTAAAATATCCACATTGTATGGCTTAAATAGTTTTAAAGCTTTTGATATACATTGTTTAAACCGCTTTTTAGGAAGTCTGAGCAAATTTGTATTCTTACCAACAATACTGGAGACTGATTGCTCACCAAATCTTCATCAGAATTATTTTTCTTACTATGACCAATTTTAATAAGCAAAAAAAAAAGGAATCTTACTGATGTCTGAATTTACACTTGCTGGTTTGCCCATGCTGCTGGGTATTTTTCCATTAGCTTATGAATTATTTATACTTCCTCTTTGGTGCCCTTTCTGTTCCTGGCCTTTACATCTGCCAAGGAGCCATCTGGCTTCTGTTTGATATTTCTAGCAATAGAAACTTTACTACTTCAGGGTCAGTAGTTCTGAACAAGGGCTATAATTGCTAGGGAATGCCTTCCATTGAATTGAAGACTGTAGATAAAACTTAGTAACGTCTACCTAGCTCTATCAAGTAGAGTGATTTAAAATGTCTTTCTCAGCAGATGTCATTATTTAAGTTTTGATGGTAATTAGGATGGCCCCCTACATTCTCCAAACCAGCATCCAAGTTCCTTTAACTATCCAGTTACAGTAATTTCTAAGCACCTCATTATTTGCTCCAATCCCCTTCTACACACCGGAGCTTAACATCCCTAAAAGACTGTCTCCAGCTCCTTGTTTCTCCTCCCACAAAATGACTTGCAACACAAAAGAGTGATACTCAAATTCTTACCTTCCTGCTCTGTAAAACAGTATAATTTAATATTTTATTTTTATTTTATTTATTTTTTTGAATAGCATATTTAATCACATAGTCCCAACAGACATATACAGAAATCTCCATCCAACAGGAATACACTGTACATTTTCCCAGTGCACATGAAACATTCTCCAGGATAGATCATATATTGAGCCAAAAAACAAATTTAAGAAGATCAAAATAATGTCTAGCATTGGCTCAGACCACACTGTGAAACTAGAAATCAACATCAGGAGAAATCTTAGAAAATACATGGAAATTAAACAACATGCTCCTATAAGTTAGTATTTTAAAAGAATCTTGAAATGGTCTACAGATGTAAGTTCAACCTTAACATGAAATCAAACTTTTAGAATTAGAAAGGAACCATTAAAAATCATCTTAGTTTGTAATAAATATGATACTGACATTTTCTACCAACAAACAGTCTTACCAATTATAAAGTTTTCAGATGTTTTATAAACCCAAGACCAATTTAGGTTCTGTGTGGATTTCCATGTTAGAGTATATAACTGTCCATATATATTTTCCTAACCTTCAAAAAATTTGCAAAAATGAAATTAGGAAATATTTAACCCTTTTTTAGGGCCAAATTTTTTTTTTTTAATGCATTGAATTTCAAGTATGGAGAACATCTAGGGCCAGCCTCCTTTCCCAGTTTTCTGGAGAAACAAGTTGGAGTTCAGCGAGGGTAGGAACTTTTCTCCAGGAAACATAGGAATGGGGGGCTGGTTTCAGAAGTCGAAGTCTGGAGGTCAGTCCTTTCTCTGAAGGTCTGTCTGCATCTGTGATCACTCACTGGGATACAGGGACTCATGACCTCTTTTCATTCTCAGAAGTTTTCCCTCCTCAAAGATATAACAGGTGGTGAAATCTTCCAAAATAACTAAAGTGAGACAGCAGGAAAAGAGATCATAAGAAATGGTATCTTTGAATATTAATTGTCAGGAATTTAGGGAGAACTTCACAGTATCTTTTCTAAACATACAAAAAATAATAAATTTGTTAGGAGTTCTTGCCACCATTGGGCCCATAGATCTGTGAGAAATAGTAAACTTTTATTTTATGCTATAAAAGTTTAAAGCAGTTTACTACATAGCAATAGAAAACTAGAATGAAATTTCTAAAACACCCCCAGTTCTTATTTGTCTTTTTTATAAACCTTTTCCCAATAGATGCAATGTGGGAGACCAACCTCACACGTGACTGAGTCACACTCCCTGGCTGGGTGCTGAGGTGCTCAGTCACAGAAATGAGGCAGAGCTTTCACCACCTTTCTTGGATGTGAGGGTCAGTGTCTTGTGCATGGATGTGTCTTGCTACAGCCCCATGGGTGGAGCTATGCTCACCTGTTCCTTTGTAATACAACCCCCTGCCCTGTTTAGGATAGAATCTTCCATGGAAGTGCCTTGTGTGTGTCCCCTTCTCTTAGGGTGCCCTTGGGTGAGGCCTACCCAGGTGTCAGTCAACCTGCTGACAGTGGACATCATGAAGATACACTCAGCCCCCTGAAACCTGACCCCTTGCCTCATTTGAATAGCTTCTCCTCAATAAAAGGGGTCAGCATGTGCTCTTGCTCTCTCTCTTCCTTCAGACCTTTAAGGTCAGAGGAGCCATCACAGCGACTCCAAAGAAAAAGGTATTTGTGTCTCTTGTGTGGTTATTTTGCACAGCCCAGTCAGCCCAGTTCAACTGGAATAATCCTTGAGCCTTTTAGTCTAAAGAACAGAAACCTGGCAATACAAATCATTATTAGAAATTCTAGTGAATGGTGTATTCGATTCCTTAATACTAATTCTGAAAAGCATTGGCCCTCTTTCCCTACCCTAGGTATTTAGGTTTCTGATGATAGTTTAACACCTGAAGAACCGTTTAGGAAAGACACTCCCAGTCCCACTTCACAGAGGAATCACAGTCTGAGACTTCTAAGCCTGACCTTCAGAGGGACTGGCAGCCGGCTATGGTTGTGGCTCAGTGGTAGAGCACTCGCCTAGCATGTGTGAGGCACTGGGTTTGATCCACGTAAAAATAACTAAATAAAATAAAGATATTGTGTCCATGTACAACTAAAAATATACATATAAAAAGAAAGAGGACTGGCAGCTTGGGTTTCTTCTCTCTTAAAAGGGTCTTTTGAAAAGCTCGGGAATACCCCACCATGAGGAAACCCAGGTTAACCACTGGGGGAGAACCGGGGCACACTGGCCCACAGCTGCAGTGACCCTCATCCCCCAGTTTACTTTGCCACCAGCTGAGTACAGCCACAAGGCAGACTCCAGGAGGGACCAGCAGAACAACTGCCCACCCAACACTCGGGACTGTGGGAAACAGTGAGCAGTATTATTTTAAGATACTGTTCTTTGAGTTGGTTTATTATTTAGCAGTAGATATTAATGCTCAATAAAAATAATATTTGTTATACTATCATTCAGAAGACTGCATAAAGCACAATGGTGTTTATTTAGATAAAATTGCTAAAAGAAACCTGTTTGCAAAGGGGGAAATGAGAACAAGGTTGAGAAGATGGAGAAAATGCTCTTAAGCCCTTCATGAATTTCTATTTCTGAGATGTAAAATAAGAGCGTTGATTAATTCTGACCTGGGAAACTACCCCCACTATGATTGTTAAAAAATCCCCCAAATGAAATCTGAGTCACTTCATCTTTTTTTGTTTGTTTGTTTGTTTGTTTGTTTTTCCTGTTCAGTCTGGAATCATATGATCAAATCAAATGCCTTTTAAATACATGTCTTTACACAGTATTGCTTTCCCGCCCCACCCTCCACTAGCAACTTTGAAAACTGCTAAGTAGATATTGCAGCAATTGTTTATCAGATTTCCAGATCCAAACCCATTTTCCTGGGAGATATGAGCATCTTGTCTAGGTCAGAATATGAACATTCCAATTTTCTGCCACCCCCAGAGATCTGGAGGTTTCATTTTCCTTGTGTACTTTAAACAAGAAAGATGTTAGTGGAGATCTCTCTAGTAAAAAAAAAAAAAAAAAAAAAAAAAAAAAAAGAAATCTTTTCTTCCTTTAAACAGCACTTAGCATCTTGGAAGAAATTTTCATTTTTTTCCCCCAACAATAAAATATTTTTTTCCTAAGGAAATTCTGAGGAGAAAAGGAAGGAATCATGTTTGCAAATAAGGATGTGAGCTCTGCATACATTAGAAAAGATGGTGAATGCTGCACCTGGAGTTGATCACAGCTCCCTCCCAAATCTCCACTTACACAACTGGAAAGTGTCTTTGTTTTGTTTTGTTTTTTTAAGGTATAAACCCATGAAGATGTGGTGATCAGGGGAGGAGGCAAGAGCAGCTCTGCAGCAGGACAGGTGACAACTGAGTCTGCAGAGAGGAGAAAACTGCACCCTGAGTGTATCTGTTGGCCAGAGCTGCTGTAACAAAGGACCCTCCATTGGGTAGCTTAAAGAACTAAAAGGTATTATATGGAGCCAGAAGGCCAAATTCAAAGTGTGGGCGGGCCTTGCTTCCTTTGAGGCCATGAGGGGCTCAGCTCCCTCCCTCTCGCCCGATTGTGTGGCTTGCTGGCAAGTCGTGGCCCCTGGCTCATGGAGGCATCGACCTCAGTCCTCGACATCACCCTCACGTGTGGGGCACGCTTCCTGTGACTCTGCCTTTGGATCTAAACCTTCCCCTTTCTATGACCGCATCAGTCATGTTGGGTTAGGTGGATCCTGATGAACTCAGCTTAATTAACAGCAGGTTCAATGATCTACTTCCAAAGGAAGTCACGTTCTGGGATATGGGCCGTATCAGGACTCAACCTATGAATTTTGCAGAGGACGCGGTTCAACCCATAACACTGAGCCTGCAGTGAAAATCTGAAAACCAAATAAAGTGTACCACAGAGTCCCTCAAGGTTCAATGTGCATGAGCTCTGGCTGTGCAGGAGTGGGGGTGAAGGGACCAGGCTGACATATGTAGGAGGAGATGGCACCTGTGCAGGTAGCTGGGCAATCAAATCCCCACCTCTGTTGGAAGCTGATTCTCCAGAGTTGAGTTGTCCAGTAAGAAAACCAATGGCTAAATGTGGCTAACTAATTTTAAATTTCAATAAATTAAAATAAAATAAAATTCAACATTCAGCCTATAGCTACTTTTCAAGTGCTCCGTAGCCCAGGATCACCTTATTGGAAGGTGCAGATTTAGGATATTCCCATCACTGCAGAACATGCTACTGGTCAGCTCTGCTCTGGGGAAAATACAATATACGCTATCTGAACCCAGGGAGTGGCAGATTCAGTGCAGGTAGACACACACTAACAAGAGTCCTGTGCTACTGGATGCTGAGAACCCATAAATCTCCTTCCCCTCATCCACCAAATCACGTCTTGTGGACAAAAACAGTGCATAAATTCATTCCTCTAGCCACAAAATGAGAAAACCTGTGACTTCAGTGTTGTCCTTGTAGGAGGAGATAGAAAAAGGAGGGCATGTACACCAGCTTTCAAATTTATTCAGTACCACATACCAAACATGCCACATACATTATCTCATTTAATCCTCACGACTCATCAATGCAATGGGAGTGATTCTCATTTAGCAGATAAGAAAGCTAAGAATCAAGAGAGCTAAAAAAATTGTTCAAGTTGCCTTGCATTTAAATGCAAAAACAGTATTTAAATGCCAGGCAATTTGAATCCAAAGCCTACATTTTATTTCCATTACCCTACACCACTTGCCTACATGACTCTCCATCACTCACTGGGTAAGCATCAGCAGTTCTTTTAACTTCTCTATGTCTCATTCCCCCCCCCCCCCCCCCGTGTAAAATATGTCAAATTACATCCGCTCTAAGAGACTACCTAAGAGAGGACTGAGGGCTTTGAATGAGGGAACCTGTGAACGTTTATTTAAAAGTTTGCACCACTGTATGCAGAAATAGCCTTTTATCCGTGCAGGAGATCCTACAGGAAAGACTATGCATATAACCTTAAAGACATATTTGGGTTACTTTATATCACTCCACCACTCACTGCTGAACTAAGGATGGAAATTCGGCAGCTGCAGGTGGATGTGGCTAGCCACACTGAGTCAAAACTTCAGGTATTTCCTTGTCTTCCTAAAATAGGTTTGCTAACTGGATCTAGTACTTAACCCAGGGCAAGGTTCAGAGCTGGTGCTCCATGAATAATTAATGAACCATTCAATGAATAAATACATCAGTGAGTTCTTTAATCAATTTTTTAGACTGTAGGAAACTGAGACTCTAACCAAAGCACCAAGTCCTCCTCTGGTATATGCCACTCTGCTATATTATTTTAAAGTTCCAAGTATGTGGGACCATTAGGGGATCCATCATAGGCCTATGTCTCCTACAAGTGACTCACCAATAGCAAGAGACACCTGATATTTTATTTCCATTGGAGATGGCTTGCATTTGGGCTGAACCCACTGTAGGCAAGAGGACAGTGAAGTCTTCTCTGGCTTTGCCTTTGCTACATGGAATGAAGATAGTCCTAGGAGTTCCCTGTGGTGCAAAGTACCATCATGACTGCCAACAGGGAAAAGAGCACAGAGTTCCTGGCTGGCGCCAAGGAGCCTGGGAGTGGTCCTCCTTGGCCAGGCTTATCCTTCACAGCAGGAGTTGGCTGTGAAATGTCCCTGTATGCAACTTCTTAAAGGTCAGTGACTCAAGTGAGTTCTCTGGGACACTAATTTCCAAGTGGACGTGAATTTGTTTGGTGCCATGTTTGGTATTTGTCAACATAGGGTTAACTCTTCCAAGCTGTAGCATTGGTTTTTAAATATTAAAAAAAAAAATGCAATGACATTTTAAAATCCGTTTAGAAGCAAAGATTGTTTCCTGATTTTTTTTCCTGGGGCAGGATATGGTTTCTAGAAAATTTGATTTTCTTTATTTTCAATATGTCTTTTTTAATTGGAAATTTCTTGGGATGATTATAGATTCATGTGCAGTTGTAAGAAACAACAGTGGCATCCTGTTCTCCTTTTACCTGGCTTAAGCCTATCCTTGTAAGGGTTTGGGAGGTGCCGTTGTTTTCATTAAGTGATGGAATTACTTTGCTTCTGACTCAGTATCGATGTTTTATAAGCCTATGAAACATCAACCTGGTCTGACAACCCTGCCTCCCTCTCTCTCTCTCTCTCTCTCTCTCTCTCTCTCTCTCTGAAATCTCTAGTCCTCATTTTTTTTATGTTGAAAAGAAAGGAGTTGTTCTAATCTGTTCCTGAGGTTTCATCCAGTTCTGATATTCTATTAGAATCTGAGATTATGGTCTCTGACAAATCAGGGCCACCACTGTTTCCGTACAGCCTACAAGCTGAGAATGGTTTTACATTTTTTTTTAATGGTTGAAAAAGATTAAAAGAATAACATGTGAGAATACACAGGATTCAAATTCAGTATACATGATCAAGTTGTACTGGAACATGGGTAATGGATTCATTTACCTGCTGATTATGCTGCTACCTTACAATGACTGTGGTAGATAGCATCTGTCCCATATAGCCTAATATATTTGCTATTTGGTCCTTTACAGAAAATGTTTTTTGATTCCTTTTTTGAACTATTCATGCCCTTTGACCCCTGCAGTGCCACTTTTACGAATTTATTTTAAAGGAAAAGCAGAAATTTCCAATACTAGGGATTCATATCATAAAATGCATTACCTTTATCTGATGGAGAAGTCTGTAGACCAAACTTCATAAGGTATGTAATGATGTAGGAGATTCTTAGAGCATATATTCTACTAAAAATAGAGACAAAAACAAACAAACAAACAAACAAAAACATGCCCATGACACCAATTTTGTGAGGAGAAAAAGCCAAACCTCTCTACACATTTATATGCCTGAAAAAAGACCCCAGATAATGTTGTGAGTGCTCATCTTTGAGGGAGGGTTTGTAAGTGATTTCCTCTTTCTCTTCCTTGCCTTCTGAATTTTCCAATGTCTCTAAAATGAACTTATTTTAATTTACTTCACCTGTAAAAACTTTTAAACTTTTATGCTCGATTGTTTACTTTCTAATTCTGCATAGTTACTTAGAAATGTTATTAGCTGAAAATTAATATATTTCTTTGTGGTTTTGCAAAAATCATCAGAATGTATAACAGAAAAATTACAGCAGGAGGGAATTGAAATAAGAATCACATTAGAAACTAATGTCAACAAAAGGCCAAAGCATTTAGCTGACAACATGCAGTTATCGCAGTCCAAATTGTATATTCATATTCATATTCACTCTAAAATGAAGGCAGTCTCTGAAATACCATTTACACCTATTAGATTAAAAAAATCTTAAAAGTCTGAGTGTAGTGGAGAAACATGAATTTTTATACACTTTCCTTTGGAAAACAATTTGCCAATTTCTAACAAGATTGAAAATGTACATCTCTTATTTCCTAGCATGTCTATTTCCAGGTAATTTTTTTTTTGCACATGCATAAGAATAAAAAAATCAGGGCAAATATGTTTATAAGCATGATTTTAAAGACTTAGAAACATTCTACTGTATATGGTCACATTTAAGAAAAGATATTCATAGCTTGTGCTTTATTCATGTGATAATCACATACTGTAATTAGTGTAAACAGATCATACATAACAACTATTTTGTTTTATTTATTTATTTATTTATTGGTTGTTCAAAACATTACAAAGATTGCAGAATCACATCGGTTACACATCCACATTTTTACATAATGCCATATTAGTAACTGTTGTATTCCTATCCTCTACTATCCCCCCTCCCCTCCCCTCCCATCTTCTCTCTCTACCCCATCTACTGTATCTACTGTATCTACTGTAATCTAGAATGAAAAGTAAGGTATGTACAACATGGTAGCTCTGTAAGTGTTAAAAATTATAAGAGCATTTATTTTTTACATATGCAAATTAAAAACATGAAAATATAAACTTCAAAGGCACATTTCAGATTTATGACATCATTGACTCTGGAGAGGGAGGAAGAGAATTCAGAGTGGGGAGAGGTAAAAAGAGGATTGCAATTTTTTACTGTGAAGTTTTTTTTTTGCAGATTTTAAATAATTTGTAAAAGTCTAAGTTAATAAAGGCTTTCCATGTGATATGTGTAAGGGCAATATAGTTTCCTAAGGACAGTTTTTAATGAACAAGTTATTTTTTTCTTTCATTTTTTATTTATTTCTTACATATACTGTGAAGTTTTATTTCATTTCTAAACAAACTTATAAAAAGCAAACATATGAAAAAAACATTAAAAATAAATATATGTGAGAACTTAAAACAGATATGAAAACTCTTGTTTTGGTTAAATGTGTGCTTATATAGTTGTACTGTTTGGTTTTATTTTACATAACTTGGGTTTTTCCTTACTGCTATTTTAATAGCCCGAAAAACTGAGGTGGACGGGGTTCACCTCAGTAGGGAAGTGGGAAGCTTTCTCAGAGTGGGTGGGCTCCAGCTGGGGCACAATTATTGTAACTATTCTGATTCCCTGTATTTAAGGATATTCTTCTGAGCCCTCCTTCTAGACCTTATCACCCCCGGAGGTCCGAGGTCGCTGGCCTGCTTTGGTTTCATGTTGTGATTAGAATCAGAGCCACCAAGTTAGTAATGCTTCAGAATTCATTTATAGTTCTGATCATTACCAGCCTTTAAAATAGCTAGGGAAAGGGCAGGGGTCTTCACATCAGAAGATAAAGACAACATCTCACACCGCCAGAATTACCAAGTTTCTGAAGAAAGAAAAAAAAAAAGGAAAGAAGAGAGGAGGAAGAGAGGGAAAAGGGGAGGGAGTTGGCTATTAAGAAGATAATTCACAGCAGTCACTAATATGCCATTATGTAAAAATGTGTGTAACCGATGTGATTCTGCAAATTGTATTTGGGGTAAAAATGGGAGTTCATAACCCAAATGAGTCAAATGTATGAAAGATGATATATCATGAGCTTTGTAATGTTTTGAATAACCAATAAAAAATATAAAAATTTAAAAAAGAAGATAATTCACAGGATTCTGTTCTCATAGCAATTACTAATTAGTATCAGCTTTCAGAACAGGTACCTATAGTTCACCTACATTTTAATAGATTTTTTTTAAAAGAGAGAGAGAGAGAGAGAGAGAGAGAGAGAGAGAGA
The DNA here is from genome assembly GCF_052094955.1 of Ictidomys tridecemlineatus. Taxonomy (NCBI): domain Eukaryota; kingdom Metazoa; phylum Chordata; class Mammalia; order Rodentia; family Sciuridae; genus Ictidomys; species Ictidomys tridecemlineatus. The sequence goes on from NC_135479.1 coordinate 94,504,066, forward strand.
GAGAGAGAGAGAGAGAATTTTTTAATATTTATTTTTCAGTACTTGGTGGACACAACATCTTTGTTTGTATGTGGTGCTGAGGATCGAACCCGGGCCGCACGCATGCCAGGGGAGCGCGCTACCGCTTGAGCCACATCCCCAGCCCTCACCTACATTTTATCAAATTCTGTACACAAAATTTTAAATGAATTTCTATCCATAGATAATATTTTTAAAATATATATATATTTAATATGTATACTTGAATTTCTATCCATATATAATATTATTTAAATATATATTTAATATATGTATTAAATATTATGTGTTATATATAAATTTTAAAATATATATATATAATTTATATATATATATATGTATATATATATATATATATAGAGAGAGAGAGAGAGAGAGAAACACAGACACCCACATATATACTATTTGTAAATAACCGAGAGGCAAAGAGCACCAGGGTTGAAGTCAAAATGCCTGGGCTTGAATCCAGATCATAAATTTGCTACTTATGCAACATGAGGGAAGGAAGTCAGCTTCTTTTAGCAATTGAGTTATTTTAGTTATTTAGCCTTCAGTTATTTTAGCTTCCTTGTCTGTAAAATGAGGAGAATAGAATTCTATCTCACAATTACATTGATTAAGTAGGTTAATAAATATAAAGTGCAAAACATACAAAAATGGCTGGATAAAAGTTAGCTCTTTGTATTCCTTCGATATGTTCATTACATGGACCTTAACAGCAGCGTGATTTTCCCTAAATGTCATGCATGAGTAAGTACATATTCACAAACAAGGAGCCGCCTCAACCAGGACGTGGAACCCAGTGAATCACTAGGAAAATAATTGCTGTAGCTTTGCATCTACTCCTACATGTTTAGGCCCACTGTTCTTATTGTTTCACATCACAACCTGCTTCTCCATCACAATGGCCTCCCAAGTACCACAGAGAAAGATGACACCTGAGCATGGCTTCCAGAAGGCATGCTAGTTCTGCAGAAATGGTGTGGCCACTCCAAATTTAGACAGTGACAAAATGGTAGATGCTTTGGAATGTTGAGCTTCCTATTTAACTTTCTCATCTTGGAACCCAATCATCCTAACTCCTTTAATCTTTTCTTACAGATGTTGCCCACTCAATTAATATTTCCTTTGGTTCTTCCCCCTTGTGGGTACCTTAAAGAGATTCCCACACTAAAAACGAACACCAGCTGCTTCCCGACTCAAGTCAGACCTGGTTCTATCAGGACAGAACAAACCCCAGCACCTTCCAAAATAAGAAAGCTACAACAGTCACAAAGGCTTTGCCTCCAATGCACCATATCTCCAGCTCAGAAATCATGGTTTAATATTAGCTTATACACAGATATATGATTAGCATGCAGTAGCCCTATGCTACATAAAATTGAAGTCTGCCATGCACAATAAATTTTGCAAAGATATTGTGAACATATGGTAGTAATTCCATATGTCTATTTTGATAAGTATAACCATGATTTTCCCTACATTTTCACCTTTCCATAGATGTTTCCTTGGAAGCAAACCAGAAAAAAAAATAATAAAGATTCTGTGATTGAAACATAAAGAGTCATAAAAAGAAAAAAATCTTGTATCTTATTATTTGGATATGTGTACTTTGGTTCTGTTGAACATCAATCATATTCAACTTCTCAGCCAGGAGTAAGAGAATCAAATATACTGCAGAGTTCTATTAAAAACAGCACCATCCAGGTCCTCCCAAATTAAGACTTTAGCTTTTATAACTGAAGTGAGAAGCTCAAAAAGCTAAAGTCAGCATGTGGAACCCCTCAGGGCCTCCTGAGCTTCACACACTTTCTCTCAGGTCTTAATGCGAAAGATTCCTCCTTTCAAACCACATTAATTTCATGTGGCACATTCTATCAGCCAAGCCCCAATATTAGGCAAAGGCTTCAAAAATAAATAAGCAATTAAAGAGAAGGAAGCAATTAACTTTTATTATGCTATTTTGATATGATTAGACTTCTTGGTTCCCAGTCATCTTGATTGGGCTTGCTCTACTTATTTTTAGCAGCAGTAAAACAAGTATTTCTTCCTATCGTCCTGCCCATGTGTTCATAGACCTGACTGGTACCTAAGGCATTTTCTATATGGAGATCTGCCTGGGGAAAGAATAGTATGTAGCCTGAGGTTCTTGGGGCTCATCAGAAAATGGAGATCTGTTCTGTTTGTTCGTGTGTGTTTGTGTGTGTCTGTGTGTGTGTGTGTGTGTGTGTGTGTTTCCTTCAAAATGGCTGGGTGATTGGAATACAAGGTGTAACTTCTGATGAAGGCACCTTCCTCACTGTCATCTATGAGTTCTGGGTCCAAACCTTACTGTGAAATGACAAACCAAGACCAGCATTCCAGTGTCCCTTGCCTTGTCTGATGTGGAGTCCTTCTGTGCTCCAAACCCTGAAGGCAATGATCCTGGGTGAGCCTCTCATCTCCAACTTCAACACTTAAACTCAGATAGAAAACACTGTCCTGTTTTAACCCCCGCCCTTTGAGAACCTAACATGGGTTTTCTATGGACTAAGTTGCATTGAAATGTCCTTTTCAAAGGAGTTCTTCTCCTGTGAATACAGGAGCTATAAGTTCTTATCAAGCTGGAAAAATAGAAAGCCTGTTCTAAATGTCAAGAAGGGAACAAAGGTTACAGGAAGCATGATGTGACACAGGGCACTTAGTCACCAAGCCAGGCCCCAGGACATGACTGCGAGTGATGACTAACAGGCTGTGAGATAGCTCTGCTCCAGGCACAGCAGGTCTCCCTGCCATTATAGGGGAGACTCCCAGGCATGGCCAGCTCTCCTGCTGAGCCCTGATTTGGCAAGCCTCCCTTTTTTGGTCATTGGCTCCCAAAGAGGGCTCTACCTGTAGGTTCAAGAAGGGTAGGGCTGGATGGGACCTGGATACTGAGGAGTATTTGAATTGAAGAGCAATGAGACACCAAAGCTCTAAACTGGGGATGTCACTCAAGCCATCATCTCAGTGAGATGCCAGTTAAACCAGGGCTTTCATTTCCAGAGAGAGATAGAAAGCCCTTGCACCAGCCATGGGAGAGACAGCTATAATTTCCTATGGAGTTTCCTGAGGATCCACCCTGAATCCCACAGAACTCTGGTAGGCCTGTGGCTAGATGCTCCTAGGGGTTACCAACTTGGGTCTAAGAGCGTCACCATGATCTATATGGGGTAAGGTGAATATCACCCCCACTTCAAAAAGCCTCGTACATTCTACACACACTACCATCAGTTCTATTAAGGGATTCATAATCAAAACCATCAGATCTGATATTGACAGGGAACTGGCATCATTAGGAAAAATGGCAATGACAGAGGCCATCAACATCTCAGATGGCTTCTCTTGCAACTTCCTGGTAAAAATGGCTGGGTGACTGGAATGCAAGGTGTAATTTGTGATATACTTCTCATTTAAACTTCACAGGGCCTGAAACCATCACCTTATTGCAGAGGAAACATAAAGGGAAAAGAAAATCACTCTTCTACTGTAGACAGAGTGCCATTTGGTTTGGGATGCAACATTTCTTTGGCTGGAGACCAGGTCACTGTATTCAAGTACAATTTTTCTACTCTTTGTTCCCTAAGCAGGAAACTTTTCCACTGGAAACCCACAGCCTGATGAAGTATTTTCAAGGAGACTTGATGACCTATATGGGGTAAGTTGGAGACTGAGATTTTTTCTACCTAAGCATAGTTTTGTTTAAAAACAAACATGCTTAAATGAATCAAAACTAAACTGTTGAATCTTAGAGGGGAGCTTGAAAAACCACGTCCACCTCATTTTCTTCAGATAGCTCCAAGGAAATACAACTGTTGTCAAAATCTCAGTTCTGGGTCTAATGCTAAGTTAGCAATTTTATAAAATGCTAAATAGGACACTGTATTAATTACAAAATCTGGGAAAGCCACAGAGTTACTATACTTGAAACTGAAATTAAATTTTTGACCAAGGAAGTCAATATATTTTTCGATCACATTTTTTTCTAGTATTTTTTTAGGGGGGTACCGGGAATTGAACGCAGGGACACTCAACCACTGAACCACATCCCCAGGCCTGTTTTGTATTTTATTTAGAGACAGGAATCCACTGAGTTGCTTAGCACCTCACTGTTGCTGAGGCTGGCTTTGAATTCATGATCTTCCTGCCTTGGCCTCGCCAGCCCTGGGGATCACAGGTATGCACCATCCTGCCTGGCTCTAATAATTTTTAATGTATTGTTCCAATAATTTTATTTGAAACCAAATAAAATGTTTATGTAATACTTGAGATGGTGCTTTATGGTTTGTAAAACATATTACATATATCACCTCATCTAATCTTCACAACTGATAGATGAGAAAACTGAGGACAAAGGAGCCTGCGCTGATCCAGGGACTCCACACTTCTAATGGTCCTGGGTGCAACTTAAGCCAGACTGCAGACTCCAAACCCAGAGTTCCTCCTGCTGTGCTTCACATTTCTCATCTTCGGTCATTTTTCCCACATGGTCCATTTTCAGATATTTTCCTGAAATCGGGTCCCAATCACTGTAAGATGGAAACATACGGAGGTTGTCAAGGCCTGTGTTCTCTTCTGAGAGTTATCATGCAATTGAGTCCACACATGTTTAATTAAGCTCCGTGATGGGAGGCGGTATTGCCGTAGGCTGAAGCTCTGGAGACAGACCACCTGCCTCTGAATCCCACCCACCAATTCCTAAAAGTGCAGCGTTGGGCCACTTTCCCTGCCTGCACTTCCCCATCTGTATCAGGGTCTAAGGTTCTCTACATTGTGGAGTTATTATGGGAACTTCATGATGTGATTTATCTCAATCATGTAGAGCAATGACTGGTAAGAACCAAATTAATACTGGTTAATATTATCTGGAGGGACAAAGATTTGTGGTGATGCTAACTCCATAAATGACTCTTTGACATGCATAAATAACTCCACCACCCACACGAGACTGATTAGTGCCATGAAGCAGGAATTAGCCACGTATTATTGAGGCCCAATTGAGGAAGGCAGAAGCCCAAGAAGAGGCTGTTTGAGATGGTTGGTGACCAGTGGAGGATTCAAGAATCTGGGGCTTTAAAACAAAATGGCAACTAAAATTTGTAGTTGATTTAGTGTTTGTTTAAAGCAGCACAACCATGGGGCTGAGCTTCAGGAGTAGAACACAGAAAATGGAAGGGCTTCCAACTCCCGTTCCAAACAAGCCCCTCTGCTGGAGAGCTGAGCTTCTCCCCAGGTTGCAGTACAGTGACGTCATCAGGTTTCAAGAAGACCAGGACTCTGGATGCCACCCCCCCACACTCTGTGCAGCTCTGACTCACCTAGGTAAAACAGCTTCTTAGGGGCCCTCTTCCCTCTCCTCCCATATTATTCTACTTAATGATGTTCCTGCGGAGGCTAAGACTCACACCATCACCCTGTGAAAATACAGAATGCCCTGTGGTTTAATGATGACTAAACAAGGAATCAAATTTAAACCAACAAAGCGTAGCACATCTTAATCTTCATGTGAACTACTTGCTCAATGACCCCAGACAATTAATTGAATCACGTCTCAGACCCTGAGGCTTGATACTGCTGTTTTATAGAAGAGTAAACTGTGACATAGAAGCAGTTTTCCTGATAGAACTCTTTGAGTCAGCAGTAAGGTTGGTGAAAGGCCTCCAATCCCTGGCCTCTGGCTGAACCAGCAGCCCAAAGGTGACTTCCACTCACTTCCCTGACACTTTCCTCTGCGATGGCATTTGTGGATCAGGGAGCTGTCATCTGGGCTTAAAACTAAGCCACAGGAAAAAACAAGTAATCACATTTTAATGCCTTGAAAAGTCCTCCAGTCTTGGTGGCAGTGACTCTGTCCTTCAAAATAGCGCCCCCCCCCACACAAATGCATGTACATATACACCCACTATATATCTGCACACACACACTTACTTATATGTGACTTGTACTTTAAACATACCAAGAATCTTTGCAATTCAATAATAGGAAGACTTCTGAATAGAAAATGGGCAAAAGCTTTGAGAAGATACTTTCTAAAAGAGGATACACATGAAGAACTAATAAACACATGAAATATGTTCAAAATCACGAATCATTGGAGAGATGCAAACCAAAACCACAACATACCATTCCACATCAATTGGAATGGCTTAAATAAAAAAAGCTGAAGATGCAGACCCTCCCTGATTCAACCATAATTCAACTCATGATTCTTTTGACTTTGCAACAATGCAAAAGTGATAAACTTTCAGAAGAAGCTATATGGTCATTCAATATTTTTACTCTCATTATAATATTCAATAAAATACTTGAGATACTCAATGAATTATTATAAAATAAGCTTTATGTTAGGTGAGTTTCCCCAATTTAGACTAATATAAGTGTTCTGAGCATATTTAAGATAGTCTTGAATATGATGTGAGAGTTACATGTATTAAGTGTACTTTTGACTTAAAATATTTCCACATTACACTGGGCTTATCAGGGCAAAGTGTCATCAAAATTTAAGGTACATCTGCTCTGATTGTTGCCAGGCTTGTACAGCAAGTGGGACTCCCCTACCTTGCTATAGGGGTGTAATAGGACACAACTGCTAGAGAAAACAATTTGACAATCTCTTATAAAGGATTGTGTGAAAGGATGTGGATATAGCTCAGTGTTAGAGAGCTTGCTTAGTTTGCTTGAGGCTTCAGGTTGCTCCCCAGTCCCATTTAAAAAAAAGAAATAAAGTATTATAAAATCCAGAAATTCCATTCCTAGATATTCACCCAAGAGAAATGACAACATGCTGCTTTAGTCAATTTTCTGTTGCTCTGACAAAATACCTGACATAATTAACTCATAAGGAGAAATATAGGGTTGTTCTCTCTTTGGGTTTTATTTGCCATGCTGGGGATCAAACCCAGGGGTCTACATGTATTAGGCAAGCACTGACCACTGAGCTGCTCCCCAGCTCTAAAGGTATATTTGGGCTCACAGTTCTAGAGCTTCCAGTTAATGTCAGCAGCTACGTTTCTCTGAGGCTCTGAAGAGGGTGGTACATCATGGTGAGAAAGCGTGGGAGCAACGACACGCTGGGTTAACCAAGAAGCAAAACCAGACAGGAAGAGATAGGAGATGAGGGTCCCACAATCCCCTCTGAGGGCATGCCACCTAAGGACCTAAGGACCTCCCACTAGGCCTCACCTCCTCTCAGGATCTCCACACTGGGAACCAAGCCTTTAGCATCCGGACCTTGGGGACACACTTATCTAAACCATAGCATGAGTCCACATGAAGACTTGTACACTAACGTCCACTGCAGGCAGCCTCTGAGATGGAGCCCAGTGACCCCCACTGCAGATAATTCAAGCATTTGCCTAAGACCCTCTCCTGAGTGTGAGCTGAACCTTAACCAAGAGAACATGGCAAAAGGCATGAGCTGTGACTTCTGAGATTAAGTCACTCCAAGGCTACAATCTTCACATTGTTTTCGCTCTCTCCTTTTCTAGCTTGCTGTATTTGATGAAGCTGATGGGCACATCAGGAGCTCTGCTGCTGGAAGGTCTCCCCCTCCCGTGACAAGAAATGCCTCTGACCAACAGCCAGGAGGAAAACTGAGACCTTGGTTTCAAAAGACTGCAGGAAACTGAGTCCTGCCAACTACCCTAGTGCAGGGGAAGCAGCCCAGCCAAGGCTCTGCGGGCTGCTTTGAGACAGTGAGCAGGAGTCAGATAAGTGGCACCCAAGTTTCTGACCACAGAGAAAGTGAGATCTTAAAGATTTGTTATTTAAAATCATAGGTTCTGCAGTAATTTGTTACACATCAATAAATAACTAACACACATCCACAGGAGTCCACATGAGCTTATTTGAGTCAACAAACACTAAGCCTTACCTTTTGAGACTCTTCCCGAGAAGACTCCCTAGCTCCTTAACATAGGGCAGAGTTTTGATGTGTTTTTCTTAGAACTACACAGGGAAGAAGGAGATGTCCTGAGAAGCTTTTAAGCATGTTTAGCACATACCCTCTCTGCAAACCCTAGACTACCATGATATAGCTCATTCTGTATCAAAGATGGCTCAAAATTCCAGCTACACAGGAGGCTGAGGTTAGAGGACTGGGCAAGTCTGAGACTTAAGGGGGCAACTTAGCAATTGCAGAGGTCTAAGACACTGTGTGCTGTGTGTTGTGTAGCACAGCTGAGTGCTTAGCAACAAGCTGGGGGGAAGATGGATCCCAATGAGCTCTGGAAGTCTGCTGCTCACTGCTCCAGGAGCAGCCTCTGAACCCAGGGTGGAGACTGCACTACCTGGGAATGTTGGAGAGGTGCTGAGCGGCTGCAGCTTTCCTGCAAGTTTGGAGGTCTGAAGAATGTGGCAGGTCATTTCTGGGCCTGCCATACCTCACAACTGTTCCTCTTAATCTCCCAGATCTGTGCAGGCTTTCAGATAGCTGTTGGAGCCTTCTGTACTCTGACCTGGGAGCATTTCTCTGGATAACAGGGAGGCTTTTATCCAAGGGAGTACCAGGCTTTTATCTGAGGGAGCGTGAGTGAATTCTTATCATATCCTCTGCACCTCCAAATTCACTTCTTCCCACACTCACACAAAGAAAAGCAAACGTCAGAGAGTTCGGTCAGGCTCCAAGAGACAGTTGCTAAGAATCTGCCACTGCAATGTAGAAACTTTTCAGTGATTTTCATGGGAGACTTGTGAGGAATTTCCCTCAGATGAATGTGCACATTTTAGGCCAGGTACCTGGCACTGAAATCAAATAGACTCATTCAACTAGGCTCAGCCATTCAACAAATTTATAACCTTAGTTTTCTTATCTGTAAAATGGGGCTATTGCATTTCCTCTTTTCTATAGTTGTTTTGCAAATGAAACAAGACAGCATATGCCAAGTCGCACAGTACAGTCCCTGGCTCACAATAGAGCTTCCACAAATAGCAGTATTCCCTTGGCCTCTGTCCTTTCACACAGGTTGGCTTGGAGTGCAAGACAACCCACCCCATCCTCTTAAATTAATCTCTGTTCAGCCAAGTATCAGTGATCCCCTGCACATAAATCTTACACTGGGTGCTCAACAACATTCTTTGAATGAATTGTTCCTTCTCTCCAGAATCACTTCATACTGACAGAAGATCAACTCCATTAATATGGAAAGAACTTTTAAAAATTATTTTCACAAGCATGGTGTTTCATTTTCAAGTATCAGACCTTAGAAATCTTGATATTCAGTTTGAGAAAAGGGAAATCATTTTATTAGTGGCTCAAGCAGTACACAGAAAGGAGTTTTCTTTGAGAATCACCTCCATAGCAACAACCTTCGCTCAGGCATGCCAGGCTCCGATGGGGGATGTTTTTGGATTGCAACTTCCATTCACCATTGCAGACCCCCTTACTATGCTCCTGTACCTCAAATTCTTTTGCAATTGCCTTCTACCTGGTGGCCCCACACTTCAGAGGGATGGTGCAGCCAGAGAGAGCATGCGGCTGTAAATCTCCCTGCGCTCCTTGTTCCCCTTGGTCATTTGGTCATTTCCTTGTGCAGCCCGTGCTGCCTCCCCTCACACACACAATGCTGGAATCTTCTACTAGATTCCAATCTCCCGCTTCCTGGGACATTTAGATGTAGGCTTATTTTGTTTTGGTGGTCCCAAAGTGGGAACATCGATGAGCCTTTGGACTCCAAGAATCTTTTGATTAGCATTTTTCATTATGGAGATAAAAATAATAATAAAACAAACTTTGATATACCCATCACCCCACTTTGATTATTATCAGCTCATGGCCAGTCCTATTTCTTCCACCCCTACTGTCTCCCCTCTTCCCTAGATATTTTGAAGCAAGTTCTAGACATTATATGAGTTTATCCATTTGAATTTCATTGTCTGTCAAGTAATGTTGAAATACATTGTGCACAGTTGGAAATGCCCTAACACACATAACATATTTATCCTCACTCACAGCGATTTACCCCCAAGATTTTCTAATTTGTTCCATTTTATTTCATTTTAAAAATAGATAGTGATTCTGTATATTTCATGACTCCCCAATTGACCTTAACTTACAGTCTAAAAACTGAATAGGCACCAAGAAATTATTCTGTGCAGAATCAAATATTTATGGAGACTGTGGTGAGATAATATGATGCTACAGTTGTTTTTCTGAAACCATGCTGGGTGTTTTATAAGAATTGGTTGGAAATATTTTTGGGCTAAAATGATAGCTAACATGTTGACTGACACAAACACAATAAATTATGTGGATGAGAGTGCTGGCCCTCCCTCTGACCTATGTTGGGAAGTATCCCCAGTATGCACCAGGATGCTCATGACTGATTTAGACTACATCCAGCCCTGAGTTGTCAATACAGAAACAATGACACAAAGAATGACCTCTCCTTCTGTATCAAGACATGCCTGCAAGGAGCGCCTGTGGCAGGCAGGCCACCAAGTCCCATTCCCCACCCTTGTCATTCTCCGCATTGGTAAAAAGGAACCAGATTTATCCAGACGAAGTTAAAGAGATTCTAAACGGAGTTTTCAAATTCACCAGCAAAAGAAGACTTAGACTTGACTTTGAATATCCAGGGCCAGAGAAATCAAGAAGGTGATCACCCAGAGCAGATTAGAGACCAAAACAGAGCAGAGTAGCAGGCCCAGGCAGAGAGCTGTAGGGTGGACCTCTGGGGAGCTGGAGGATGGGCGTGGTGATGGAGACTGAAAAAGAGGGTGCATTGCCAGGGTGGAGGTGAGTAGGAGTCATGCTGGGGGACCTGACCTGAGGGGACCCTGGACAAGAGTGAAGCTGTGCCAGAGTGAGCATATCCTTCACAGAAGGAGGCTTTGAGCCAGTGCCCTCGCCTGCCTGTTGCCCTTCCACCTTGCTGAACTTAGTTGTTTTGGAGTGTGGGCCCCTTTAAAAGTAAGGACATTCTGGCCCACAGTGCAACATGAATGAACCTTGAAAACATGCTGGTTGACATAAACCTGACACCAAAGCTAAATATTACCCGATTCTGCTCCTGTGAGCTGCCTCCCACTGAACGTGAACATAAACCCTGGCTTCTGACCTTCCTGTATGATCCAGCAGCAGGCCCTTTGCCCTCTCAGCAACCTGCCAGCTCTGCCTTCCCTCTTGCCCCCGCCCCCCCCCGCCCCGCCTCTAGGGTGAGGCTTTCCCACCTGAGGGTCTTTGCCATGATGTCCTGTCTTCCCTGAGAGAAAGAGGCTCCCCTCTCACCCTCAGGTTCATAGTGACCATCCCTGAGCGCTGGCAATGCCAGTCCTGCCCCCAGCACTGCCTCCCTCATTGTTCTCTATCTTCCTGTCCTTTCTGGTTCCACTATTGGTTTTATCTCCATTTTAGTTGATTTTCTTTGCCTCTGTCTGCGTTCTCCAATTTAGCCCTATGAAGGCATGAACAAACCAAGCCTGCAAAGCCAGCACTGCTGGCCACAGAATTGGCACTCAACAAATATCTGTTGAATGAATAAGTAAGGAGGACAAGGGACACACAAGCAAATAAAAAGATTATGAAGAAGGAAGGCAGTGCCGGGTGAAAGAAAACTGTGTGTTGTTTGCGTTCAGAGTCAAGAGAGACTTCTCAAATGCATGTGGAGGATGGTGTGTATGTGTGTGTGTGGGGGGGTGGGGTGGGGACAGAGAGATTTGATCAGAGAAAGGTACAAGTAATTACATTTTTAAAACATATTAATTATGTCCATGGCCTATGGAGCACATACAGATGCTTTACATTTTGCACTTTTTGTTTACCATGTTTTAAATGTGAAGATGTTTTTTTCCATGATGACCTAAGTAAATCAGGCATTTTCCCCTTGATCTGCATTTCTATGGAGGTCTAAGAGAACTCTGTTGTTTAAAAATAGTTCTCAAACTTTGGGTGATTGTAAAATTTTGATATATGAGCTGGGAGAGATTAAGGAATAGAGTCTCATGTGACCCTGGGGAAACAGGCATAAATTCAGAAGGCTGGAATCCAAGGCCTTGGGCCCCATCTCCCCAGGCTCCTCACCTCCTCTAAAACATAACCAGTTTGCCCAGCTGACGTTCCCAGCTCGGTCAGTGTCTGATTCCAGAGCATAAAGTAGTCCTATCCATTACTTATATATAATATGTATCTTCTTTAGCAAGAATATATCTTATATACATTAAATGGTCATTTTTATAATTTTATACACATTAAATGATCATTTTACTATATATATATATATATATATATATATATATATATATACCTATACATACCTATGATATGTATCTTCTTCATCGCAGCTATCACAGGCTTCTTTGGCCACTAGCACTGTGTACCTGCACCCATCCACACCAATGGTGATTCTGAAGCAAAACCCTAGGCATCAGATCCTGCCATCTGCCTTTTTTTTTTTCTTTTTTAAGAAAGGAAGGGAGGAAGGAAGGAAGAAAATAAAAAATTTTAAAAAGGCTAGTGCTTTAATCTGGTGGACTTCAATGTCACCTTTGCTGATAAAGATCTAGAGACAGAGTTTTTTGTTTTTGTTGTTCTTTCTAGATATACATGATAGTAGAGTGTATTTTGACATATTATATATACATACATAAAATAAGTATAACTTTTGTTCCCATTATTGTGGTTATATGTGACATGGAGGTACACTGGTTGTGTGTTCATATATAAGGATAGGAAAGTTATGTGCAATCCATTCTTCTGTCTTTTCTATGTTCAACCCCCCTCCCTTCCCTTCATTCTCCCTTGTCTACTCCAAGGAACTTCTAGTCTTCCCCTCCCTTGCTGTGGGTTAGCATCCACATATCAGAGAGAACATTCTGCCTTTTCAGTTGGCATGATAGTGTCCAGTTCCATCCATTTACAGGCAAATGCCATAATTTTATTGTTATTTAAGGCTGAGTAATATTCCACTGTGTGTATTTACTACATTTTCTTTATCCATTCACCTGCTGAAGTACATCTAGGTTAGTTCCATAGTTTGGCTGTTGTGAATTGAACTGTTATAAACATTGATGTGGCTGCATCCCTGTAGTATGCAGATTTTAAGTCCTTTGGGTATAAACCAAGGAATGGGATAGCTGAGTCAAATGGTGGCTCCATTCCAAGTTTTCTGAGGGATCTTGATTTTGCTTTCCAGAGTGGTTGCACCAATTTGCAGTCCCACCTGCAATGTATGGTGCGACTGCAAACAGGCAACAGTTTTAGAACATAGAAGTGATTTTAAGAGGCATGATGATCTAATAGTAAAGAAAAAGTAAAAAGTGAAGACATGCTTTTTCTCAGTGTATTCTTGGCATTTAAAGGCAGTCTCTGTAAGCCAAATTGGCTGCTCTGACTGACACAATCCAGATGAGTGGTGTGGAGATAACGAGCTAACGTGTGGGCTGCCAAGTTCAGGTCCAGCAAGTCAGCCACAGTCTGCCATTTCCCCAGGGTCTTAGCTCCAAGAAGGTGAGGGTCATGTTTGGCATGTTTTTCACACAGCACTCGCTAGCTGATGTAGAAGAAAACAACCAGAATCTTTGATCCTGATGATGTTTTCCATTTAATGTGCATAAGAATCAAGTCCCTCACAGGTACTTCTTCAATTTGCCTTTCCCTGACCAGGGAGGGAAGGGAAAAGAAGGTGGTAAGGGTGCAGGAGACTTGTGCACAGGAGTTGAGAGCAGTGGCTAGGGTCACATGCTAGAAGGCTTTCTCATGTGGACTCTCTGCCCTTCCCAGCCCAGGAGTAGGAGGATGTCACGCTCACTCTGGTCCAGTCACTTGCTGGCCATGTGAACTCTTGAGCTCTCTTTACTTCTCTGGCCTCATTTTCTTCATCTATTAGAAAAATGGCTACAACAACCTCTAGCTGGCTAGATCACCTTGCCGACAGGGTTGAGAGACATGACCAGTGAAGACTAAAAGATGGTCACGTCATACACTGGCTTGTGGTGGCTCTGGCTGGGGCTCAGGGGGTCTCAGTAGGTCACACTGTGTTTTTGTCTAAACTATTCGAAACATCTGACAAAATCCATTCAGTTGAAGGGAAATCTGTGTTGGGTCTGGTAGGATGCCAAACGCCTGCATTGTGTCCTGTAAAGTAAATACAGTTTTGTGGATCCTAACATGTGTAACCAAGGCACTTGACTGATGCATGCTTGGCCAACCCTGGCTGGCTCACTATTCCTCTTCTGGGATGAAGTGACTGAGGCTCCGTAGGTAGGCTACCCACTTTCTAAAGGACCACAGTTATTCATTGGTAGAGCCAACACTTAGACTCAGGAACACTTCCCATTCTCCCCTAGCAAGGTCTCTCAAAGAACTGAAGGCAGGCTGGCCCCAAAGGCACGCACGTGTCATGGGCCTCGAGAAGATAGCTTCATTTGCCATCATGGCCAGGAGTCTCCATAAGAACAAAGCTGAAACATCAGAGGACAAATCCCTCAGTCAGGGACTCCATGGACCTTTTTATTTCTCCTCTTCACTTGCTCCAAAGCTGGTGGTTGCACCATGGGGCTTGCAGCAGCTCTTGAAGGCCACCAGGAGCCTAATGGACAGTAAGTGAAAGTTAGAGGTGCCCTGGTGGGCAGAGGAAGGCCTCGGTGACTATCAGATCATGCCCACTTGGCACTTGTCACCTGGTAGGAGGACTTTAGCCCAAGTTTCCATGCACCTCTTCTGTCTAAAACGTAATTGTTGTTTTTTTTAATCAAAATATGTTCCATAGTATGTCTTTTTCAGATCTTCATTTTATTTTATTTTTCTGATAATAAGGACTACTGTGCTTGAATCAAGAAGAAGAATCTTTCTTCATCAGCTTTCCTCCTATGCACCCACAAACCTCATTCTGCCACTTACATCTGCACACCTAAATGGCTCTTGATTCAATTGTGAGCAAGTGGCTTTCTGAGATATAATGGCACAAGTTTCAATACAACCACTGATCTTCGTAAAATAATTTTAATATCTTGTGCCTGGGCTCTAAGCATCCTGCACTGACATTCCTACATAAGCATTTCATCCAAGTACAGATGCTAAAAGCAGAGTAACTAAGCCTAGCCTAAACAAAGGTACATAGACACTGTCATGTGCTTTTTCTTCTTGAATCATTTTTGCTACACTCTAAGTCACAATTACATGTCAATATGTGACAATACAGGTTGAACTTGAGATAGGGAGCTCCCTAGGTGAGGAAGCTAATGTGGAAACCTGAACATTTTGATTTTAAGATTCCTGATCAACTGATTTTTTTTTCCAGTGCTGGGGAACCCCAGACCTCATACATGCTAGGTAAGCACTCTACTGCTGACTAGTTATTTTTGTGTTAACTTGAATTTTAAAATACATTCAAAATGACATTAGAATCATAAGAACATGGAAATTTCAGCCTCAGAAGCTTAGGTAATTAGATTCAAGGTTAATCCTAAAAGCAATCAAAACTAAGGGTTCAGGGTCAGATAAATGGTATCTTGTGTTTCCTGCAATCCAGCTGTACAGTGGTTTGCAATTGACAGTCAACATCTTCATCATCACTGTTATCAGATAGTATTTATGGTGCCTTGATTAAAGGAATGCACCATGCTAGGAGCAGTTAAGAACTTTACCTCTCCAGAGAGATAGTCACCATCTTGAAGGAGTGTCCTGTCTCCACTTCTAGGTCAGAAGTAAGATTAAAGATTTTGATCAGCGATAAATTTGAAAAACAAATATAGCCCCAAAAGTGCCAGAGCAAGCTTCAGAGTTTTGATGTCCAAAGTCCTTCCATGGAGAGCCCATGGTAATTCCAGCTGCCCAAAGATAGGTCTCAGAAACCATGAAACAGTTCAAAGAGGTCAAAGATGAATGGAACTTCAAGAATGGCCACTGAATTCTCTAATGCATAATGGCACTGGTGAGGTTTTCATAGTGAAACCAGGACAGGAGCCAGATGGCAAGAGGTTAGCAAATCAGAGTGGGCCAGAAATTGCAGACAGAGGTTGGTCACAGAAGGAAACCAAGATGTGGGGTGGTAATTGAGAGCAGGAGCAGGGCCAAGGAAAGGTGTTTCCAAGAAGGCAAGAATTCCAAGATGGCAGATTATGTGAGAAAGTTTCTTCAAACAAGCAGAACCAAGGTCATAGGTCTGAGCAGCCCAATTATGATTATCAGCTTGCACCCATAACTTTCTACCCGCTGGGTAGCTGGAGTCTGAACCTCAAGGTCAAGGACTGATAGCTCTATGGCTGGCACAGAACCTCCTATTGAACAGGGTATTACCATAACAACGGAGCATTCTTTAATCAGCACCTTCACACAGAAAGTTCTCGGGAAAGGTATCACCTGCGTCACAGGACTGCTCAAGACCATAATTCAGTTAAACCTCCCAATAGACCTTTTGTTTTATTATTGCTTTTGATATTTTTCTGAGTATTTTAAAAGTAAAAGTGATTGGGAAAATAATAATAGTAATAATAATGATAATAATAATAATAATAATAATAATGGAAAAAAACAGTTGGGGAAACACCCAGGCAAAGGCACAGACAAAAAAAATAATACATAATCACACAAAGTCAGGTTTCAGGAAATAAAAAAATTCAGTGTAAACTGGGGAGGGAGTGGAGTGGGGGAGGGGAAGCAATGAGGGAGTGGGCAGAGGGCCTGTGCAGAGGGCTGGGGAAAATTTCTCTGTACTTTAAAGCCATATGAATCTCTAAACTCAGTGTCCTTTAGAACTCTTGTGTGTATTTAACTTTGAAACGAAGAAAGGGAAACTTGATGAGTTCTCCATGATGTTTGGCTTCATGGAGAGTGGTCAGAGTGGGGGTTAACTTTTCACCTGTAACCAAGGCAACGTGAGAGCATGCTAAGAACAAATCGATCTGTAGACAGGTTCATGGGGTCAGATCTATCAGCCAGTGTTCATGCCTCTCTGAGAGGTCACAGTTGTGCCTCTTGTACTGACCTGTGTTAGGGAAGGCCACAGCGCAGACAGCACCCCTCTGAATCACGAGGCAGGACTGGACTTGCATCTGTTGTTCACATTTTGAAGCCAACTGGAGATACTGATTTTTAGATGGTCCCGCTTGATCCTCTTGTCCAAATCCCAGCTCAGACTGTGGCCACTGACTCAAAATGGAGGGAAGTAACCAGATAATTAAATCTGTGGCTGGAAAATGCCTTTGAGTTGAACCAAAATGAATGTAGACAGCTCTGTTTGTGTCGATCGAATGGTGAGTACAGGTTTTGGTGTTTGAAAGCCTTATTCTGTAATGGTTAGCATGATCCCTGGAGACAGACTCCCTGGATTCAAATCCACTAGTACCCCTCTGGTAAATTAAAGATGGCCTCAAATTCTCTGACACTCTTCTCATGAGAGGTGAGGTCTATACCTCTCCTTGTCTCTGAGGTGACTCTGATTTTCTTGACCAATAGAATATAATTAAAGTGCCCCAGGCCCAGTTTCTAGCCCTGGCCCTGGAAAATAGCAGCTTCCATTTCTTAGCCTCTTAAAGCCTTGAGCCACCATGTAAAATCTGACCATAATGCTGAAAGCGCCACATGAAGACCCTAAACAGAGAGAAGAGGGTCCAGCTGAGCCCAGTCCTATGGCTGTTCCCATTAATTTCTGACACGTGAATGAAACCATCTGGGCTCACAAACAAGGGCCCCACTGGCTGAACCAGCGCAAATAACCCCAGTCAGTGTCATCTGGGGCAGAAGAACCACCTGGGGATCTCAGCCATGTTCCTGACCCACAGAACCATAAGTTGTGACACCATGGTTAGAAAGTTCTATGCATTAACCAATACCCAGAACAGCACTTAGTAGCTGTTTTGGTTTCATTATCTCTAAAATATGAGCAATAATTATAGTACCTGCCTTCCTTATTTGTTCTGAGGATTGATGATTTCATAATGTGGAGCAGGGCCATCCGACTAGTACCCAACATACAGCAAGTGTTATGTGGATGTTGGCTTTTGTTATCTCTGAATGTCAGCTCTGGATTCTGACAGAGAGAAGTTGGTGGGCCGGCGAGTCTCTGTATGGCCCTCACCTCTGCCGGCCAGTTCACACTTTTGTACTTTGGCCTCTCCCAGGACAGTGGCTCTTTATGGAATTTTTATGTTGGAAAGGCCTGTGCATGGAGGAACCAGACATGCCAGCTGGAGTTCCTTGTTCCACTGAAAGAATCGCTCCTGCCTCTCCCAAGCCAGATATTCAGTGAAGGCCAACTTGGTTCCCAACCCTGCTCCCAGCTCCCCATCCTAGGACGGGATATGCTGCTCATCTCATTCTGTCCAAATCACTCCTTACACCTCGTCGACCTTCACACTGGGTATAGTTCCATCACCTCCAATGACCACTCACCTTCTCTCTACCAGCACAGACTCCAACACAAGCACTTGGGGAATGAGCTAGCTCCAAGATTCCCAAACAAGGTGCTGGGAGTCCTGGTCCTACAAACTGCCCTACAACAGAAGAACTCCACAGGCACGGAAGTTCGGAAAACACTATTTCCCAACCCTCCTTGGATAATCACAATTATATCTGCAAATTAAAAACCTAGAAAGTTCTGCCATTTAGGAGTCTGTTTGGCTTTGCTTTGATGAATTTCCCAAACACATCTGGACCGTGAAATGCTTTTCTTATAAAGCAAGCTGCTTAGGAAAAGCGACGGCTGAGCTGAGTCCTGGGGAGGGTAAGGAGGAAGCAGATGAAGGGGCAGAGGAGGAAGCAGGAGAGTGGGAGGCTTGACTTGGCAGGAAGGTAAGTCAGGGAGGCTAAGTTTGGACCATAGGGCTATGGGAACCTCCTAAAGCCTTTAAACAAAAGCATGGAAGACCAGTTTTGCATATTCAAAGCTCACCACCTCTCATTTGATAAATGTCTCTAACTCACACTACCTGTTTTTTAGTCTTTTGGTTTTTTTACTGGAAACTTATGAAAAGGAAAACACGGTCCATTAATACCTAATATCTATGTGTACATTAAAAAGTTTCCTAAGATGGCTCTTGTTACATTCAGTACTCACTGATATTTTCTATCATTTTTTTCATATTTGGAAAATCACTTATAACAATCTGTTCCAATAATCTGGGCAGGCCAAGGTGGGGCCTGAACTTCGTAACCTCTGAATGCAAGTGTGGGGAGGCCCCCTTATCTGCTCTTCAAGATTCTGGGAATAAAAGACAAAGTGAGGGAGCAGGGGTTGTGGCTCAGTGGTAGAACACTTGCCTAGCATGTGTGAGGTACTGAGTTCGCTTCTCAGTACCCAAGTAAATAAATGAACAAAATAAAGACCCTTCAATGTCTAAAAAAAAAAAAAATTAAAGAAAAAAGACAAAGAGAGGAAGCTATTCCTTGTTTTTATGCTAAGAAGTCAAGCATTCATTTAACAATGTGCAGGAATTCCCTTATCTCTTAGCCCAAGCAGGAGGAGATTCTTGCATTTAGTTCTCTAGGACAATATTTGACATGTTGTGGATGCGTGGCGGCGACGTTGGAGACACTGACAGACTGCCTTTCATTGGGTCAGACGGATGGCTCTTCGCCCTTTGCCAGGTGAGGAAGCCCAGCAAGCTGATCAACGTCGTGTCAGTACTGCGCATGCCCCCAGCGGGCAGCAGAGGCGCAGAGACCTCCGTGGTTCCTGTGCAGGTTGGTTCAGGACTGAGCGGCTGCAGGACCACAAGGAACCTCTGGACTCCTGTGGCACAACACTGTGTCGGGAGGCTGAGGCCACGAGGACAGCCACCCACCGTGCTCCCAGTCTTCTCCCTTTCTTCCTCCAAGGGTCCTACTGTCTTTCTGTCTCTTCCAAAGCTGCCATCTGTGCTGGTTTCCAAGGTCTTCTTCCCAAAGGACAGGCTACAGAGCGAGGCTCGGTCTCCCTAACCATCTCCTGGCTGGCTGACCAGGAGGGCTCGGACCCTAAGCTCCCACAGGCACAGGGACCAAGACAGAGACCATCAAGCAGGGGCATCACAAAGACGACTGATGAATCTCTCACGATTTTCTATAAGGCTTCCAGAGTCTGTTGGGGACCACCGCCTAATGAAGGTGCATTTCATCAAACCTCCCTTCCTCCCACCATCCCCCTTCCACTTCCTGCCTGAAGGTCTGAAGGCACAATTAATAGTCAAACAATTAATGAGTTGGTCATTAATTGTGTTTGGAGTTTCAAGCAGCCAAAGTATTCCAGAAAAATGTAGTCCATCATCTCCCTTCCTTCCATGTACTCACCCAGACAGTATAGACAGGCAACTCCAGTTGCTGGTCTGAAAAATCTAGGACCTCCAGGCTATGCTGGTCACCCTTATCAAATGCCACGATAGTAACTTCTAGAAGAAAAAGGCACAGTCTGTGGAGCAAGAAGAAAGCGCCTGGTCCCCAAAGGGAAGCTGCCTACCTCCAAGGTGGTGTACATAGGATTAGCCATGTTTTTATGCTAAGAGGTCAAACACTCATTTAACAATGTGCAAGAATATAAACAATGTGTATATTCTTAGAACCTTTGTCTTCTTTGGTCCGCTTGTTCCACAGGCTCCCTGTGGAATGCTGGTGGGTCCTGGGTCAAGGCCAGGGCACCTGCTGGGGTATTGGAACATAGCTGCCAGCAAAGTGCTAAGAGACCTTCCTTGATAGTAGTGGGAACACTGCTGGCTTTCCTTTCCTTCCTCCTGCTCATCTGCATACTGAATTTGTCTCCCAAAAGAAAATCACATATTATTTTGTAATAAGAAGTAATATCATGCCGTGGCACACATCTGAAATCCCAGCGGCTGCGGAGGCTGAGGTAGGAGGATTGCGAGTTCAAAGCCAGCCTCAGTCACTTAGCGAGACCCTAAGCAAATTAGTGAAACCCTGTGTCTAAATAAAATATAAAAAAGGGATGGGGATGTGGCTCAGCGGTGAAGTGCCCCTGGGTTCAATCCCTGGTACCAAAAAACAAAACAAAAAATAATCCCAATTTTTGTGGTTCCGAAGGAAGCATCACTCATTCCCCATAGTGTTCCTGTTGACAGAGTGAATTTGCTTGATTGTTTCCAAAGGGGAAATGCTGTTAGAGAGACCACAGCCTGGGTTTTGGTGACCCAGAGTCTTGATTTAAAGTCTTTCTCCTTCTCTTATGCTGGGAGGACCTTACTCACAGTAGCCTCTGTGAGCCAGAGTGGCCTCATGGGCAGAGGACTGCTGATGCCTTCCTCGGGGACCTTGAGGGGCCCTGGCACTGAGCTGCCGTGTGGGTCTGCTCCAGGATCTCTCCCTGCTTTCCTTCCTCTTTCCTGCTCTGCCCCTGAGAGCTCCAAGCATCTCCAAAGGGCAAGCAGCACACCTCACAGAATGGCTAGGAGGGGCCTCAGGGTCCCTCCAGTCCCGCCTCTCAGAATCCCTTCCCACAGCTTGCCTGGGCAGTGGTCCTGGGGCCTTGGCAGGGCACAGTCCACTGCTCCTTGGAAGCCAGTGGTCATTCCCATGACAGGACAGGTCTTGCCACTATGAGAAGTCACTTGCTTTTTATCTGGCAGAGCTTTGGCTCCCTAGAAAGCTGACATGTTATTCTTAATTCTGACCTCTCAACTCTCAGGGAAGAGCCAGCAAGATGGCCTGCTCCACCCCGCTGTCCTTCAGCTCCTACGCCACACTGGTACCAGGGAGTGTCATTGCACGATGGAGAGCTGGGTCTGGGCGTGGCAGAGACTTCCTAAGTGACACAAAGCAAGCTGGCCGCTGAATCACACTGCTGAAAGCTGGCAAAATGTGCAGTGGGCGTGCCGCTCCCCCACCCCATGCACTCTGCCCGCCCTTCAGATCTGTCCTCTCTGCTCCCGTGGAAGCACTGGTGCCTCTCCCCCTCTCTCCAGGCTCACCTGGGGTCCTGGGTTTTTATTCCTATATGGAAGAGGCAGCTGAGCAAGTAGTCAAACCGTTTTATGCTAATTCCATGACATTGAGAATGGAGGAACACAGAACTTAACTTCTCGAGTCATTACGAAAGACAGCCATCAGGCAATAAAACAGTTCTTCTGATTTCATCCTTTAAGGAATCCTCCAGGCCTGAGCTCAACAATATCCAATTAGGCCATTATATGATTTCCATACTGGGGAAAACAGCAGTTCTTTGGGGGTAACCCTGCTCTCCAGGCTCTCAGTGGAAAAGACCAAAATGCACACTGCAGACATTAAGTACCGGGAGATAGGAGTTTAACCAGGATGTAACTCGATTATGTGAGTGATTTGCAGGGAGCTGGTGGAATCTTCCTGTTTGGCAGGGGCATGGTCAGACTGAAGGTGCAGTGCTTCTAAATGCTGCAGCCTCTTTCTGAGCACAGCCACAGGGTGTCTTGTCTGCCTGGTGGATTATTAACAGAGGCTATTGGTCTCCATGGCAAAACCATTGAACGATTGAGCTGAACGTAATCTCATTTATGGGGGTGCAGGAAAAAAAAAAAAGGACTTCAGGTCCGGGAGAATGTATAAATGCCCATCGTCATCAAGGGCCTGCTTGAGTTGGGACGTCAAAGCAGCTCCGTGGTTCATAGAGATCGCGGTTCTCCGTCCCAAAGTACTGATTGGACTGGGGACAATCACTGGGACACCCTGTCCAAAAGCCTTGAAGAGGCTGGTGGAGGGGGCAGCGACCAGCCTTTATCTCTGAGCCTCAGTGTGCTTCCCCAGCATGTGTACTGGGAGTTGTGCCAAGTGCTTGGGGGGCAGCCTCATTCCCCTGGCTCTGTTTGGCTTTCTGGCTAATGTCCTGCTGTTCTTCCCTGGAGGAAAAGTGATAGAGGACAACAACAATCTTTCCGCGGAGATCTGGTATTTTGGAGGAATACTGGGAAGTGGGGTCTTGGTAAGTAGGGAAACTTTAAAATCCCCCTTAAGGAGACCCCTGCTCCTATCCTTTTTCAGTTGGGTACTTAGGAACAGGAAGCTATGTGGCAGCTAGCAGAAGCCCAAGCACCCACCGCAGGACAAAAAGGTGGTGCTTTAATGTACACCCCTCGTCTTATGGGCTGACAAGGACATGTCCCTTTACTAAGTGATTTGTCCCCGGGATTGGGCTGGCAATTCTGTGGGACATTTGAGTCCCATGGGCCAAACTGAGGGCCATGTAAATCCTTTATTCTAACTAAATGATGTTGAAAAGAATTAAGTCACAAACTGTGCTTTCTAACAAGTGGATTGACTTCAAACCACCAAGGGACACAGATGTTGCAGTGATAGCTTTACCCTTTGTTTCCAGTAAATTGGGCTGGGGTGGCTCACTTTTTAGGTTAGTCGAGGGTAAGTGTCTTAAGCTTGTCCTAATCCCGCTTCTGAATCAAAACTTGGGGTGCCAGACTGGGTGTGCCACCTTAAAGAAACTGAGGTCATTCAGGGAACCTGGGACCCCAGCAACATACCACCTGCCCCACAGCCACACTGTCCCTTCTAGGCACCCCCGACCCCCCAGCCTGCAGGTCCCACATTGCAGATGGGGCTCCGTTCCTCAGGTAGGCAGGAGCTCCCTGGAACCCCGGATTCCTCTGAGGTGCTTGTTTTGCTACAGATGATCTTCCCTGCGCTGGTGTTCCTGGGCCTCAAGAACAATGACTGCTGCGGCTGCTGCGGCAACACGGGCTGCGGGAAGCGCTTCGCAGTGAGTTTCCAGAACTGCTCCCGGGGTGCAGCTCCCTGTGGTAGGCAGTGCCCAGCCATGACTCTGAGGGCAGCTGGTGCAGGGCTAGAGCTGTGATTCCTCCCACTGACTGCACACTGATAGGCATGGACACTGTTGTAGGTTCTCCACGCAGCAGGGAAATTAGAGCCAGGACAGTGCCGCCATGTACCAAGGCAGGCTGGGAGGCCGAGGGTGTAGCTCTCCCTCTGTCACTGAAACTTCAGGCAATGCACTTCCCTTCTCTGGCCCTGCTGACTTCATCTGTAAAGGGGATGTGGGACAGGGTAAAAGATGGCAAGGTAACTTCCCCTCCCCACGAACCCCCTGCGTTCCCCATCTTTGCCACGGCTGGGCTTACTGATTCTGAGGCCCACCCCGGCCCACTTCCACCCAGAACCTGCCTCAGGACTTCTGCTTGTTCTCTTGTTTCCTGTGACCATCCGTCTTTTAGTAAGTGAGCTAGAGAGATCAGAGATGCACATTCCAGGGAGGAAGAGAAAGAATGCAGGTCCTTGGGGTCCGGCCCCTCCCTGCAGCTGGCCCCGTACTGCCCTGACCCCCTTTGTTTATCTGTAAAATGGGGAAGCTGGACTAGATCAGAATTCCTCAAGCCTGGGGTCAGATGTGCTCCAAACCCCAGAGGATGTTACTTACTCCCTTTGCAAGTCTCCTTCATCCTTTTGGTTCTATAAAGGAAAAGAAAATCTCATTTTGATGGAAATAAATCTTTGCTCTCCTTAACCCTTCACAATCTGCCCTTTGAGCAAAGGAAGAAGGAGCCTCAGGCTCCAAGTAGCAGCATTGAGCTAAAATGTATTGATGCTGTGTTTCCTGCTTGCTAGTGATTTGGCTGTTCTTTTGTGACAGTGGCATAAGTGAATAATATAGAAGTTGGTTTAAAGAATAATATTAAGCCTTCAGGTACATGGATGTGGGAAACACACAGCAGGTAGGGGCTGGAGCTGCCTGGCACAGTGAATGAGGCCAGAGCTGTGCCTGGGGGGTGGGATGGGGGCTCGGGGTTCTATCTAAGAGGCTCTGGGCACCCTAATAGTGAACTGTTCATACTCTGCCTTCTTAAAGATGTATCTGTCTGTTCTGAAACAGTCATTTTAACATTTCTTTCTCATCATGATTTGCTTGTCCATTTAATAAATAGTATTTTTTGAGGACCCAGGAAGGGCTGAGGCTGGGGCAATGTGCACAGAGTTTTCAGCACAAGATCACAGTTCATTTAAAGAGAATGTTTCCACTTTCTCTGTGTTGTAAGTCCCAAATAAGCACATATAATTGTTACTTTAACAGTTTAAATCATTGCTTACAAAGAAGGAAAAAATAGCAACAAATTCTTTGATATAATTATGTGATATAGCTGCACTTGGTGGCACATTCCCTTAATCTTAGCAATTTAGGAAATTTAGGAGATTAAGGCAGGAGGATGGCAAGTTCTTAGGCCAGCCTTGGCAACCTAGATCTTGTCTCAAACTAAAAAAATAAAAAGGCTGGGGATGTAGCTCAGTGGTAAAGCAACTCTGAGTTCAATCCCCAGCACCACACTCACACATAAATTATATAATAAATGTCATATATAATAAAGAAATTTATATGTAATTATAAAGGAATTATAAAGGAAAGGAAGCAACATATAACTCACTTTCCCCTTGAAATATAATGCCATTATACCTTGTGAACTTTTGGAGAGTAAGTTAGAGATGCAAAATAGAAAAATAAATTAGTGATTAACAAATTTGAATGAAGAGAAAGAATAATCATGACTTAGAAATCTGACATTTCATTCCTGGGCAGAAGGCTGAAGACTCACCAGTATAAAACAAAGGTATAACCACAGCAAGAGGTGAAATGGTGTTCAAATATTACATGAAACATGGGTGTTTTAATTAGATTTATGTAACGTCCAAGAGGAAGGCAGAAAAGTTTGTTTTTACAAGCACAGCTGAGTTGATAGGGCCTAAATTATTTGGTCTGACCAATAAACACTCTCTGTCGGTGCTCCCTAGCCCTCCCGGGTGCTCCCCCTTGGTCAAGTTGAGGATGCCACCCCTTAGGGACCAGGCAGCACCCCAAAGGACCAGCTGTGCCAGACATGAAGCAAGCCCCACACTGTCACCCCGGACCCAGCTACTCACGTGCTTGAGAGCCGGCACAGGGACCTCTTGATTTTTGTTTGTATTTTAATTAACTACCAACTTTAAAAAAATAGAGATAGATGGCTTACCTTTGTTTTCAAAAAAGAAAAAAATTAGCAAGGCAAGCTAGGTCCACACTAAGGCCCAACAATGGCCAGGCCAGAGGGCTGTGCTCCATAGGCCCATCCTGGCTGCTGCAGTAGGGTCCCTGCCCCAGTCCTGCGCCACAGCTCAGGCCCCTGTTACGGAGTTCACATGCTCCAGAGCACCAAACAAAGACATTTGCATATATTTTGTCAGAAAAAAGGCATAGCCTAAATCAGGACTATAATACCAAAGGTGAGAAAGTGCTCAGGACATTCCCCTCCAAGTGCTTAGCAGACCCTGTCTACTTTGGAGCTTTGTTTAAGAAGCTCTGCCAGGTGCTTGCCTTGCATGTACAAGACCCTGGGTTCAATCCCCAGCACTCCCCCCTGCCCCCAAAAAAGAAAAGAAGCCCTGCCAGGTCTTCCTGGAAGTTTCCACAGATGTCAACGGTACCATTTTCTTCCTTAGGTAGTAAAATCAGGAGTAGGAGATGGGAGATAGGAGAAGCAGGATATGGTGGCTGTGGAGATGAAGTTGGACCCTGGGCTGGAGAATCTCCACATTACCTAATTCATACTTTGAATCTGAGAGAAGGACCCAGCGGTTCTGTGAGGAGAAAGGCACTGACCCCAGGGGTCTGCATACATTCAACAGAACATACTAAAAGAGGATCAGGAAAAGTGAGAGGTGGTGACTTTCCAAGAAGGCTTGAAAGCCCTGCCCTGGGTCTGTGTTCAGGACACAGTCTCCTCCTCCCAGGACAGGGTCCTGGTGGCTCCTGGCTGGTCAGTGCCTCCTGCCCTCTACTCCTTTAAAAATTTTGCTCTCTCAAGGCCCAAAGGAATAGCTAGTTAATGTTATCAACCTGTTCACGTTGAAGTCTGTGCTTTAATCAGGACCTTTTGGAGACCTTGGCCTTGACTCAAAGGAGTGCCTTTAATAGTGGGATGGGAAGTAGATTACAATGCAGATACGTGGAAGCAGGTGGCATTTCAGCATCCTTAAACCATAACTAGCAGATAAGGCCCCTCTGGGCCCTCCCAGGCAGGGTGGGGTAGTTGACCCATACTGCAGGAAGGTCTGGGTGCCTCTGGAAGCAGTGTGTGGCCATCCTCAGCACTTCTTCCCGGTGCTCAGCTCACCCGCGCCCCCTAGGGACACCTCTTGGGAGAGCACTTCTGGGGACTCCCAGAAGACTTTACTTGGAAAGACAGCCAGTGGGAGGGGGATTTAGGACAGGCGATGCTTTTGAAGGATAGATTATGTAGAAGAAGAAATTATAGAATTATTTTTCTTTCTTAATCTCCTATGTTTTGAACTCCTCTGCTGCAAAAAATAGACTATGTCAATTGCTGCCTCTCATAAACTTGTTGCAAGGACTGCCGTAGGGGGTGGGGTGATTCATCCCCAGCATTAGTGTGAAGGTTGGGGAGCACCAACTAAGTGCCTGGGGTGTCAAGGACACACAGGTCCTCCATGAGTGCTTGTTGGGTGAGTGAAGCAATGAATGCCCAGGAGAAGTTTCAAGGGATTTCCACACTTTATCAGATTCAACCTTGCAATGACCCTGGGAATTAGGCAATAAATTCCCTGTTCCATAAATGAGAGAACTGAAATTCATGGGAGTTAAGTTCCTGACTGCCACCCCCACCCCTTTCCGCACCTCACTGAGGCAGAAAGTATAGGACATTGATTTTTTTTTAATTTTAATTTTTTTATTTTTCTTTCTTTCTTTTCTTTTTTTCTTTTCTTTTTTTTTTAGTTGTAGATGAGCACAATATCTTTATTTTATTTATTTATTTTTATATAGTGCTGAGGATTGAACCCAGTGCCTCTCGCGTGCTAGGCAAGCGCTCTACTACTGAGCCACAGCCCCAGGTCAGGATATTGCAGGTGGTCTCTGTACAGCTCTTAGCACACTTTTCAAGGAGGCACGCCATGTCACCAGAGATATTTCCCCACCATTTGTCACAGCCCAAGTCTCCATACCACCCACATTTCTTTCCTTCTCCGCCCTCACTGTCCCCTCCATTTATTTTGGCCAATGTAAGCAGAGAGATGGACAAAGACCCAGTGCTAGCAGGGACAGAGCTGGGATCTGATGCCGAGCCTGGTAGAATGGGAGGTCCTGGGCTGGCAAGGGTGAATGGGAAGGAATTTGAATGAGGGTACTTCTGCTCTTCCATTTCAACGGAGGCAAGAACAGCATGAACTGGACACCTGTTTCTTACATGTGTGAGCACAACATGTGTACTGAGCAACCATTGGAGAACCAGAGTGCTTGCCTTTATTTTTCTCCCAGAGTTTTGCTCTCTGTATTTATAGAGAAGTGAGAGTTGCGAGGATTGGACTATAAAAATAGAACGATAATAATGACATGAATTGAGTGCTTGCTAATGTCATGGGAAATTATCCAAACCTTAGGAATAGGCCAAGGAGATTTCTGGGTTCTATCAGTAAGGTCCTGGGCCCCACCTAGGAGTCTCGCCCCACCCCACCCCAGCAGTATCTAAAGGTGTGCCCTTGATTTCTCCTGTCTATGGTTGGCAGTACATATTATTGAGCTTTATTTTGCAGAAGAGGAAGTGGGAAAAGAAAGATTAGCTTCCCAAGTTCATGAGGGAGGAACCAGCTCCATCAACCTGTCACCCATGCTGGTGACAAGGATGCAAATGTTCATCTTCACTTTTTGTCCTACTAGGAAGAGCTATCCTGTAAAACTGTAGAGAAAGCTCCCATTTCTGACTCCAAATTCGGCAACCCCAGAGGTCTCTCCTTCTAGAGATATCCCAGGACCTTTGCCTACTTTAAGTAGTATCAATTTTAGAGTGTCAATCCAAACATATTCCACTTGATTGAAATAACTCTTCAGTGTTTTTGCATGAAACCCATGATAAATTGAAGTTATTCCATGCTACTGTTAACACGGACCATATCTATGAGTAGTGAATTTGGCAATTTCTTCAGATGTTCCAATGTGAAATAACCTAAAGGAACAAGATGTATAGTGTACCTTCCTTTGCATGGATCATCCATTTTGGAAAAATTATGAAAACTCAGTATGGGATGTTTATTTTGCTAATTTTAAGGTGAGATTTCAAATTTGAATTTGAAAATGGAACATACCACTTGTAGCATTATGAAACAGAAAACTATTGATACATCTTCTAAGAAATAAAACATTAATCCAACTGAGAGTCACCACATTCTC
Source organism: Ictidomys tridecemlineatus (assembly GCF_052094955.1). Classification (NCBI taxonomy): domain Eukaryota; kingdom Metazoa; phylum Chordata; class Mammalia; order Rodentia; family Sciuridae; genus Ictidomys; species Ictidomys tridecemlineatus. The sequence continues at coordinate 94,533,171 of NC_135479.1, forward strand.
TCTCCATGGCATATTCCTCCTCTTGAGAACTCAGTGCACCATATCCATGCATTTTTAAATTCTGTACTACTAAAAATAAACTTCTCAAATGTTCTAGATTATCCACCTGTAGCTACTGAGACCATGAATGTGGCTGGTCTCCATTGAGATATGCTGTTTGAGTGGAATACACACCAAGATTTCAAAGAAATGCTACAAAAAGAAGCATGTAAACTATCTTGGTGATTTTTATGCTGTTTGCATGTTGAAATGATGATATATTAGAGATAAAGAGTTAAAGAAAATACAGCATCAAGCTTAATTTCTCCTATTTCCTTTTAGTTTAATGGTGGTTGCTAGAAATGTTAAATTACCCAGGTGGTCAACACTGTTTGCACTGGATGGTGCTGATCTGGAGGTGCTTATGATAAAGGGAAAATCATCTCCTCGTGGATACTTTATGTTAATCTGACCTTCCATCTAGTTGGACTCTCTCAGCTTTTGCATCGCCCAGTGCCTACCTGCTGACATGTTTTGGAAGCATTTTCTAAAATCCTTGGTGTAGCCAGTTGAGCCCAAGTCAGAGTTGTCATCTCACTGCCAGCTACAGAGACGGAACTGGATTGTTCCATCTCTGGGAACTTTCTAGATCTACCCACTATTTCCTTGTTCATGGTGGTGAAGCTGAGGGGGCTGAAACAGGCTTCCCCAGAGACCTCGCTGTCTCTCTGGGAGCACAGTGTCCTCTCTTGTGGCAGCAGTTTAGACGGGCCTATGGCCCTCATCCTCATGGCATCTGGTCTCTGCAAGAGTTGGAACCCAATATGAGGAAGTCCAGTTAGCACAAGGCTGTATTTTTTTTTTAATATGTTGTTTTATTTCTGTGAGAACACCAGTGTCATTCACAGGGAAACTTGCAAATAACAGAATATCCAGAGTTAGTGGCTTTGTGTGTGTGTGTGTGTGTGCGTGTGTATGTGGTATGTGTGTTGTGCATGCATGCAGTGTGTGTGTATGGTGTTTGGTGTGTTGTGTGTGGTGTCTGTGTGGTCTGTATTAGATGTGTGTCATATGTGATATATGGCATGGTGTGAATGGTGTGTGTGTATGGGTGTGTGGTTGGCATGATGTGTTGTGTTGTGTATGTATGTGGTGTGGAATGTGTGGTGTGGTATGTGTGTGTGTGATGTGGTGTGTGTGTGGTGTGTGTGTGTGTGTGTGTGTGTGTGTGTGTGGTGTATCATATGTGTGTGTGTGTGTGTGTGAAGGGGCAGGGGGTCGAGGGCCCTGGGCTAGGAGGAGACCTCTGTTCTTAATCAGACTTGATGCCTCCTAAATGTGATTTGAGAAACCACAAATCAGGGGTGTGGTCTTGGGAAGCCAGGGCCATGTGCTGATCCCATATCTGCCTCTTTGCCATTGTCTTAGTTTCTGGGGTCTCAGTTTCTCACTGGAGAATGTAGATGAGGACACCCACTCACAGGTGTGTGAGAGGACTGTCTGAGGTCATGCACACCAGGCTGCTGTGGGACAGAGCTGCTCTTATTAGCTGGACAGTAGGATGGTTTCACTGGATGGCTTTTCAGGTCAACTCTCTTATTAAAATATAATATTAAGTGTATTTAACCATCTACTTAGTAGAAATGCTGGCTTTTGAATACTGTTGGCCAGTTTCAAGAAGTAAGGGACCCTTCCTTCATGGAACCTGTTTTTCTGTGAGACCACCCAACTGTCATGAAGACAACCCAGCCTGCCAGATGTCAGCACTGTTTCTGGACCTCTGAAACCCTTGCTCTGAGCCTAAGATCACTTGCTGGGATATTCTGGCTCTCCCTGCAGTTACACCAGCTGTGATCTTACTGAAGAGCAATTTAGGTCGGAGCAGGAGGTGGATCAGAGACAGAAACCCAGCCAGATGAGCTCTCAGTAGGAACCACATTTCTCAAAGTGTGTTCTCGCAGGGACTCACAGAGAAGCTTCCAGGACTCAGATGAGACCGGGGAACTCTGAAAATTACCACAAGTACCGTCGTGGAAGGCAAAACTGAGTATAAAACCATCCCTTATTTTCCCATAAAGAGACTTCCCACAGAGAAGTTTTCAAAAGCTGTTTACCAACATTCATATATAAACTTTCAGCAACAGACATGTATTTTAAGTCACATGCTTATAAAATATAAAACAATTTTAATATGCCACTCTTGAACTCTGATGTTTTAAAAATAACTCTCAGTTATTTTTAAGTGCATTCATGTTTCTCCGACATCAACTTTTGCTAATACTGAAGATACTCTTGGGACCATCAAGAATTTCCAACATCACTTCTTCCTTTTATTTAAGTTTGGACACCGTTTTTCCATCCATGTCTGAAGCTGCCCTTTGAAGTTTTGTCATAAATGTCAATTCCCAAAAGTCAAAGGTGGGGTGCTGGCATTCCTCTTTCAGGGGAATAATAATTACTGTTAATAAACCCCACAATTTTAAACACTAAGCATGCTCATTTTAGAATGTCTTTTAAAAGGTTTAAAACTATAGTCCTGAACTAGGAATTGCAAGGTCACCCTCCCTAGAATATTGAGCAAATATATGTTAAGAAAAAGTTTAAACAATGTTGCCATTTAACATTGATGGAGTTTCTGACTCCTGTCTTTTCCTTGAAGTATTTGTTCCAAAATGAAGTATCAGAGGCAGATGGAATAAGGACTCAAGCTACTCCTTCCTTTAGCAGGATCACGCAGAGCTGGGGACTTTCCTTAATCCCAGAGCAAGAGCACACCTTCCCTTGGAGGTCATACACCTTAGCAATAAATGCCCCCAAAGTCCAACAGGAGTGAAACCAATTTAACTGCACATCATCCAGAAAGTTCCCCAAATTTTTCCTTTTGGAAAGAGATTGCCTGTTCTAACACGAATGAACCAAAATTTTCATTCTAACCTAGATGAAGCTCACAACTGGTTTTGGTGGTGAAAGTGTATTTAACATCTTCTAGGCATAAAAACTAAGGGGGAGAATCTTGTTAAATGAATCACATGAAGCCTTAGTCATTGAAAAAGTCTACTGAGCTGTTCTCCGGGGCTGTTGATAAGCTCTCAGGGAGAAAACCCTGCCCAGGGTGGTGAAGTGTGAACATCCATCTCCATAGGACTCACTGTCATAGCTCCAAGGGCCTCGTGTATCCATTAATGTCCCCTAGGCCTGTGCTCTGACACAAGTTTGCATGATCCAGAGTACACTGGTCAGCGCTGTGGGAGCCAGACAAGGCTTCATAAGGCAGGCAAGGCCAGATTTCGGGCTTGCCAAATTGCATCCAAAATGCATGCATAAGCCAGGCAAGGTGGCACATGCCGTAATCCCAGGAGTAGGGGAAGCTGAGGCAGGAGGATCGTGAGTTCAAAACCAGCCTCAGCAAAGGAGAGGCACTATGTAACCCAGTGAAACCTTGTCTCTAAATAAAGTACAGAATAGAGATGGGGATATGGTTTAGTGGTCAAGTGCCCCCGAGTTCAGTCCCTGGTACCTCCCCATCAAATGCATTCAAATGGAACCAACAGTAGCTGAAGTATGAGTTCTGTTACTATGAAATTCCAATTGCCCAGGCACAGTTTCTCTCCACCCCTACATGCCCTAGGCCCCCAAACATATACTATAACACCAATATTAATAATAATAGTATGGGGGAAGGGATGGGGCTGGCATTTAACTCAGGTTCCTACAACTAATGTTCACAGTAGAGCTTTATGGTTGGCTCTAACATGCCCATTTTACAGATGAGAAAGCAGGACTCTGAGGATACCTTCATAGTCTTCACACAGCAGAAAATAGCAAGACTAAGATTTGAGCCTCACTCTTCTGATGTTCAAACCCTTGTGTTTTGTTTCTAAAGCAATAGAAGTGATCATTTTCTTTCTTCATTTCCAAAATCGTGCATGTTTCCATATTGCTGCTAACTACCATGTAGAATGGACATTGCAAACACTCTTAATGTCTCCAGGCCTAGGTTTTTCATCTTTAAGTGGGAATTAGCTTGAATGGGCTCCAGGATTGCTTGGGCTGCTCGCATACTGAAATTTTATTTGGATTTTTATCACTGCAAAAGAAAAGACGTTAATGCCATCTAGACTAATTAATCTCTGACATATAAAACTATTTGGAAGAACATAGAAGCCATAGCTTTCCTGGGTCACCACGCTCAACATGTGGGGTGGGTTTGCTGAGCATCATTCTCTGTACCCACGAGAGCTCGACTGTGTCTCTTCTTCTCTTCCAGATGTTCACCTCGACCATATTTGCGGTGATTGGATTCTTGGGTGCTGGCTACTCGTTTGTCATCTCAGCCATCTCGATCAACAAGGGTCCTAACTGTCTCATGTCCAATAACACGTGGGGCTACCCCTTCCACGACGGGTAAGGCTCACCTGGCAATGCCCACAGGTCAGTTCAAGGGCTGGGGCAGGTGGACCACCAACAGGGAGAGACTGCTCACCAAACCACATCGTCCTTGTTACCCAGGTGTCAGGCAATGACACTGTGGGGTAGGGAGAGGCTGCACCGAGTCTCCCCTCTGACAGACACAGGGAGAGATAACTGAAAGAGGACACCTCAGTTGGCCGGAGGGGAGGAGATTTATGGTATCACTACTTGCTCCCAGATGTGAACTAGCATTACCACAAGGCAGTCAATAATATCAATACCCTGTAGTGATTTCCGTTGCAGACCTTGCCATAGAAAACAAGAAGGATTTCTCACCAACTGGGCTCAGAGGCTTTCACCAACACCCAGACTGCCTAGAATTGAACAATCTGTTTACCATGTGACATGTGCCACTATGGCCACAGGAAGGCTCTTTGCAGGGTGGGAGCCAGGCAGATGGCGTCTGGCTATACCCCTCTGCCATCTACAGCACCTCATTCATCCTGGCCTCCTGTTTCCTCTCTTCAGAGACCTGGATGCACAGCACATTCCTTTTTGGTTTGAGAAAATCAGAAGTCTTCCAGGTCTTCCCTGTGACTCATGAGGAGTTTCTTATCACAGGAATCAATCCTCTATTGCTTGCTGGTGTTTAGGTAGCAAAAAATCGAGTCACTCACAATGTGTCATTTGATCCTCATCCAATGAGATTTGAAGCTTTCTCTCAGAGGAAGATAGCTGAGGCCTGGTGACCTGCTTGAGGGAATATGGTTTCTAAATGACTGCAGCTGGACTTCCAATTTTCTCGGCCAGAGTCACCTGGCTTTTTTTCTGAAACACAACTCAATGCTGATCATGCTTTCTGCTCTTTGCTGAGATTCCCTCTGGCAACACTCATGTGCTCTGGCTTCACTTTTCCTGACTAGACTCCTGTCCCCATCAGATCCCCAGCACAGGGGCATCACAGCCACCGTTACACATGGTTAAACCACTGTGAGCAGGACAGACTCCAGACAGCTGTCACCCCTCCCACCACCAGACGGCAGCGCAGTATGATGCAGGGTGACAGCTCCTCCTGTTCTCCTTACTCTTCCTCTCCCTCTCCTCCTCCTCCTCCTCCTTCCCCCTCTTCCTTCTTCCCCCTCCTCCTTCTCCTTCTCCTTCCCTCCTCCTCCTCCTCCTTCTTCTTTTATTTTTTTCTTCCCCTCTTCCTCCTCCTCCTTCTTTTCTTCCCAATGATAATTGCCAAGCATGGGTGCCTTATCTCAATCTTCCTGTCAAACCTGAGAATTCTTACCCCGGAGGAAAAAAATGAAGTTCAAAGAGGCTAATCCCCCCCAGGGCCCCTCAGCTGGGAACCAGGAGAAGAAATGTTTTAACTGCACAGCATTAGTACCTGACTTAGTGCCGAAGCCCATCAGAACATGGAGTGAGGAAGGACAGATGAGGCACAGTTCCAGGAGCACATGGTTAGTTGCAGGGGCAACAGGGGACAGAATTTGTCAATGTGGAAAGTAGTGGAACCCTGAGGAGGGGGCATGGCTGGTTTGGGAGGATGAGCCTGAGTTCGCCTTCCCCACAGGGAGGGGAGGCAGGCGTGGGCCTCGGGGCTCAGGGGATCAGATGTCAGGATGCTGTGACCTGAAGCTCAGGGCAATATGGGAGGAGGAGCAGAAGGGGCACCATTGACTGAGGCAGGCTGCAACTTGGGGACGTCAGAGGAGAGCAGAGAACGTCAAGTGCCACAACCCGGCTGGGCACAGAATCACAAGCCGCTTGAGCAGAAACAAAGTTTTATTTTAAAAAGGCCGCCAGTGCCCCATGTGCGCCCCGCTAGCAAGCTGGTCCACACACTTGTGTGCGTCTACCGCAGGTCTTGCCCTGCAAACTCAGACTCCTCAGTGGTGAGACAGAGGTGGCAGCAACATCTTCCTCACAGCTTCAGGTGGAAATAAAACAGCAAGATGCACGAAAAGCACAATGCCCACTGCATTTTTGACATCCCACGATGTTCTTCATTTTTATGAATTTTTGGAACGGAATTCATTCACGTGCATTAGAACTTTCTAAAGTGTTACACTTTTCTAATGATTTTGTGACTCAGTGTCAATCCTTTCAGCCAGACACAGGAAGGTTCAAAGAGACTCATCTCTACGATGACACAGTAAACCTTGGTTGGCATATTATTACAGATAGCATAAAGAGAAGTTCATAAAGAAATCATATTTTAAATGTTCTAAAGGGATACGATTACTTGAGTACAATTTGTATAAGGGCACTGGCTTTGAAATTAGACCTCAGATCAAATCCAGCTACTTCCAGTTACAAGTTTCAACTTCTTAATTTGCAAAATGGATATACATTCATTCACTCAGGAAATATTTACTGAGGGCTGCTCTTTGCCAGGCACTTTTCCAGAAGCCCATCTTTGTAGTGTTAGGAAGGCTGATATAAAGCAAAGAGCCCAGTGCTCAGTCCCTGGTCAAGACCCAGTGAACGAGGGCTGCTGTGTATTGAACATTCACTGTGCTGGACCTGGGGACAGAGTTGCGGGGACATGGTCTCTGCCCTTGTGGGTTTCTAGTCCTAGAGCAAAGAGACTTGTGTAAACCATAGCTTTCTGCTCCCAAATTGGTGGGATTATTGTGGTTCAGGTGGGAATGCCCCTCGTGATAACCAGGTGCTTTAAAATACCAATTAAACTGGGCATGATGGCGCACCCCTGTAATCCCTGAAAGGATTGACATTGAGTCACAGGAGACTGAGGCAGGAGGATTGCAAATTCAAAGCCAGCTTCAGCAATTTAGTGAGACCCTAAGCAACTCTGAAAACCCTGTCTCTAAACAAACAAACAAATAGGCCTGGGATGTGGCTCAATGGTTAAGTGCCCCTGATTCAATCCCTGGTACCAAAAGCAAAAAACAAAACAAAACAAAAAATAAAACCACTAGTTAGGTGGATTGACACTGACTCAGCTCTCCCTGCCTCACAGAAAGTAGAAACATGTCAACTACCAGGTCCACAAAGAACCCAGGACCCCTCCCACCCTGGGCTTGGGAGCACACTGTGCGTGCCTATAGCCTTCTTTGATCAGGGTCTCCTACACCCTCAGATTTGAGAGTTGTGAGTGGAGAAGGACCTGAAGATGGCTACCAGGGGCCATTTGGGAGCAGCTGGAGTGCAACTGGATTCTCCAGGCATCCAGATTATTCCTAGCTTTCTCATTCCCAGAGTATTTTACCAATCCCATCACCAGGCGGCGCTGTCGCCCCATCTCTGGACAAACTGCCTCTAAGTCTGTTTTCTTTATATAAATCAGTGTGTCTGAAAAATACCCTATCTTTACCAACTTTTATAATCATCAAACTCAAAATTGTAAAGCGAGCAAGGATTGCGTGTAAGAACAAGTGAAACAGAAAGATGGATGTTTGATGTAAAACAGCAAATTTCCAAAATGCAGGCTCTTTTCATTAGTCTGTGTGGATCAAGTGAGAACATGACAGCACAGGTATTCAGCAAGCACTTACTCTGTGCATGTCCTGAGCACGCATATTAGCTTATGTAATACAGTGACACTAAGACGTGGTAGACTAAGTGGCTCCCGTTTTACAGGTAGGGATGAGGCCCCACGGCAGGTATCCCACTAAAACAGGCCACTTAGGGAAACTGAGTCAAGGGTATAAACAGCTTTGCTTCTGAATCAAGAGTGAAGCACTCGTTCCTTCATTTCTTCACCTTTGTTCAACCCCAGGACATCTCCCATCATTTGTAAGAGTTTCTAAAATCATAATGTATTAAATAAATGTGCACTGGTGCACCTGAGAATTTCTAGGACACAGAGGTCATCATGAAGATCTAGATAGCTGGGCACAGTGGCACCTGTAATCCCAGCCACTCCAGAGACTGAGGCCAGGGGAGGACGGCAAGGTCAAGTCAATCCTCGGAAGCTTAGGGAGAACCTGTCCAAAATACAAAATAAAAAGCTTTTGAGCATGAGCTCAGTGGGAGAGAGCCCCTGGGTTCAACCCCCAAAACCAATAACAAGAACAATAACAATAAAGATCTGGAACAATAAGATGAGTGCTACCTTGGTAGCTAGAGAGTTTCTCATAAAGGTCCAGAGGGTGGAGGAAATAGAAAGGAGAGGGGCGGATCTGTGGCTCTAGGAATGTGAGACAGAATCTTAATAATCCAAAAGCATCTGCCCACTTTGCTCTTTCTTGTCTTCTAGGGAACAGAGCAGATTCACCTCTCCTCTGCAAGACACAAGGCCCTGCGTATGACAATGAACTGCCCCCCCCCAGCTCTACACACACACACACACACACACAGAGACACAGACACACACACACACACACAGTATAGATGTGAATATGAGAAATTGCAGTATATGTATATACAGCAGTTTCTCTTAATTCAAAGTTTATGCAAATTATATGTATTAAGGTAGTAGATTACTTCTAACTTTTAAAGATAATTAAGCATTTTTTTCACATGGAATTCCTCCATGTTGAGTCAAATTCACAGTTTGGCCAAAAATCAGACTCTTCCCTTTAGTTGATATGACATTTGTATTTTACATGGTTTTAGATCTCCGCTGAGTTGAACAGATAATTTGTCAAAAGTCAAAATGTCTCGAATGATGGTACTGCTAAAAAAGGCTGTCATTTGTGCAATTCTAACTCTGACGTGATTTTTTTTTTTTTTTGTTTCTCTGCCCTGTCACAAATATTGCTCTGCTGCTTAGTAGCTGTGTGACCTGGGATAAGCCACTTAAACTCTCTGTGCCTCCGTTTCCTTATTTGGGGTCTGGAAGGAAAGAATCATAGGTTTCTGTGAGGAATAAATGAGAGAATACGTGCAAAACATTTAGAACATGATCTGGCACATAGGATGTACTCAATGTGTGTGTTTGGGGTTGTTTCATTAATTTATTTGTGTATTTTTCTCATGGAACTTGTCTTGTTTTTGTGGTGCTGGGCTGGAACCTATGGCCTGGTAAGTGCTCTGCCACCAAGCCACACCCGCCCCCCAGCTCCAGGCGGGAAGTACTGCACAAGAAAAATCTTTATGTAGACCTCCCAGTCTAGGGGATGACTCCGTATTTAACCAATGTCTCCTTCCACCTTCCCCACCCCGTCACCTGCAGGGATTATCTCAGTGACCAAGCCCTGTGGAGCAAGTGCCTGGAGCCTGACAATGTGGTCTCCTGGAATCTGACCCTCTTCTCCATCCTGCTGGTGGTCGGAGGAATCCAGATGATTCTCTGTGCTATCCAGGCGATCAATGGCCTCCTGGGGACACTCTGTGGAGACTGTCACTGCTGCGGTGGGGTAAGTCCCAGTCTCTAGCACCACTTCTCTGCTTGCAGAGGACCCAGCCAGGCACCAGCACCATCAGGATGAGGGATGGTCAGTGTGGGGTCCACAGGGAAGTCCAGGCTCCACTGCCAGCTGTGGGACGCAGGGGTGGTAGGGACTCTGAGTTGACATGCCCAGATGCACAGTGACCACAGCTTTCAGTCTTGTCTCCAGTTGTCCTGGAGACCAAGGACCCCATCCACCTGTAAACTTCACAGAGACGTTCACGTGAGGGCCCACAGGGGATGAGTCCTTGTCCTGTGGGCACAGTGTCAGCTGTGGCCTTCATGGTCTGGCCCTAGACTTCTTTAGGTCCTCATAGTACCCACTAGGGCACGACCTGTCTTCTGGTATAGAAAAGAGAAGCCATTCCCATAGAAAAAGGAAAAAAAAAAAAGTGGAAATCTCTCAAGATTTAGTCTCTAAATATCCTCATAAAATTTCAACCACCAAATATCAAAATAAGCTATGGACATTAAGATAGTCTGATTGTTTGAACTAGGGACCAAATCAGATCAGGCAATTATTCACTCACACACACACACATGCACAAATGTATTCAAAAGCACGCAGATCAACGCATGAGAAAAAAATATACAACTCATGAGCTCCCTCTCTGGAGAATTATATAATAGGCCAAGGCCTTAAATTATTCAAATCACTTTATTTACATTTTACTAAGCATCATATGCACAGAGTTCAAAATTAAATATGCATATATACATACAGACAATTTACAGAAATATATTAATATACTCAGTGGGAAAGTGTTCCTCCCGGCACCTGTCTTCTGTCCATCCAGTCACCTCCAGTCTTTCCATCACATAAGCCTATATAATTTCTTATATTCTCCCCGTGTCTTTATTGTAATTTTTGAATTTTCACAACATAAACGAATCTTTTCCCCCAAATTTTAATAATACTGAAAATGCTAATAAGGTAGTGTCATTTGAACAAAGCAGGATACAAAAATTGTACCTAGAATACAATTTCAAAAAATAAGAAAAGAAAACCACGCATGATAGACAAAAAGAAAAATGCCTCGAGAAGAAATGTCATCAAAATGTTAAGTTCTAGCTCCTTCTGGGTTTGAAGATGGATTTTGTTTCTTCCCCCTAGCCTATGATATTCAAAAAATTTTAAATGATCACATATTGCTCTTAGAATATAGAAAATATAGTCTCTGAAACCAAAAGTGAAATGCATAGTACCCACCAGGGCATGACGTGTCTTCTGATGTGATTTGTATCACATCATGAATTTGTATCACAAATGGATTTCACTGACTATTGAATTTTTGTTCTATAAAATTTAATTCTATTTTGTTGTATTTAATTTTTTTAATCTTCAAACATAATTGGGAATGGGGGAATTATTAGCTGGCAACCGTCACTAGTATTTTTATGACAGCAAGTAGGGATATGGAATATTTAAATATTATAATTTATCAAAAAATGAATCAATGCTTGCAGAATCAGCTAACAGTCATCGTTTAGCCAGGCAGGAAATTTTCTTTGGAAGATTTATCCAAAATATGATTTCTCTTTGAGTGGATGGTAGAACTTTATAAATCTAAGGATTTCCTGTTGACTTAAAAACATATCCCCAGGTGCTGGTACATTGTGTCTCTTCAGTGAGGTTCAGAACACCATGTTCTGTTGACCACAACTACTGATTACCTGATAGGTGAAAGACCGGATATGGCTCTGTGGCTGTCGATGCAGGGACACTGCAGAGTCACCAAGAGAAAGCACACTGTCAGAATTGCCTTCTTTGCTTCCTTCCTTTTCTCACTCTTCCCCCACTCCTACCTTTCACTGTAGTCTACATAAAAGTCGAAGGAACAGCCAGGCAGGGTAATGACATTTGTAATCCCAGCTACTTGTGAGGCTGAGGCAGGAGATCACAAGTTCGAGGCTGGCCTCAGCAATCTTGCAAGACCTTGTCTCATCACATAAAGGGCTGAGGATGTGGCTCAGTAATGGAGAGTCCCCAGCACAGGGCACGTCTGGGCACCCCACCTCTACCCTCTGTGGCTGGAATTTGCTCCCCCTCTGCCTTTCTGACCTCTTGGAAAGTAATTTGAAGGCATTGCGGAACTTCAGCACTAAGCATTCAGTGCACAAGGGCCACAGAGTTTAAAATTCCATCTGTTGAGGATTTCTGTCTGCATCTCGCCAAGTGCCAGCTTCCCACCCCAGGGGAATAGAGTGTAAAGTTCTGCTCTGGCCCCATGCCACACTTACCAATGGAGCGGCCAAAGCAAGCCGACTGATTTCTCAGGGTCTCAGTTACCCCAGTTGCCTGTTGCCTAACTCAGGGAGGTGTGCCCATCCACCTTCATCCAGCAGGGCAGAAAGGACCTAGCCAGAGCTTCCCGAGTCTAGCCAAGTCCTCGACATGGCGATGGATGGGCACCGGCCTTAAAACGCAGGCTCTGAGACCTGATGGGATGCCAGCTGCATGGTCTTAGCCATATCAGTTGCCCTCTGTTTGTGTGTAAAACATGGACACTGACACCTAGCTCCTCAGGCTGCTCCATGCCTCCCACGGGCTGATCACTATGCAGAAGCCTCAGTCAGTGGCAGGAAGGCAGCTGAGCTTCCAGGAAGGGAAAGTAGCCTTGGGGTTCCACCTCCTGGGTTCAAATCCCAGCTCCCATGTAGCCCTGTGGTGTCCAACACAGCACTTTTCTCAGTGTCTTCTACAAAATTATGCTGAATCATGCAAAATAAAATGGATTTTCCATTCCTATAATCCAAACCCAGGTAAGTCACAATTGAAGCTCTGAGACAAAGGAAAGTCCAGGAAACATTCACTAGGCCACCAAGAAGGACAGGAGTGACCGGTCGGGAGAGAGGTGGAGGGGTGGAGGGGAGAGGAAGAGGGAGGGAAGAATTTTAAGAGGACATCATAACAGATTCACCTTTTCTGCCCCCTAGGGAGATGGACCAGTTTAGCAGGCCTGAGGGCACTGCCCACCCCGCAGCAAGTGGACAATCCTCCGTTAGCCTCCTCTTCCCTGCGTTGCTCATGCCCCTCTGCTTCCTCCACCAAAGCCTGGGGGTGGCAGGGCAGAAACCCTCTCCCCTTTCCAGCCAGCTCAGTTCAAGGTAGAAGTTTGTTATTTTCAAATAAAAAAATGGTTTGGTGACTTAACAAATTCTATTTATAAGTCTTGCAATTGAGCTCCTCTTAAATTTAAGAACAGGGATCAAAGCCAATTTTGTAGATTCTTTCCTGAAGAGTGTAAAACGTGCCAAGGCGGTGTTCCCCATGTGCCCTCTCTGTACATACAATGTATCTTTGGAAGCTTTCCTTAATTCAAAGGAGGAAAACATATGAAATATGAGGAGCTGATTTTTTTGTTTTTCAAGATTTATGGGAGAAATAAGAATGATTGATGTACCATACATAATTTTTATTTGATGCCTTTTTTGCTGAGTTGTTTGAGTCTTTTGAGCCTGTTATTTGCTAGGGTTTCCTCATGTGTATTAAATTAAAATCAAAATTCAGAGGTAATATAATAAAGGTGGTGAGTGTTTTTAAAAGGAGATGTAAAAGGCTGAATGAATAATGCCTTCTTCTTACCTTTTATACAAACGCTTTCTCTGACCAAACCAAAAAATGTTTTAAAAAATTGGCGGGGTGATAATTTTGCAGGCTGTTACCCAGGGTTAAGATAACAGGTAGGATTAACACTGTGTTGTATGAAGACATTAACTTTGGTTTTACGAATCAGGCACTAGTATGTAGTCCAAGGCGTTCTGTTGACTTGGGTTCAAACCTCAAATCCACCATATACAGCCTAGGGGTAAGGTGGAAAGGTGGTTTTTCTAAGTCTCAGTTTCCTCACCTGTGAAAGGACCATCACTCCAGAAATTGTGAAGTTAAGGGTGAAACTAAGACTTGCAGTGTTGCCAACCTGGTGTGAACAGGCAGAAGAGCCTGGGAAGGGGTCATGAGCCAGAGCATCTCACTTCTGTACCTGTCAAGCCCACAGGCTGCCCGAGTCGGTTAGGCATGCCCAAACCCGCACTCCGGTCATCAACAGAGCAATTAAAAATCTCCTGTGAGTCCGCCACCACGGTGCTACGCACTGAAGCCACACAGAGCACATCTCTGATCTTGCCCTCACCATGACACTATAAGATGACCTCTGTGAGATCACAGATCACATCTGGCACCTGAAATCCTATAGGCAGAAGGAAGATAATCAGGCAGCAAGGCCCTTACAATCTCACTGGGGAAGCTACACACACACACACACACACACACACACACACACACACACACTTCAATTCACTGAGTCCTCAGTTAGACCACTGGTTCTCCAATGTGGCCGCTGATCACAGTTACAGATTCCTGGGCCCATCCAGCCCTGCTGCACCTGAACCCTGAGTGTGAAGTCTGTTTGGTCTGTTACTTACTTTTTAAAGGTCACTGGGGGATGCTGAGAAGCAACCACCTAACCAAGGGTCGACGTGGCAGGCATTGAGGGTGAGGATCAGGGTGGGGATCTGAGCCCCATCACCCTGTCAGGAGCTCACAGCTATGGCCCACAAGCAGGCTCAGGCCAGATCCTAAGTATGATCCTGAGTGCAGAGACATGAGGCCATCAGGACCAGTCACCTGAAGTTACCTGAGTACTTTGTGAGGATGAGGAACATGGGAAAGAGGCATACATTCCTTCGTTAGAGGTTTTCACTGGTTCAGAATTTTAGAGGGGTGGGATAAAAAGGAATTGTGGTCAACACCACATCTGTTCTTTTAATTCTATCGATGAAGGAGTGAAACAAGCCTTCGATAAGTTTTCACATAAAAATCTATTTTTCAAATCCAGGTTTTATAAGATTAGAGAAAATAGCTTGTTATGTGGAAGAGAACTTGGAAGGAAGAGACAAGAAAAAAGGGTAAAGATGAGAATCTCCCAGATCAAATCCTTCTTCTCCATGGTTGGTTGTTGGACTCCAGAAACTTCTTTCTGGGAGGTAGCAACTTGGCATTGCCTGCACTAGCACCTGACAGCCTCTGTCCTTGGATTCCATATGCAGTCTGTGGTGGGACAGTAGCTAATTCAAATCTGCAACCCTGGTGCCTAGCAGGGGCCTGGCACATAGTAGGCAATTAGTGAACTTGTGGGAACAAGGTCCAGGGCCCTCTTTTTCACTCTCCTATACTGAGGTTTTCAGCTCTAAAATAAACCATAGGCAGACTTCAAAGATTCCTGGGGAAAACAAGCAGGAAGGTGGCACCTGAGGGACCTTTGCAGCCTTCTTCAGTGTGGGTCCTCTTGGGGCTTCTGCTCTGCCTCAGCAGTCTACAGGGCCCACGAGAATAGGCCCCAAACACTACTTGAACCAGGGAAGGGAAAAGGCAAAATCCTGGGAAGAAATACTAAAAATACACTATTATCTCAAAATACTCTCAGGCTATGGAGCAGCTAAGATGTTCCTAGATTCTTAAACCACAGAAACGGTAATAAATGCGTGTGATTTTATACCAAAAAACCCAAAGTATTCCCCAGCTACATTCACATTCTATGGGGACACACCTGGGTCATTTGTGATGGTAGAAGAGAGGGAGGACTATGGATTCCATCCAACACAGCAGCCACACGCACAGTCACAGCCAACATGTGTCACCCAATGGCTGCAAAAGTGAAGGTAAGTGACATGGAGCTCCACCCTCCACTGGTTAAACCCACAGCGTCAACCCAGGGGTTGAAGACAGCTCTGATCTGAGCAACTTCTGGAAGACCAGGGCCATGGAGGAGATTCAATGGGGGCAGCAGACAAATGGTCAATAGCCTGTCCCTGACAAGGCATCACAATTCTTCAGTCTACAAAGACCCAGTGATAGCAACATATGATTAAAGACTCCAGATGGATCTCATAAAAAGGACATGTGAGGTACACGAGTTAGTCACCCGGCCATGGTTGTACATCCTGGCACGTAACCCTTCAAGTGCAAGAGAGAGAATTCCAGGGCAGAGAGTGATCTTAGCTTAGGGTCAGGACGTAGTCTTACTTTTCCATGTTCCTTTTCCATCTCTAGTTCATTTTTCTAGAACAGAGTGATATTAGTGATGGTAGCATGCTTGGTCAGAGTGTCACAGAGTGTCAAGTTCAAGGTCACTCCCTTCTCCCTGTGGACAGGCAGGGTATGCCTGCAGCAGCCGCTTGAGAGTATGAGTGTGTCTGGTAGGCAGAGTCTGCCTTCTGCTGCTGGGTGGAAGTCCACTCTGAGATGAGGCAGCAGTCATTCTCTGAAGGGAGAGGGGGACACCTGTCCAGAGGTGGGGATGGCAGGGCATGCAGGTCTGCTCTGGGAGACGGTTGCCACAGGCACAGCTGAGACCATCTACTTCCCTCCACCTTGCTTTTCAAAATGGGATCTGAGGGTCAGAGCATCACATGAGCTGGGAATTGTTAGAGCACAGACTTTGAGTGTCCCCAAGCCCAGGTACATATCAGAACCTGCACAAGGTAGGATTTCCAGAGGACACAGGGCTCATCAGGGCTTGAGAAGCAAGGAGGCTACAATTCTCTAGGGACCTGTTTGACATCTGTGGGCCAAGTGTGGGGTGAATCGAGGTTTCGTCTTATGCCACATCTCCTCAGATAAGATGGGCTTCCCCACCAACCCTCTTCAGAGAGGGTGGAAATTGTCCAACAACCTGGGTTTTGAGGCAACAAAGAACATATAAAGCACCTGTGTTGCACAGGGCCATGTGGCTCAGGGAGTGCACCATACCCAGGGGAACCAGTTTTCTGGAGTATGGGATAAGACATGATGGCAGCCTGCCTCCACTGCTGTGTTAAATAAGAAAAGCATTTGCATTTCTCCCCACCACCACACGCCCCTGCAGTCAGCACAGAGGTGGACACAGAATTCACATGCTGCAGCAGAGACAGGATCACCCCCAGAGGAGACAGGCCTAGCCCCAGGAGGGGGGCCCACATCCCTCCGAGTGGCACCATCGCCCCTTGAGGAGAGGGGGGCCTCAACCTAGAGGAGGAGGGGCCCCCTCCCACTGGGTAGCTAGGGGCGCCAGGGCCCCTCGTCGCCTCTCCAGGAGGCCCTTGTAGGCCCTCGAGGAAAGGGGGCCCTCAATTCTCCCATGAAGGGGAGGGCTAAGGCTCCCCTTGCTGTGGCCAGGGGCGTGGGGGCCCCTCCTTGGCCTTCAAGGAGAGGAGAGCCTCACCCTCTGAAGCCCCCTCTGCCTCTGGGTGTCGAGGGACACTCCTCATTTCCCTTGAGAAGAGGGGGGCGACCCTCTGCCATAGGTGGTGAGGTGCACTCAGACTCATGGCCCCTAGGGGTGAGGAGATGCCCCCCTAGAGGGGGAGACCCCTTTCCCCTAGATGTCAAGGGGCACTCGGACCTATCACCTTTAGGGGCAAGGGGACTACCCCCTAGACGGGAAGAACCATCACCCCTGGGTGGCAAGGGGTGCTCAGACCAATCGCCCCTAAGGGTGATGGTACTCCCACTAGAGGGGGAGCCATCTCTCACCTGGACACATCGAGCCTGGAGGAGAGGGGCTCTCCCCTAGAGAAGGAGACCCCTTGCCCCTAGGTGGCAAGGGGAGCACCCCTTGTCCCTAGGGAGGAGAGGATTCCCCCTAGAGGGTAGACCCCTCTTCCCTGGGTGGCAAGGTGACTCACCCCTAGAAGGAAATACTCCTGTCCCCTGGGTAGCCAGGGAACTCCCCCCTAGAGGAGGAGACTCCTGTCCCCAAGTTTATGAGGGGACTTTGCCTGCTAGGGCTGAGGGGACTCCCTGATAGAGGGGAGAGACCCCTTTCCCCTGGGTGTCGAGGGGCGCCTGGGACCATCGCACCCAGGGATGAGCAGGCTCCCTACTACAGAGGGAGATTCTTCTCCCCTGAGTGTGAGGGGCTCCCAGGACCATCGCACCCAGGAATGAGCGGGCTCCCCACTACCGGGGGGAGACCCTACTCCCCAGGGTGCCTAGAGGCGCCTAGGACCTTCACACAAAGGGGTGAGCAGGCTCCCCAGTCCCGGTGTGGGGGGGGAGACCCCTGTCTCCTGGGTGCCAAAGGGGGCCCGGGACAATCACACAAAGTGGTGAGTGGGCTTCCAACTACCTGGGAGAGACCCCTCTTCCCAGGGTGCCAAGGGGCGCCTGAGACTGTCACATCCAGGGGTGAGCAGGCTCCGCAGTACCAGGGAGAGACCCCTCTGCCCTGGGTGCTGAGGGATGCCAGGGACCATCGCCACCAGGGGTGAGCCAGCTATTCACTACAGGGGGGAGACCCCTCTCCCCTGGGTGCCAAGGGGCACGCAGGAACGTCCTACCCAGGAGTGAGCCGGCTCTGTGCTAGAGGGTTAGGAAGGAGACCCCTCTCCCCTGGGTATTGAGGGGAGATCCTATTGCATCCAGGGGTGAGGGGATTCCCCCCTACTGGGTTCAGGGGGAGACCACCCACCCCTGAGTGCCGAGGAAAGGTCAAACCCATCGTACCCAGGGGTGAGGGGACTCTTCCCTGCAGCGGGGAGGCCACTCCCCCCTGGCTGCCAAGGGGAGATCAGACCCTTCACAGCCAGGAGTGAGGGGCCTCCACCCCCTCCCCCCCCAGGGTGGGGAGACCCGACACACCCAGGTGTCTGGGGGAGCTCGGATACAGCTGCACCCAGCGTAGAGGGGACTCCCCTCCACTCCAGAAGGAAGATGCCTCTAACCAGGGTGGCAGGGGGAGCTCCCACAACACTGCACCCAGGGTAGAGGTGACTCCCCCCCAACATGGGGGAGAACACTCTAACCTGGGTGTGGGGGTGAACCCGGATACCACCACACCCACGGTTAGGGTACTCCCCCCTGCAGGGGGAGACCCCTCTAACTTGGGCATGGGGGGGGAGCTCTGTATACCATCGCACCCAGGGTAGAGGGGACTTTTCCCTCCAGGGGGAGACCCCATTAACATGGGCATCTTTGGGAACCCAAATACTACAGTACCCAGAGTAGAGGGAACTCCCCGCTCCAGGGGAGACCCCTCTAACATGGGCGTCGTTGGGAACCCCACCACACACAGGGTACAGGGTACTCCCCCCCTCCAGGGGGGAGACCTGTCTAACGTGGGCATTGGGAGGAAACCCGATACTGTCACGCAAAGGCTACAGGGGACTCACCCCTCCAGGGTGGACACCCCCCTAACGTGGGCGTAGGGGGAACACGGATACTGCCGCAGCCAGGCTACAGGAGACTCTGCCTCCCAGGTGGGTGACCCCTATAACGCGGACGTCGGGGGGAACCCGGATACCGCCGTGCCTAGGGTAGGGGGGATACCCCTCTGAAGGGGGAGACCCTTCTAATCTGGGCGTAGGGGGGGAACACCCAGGGCACCCAGGGTAGAGGGGACTCCCCCGCTCCAGAGGGGAGACACCTCTAACCTGGGCGTGAGGGGGTACCCCGCATACCACAGACCTGGAGCAGAAGAAACTCCACCCACAGAGGGGAGAGTCCTCTCACCTGGGCGTGGGGGGGGGGTGGGCAGAATACCACCGCACCCGTGTCAGAGGAAACTCCAATTTCCGGGGGGAGACCCTCTAACCTGGGTGTCAGGGTGGGACATCGATACCACCGCATCAGAAGCAGAAGGGACTGGGCCCTCCAGGGATGAGATCCCTCTAACCTGGGAGTTGAGGGGTCCCCACATACCACCGACCCAGGGCAGAGAAAACTCTGTCCAACCAGGGGAGACTCCTCTAAAATGGGCGTTGGGGCGGGACCCCGAATACCAGTGCACCAGGGCAGACAGGACTCCGCCCTCCGGGGAAGATCCCTCTAACCTGGGGTCGGAAGTGACCCCGGATACCACCAAACCCGGGGCAGAGGAAACTCCGCCCTCCAGGGGGGATACTCCTCTAATCTGGGCTTAGGGGGGACCCTCACCACACCCAGGTTAGAGAGGTCTCCCCCCTGGAGGGGATTTGGGGGGACCGATACCTCCACACCAAGGGTACAGAAGACTCCCCAGCCAGGGGGAAGATCCCTCTAATCTGGGTGTTGGGGGGATCCCACTGCACCCAGGATACAGGGGATTCTCCCATCCAGGAGGGAAACCCTTCTAACCTGGACATGGGGTGGGGACCACGGATGTCTCTGAACTAAGGATAGAGGGGACTCCCCTTTCCAGGGGGAGAACCCCCTTACCTGTGCTTTCAGGGGAACCCCTACAGAACCCAGGGTAGAGGGAACTCCCCCATTAAGTGAAGAGTGAGCCAAAGGGTCCTAGAAAAGGAGCAGGGATGTGTTTTTTATAGGAGACTTCAGTGCACAGAGGCCAGCCAATTCCACTTCTCTGCCTCAGGTGAGTAGATCATCAGAGAGACCAGGACCAAAATAGGGCCAAAAATGGGCACCCTTTGGGGATACCATGTGTCTGGTAGCTGGTGGGGTGTGGACAGGACCCCAGCAAGGAGTCCAGGCTAGGGACCTGAAGGAGGGCCCATGCCAGGGGAGACCTGGGAAGGGCATGGCCGGGCAGGTGGGCAGCACTTGTGGCCTGCAGTGCAGGGAAACCAAGGGGAGTAGGGAAGCGTCCCAAGCAAGAGGCCTGCAGTCAAGCCTAGGGACCCACTGGGCAACCAGGGCCACCAGAGGCTCAAGCTAGGAGCCAGGCCAGGGAATGGAGAGCCAAGGGTTGAGGCTGGGGCAGAGGGCTCAGGACACTGGACAGGGCTGGGGAGGGAAGGCAGGGGATCTGGCAAGGGGGAGGCAGGCTCGAGTCCCAAGGCCACTGTCAGGTGTCAGGGTTCTGGGTGCAGGACCAAGGGCCCAGGGAGAGCAAGGGGCCCAGGCAAGGGGCAGGGTTCTGTTTTCCAAAAGGTGCCCTGGTCCAGGTAAGAATCCTGGGCCAGGGACCTGGCAAAGGGGGCCTGGCAAGGGACGGGGGCCAGGAGGAGGACGACGGGAGGGCTCCGCGCCGGGTCGCGGTGGCTGTGGAGAGGGACGAGAGCCAGGACCCAAGCAAGGAGCCCAGGCAAGGCACCCACCCGACTAAGAGGAGGGACCCCAAGAGCAGGAGGACCCTGCCAGGGGAAAGCGGGAAGGGGGGGGAAGGGGCGGTGCGAGGATGAGGAGACAGCGGGCAGGCGGCTCAAGGGGCACTGAGGGGAGTGCCGTAGGGGGCCCAAGCAAGGGGTCCCCAGGTCCCACCCGACTCACGACGCGATGCCAAGCGACACCATGCGACAACGGGAACACGGTCAGGAGGTCAGGAGCCCAGGCACGGAGCCAGGCCCCAGGACTGGAGCGCAAAGGGTCAGGGTTGCGGAGGGCTGGGTTGGGGTATGTATGCAAGGCGGGAGCGCAGGGGAGAGAAAGGGGTGGATGGCGCAGGGCAAGGTCCGAGCAAGGCCCACGTCCACTGCCAGGTGTCAGGATGCGGGCTACGAAGGGGTCCTAGGCCAGGGGCAGGGCTGTGTTTCCCATAGGGAGCCTTCAGGGAGCAGAGGCCAGCCAATTTTGCTCCTCTGCCCCAAATGAGGAGATCCTCAGGGAGGCACCTGGACCAAAGGAGGGCACCCTTTGGGGGTACCCTTCCACCGCTATCAGGGGCTAGAGCGGGGACGGCTGCTGGGTGGGAAGCCAGGATCCACTGGAGAAGCCCAGACTAAGGAGAAGCAGGGGGAGCCGAGGGTCCCGGCAGTGCCAGGACACCACAGCACAATGGGAACAGAGGGGAGGCTCAGGAGGGGGCGCCAGAGAGGGACCTGAAATCAAGGGACAGGGACAGAGACAGAGTCCCAGAGAAGGGCGGCCAGGGGCTCAAGCAAGGGACCAGGCCAGGAATGGAGAGCCAAGTGCAGGGGGGGGGGTGCAGGCTGGGGAGGGGAGAGAGGGGAGAGAGGGGAGCTGGTGGCACACTGGGAGGAAGGCTCAAGGCCTAGGTCCACTGTTGGGTGTCGAGGTCAGGGAGCAGGGCCTGGGCTGAGGGAGGCCAAAGGGCCCAGGCAAGAGGCAGGGAGACGTTTTCCCCTAGGGAGCCAGGAGGGCCAAGAGGCCAGGTCTAGTCTCCTGGCCCCGGAGAGCATCCTGGGAAAGGGATCAGGAAATGGGGCCTGGCAAAGACAGGGAGGAAAGGAGGGCCAAAGGAGGGCACAGCAGCAAGGGCCGGAGGATGGGGGCTGGTGGAATGGGGACCCCAGCAAGGAGACCAAGCTTGGGACATGGAGGAGGGTCAGGGTTCCATAGGGCTGGGGGGAGACTCCTCCATCCTGGGTGTGTGTTGAGGGGAGCTTTGTACATCATCTCACCCAGGGTAGAGAAAACCCCCTCTCCAGGGGGTAGACCCCTGCAACTTAGGTGTTGGGGGGAGTTTTGTACATCATTGCACCCAGGGTAGAGGAGACTCCTCCCTCTAGGGGAAAGACCCCTCCAACCTGGGTGTAGATTGGAGCTCTCCACTGCACCCAGGGAATCTCCCCTTCAGAAGGGGAGACCCCACAAACGTGGGCGTCCAGCAGAGCTCCCCACTGCACCCAGGGTAGAGGGGACAACCCACTCGGCCAGGGGAGACCCCCCCAACCTGGGTATAGGGTGGAGCTCCCCATCGCACCAAGGTAGAGGGGACTCCCCCCTGGGGGGAGAGGCCCTCCCAACCTGGATGTCGTGCGGAGTTCCTCACCGCACCTGGGGTAGAGGGGACGCCCTCCTCCAAGTGGGGAGACCTCTCCAATCTGGGTGTCCAGCGGAGCTCCCCACCAAAACTCGGGGTAGAGGGGACTCTCCCCCCCTGTGAGACCCCTCCAACCTGGTTGTGGGACAGAGCTCCCCATCACACCCTGGGTAGAGGGGACTCCCCCCTCTGGAGAAGGAGACTCCTCCAACCTGGTTGTCCAGCAAAGCTCCCTTCTGCACCCAGGGTAGAAGGAACTCCCCCCTCTGGGGGGGGGCGAGAGTCCTCCAACCTGGGTGTCCCGGGGAGATTTGTACATCATTGCATCCAGGGTAGAGGAAACTCACCCCTCCAGGGTATCTGGGAGAGCTCCCCACCTCACCCAGTGTAGAGAAGACACCCCCCCTCCACAGGGGAGACCCCTGTAGCCTGGGTGTTGGGGGGAGCTTTGCACACCTAGGATAGAGGGGACTTCCCCCACAGGGGAGAGACTTCCTCACCTGGATGCTGGGTGGAGCTCCCCACTGCACCCAGGGTTTAGGGGACTCCCTACTGGGGAGGGGAGACACCCCCAACCTGGGTGTAGGATGGAGCTCCCCTCTGCACCAAGGTAGAGGGTCTCCCCCCTCTAGGCAGGGGAGACTCCCAACCTGGGTGTTGGGCAGAGCTCCCCACTTCACCCAGAGTAGAGGGAACTCCTCTATGGGGCAGAGGGAGACCACTCCAACCTGGGTGTCATGGGGAGCTTTGTACACCATTGCACTCAGGGCAGAGGAAACTCTCTCCTACAGGGGGGAGACCCCTTCAACCTGGGTGTTGGGCAGAGCACCCCACTGCACCATGGTAGAGGGGACTCCCCCCTCCAGAGAATTGAGACCTTCCTACATGGATGTCAATCGGAGCTCCCCACCGCACTCAGGGTACTGTGGTCTCTCCCCATGGGGGGGGACCCCCCAACCTGGGTGTTGGGGGGAGCTGTGTACACCATCACACCCACGGAAGAGGAGACTCCCTCCTCCAGGAGAGAGACCCCTCCAACCTGGGAGTTGGGCGGAGCTCCCCACAGCACCCATAATAAAGGAACCTCCCCCCCGGAGGCCACCTGGGATAGAGGGATATCCCTTCTCCAGGTGGTAGACTCCTCTACCCTGGGTGTTGGGGAGGAGCTCCCCACCTCACCCAGAGTAGAGGGGACTCCCCCCCTTCAGGGGGGAGACCTCTCTCACCTGGCTGATGGGGGCAGCTCGGACCTGTTTCACCCAGAGTGGACGGGACTTCCTTTATCCAGGGGGAGACCCCTCTGACCTGGGTTTTGAGGGTAGCTCCCATTGGTAACCAGGGTGCAGGGGACTCCCCCTTTCAGGGGGGAGACCCCTTTGACCTGATTGTGGAGGACAGCTCTGACCCAATCTCGCCCCTTTTGGAGGGCACTCCCCCCCATCAACCCCTGGCAGGAGGGAACTCTCCCCCACCTTCAGGGGTGTTGAGTGGAGCTTGGACTTCTTGCCCCTCTGCGGGAGGGGCTCTTCCCACCTCAGGTGGGAGGATCCTCTACCCTGGGGTGTGGAGGGGAGCATGGACCCATAGCCCCCAGGCGGGCAGGGAGTCCCCTCTGCTCAAGGGGGGAGAGTTCCTCTCCCCTAGTGTGTCGAGGAGAGCTAGCACCCCTCCCCCTGATTGGGAGGGGACTCCGGCTTCTGGAGTCGGGAGAACACCCGTCCCCCAGGGTGTTGAGTGGAGCTGGGACCCATGGTACCTGGGGGTGTGGGGACTCCCTCCCCCTCAAGGGGGGGGGAGCCCCCCTTTCCCCAGGGTGTCAAGGGGAGCTTGGACCCACTGCAACTGGGGGTTAGGGGACTCCCTCCTGCGATGGGGGAGACCCTCCCTCCACTGGGTTGTGGAAGAGTGCATGGAAGCATCGCACCCAGGGGTGGAGGGACTTTCCTCTCAAGTGGGGTGGCTCCCCTTCCCGGTGGTCTCAAGGGGAGCTCAAACCCATCTCATCTGGGGTAGAGGCAGCCGACAACCCCAGAGTATCCTGGCCGGTTCTCCCGCGCCCATTGCATGCTCAGAGGGGGCCTGCCCACCCTTTGAGGCGGGGGAGGCCGCTGACCCGGTGTCTGGGTTGGAGTTTGGGCCCATGGCACTCGGGGTTAGGGGGCCTCCCCACCCTCTGGGAGGGGGGTAGACTCAGTACCCCGGGTGTGGGGAAACTTAGACTTGCCCACTCCCCTTTGTCTCTCCCCCATCTTTGGAACCCCTCTGACCTGGGTTTAGAGGGGAGCTCCCATTGCATCCAGTAGTGTGGGGACTCCTCCCTCTAGCAGGGAGATCTCTCTCGCCTGAGTGAATAGGGGTGTTCCCATCATATCCAGGGATGAGGGGACTCCACCCTCTAGGGCGGAGACCCCTCTAGCCTGGGAGTTGAGGGGAGCTGGGACCCATCAGCACCCAGGGATGAGGGATTCCCCCATTCCCCAGAGTGTGGGAGGCTCCCCTTCCAGTGGCATCAAAGGGCTCTCGGGCCCATCGCCCCCCCCAAGCGTAGGGGACTGCCCCCCCAAGTGGGGAGATGAGGACCCTCTGCCCACTGGGACAGGTGGCAGGGTGTTTGGGGCCATCGCTCCCTGGTTGTGGGGGGTAGGGGAGACTGCCCCCCCCAAGGGGGGTGGCGGGGGGCGCTTGGACCCTTCGCCCCACAGGGGTGAGCAGGACCTCTCTACCCTTACTTGAGGCTCCCTTCTTCCCTGGTTGGCGAGGACCCATCAACCTTTGGAGAGCGGCTGCCCCATTTTCCCTGGGGGGTGGTGGGGATGGCACCCCCCATCGCCCCTCAGGGTGAAGGGCCTCCCCCTGAGATGGGCAGCCCCCCTCCCTGGGTGGGGAGGATGGGCCCCTGTCCCCATAGCCCCTACATGTGAGGGTCCCCCTCAAGAGGGGCGGCCTCCTCCCCCTGCCGCCCCAAGGGGGGTGGCGAGGGGTGCTGGGGCCCATCACCCTTGGAGGAGGGAGGCCTCCACACTAGAGGGGGAGCTGCCTCCCCCTGGGTATCGAGGGAGGGTGGGAGGGAGGACCCTTCCCTCTTGGTGGCAAGGGGCACCATAAGGTTGGGGAGCCCTTCCCCTCTGGGTGGTGAGGGGAGCCCACGGCCCAGGGCTTCTTTAGTAGAGGGGCTCCTCCCCGCTTTCAGGGATGTCCCCTCCCCTCTGGGTGGCCAGGGGCACTGGCAGCCCAGCTCCCCTAGAGCAGAGGGGCAACCCCTGAGAGGCAGAGTCCCCTTTTTCACTGGGCGAGGGGCGCTGGGTCCCATCACCCCTAGAAGCGGAGCAAGCCTCTTAAAGGGAGAGCCCCCTCCCTAGCAGAGTGAGGGGCATTCCCTGAGAAATGGAGCCCCTTTTTTTTTTTTACAAGAGGGGCACCCTTTAAAACAGAAACCTAATTTCTAGTTGAGAGGCACCACTTTTCTTACAAAGGGCACCCCTCTATATGAGGACTCCGTTTCAACAGAAGGGGTACCCCTCTTTAGGGGGATCCACTCTTGAGGAGGAACACCCAATCCTTTAGGGGATTGGCACTTCATCAGAGAAGGAACCAATTGTACTGGAGGATGGGAGTCCCAATCCACACTAGAGGAGCACCCCTCCACAGAGGGTCACAGTTCTAAATGAGGGGCACACCCTTCCCTAGAAGAAGGGCTCTGCTTAAACCCCAATCTTCATGGAGGAGCAGTGCCCCTATCCCCTAGAGAAGCTGCCTGTTTGAAAAAATGACGCTGTCCCAATTGATTGAGAATCCCAACCTGAAGTAAAGAGGCACCAATGAGGAAGGTGACCCAATCTATAGAGGAGGGGCACCCCATGCCCTAAAGAAGGGGAACACTGTTAGAGGGGAAATATATCTCTAGAAAGTTGGAGACACATGACCCATTTTCAGAGGGGTGGCATCCCATGAGAGGGCCCCCCATCCTTCCAAAATTTGAGGCACAACCATATATATAAGAGGGGTGCCCCTGTGAAGTTCACCCCATTCCACAAGGAGGAGGGGCGCAGGCCCACAATCCCTCGAGGTCTGTCTCCCCAAGAAGGGGACCACATGCTAGAGAAGGTTTGTCCAAATCCCACAAAGCAGAATACCCCAAGATATGTACTACAACTCTAGAGAAAGAGGGGTGTTCACATCCTCTAAAGATGGAGCACCCACGGCAAAAGGGAACCAATCCCTAGAGAAAAATCTCCCCCAAATAGGGAGACACTGGCAATAGAAGAGTGGCAATCATCCAATCAAAGAGGGAAAACCCACAAGAGGGGTCCCATCCCTCATGGGGCGAGGGGCGCCAGGGCCCATCTCCCTAGAAGAGTGACCCTAATTAATGCCGCAGCTTCTCAGAAGTAGAGGGGTGCTGTGGTTTGATTGTTTGAGTCTCTCCCAAAACTCTTGTGAAGCTCACTTCCCAGTACAAGAGTGGCAGACGTGGGGCCTTCAGGGTGGGTTCAGGCCTGAGTGCTGAGCTCTTGTGGGTGGATTAGTATCCTTGCAAGAAAAGGACTTCTCAGGCCCCAGACACTGAGATACACATTTCTGTTGTCATTTGTCCAGTCTCAGGTGTTTACTTATGCCACGAGGGTCAGGGAGCTCCTGCCACCTGGATCAGGCTGTCCAGCTCCTCATCTGGAAATTTTCACCTGGAAACCATGACACCACCAGGGCTGCCCTCACTTGCTCCTTGGATCTGGAAGTCCTCAAAATTCTCTTCCAGGTTTTACATCTGAGTGAAAGTGCCCAGAAGTGACATGACAGCTTTTTTCCAAGAATGGCTGTGTGATCTCCCTGACCCCAGCCTAAGAGAGTGGTAGATAAACCAGGGGTTCCCAAGGGCTGTGTCAAGCCACCCTGAGTTTTCAAAACCCAGAAGCCTGGAATGGCAACCCCAGCCACTCGCCTGAGTGGAACGGGACCAGGTGTCTAAAACAATTCACAGGTGATTCCAATGCCCAGGGATATTTTATAGCCTTTGGACTATAAAATAAAAAGCGAAGGATGTGTCAGGGAAGGCAGAACTCTATGCGGAGGGCAGATAAGCCCTTGGCCAGCTCTGCAGACCCTGAATCAAATCCAGGTTGGAGAGTGATCTCAGCAGAGGTGAAGAGGAAGCCTCCTGTGTGGTCTTGGGCTGGTGGCACCTACCCTGTGTGGCTGCAGCATTGGTGTGGGACAGTTCCCTGTTCCATATGTTGTGGGAAGCCCTCTGGTGACCACCCTGGAACACCCTTCTTTGTTACAGGTAGACTGGAGGGCCTGCAGGTGCTAACCCTCCTCCACCTGATCAGAGATGGACCTTGGATTCTACTGAAGGAGGTTTCGGAAGAGCAGCCAGGGTAGTGAAGACATTTGGGGCCCTAAAGTAGGCAGTAGCTGTAAGTCGGAGCTGAAGTCACAGGGATTCAGTCCCAGTCCTGGGGTTACCAGGCTCCAGTGGGAGCCTGGGCCAGGCTCTCAGCCGCCTCTCCACCCATGTAGGCCTGAAGTATCCTTACCTGCAAAGGGGACTGTGGCCCCAACTGCCATCCCACAGTTTTGTAATTGAGATTATATCTGCATTATTTGCATTTGGGTTATATTTTAACTCTTTCTCGGTACCACACATCATCCAGGACCAACCACAGTGCCTTCCCAAGTAGCAGCAACACAGGGATAGAGATAGCCTGTCTCCTTTCCCTTCCTCTCCCACAGGATCCACTAGGTATTGTATGTCTCTGTTGCTTAAACAGTTTTGGATCCCTTTCCACCTATTTCTCTGTGTCTGTTGGATTCTAAGGGACAGAGAGATTCGGCAATCAGCCCTGATGGCCAAAATGAGTGCTGTGTGCAGGTGGCACTCCTGTCCCAGGTGAGATGCCTGACGCCCTGGAGTCTGTTTCTGGCATGTCTGTATCACAGGAGTGAAACCTGACCCCTCGTACCTGGTAGGCCCCTGAGCCTCACTGTCACACTTGCATCTAGCCCTTGGAAACGGCCCTGTTTCTCTAAGCTAAAATGACCCACAAGAATCCAATTTGTAGGGGATTGTGTAATTTTCCTTGGTATCCATTGCTTTCTTCACAAAAAAATGAACCTGAACTTTTTATCATAGAGCATGCAACAGAGGTAGTCAACCAATGCATTCAAAATAAGGAGATTCTCTGTAAGACTTCTGTTTCTATTTTTAGCAACTTTGCAATTGATACTGTGGCCTCCACCCTTTCCTGGGCCTCAGCCAACCACAGCTCTATGAAGGCATCTTCCCAGACTGGGCACCTGTCAGAATGGAGCCAAATTTCAAATTGGGAAATTGGTGTCCAATCACCAGGATGTGTCCTGAAAGAGCTCTCCAAGGGCAGCGTTTTTCAGAGCACAAAGCGGCCCTAAAGGCGCTGTTAGGGGTGGGTTTGTCTGGTTTTGCTCTGTCTGCAATGCCTTTGATCAAACATACACAGGCTCCACACAGGCTATGCCAAAGCTCTGCAAGTCACGTGGGTGGAATTGTTATCAATACATTTAACATAAAGTGTTGGCTTTAGTGGCTTCTTTGCATGGTCAATGACACCATGTTCATGGCAGGAATGGATTTAAAGAAGAGCAAGGAATCATATTTCAGTTGGCATGTGGCAAAAGCCACAGTGGTAGGTGGCTTGGGACCCACTTTCCTCAGGAGGCATCCTGCAGGGCACACTGACTCCTCAGACCAGGACTGCAGCTGTGAAGAGTGGCCAGGTCTCAGAGCTCAGAACAGTTTCACAAGCAGGTTTCTTCAATTCAGATGATGTCTCATTCCCCCCCCCCTCACTGATTTTCCTAATCAAGGCAAATTGACAGGTGGCTGGGTCCAAGAGGACCAGAATGGGACCTTTGGAAAAAGCAGCATGAGGGACATCTTTGGAGATTGGAGGGTCAACCTTTTGGGGGTTGACAAGATAGTATATTGAAATCAGTAAGTTAGTGAAGATTTACTTGGGGTGTTTTTTTTTTTTCAATGTGTAAGAACCAAATCCAAGATGGTAATCAGCATTTCCATCTCATGGATTCTTTTTTCCCCTTGGTTTCACAGTGCCAGGGCTGAACCAGGCTTCATGCTTGTTGGCAAGTGCTCCACCACTGAGCCACAGCCCAGCCCTCATTGCTTCTCTTTTGGGGCCTTTGAAGTCCTCTGTTTCAGTTCTTCGTGAAGTGTGTAGCAGCTTGCTGTGACTCACAGTTGTTATACTGTGCTAGAAAACACTAGAATATTTATTGCCACCTTGTTAGCACCTGTTGTCTAAGCTCCTTATCTCCCTTTATCCCTTCCCAGCCTTTAGCAGTCGTGATCTGGTAGAGTGTGTGTGTGTGTGTGTGTGTGTGTGTGTGTGTGTGTGTGTGCATGCCCATGTCTGTGCATGTGTGAGCCTGTGCACATGGTCCTGAAGATAGGACCCACCCACATATGCTAGGCAAGTGCTCTACCCCTGAGCTGTATCTCCAGCCCTTTTTATTTTGAGACAGGTCTCACTGAAGTTTTCCAGGCTGGCCTCCAACTTGCAATCCTCTTGCGTCAGCCTCCTGTGTTGCTGGAATTATAGGTGTGGCCACCACCCAGGCTTACTCTTCTTTCTTGAGACCCACATTCACTTCCAGGTGTGATTGAGAATATGCAACTTTTGCCTGTCTACATCTGACTTAATCTGCTTCACATATTGCCCCCCAGTTCTGTTCATCTGCCGCAAAGGAGAGGGTCTCATTCTCTTCATGACTGAATAGCCTTCCACAGTGTATATGTGCCACATTTTCATTTGTCTGCTGAAGGACACCTTGGTTGATACATCCTGCTGCGGTGACCAGGGGTGTGGGCATCTCTGACACAGGGATTCTCATTTCCTTCAGCTCTATTCCCAGCAGAGAGGTGCCTGGGTGAATGTGGCTTTATTTTCAATTTTCTGAGTAGCCCCTGCACTCTGCTCCATGGTGTCTATACCAACATACATTTCCACCGACCCTGTACATGATGCCCTTCCCCACATCCTTGCCAGCATTTTTAATTTTTTTTTGTCATTTTGAGAATACTCTCTCTGACTAGAGTGAGGTGATACCTTCCTATAGTTTTGATCTGAAATTCCCTGATAACATTTTACATATATACTTGTTGGTTTTTGTCTACCTTCTTTTCTTAGGAGAGGGGGTGTCTCTTAAGTTTAAGCAAGCATCCTCACTCAGCCTCTCGATTATCCAGGACCCACAGGCCTGCCCCATTGTATCTAGCTGTATTTCATAGTGAAATGTTAATTGAGATCATCTGCCCATTTTTCAATCACAGTATTTGCTGTCAATTTCTGCAATATTCTTTGCAGTATCCATTACTTCTGCTGACACTTTGAGAGTCAGTGTATCACTGTAGTGATTCTTAAATTTTGGCTAGGACTTGGAGTTAACAGAAGCACCTTTGGGGTCCAGAATCTGAAAGGGTGAGTTTTGAGAAGGCCCCTGGCATGACTTTCTTTGGGACAGAAGTTTCAAGGACCAGGAACAATCAGCCATGCATCAGGTACCACTAGGTGGCGCAGGCTGTCCTTAGTACCCATTCTTCCATCTAGAAGTTCCCAACATCAAGCCTGTGAAGCTGGAAGAGTCCAACCACAAACCTCAGATGCTTATTGATACATTGTTGGCTACAGACAAAAGGAGCAGGGGAAAGGGCAAGAGGAACTGTGTCCTCTCTCCTTTCTAAAGTCACCCTCAGGATTTGCAAGGCCTTTACCTTTAAACTCTGTAACCAGTGAGCTTCCCTGTGTCAGAGCACAACCAGCTCAAAAGCTGACAGAAGAAAAATGAGCTTAATGAGAGAGCCATGTTTTCTATAGGGCCAGTGGTTTGATAACCAAATCTATGCCACTATTGCTAAGAAATCAACAGAGATTACAAGCTAGACATGAAACAGATGTTACCATGTGTGTCATCCCTAATGAAAAGGGAGACAGTGAAACACCTTTGTCCTGAAACCCCTTTTTGCTCCCCAAAACACAGCCAAGTCAAGGGAACAATGAAAGCGAACCGGGGCTGGGAAATCCAGATGACACTCTACCTGGAAGGACCCTGGCTTCTCTCGAGCACACGGGGAGCCAGGGCAAATCAGTGTTATCTGTAGAAAGCTATTTCCTGGCACGTACTCCAGCACAGCTGCCCTTGGGATGCTGGTCATGTAGGCAAATGAAGCCAGCTCATGGTGGTGATGTCCCTGCTTCTGCATCCTGTTATGAGCCCCTCTCTCAGTGGGAGTGGGCACAGAACTGAGGACACTGCGGAAAGGAGATACATCACTTGTCCCATAGGCCACCACTGGACTAAGCACCTGAAGCAGAGGAGGCGCTGCTTGGCCAAGCACCAAGAGGGCTGGAGGTGCTCCCTGGTAGCCTATCTCCCTTGAACTCTTCTTATGGCAGTCTCTGATCTCTCATAAGCTTTTCCCAACAAACATGCTATTTCTGGGCACTTTCTTGGACTGTCTGCATTCTACCCTATCACCCTGGCATGGCTGGGCTGTGGGCAAGACACCCTGCCATGAACTTTCTGCAGGTTGTGCTCTGTCCTTTAGAAATGCATAATGGAGACCAGAGTTCAGGCCTATTCTGTCCTATCCTGTTGGCCACGCAGGTGATGTCTCTGTGTTCTGCTGACACGAAGACAGAGCCATGGAGATAAGCAAGAATGAAGACGCATATTTTTCTTTTTTGAGACAGTTAAATTGTTTTTGCTGTCTGATTTTTGTATTCCAACATAATTTGTCTTGTAAAACAGTCTCATCACCTGAATTTTCATTGTAAATATTATACCCTAACAATTTAATGCTATATGAAAGAATGTTCTCCAATCTTAAAGTAGTTGAGTAAGCAGTGTGTTTTGCTTGTAGATATGCTTTTAAAGTGACTAAAGTAACAGTGTAGTGTACATAGGACAGTTTATTTTCACTATAAATGGCTAATAATAATTGAAGCGTTGAGAGGAACTATTGAATTCCTCACCTCTTCTAGATGGAGCAAAGACTAAAATCCCCTTATTCCCTTGGTGGAAATTCTGGGGAAGCAGATGGAGCTGCCATGTCCAAGTGGGAGTGGAAGTGAGTGGCATTGCCAATACCAGGGAAAGGACAGGGGGTTCAGCAATCTGCATTAGGAACCTGAAGGGGAGAGTGAGGCCAGTGCCCAGTAGTCACAGAACTGCTTAAGGACGATGCCTCTGCTGAAGGCCAAGAGGGGCTGGCAGGTGAGCAGGGAAGTGCCCAGATGAACCGTTTACTTGCAATCAAGCTGTGCTATGGAAGCGTGGCTTGGTGATTGATATGCTTTGATCCATATCCAGAATTACACATAAGCAGCAGGATGTCTGCTGCTGCCAGAGATTTATGAGGACTCCTGCATCCGAGGGACTGGAAGGGCTGGAATTCCCGCTCAAGTGCTAGGAGCTTTGCAACCAGAGATTATTCCTCATTGTCCAATGCCTCTGTCCTAGGCTTGTGCTGAGAGTGGAAGGAGATAATGTGCCTTAGCTGCGGTCAGGCAGGAAAGGCCTGGAGGTATGGACATGTCAATCTGGCCCTTGAGACTGAGCTGAGGCATCAGCTCTGCAGTGCTTGGGGGGCGTGTTACTGGTTTCTACCCAGAATCCCCAGGTGCCTGGTTGGTCTTTAAGCACTTCTGTGGCTGGACTTTCATGTTGTCGCTCCTGTGTCTGCAACAAGTCATACCTTCGATTGTCTATGGCTACCACAATGAACAAATGCAGAGCTCCTTCTCAATATCTCTCAGACAGAAGCTTTTCTTTGGAATTTGATTTCAACTTTTTCTTCCCTAAAGAATACAAAAGGGTATAAATATTCTAGTAGGTGACATCAAAAGTCCAAGCAGACCCAGAGATGTGGTCAGTGGTGGCATGCTTGTGTAACAGAGGCCCACCCTGGGTTCTATCTGCAGCACCCAAAAGAAAAAGAAAGAATGTGAAAGTCTGTACCTCCCTGGATGCTCTTAGGGCAAGTGACTTCCCAGGGCTCATGAGGCTGCTGCCCTCTGGTGTTCACATGCAGGAGCTGGTGATCAGAGAGGGTGCCAGGCTGCCTTGCTATCAAAAAACAGGCATTCAACACCTCTCAGAGTCCCTTCAAGAAGTGACCACCCTCTGAGACCACCAGGCCAAATGCTGCTCTCCTTGAATTTTGCTGGGGACCTCGTACTTTGCGGGGAGGAGAGATCGCCAATGCTTACCAGAAACAGCTCTGGCAGAACCATTGAGCTCTCCCTAGTGCTGAGGATAAAACTTACACTCCCTGGGCACCTGCTGTGCTGCTGAATTCTGCTCCCAGTGTCCTTTTGTTGGAAGGGCTTGGCCAACAATGTACTGGCCACATTCTTTGGCTCTTGGTCATTGGTAAAACTTTTTGGGGAAACATACAGATATTATATCTCTGGGCATGATGCTTATGGTAGTTACTGTTTGCATGTGTTTGTTTAACTTATTCAAAGAATCTTCAAAATATAGACAAAGGGAAGGAAAAGAAATATGCCCCTTATAGTGGTCACACGCCTTCTTTATACTGCTACTTACAAGTCACTGTGGTTTTGGTTTTGAGTTTTGCAGTACTGGAGATTGAGCCCAGGCCTTGCATATGCTGGGCAATTGCTCCCCCACTGAAACACGCCCCAGTGCCAAGTCACTTTTTAAAGGATGCTCCTCCATGAACATTGCCCCTTAGCTCTGTGTGCAATGGCTGGCTTTGAGCTCAGTTCTCTGTGCTTGGACTGAGGCTAAGTGAATACAAACAGGGCCACTGCTTCCCCCAAGTGTCCCACAGGCCCGGGACACCTGCCTGGCCCTTCCACACAGGGAGGAGCAGAGATCCCTCCACCCCAGGGAAATCTCACTTGCAACCCACACTGGGAAAGCACTCAAAAGTGGGGTTGCTCAGGTTCCTGCTAGACCTGGGCCTTTCACAGACATTGTGGGCAGTAATATGAGATGACTGTGCATGTCTCAGAAAATTGCTGTCTGGTAGTGACCTCTGCAGTGTCATGGGGAGGAAGCCACTCTGTAGTGAACAGGGGTGCTGTGTTGAGGACTGAATCTGAGACTTCCTGCGTGCTAAGGAACTGCTCCTCCGTGGATCTACGACCCCTCATCCAGCTCACTGATTTTCAAGGATAGTAACCAGTAACCCCAAGCCATAGATATTTCATTGCTTTTAACTAAGTTAAGAGGCTTATGCATTTTGGATCTTTCCCCAATTACAAACATGTATAATTATTTTGAACCAAGAAAGCATATGCATTTTTTCATGATGACTTGAAATGTTTTTTTATTATTGACAATTTAGAAAATATTTCCTCTCTCATTCTCAGTAATACATATAGATTTTTATTGGTACATGTTAATTATAGAGTGGCTTCTTTGTAGCGTGTTTGTGCCTAAACATACATGATCTGATCAGATTCACTCCCATGACCTCCCCTTACCTTACCCTCCTTGGTCTTGCTTTCCCCCTCCCTCCAGCCCAGTGTTTTCCCTTCGGCTTTCATGAGGTGAATGGATCAAGCACATGCCGTCTATATACACAGTGGAGTTTTATTCAGCTATAAAGAAAAAGGAACTGATGCTGTTTTTGGCAACGTGGCTAGAACTGGAGAACATCATGTTAAGCAGAGTAAGCCAGACTTAGAAACTATCACGTGTTTGCTCTCCTATGTGGAAGCTAGAGGGAAAAAAAATTAGATCATATGTATTTTTTAAACTTTTAGCCTTTTCTTTTTGTCATAGAACAAAATTTTCTTTTAAAAGCCTAAAGATTTTCATGTCTACACTTTGAAAAGACAAGAAACACAAAGGAGCCATGAAGATTTCCTTCATCACCTGCTTTGAGTGCCAGGGTAGTACGAAGCTTCCTGTCTTTGAGCGTCTCACGGTGAAGTGAGGCAGAGGCGAGGACCTGAATCCTGGTGATAGCATCTGACGTCTGTGGTGCTAGTGTCCCTGACTTGCTGTGACTTGAAAAAGATGCACAGGGTATTCTGGGTGCATGGTGGTCTGGGAACAGGCTGCGTGCTTGCCCTCTGCCTCAGATTCCCTGTTGGTAACATAAAACACACCTGGAAATCACTAAGCACACGGTAACTGTGAGTTCCTTCTCTTTCCTAAACAGTTCCAGGAACATATGTTCTGATGTTACCTTGAAGTCATAATTCATTCTGATATTCTTGTTCTTTGTGGTACTGAGAATGAAACCCAGGACCTCCATCCTGCTCTACCCAGGAGCTAAACTTCAGCCTCTACCTCACACTTCTATTTTTAATATAAAATTTAAAGATACATAAATACACAGAAGCTTTCATGCTCATTTTCACAAAATACATTTCAACCAAAAAAAAAAAAAAGTCGATACACATTCAATTTATACAACAACAACAAAAAAAAAAACAAAAACAAATTGAGACTGGTTCTATGCTGCCCATGCTGGCCTCCAGTCCTGGGCTCAAGTGATCCTCTCTCCAGGGCCTCCCCAGTATCTGGAATGGCAGGTGCGTATTTTTTATAATATATTTCAGGTACATGTGGTTCAGTTTGGGAAAGTGTGACCGCAGCTTTTTCTTATTTTAAGTATGATCCACATAAAGAGGTCAACATTATGTCAACTGGAAATAAGGGCTTGCCCACGCTGGAAAGGATGGCTGAAAGGACTGAGTCACACAGCCAATGACTCCTGAAGGTATCCTGCTGGCCACAACAACACTGTTACTCCTACTGTCCTGTGTTTTCTGTCCTCCTTGGGGTCCACGCCCCTCGTAGTGGGAGTTTTCCAACACCACTGGTCTGGCCAGACCACCCCCCAACCCTGGGCCCTCAGCAGGCAGCTGCCTGCTGGTTACTTTAATGGAGTCCCCTGGGTATGAGGAACACCTCCATGGGTTATCTCCTTTGCAATGCAGTAGCTCTTGGGCCAGATGACTCTGCAGTGGGCTACAGTGAGGGTTGGTTTGGGGTGCTCAGCCTTACTAAGTCACGTTGCTCCTCCTGTTCTTGGAGACAGAGTCCCTGCCTTTTCACTCTGTCCCCAGCACCAGGCAGCCTCTGGGCTGAACAGGCTTTCCATGCTCAGTGCCCTGGAGGGACAGGTAAAAGGCAGCTCTTCAGGAGAACAGCCCAAGAGTTAGCACACTGACCTGGAACACAGCTGCACACTAGCGCCCTCTGCCTGTCTCAGCTCAGCAATACTGTGAAGTGGCTCCTGAGAATCTCACTGGTGACAGACTGAGGCAAAGAGCTTGAACAGATCTGGCCACTTGCCAAGCTAAGACTAACAGCAATATTCCAGACTGATATTCACTGGGCGCCAACTGTGTTCCGGGCTCAGGCTGTCCCATCTAACCCCACTCAGATCCTACAAGGTAGGCCCCAGCACAATCCTCACTTCCTACAAGAGCACCTGGGAGGGCCCTTAAGCAGCTTGGTCATACGGCACAGCTGGTAGGCTGAAGCCCCAGCCCTGAAGGAGAAGTGGAAACTCCCAGGTGATGAGGTGGGTCCTGCTTTTGAAGCTCATCTGGTGGAGTTCTCCAGAACCAAAGTCACACCATGTTCCTCCGCACCTCCATCCCCTCACCCTCCCTGTTTGCAGCCAAGACAACCAGCAGGACTCAGCAGCAGCTCCACAGCATGAGGTTCCACCCAGGTCAAGGCTGCAGAACTGAGCCCACTCCAGGAAGGAAAGGACCCTGCATCGAGGAAGGACGGCATGGGGGGGTCCTGGATTCCTGTGACTTCCATTGGACCAATCTTCAGTGAGAAACTGAACAGCCAGCAAGTTTGCCTCAGGGAGGCCCTGGAGCCTCACTCACACCTGCCCCAGTTCAAAGGGTTGAGGCTGGGTCTGGCAGATTGGTGGGGAGGCGGACCTGATAGCACTCATTAAATATTTCCGGTCTGTGGCCTTTTCCTGTGA
The DNA here is from genome assembly GCF_052094955.1 of Ictidomys tridecemlineatus. NCBI lineage: Eukaryota > Metazoa > Chordata > Mammalia > Rodentia > Sciuridae > Ictidomys > Ictidomys tridecemlineatus. Next base: position 94,570,549 of record NC_135479.1, read on the forward strand.
AGGAGGAGTAGGATTATCCCAGCACTAACACACCATGGCATTCTGTCGGGAGAATCTTTTCAACATTGTTTGAAGAATCAAAAGGATGGAATTCAATATTTCCCTCATGAAGAAGGCCAAAAGAAGGCAACAATCACTGTGCTTCCAAGAAAAAGCTCTACAGGCTCTTAGGCAGATGAGGTGTATTTCTAATTCTAATTCAAAAAGATCTCCCTTGAGAGCCCTGGGGGTAGGGGTGGGGTGTCAAAAAAAAAAAAAGTAGACTGATTTAACTAGAAGCCCTCTTGGTGGTATTTTCCCAGTTGAAGATAGGATGGCGTATCTAACTAAGGCAGTGTCAGGGGACTGTGGGTGACAGGGAGAACATTTTGTGTGTTTTACTTTTAAAGTCAGATGATGAACCATAAAGCAAGTTTTTTTTTTTTTTTTTTTTTTTTTTTAAGATAACTGGCTCCAACCCTTCAGCACCAAAGCAGTCTAGTCTAACAGGTTTCCTGAGAAATGAGCTCCAGGAACCTGGGATGAGGCCCATGTTCGTCTAAGCAGGGACATTTGTTCCAACTTCGCCAGAATCCTCAGTTCTTTTGCACCCTGTATCCAAACCCTTAAAGCAAACCAAATACTTCAGAAACACTGAAATTACTTTCACTCCACCACTTTATTACTGGAATACTTATTTGAAATTCACTTGATAAGAAATACTTTAATAAATATAACATAAATAAATATAAATTAGTTCACATGGTTTCATGAACATAAATTATATCAATAAATATCTTTAAATAAAGGATGCTTGAGTGTTTCTGTAAACACCTCGGTACAGAGATAGCTTATTAATTCTTGCTCTTCTAGGAAAGGGAAAGAAAACGCCTTCAGGAAGGACTCTGTCCCTCCTTAGCAACCTGTCTAGCAGCCCGGGTAAGCAAAGGGAGCACAGAGAAGATTCCTGCAGGGACTTAGGTACAGCCAGGTCCCCTCCCTGGCTTGACCCACTCCTCATTAAAATTTCTTTGGTGCAGACTTTTATGCAAAGGACACTAGGCTGGGAGGCCCCTCAGCTTCCTAAGAAGAATTCAGATAGCTCATCACCCTGTCGATGGTCACTGCCCGGATTCGCAGAGCGTGAAGAAGTATGCAGAGCTTGGTTTTCGTTCTATACAGATTAGGGGAAGGTGCTTCAGGGGATGGTGTCTGAGGCACAGTCTCGTTGTTGACATTCACGGCCTAGAAGGATAAATACTGAGTATGACAGATAGAATTCCAAAAGGAAAACATTCATCTGTAAAAATGTCTAAAGCAGGGCCTGCGGCATGGTGCCCCCTCACTCTCCAAGTCCAACCAGACCAGAGGGCCAGGCAGACCTGAGAGAAGACACACACCTGCTCAGGCTATGCACTTTCAGTGAGCTCGGGAGAGTTCCCTACGCTGCTCAACAGGAGTTGTTCTAGAATGGCATGATTCTGTTAACATGGCACCTGTTGCTGTATCTAACTTTTAGAGCTTACATGATGAAGCTCCTTCCTTTTTCCAACAGAGAGGTATGGATGACTACTGATCCAGACTTTATCAGTAATTGATCTGCTTCCTGTGGAAATGCTGTCATGTAATACACAGAAACCTGGCAATGCATTTTCCTATTTTAGCCTTAGATTTGCTAACACTATACAAGATCTTACTGCATGAGGGTCAGTACTCCCACTTGCTCCTCAAAAAAGTTCTAAAAGAAAAGAAAGGTATGTACAGCCATTGCATTTGACAGAGGAGCGAGCAGCAGGGCTCAGGGATTGTGTGGTTACTCCCAAATCACCTGACTAGATCCTGAAAATGAAATATCAACTGCAACTCTCTGGTAGTAACACTCTTCTGTTGCACAAAATCATTGCCTTTCAAACAATTTCATTGTGCCCCCCCACACACACACAATGAAATACACTATGCAGCAAATGACTGCTTTTCAGAGGATGGTTTCTGCCTCTATGCCTGCAGCCTGTGCCCCGATGAGAAAGGCACTCTCCCTCTCTCTAATGTGAATGTCTCTCTATTTTGTGTTAGCATCATGGGCTACAGTGATCCAGAAATTGATGCAAGTCCTGCTGAGTGCACTGTGCATGTCTACCATTTTGTTCATATTTTTGTTCTGTCTGGGACATAGCCAGGCACCAGCTCTGCTTGCTTCCCAGGACATGTATGCAAGTATGTGTGCTTTCCCTCGCCTGCTCTTTCTGGACCCTCTGAGGGCAGGGAGAAGTAGAGTGCAGCAGAGCCCTCTGAAGGGATCCTGGCTCTGCCTCTTGCTCAGGCTGTGTGCCCTTGGACGTGTGGTTTCTGCCTCTTAAGCTTCAGCTTCTTCCTTTGTACAGAACCTCAAATGGCTGTTGTGGTGATGATGCAAGGAAATGCATGAAAACACCTGCAAACAGCTTGGCATCACCTTGTGGTGGACACGGGAGGTTTCTTTTCATAAGTGACTGCTCATGTTGGCCTTCCCTGTAGAGGGTATCCTGAAGGCCGACTCCCTGGGGATACTGCTCTGCAGGGGACTTCAAAGGGGGCTGAAGGCTTCTCTTAGTTCTCTGCAACAAGGGCCCTGGCTGGCAGGGCTCAGCATTAAAGGTGCTTCACTGATGAGACGGGGGCCTTACCTGCATCAGGTAATCCACAGCGGCCAGCAGGGCTTTATCTTCATAGATCTGTCCCTTAGGATCCATCAACAGCTTTTCATTGATGGCCTTGAGCTCCAGCTGGTACATCTTCAAGTCCTCGTAGATACTACTAAAGCACAGCGTCTGAGTGATGGCACAAAATGGGAAAAAAAAAAAAAAACCAACAACCTTTGAGATGAGCCAAGCCATCTCCGCACCCCATGCATCTGAGAAGAGTGGGGGGTCTTACCGTATTCCAGGAGGTCCTCCCCGAGGTCAGGCTGCTCCCCTTCTAGGGGAAGAAGAACCAAACATCAGCATATGAATTCACCAAGTGGGAGAAACCTTGAACTTTTTTTTTTACTTACAATTATAAAAGAGGTCTCTCTAGAAGCCAGGCAATTTTCATTCTAGAGGGGAAAAAAAGCCCATATTGAAGGTGTTAACTCTCAACAGAAATATATCTGGTATTTCACCTCAAACCTTCTATCATGGCAACATAACAAAATCTACCACCTTAACTATTTTAAACATAGAGTTCAGGGGTGTTAGGCGTATTCATGTAGTTATAAAAAACGTATCTGCTTTTATCAGATTTTTTCTGATGGGAACCAGAAGCCTGCAAGCTTTGGAAACAGTGGGGTGAGCTGCACTGGTGCTCTGGGAGGGAAGTCGCTGTACCTGGGCTAGTTCCTGGGGCAAGCAGGCCTTCACTGTGTTGGTTCTGTTCTTGGTGATATCTTCATGATTGACCTCTTCAGCACTGCAGGGATAATGCTCTAGGATTTCTATGGCCTGGGAAGAACATGAGAAGTTCAGCTGGGGTCACCGAGAAGGCCCCAGCTCCTGTGGGGCTAGCAGCCCGGGTGCCATCAAAGCTGCGGCCGGCTGCCCTGGACCTGCACCTCTCTGCACCTCTCATCCAGTGAAAGAAACAGGCAGTCAGCATCCCCCTCCCCTCCTTGTCTTCGGCTTGAGACGTGTCTCCCAGGGTCACATCTTTTTTTATTATGTAAACACTGCAAGTCATTCCAACAGGCTGTGCTAATCAGCATCCACACCACACGTTAACACTTGCTTCTGGCAAAACTGTTTTCTCTTGCCAAAGTGCCTGTATTCTAAAGACTAGCCAAAATCTCACTTGTGGTCCACACACATGCAGTCTACACAGATGGCATCCCACAGGCCCTGTTGGAAGACCCTGTTGGATGGAATCGGGCAATATGTCCTGAGAAGGCAATGACTTTCTGATTAAAGGTTGACATCACTTTCCACAATGAGCCTATGGACCAAGGACAGGGCAAAGAGAAGGATGGCATGTCCCTGTGGATTCCGAGTTCAGCTGCAGAGACAGGCATGTGCCCAGATGACCAGGAGATGTGTCAGCAGGTGAGGGCATGGAGGCTCTGGGCAGAGAGGAGAGCACTTAGCACTACAGAGGGAACCTCACGAGCCGGGATCAAGGCCAGAGAGGGCAGAACACATTTGGGTGCAAGTAGGGATGTCCCTATCTGCAGCAGGTAGACTGACGCCTCACTGCTCATCATCTGATATACACCTCCCCACCCTGGAATCTGGGAATATGCTGCATGACATGGCAGAGGAAGTAAGGCTGTAATCACCCGACCTTATAGCAGGAGAGAATCCTGGCCCAGGGTAAGCACAGGGTCCTCCAGGAGGCAGAGAGCAGAAGTGTCAACCATGAGTGACAACATGAGGAAGAATGCAAAGGCCCTGCCAGATTTTTTCTTTTTTCATAGAGCTGGGATTTGAACTCAGGGCCCACACCCCACGTCAGGCACATGCTCTGCCACTGAACTACACCCCTCAGTTCTGGTTTGGAAGGTGGAAGGGAGCCCAGCCCAGGAACTCAGCAGTTTCTAGAAACTGTGAAAGGTGAGAGACATCACGTTCTCCCCTGGAGCCTCCAGAAAGGGATGCAAGCTCTGATGACACACTGATTTTAGTCCCTTCACCTCACACTGGGCTTCTGACCTCTGGAGCTGGAAGATGACACATTTTTCTTGTTTAAAGCCATGTTAGTGGTGATTCAGGACAGCAGCACGGAAAGTGTGTGAACTGCTTCTGGAGGTACCCAGCAGCCCTGGGCCACAGCCACTTGAGCAGATTGTAAAGAGATTGGGATAGGGGCCTGGAGTTGTGTCCTTTAGACCTTTCCATGGGAAGCTGGAAGTTTAGATTCTTCTAGGAGAAGTCCAATTTTTCAATGGCATCAAACTCAAAAGTCAAAATAAAACGAAAACAACATGGGCCCGACTCTACAAATTCAGAACAGGCTGTGAATGCCATGCAACTGCCACCTCCATGTTCTGCAATGGCTGGTTGGTTTATTCTGGCAAATCTGACAAGGCAAGGCACAAAAGCTTCCAAATAAATTTTGTGATGCCGCGACTTCAGCGCTGTGGCTGGGAGTGGAAGTATTTGCTTCCTCACACAAAGCATCCATTCTATATCTCAGCTCTCACATCCTGTCTGTATTGAAAGTTTCTTCAGAAAAGAAGCTGTACCTCTGCAGGCTTCACTTGGGGTACCCCTTTTTAATTACAACTGAAGTACAAGAAGCAATCTGCAGTGCATCATGGAAGAAGAAAAAGGACTTCTTCAAGGCCCTGTGGCATTGAGCTTTTTCTAAGTTATTCATAAGGCAACAAGCTAGAAATTTCTTCTAGTGAGCAGGATAGCAAAAGGATTTTTTTTTGACCCCGCAGGGGTTCTAACTCACTTCTATAACTGAGCTAAACCCTAGCCCTGAGTAGCTTTGGAAACATGGATTTCTGCTATGGCTTTGCAGCAAAAGCAAGAGCTCATTGAAGCAGCTTTAAAAAGAAAAGGAATTTTTTTTTTTTGCATTAAAATACAAAAATCCCCAAAATGAAAGCTATAAACAAACTCAGACAATGCTTCCCTATGAAATGAAAGCTGGACACAAATGATCACCATCCTCCTTGAGGTATGTGACTCCCACACAATGCATGTCACCACACTGGACATGGCAATCTAGTTCATCATGTGGCCCTGCAGAGACCCACCCAACTGCTCCATGGATTGACCTCACCTGCAAGGTCTTATTCCTGGCGCAGGTCCCCTTATGCTGGCTTGCTGCTGGGACACTGCACACATTGCCCTGCTACTGGGGAGAGCCAAATCAACCTCCATCATTTACCACTACTCTGCTTTCTCTGAGTCCCTTAAACTGACAAGTCATTTGTGAAGTCCCTCTCCCCTCCTGACAGCTACCCTGCATGCAGTTCCCCAGGTGGTGCATTGTCCCAGCAGGTCCCTTCAGCAGAGCTTAAGGGGACACTGGCACTTACGTTCTGTAGGGCACTGTCCACAGTGCTCAGCAGGGTTTGGGAGAGGTTGTGGCACTCCTGGGACACTGCTGGGACTGGGGTGCTCCTGGGGAGGTTCCTGGCAGAACCAAGATGCTCCAGGAGGACAAGGGAGGCCAGGAGAAGGAGGCCTGCAAGTGAATTGGGGGCAGATAAGCTGCTGATCTGCCCTGGCCAAATTTGCCTATCCTTTCTCCTTGGTGCTGACCCCCTCCGCCCTTTACCAACACTTCTTTCCCACCTGAGAGATGGATCCAGTTATTGAAGAGCAGCTCTCCTTAATATTAGGGCTAAGAATCTGCTCTCTGGATGCCCCAGAGCTCAGCACTCCCTTAGAGAAAGCCTCCATATTTTGAATAGGGAAACCAAGCCCAGGAGCAGAAATGACTGGCTCAGGACCCCAGTCTTTTGGAACAGCGGGGGATCAAAGCCTCCTTTGCAGCTGGCTGAGATCTGCTTATAGCTGTAGCTGTAAGAAGCCTCCTAGGCAAGACACCCCCCTGCTGGGCCTTGGTTTCTCGTCTCTAAAGTGAATAGAATGATAGCTAATGAGCTGCTTCAAAATGAAAAGAGACGCTGCTCTGTGAGCCCTGGGCAGGCAGGTGTCCCTTCGTCCTTTCCCGCTTCTATCCCCTTTGCGGGGCTCCAGTCTCCAGCGGGGGCAGCCGTCTGGGTCTTGCTGTCTCCAGCCTCCCCACCGCCGCCGCTGGCGGCTACTCACTGCGCGCTGATGGACACATGCTGGGCGGACCCTGAGCAGGAGCTGGACGCTGGCAGGTGGTCCTGGCAGGTGAGTTGGCTATGGGCTGGGGACCCAGAAGGCCACATTTTTATAACTCCTCGAGGCGTGGCAGGACTTTCCCAGGACCGAGGGCTCTTGCTTTCTCTCTCTGTCTCTCTCTACATCAGTTTCTCGGTGACACGTGCGGTCCTTCCTGCCCGCGGGGCTGGCGGCGCTTTCGGATTAACTCTCGGAGTGCCCGGCCGGGTCCGGGGCCGCCCCGCCGCCTGCGCGCGCATATTGAAAGTGAAATTAGAGCAGAGTCGCGGTGGGGTCCTGGGCAGGAGGGGACCCGCCCCACTGCGACCTGGGCCCGCCAGGTCTAGAAGTTTCACTGAGTCCCGAAGCCTCGCCCAGCGCGCAGAAGTGGTGCTGCCCGTTTTCCTTTTCCTCCATCACCAACGCGCCCTAGCGGTGACATCTCTCCTGTTTCTGGGTGGAATGGACATCACCCATTCCTTCAGATGACCCATTCACTTGCGCCAGGCCGAGGAGGTGCCAGGCACAGGACACTGGGGTGAACAGGACCCTTTGGGAGCACCCCACAACCCCAAAGCTGACACAGTATTTTGTCACAGGCTCTCAGGCAAGAGAAGGGTGAGATGGGGATGGCTGACAGTAGCTGCTGTCAGTAGTGGGTTCTTAGAGAACCCACTTTCTGATGGCAGCAAGAGAGAAGTTAGGGTTTGGTGGGAGAAACCCCAAGGGCCTGGAGGAAAGGCCCAGAGAGAGGACACTGCTCAGCGGGAGCAGCCCGGTCCTGGAGGCAACAGAAGCTCCCAGGGTCCCAACCTGACAGGGAAGGAAAAGTGGGTACCAGAGTGCTTCCACGGGTAGCAGCAGGTTCCAGCTCCAGAAATAATATCAGAGCAGTTAGGGAGGCGGGGAAGAGAGAAGTGGATTTAGGGAGCGGGATGCAGGCATTGATGAGGGTAGTGGGCACCATGCTAAGGAGCACAGTTCTATTCTGAGGATGGGGAGGTGTGGTTGGGTTTGCAGGGTGAAACATCCCTTCAGTGGTATTGTGATCCCAGGAGAGCAGAGTAGCGGGAGCATTTGGCAGCCTATGGCCACATCTCCATGCTGGACAGAGAACAGTGGGTGGGCAGAAGGGATTCTCAGGGTGGCGACTGCCCACAGTCTGTTGACTTCACAGTGGGAGGCATAGGAAGGTATTGAGGATGGCCAAAGGGAGACTGTTCCAGCTCCTGCAGCCTGGGTCACTGTAAGAGGAGTGGAGTTGGAGCAGTGAAGTTGTACTTCAGAGGTGCTGGCTGAGAGGTTCTTATTTCTCCCCTAAGCATTAGTCACTCTGCCGATGTAGAGAGGAGGGATGTTTTGGTCACCAACTTGGAGCTTTTGCTTTGATGTGTCTGGCTGCCAGGGTCTGCCTTTGTACAGAAGCACCAGTTTCTCCAATGAGAAGCCTTTGGAGACACAGAAGAGAGGAGTGGGTGCTCTTCTTCCTTTCCTCTGGTCTCCATTTAGGTCTGGATGGTTCAGCCTCTGCTGGAGGCCATGGACAGGTGGATGGAGAGGACCCTAGGCTGATGTAGGCCCTTCTGAGTCCTGGCATTAGCCTGGCCTGGTAGATCATGTGTTTGAAGGTGATGAGGCCCCATCCTAGGGACTTTCAGGTACATGTAAAGCAGGCCCCTTCCAATGCTGCTTTCTGAATTGTCCATGGTGCACAGACCAATCCATTGTCAGAACAATTGCATTTAGTAGTTTGTGGGAAGGAAGTAAATGGCATAGAGACCTGTTGCACCACATGGGTTTAGGGTGGAGTTAAGTGTACTTCATTTCAACAAAGTCAAGCTGGTTGCAGGGATTGAATCCAGGGCCTCATGCATGCTAAGCAAGCCCTCTACCATTGAGGTAATCTCCAGCCCACAGATATGACTTCAACCTATGATTATGAAGCAGGATGGTTTGTAGAGTGTCTGCAGTTGTATAGAAACAGGTTGCAGTTTTCTCTGGGAGGGAGTCTGACCTGCACAAGCAGTCTAGAGAATTGGTTAGCAATAGCTATTGTGATAAAAAATGGACTCACTTTTGTTCACAATTCCAATTCTAGGAATTTCTCTTGTAAAACCATTTGCACAATCCATAAAGACTTATTTACACTAAAACTACTGTCTTTTATATCAAGACATGAAACAATGGAAATATCCTTTAGTAGGGGAAAGTTTAAATAAAACACAATTCATCTTTTCAAGGGGCTACTATGAAGCTATTTAAAGAATTGAAACAGATTTATACATGTGATAAGAAAAAAATCTTCATTATGTGAAAAATCATGTGAAAAAATCAAGGTTTGGACCAGCATGTCACATCACAGGCTTCTTTACGTGCAGGGAAGAAAGCACAGACATACAAACACACAGAGATGCTGGTACAGCGTATTTACACACGCTTATGAGAGCTTAAAGAGGCAGTGGCCACTGTTCTGGAGAAGGGGAATGAATTTTTCAAGCAGAAGGAACACCTGATTTATAGTGAATAAACTCTGTATCATTTGAATTATTTAATATGAAATATTAAATACAGTTTGGTTTTGCTTTGCTTTTGTTTGCATTTAAAAGATCGCTTAATGGAAGGTGATGAATTAAGAGAGCTGCTAGGTCACTGTAACAGCTTTTGAATGGAGGAGTTCCTCTAGGTTGTGTAGCATTCTTGTAGGATTTACCATACAAGCATAAGTCTATAGTGGATTGATGATCTACTACCAAGGCAAGGGCTTTTGTGTCTGACTCTATCCATTCATCCATCCATCAACCCATCCATCCACCCATCCATCCATCTATCCATTCATCCATCCATCCACCCATCCATCTACCCATCCATCCATCTACCCCCCTTTCACTCATCCACTCATCCATCAATCATCCATCTTTTCATTCTGTTTTGCAAATATTCTCCTTGTGTGTTATACACATTTAAAAATTTCTCATAAGCTTAGAGAATATTAGACTTTTAGCTGGAAGAGCTGATCCGATGTCAATGCACTTTTTATAAATTACATTTTCTGAGGTGTCTTTTCTTTTAACATTTTGTCTTTGTTCTTTCCTAAGTCATATTTTATGGTTGCTATACAGAATTGAATGAATATAGAAAGTTCAATTAAATAAGATATCTACTATATTAAATGTATATTAAAAATTTTAAGGGCAATTATAATGATAATTTTGAAGTTATTCTTCTTTTGATGAGCTAAATCATCTTGCTAATCATGGTGGCAAGATACATTACCACAATTAACTGATTAATTTTTATTAAAAATGTATTTAAATTAATAACAATATCAGTGGAAAAGGAATTTGGCAGGCAGCTCTCTTAATTGCATTTCTGCAAGTGACTCACTCTTGCTGCTTTACTAAACAAATAGCCATTTTATCACACTGGATCACATTGAAATAATCTGAAAGCTCTGAATTTTTACATAAATTTTTACATAAATTTCCACTTATATTATTAATTCTACCTTTAAATACAGAATTTTACATTAAAAATTTAGATATACCTTTTTAACTCTACTATGTGTACTAACATAATTTCACCATCTAGGACCTTTCTGGCCTATGCCCCCTAGAGTGGAAAGACCAGAGGCTTTGAAGTCTAGGGTTAAAATCCAAGACTCATCATTTTCAAGCTGTGCAATCTTACTTAACCTTTCTGAACTTCTATAAAATGAAGAAGATGCCTAGCCATTGGGATGGTTGGAAAGAGTTATTGGGATAGAAGACAGGCGGTGGGTAAGACAGGGTAAAAGCACAAGCGGTGTGACCCAATAGGCTGTTGGTTCCTTTCATGGTGTCAATCTATTAGCAGTGACTTGATGGGGCTTTAAGAAATTCTTCAAGTGCTCCCAGGACCCTCATTAGTCTTGAAGGAAACTGAGCTTCCTAGTCAAGGTTAGTGTGTAAAGAAATGAAGACTTCTCAGGATGGAACTTGACAGGCAGACCTCTTGCATCAGATTTTAAAAGTGGCCAGAAAGCCACTTCTTTTATTGTTCATTTATGTTTAGTTTCCATAATGACTGAAAAGTCATTCCATAGCTACATGCTCTTCCATCAGGACCAGTGTTCCTTCTGACCCTTTAGATTTTTTTTTTTTTAAATAGGACTGCTGCCAACACATCCTCCTACCTTTCCTTGTGAGGATATCTATATTTTGCCACGATTTTTGAAATACATTTTTGCATGACAATTGTTTTCTCTCAGCACATGAAACACATCATCACAACATCTCTGGCTTCCATTGCTTCTGCTGAGGAGTTACCTGACAGTCTTATAGCTGCTTCCTCTCAGCCTTTGGCATTTATGTTCACGACTGACATTTGCCTGTAAGATTTCTTCCTCTGCCTGTGTGCTGGGGTGGGACCTGGAGCCTCAAAGTGCTAGCAAGCACTCTAGCATTGAGCCACACCCCAGCCCCTTTAATGCTGCTTCTTTGAAGGTATTTATTGGGGAGCATCTGACTGCTTTTAGGGTTTTTCTTTTTTTTTTTTTCCTATTCCTAGCAACTTAGCTACTAAATTCCTAGATTGGTTTTTCTTCGTATTTATTCCTCTTCTGTTTTCAGCATTTATTGAATCTGTCGCTTGACACTTTAACTCAGCTTTGGACAATTCGCTGTCTTCCTTTATTTCTTCAAATAATGCACCTATTGTTCTTATTCTTGCTCTCTTATTCTTTGGGGGCCCTAATTACACAAATATTAGACTTTTCCAAATGTTCTACATGACTTTTCTGGCGTTTTTCTTCCCTTTTTCGGTGGGGAGAGGTTTGGGTACACCCATCTGTATATTGTCTACTAACCAACCTTCTGAGTCACTAACATTTTCTTCACCTACAGACATAATTTAGACAACTATAAAGTTTTCTTGAGCTACTTTATTGAAGTTTTCAGTTACTGCACTCAGCAGTTTCAGAGTTTCTACTTAGGTTTTTTTTTTTTTTTAAATACACAGCTCTCAGTTGAAGGGCAAAATTCTCCAACTTTTCTATTTTCTTGGACGTGTTAATCACAGTTGTATATTCTGCGTCTGATAATTTCAATATCAGAAGCTAAGTGGCCTTAGCTTCTGACAGGCAGGCAGAGTAACGAAGCATCCTAATCCTTCAGGGGCTGCCTGATTTGAAGCTGCCCTTCAATGTTGTAAGGTTTTTTTGTTTTGTTTTGTTTTTTGTTTTTTTACTGTTCACAAGTACTTCTAGGTGTGGGACCAGGAGTTCCCACTGAAAGCCCCAGGTGTCCCCAGGATCCTGTGGTGGTGGCTCTGAACCTCAGGGTGTACCTACCAGCCAGGTGGCACTGTGGGAAGCTCTGTCTACTTTCTCATTCTTCCTTGCTAACTCTTGTCCTGCTCTGCTCACTAATTGGGAAAATGATAGAAGCAAAGGCAGCTCACTGACCTGAAGCCATGCTCCACTCTCTCCCCCAGCGTCTTGGCACCTAGAATTCTGGTTGCCCTCAGGACCCTGGACTTCTGTTCATTCTTGCCAATAAACCTCCCACACCAGCTTGTCACGTCTGCCCCTAACAGCCACCCTCTGCTCAGCCTCTCAGTCATTCCACCAAATGCGTTGTTGTAGAGGATCCTCAAATGACCCGCTGGGGAATTTCAAGCCAGCCTTGTCTCCAGAATGTTCCTTTCTCAGCGATCTTGACCTTCAAGTCCTGGCGGCTCAGATAGCTCCTGGTACATTCAGAATTTTTAAAAATTTAGCTCTTGTAACTGTTCTCATGGGAGAATATTCTCCCTACAAGCTCTCCTGTTATGGTCGGTACTGGGGATTGAACACAGGAGCTTATGTATGCTAGGCAAGCTCTCTGCCACTGAGCCACACCCCAGCATGAAAGTAGAAATCATTTTAAATATAGGATCTGCTCAAAGTTCCAAAGTCAAGGCTTCAACTTTCGAATCATTATAACAACTGATGGTGGCTTTTTTTTTTTTAAAATGAAATACTGTCCTGGGTACTAGAAAATCTCTCACTGAGTAACAGTGATATCCTAAACCAGATATTATCGTCTGTACAGACATGGAAACTGAGGAAAAGGGCATCTACATCAGGCACTAGAAGCCAAACAGCTGGTGAGTAGCAGTGGGGGAGGACCTGAAGCCCTATGGGATGACTCCTGATGTCACTCTCCTAACAGAAAGGGAGACCTTAGAATAATGTCCAAGGATACCCGAGAAGAACCTTGCCATCACCTCCCTCAGGAACTCCTAGGATCCTTTGTGTCTCTGCAGGTTTTACACGGAAATCAGCCTGTGGAGGAGATTCTCCATGAACATTTTGATTTTCACACGAGAGCTGAGGTCTGAAGCTATAGTTCACCTATTGACTCTGTTGCTCTTCTTGAATGGTGACAGATATTTGTGCAAATGGAATTTAGGCTGCAGGGAAAGGGCAGTAGGTGTTGGGGGAATGGAGCCTGTGCTTTGCTGGTCAAGCTGGGATCCTGCTGTAGCACCAAAGAAGGTGGACACCCCTTTCTTGCTCAAGATCCAGGCCACTCTAAAATCTGGTGTTTCCCTAATCCACCTCACTTGAGTAGTTGGCCATGTGAATAGTCTAAACTCAGCTGTTCATCATCATTCACCTCTGTCTACCTGACGACCCACCGCATGGGAAATTTACAGCTTGATGAGAATGATCTCAGAGAAAGGAGAAGGAAAGTAAAACAGGAAAACACTGGGCGTGTTTGTTCTTCAGAAAAGGAAGAATTGAATCAGTTTTCTGTTCCCAAATGCTTTCTTGGGTGTCAGAACAAAGCTTTTTATTTAGTACACTCCCACAGAAGAAACTCTAGGTGAAAGAAGCAACCGTGACCTTTTCTGACATGGTGCATTCTCTCACCTTTACAGCATGAAATGCCCCAGTGTTTCTCTGCTAAATAATGTCATAAATTCACCCAATGTCAGGGAACTCCAAAGCCTTGGCAACAATTCTGTGCACTTATCTCCTGGTACCAATGTCCTTTTAGTCAACGGCAGGAGAGAGTCTTGAGTACTTAGAGGCTGAATACTAATGCCTCCACATCCAATAAATATGTAGCTCTGTGAAAAGATTAAGCAAGTACATTCTTGTAATGCAATGAAAAAAATGATCCATTTTGTATTCAAATAGAGCTAAACTAATTTCATGCAATCATCTCAGGGCATCTATCTGACAAATGGCTTTCTACAAGAGATTTTGTTTATCTGGGTATTATCTCAACCAAAATCTTGGAGACAAACTAAAGCATTTATTGATTTCTACCCGAAGTTCCAGCAAGACCTTCAAACTAATTGAAATGATTTTTCTCCATTAAATTACTCAGGGACCCTTTTTTAAGATCTCTTTTGGGGTCAGAGAACCTGATGATGAATTGTGAAAATTTATGTCAACTTAATGTCTTTTTGGAAAGCATAGTTTTCAAATTTTAGCCATTCTTCCTTTAAAGAATATTAGTTTCTCTTGGAATAATAAAGACAAATATACCATTATTAAAATAATATATGGGAGGCAGAAAACACCTATCAAAGATGCTCTTTATTTCCAGGTAATCAAATACAGAACTGTCTAGAATACTGAGACCTTATGTGCCAATTAAATTGTGGCCTTTGTCCTCGACGCAGCTTTCTTCAGCAGGGAAGCTGGGTACTTTTGTCCCATCCTGTTGAGGGGATTTTGCGCCTGATGGAGTGATTTGGGGAAGAGTGATATTGTGTTTGCTGGCAGCAGCTATGCACCAGGGCACCTCCCAGCTCACTCAGCCCTCCTAAGCCCTAGAAGCTGGCTGCGTGGCTCTCCTGTTTCACATAGATGAGGAAATGGCCTACCTGAATTTGAATGACTTCTCTGAGATAGTCTATCTGGGATTCAAATCCAGCAGAGCTTTGGCTGCTCTCTTATATGTCGTGGGGGCCAAGGGATGATTGAGGAGAGACATTGGAAAGCAGTTTTGAAAGACTTACGAAAATGCTTTTAAAAATGGCATCTGTGTTCACCATCTAGTTTCCCTCCAGGCTCCGGTTCACAGCCACTAACCAGAGACTTGGGTGACAATCTTATGCAGGGATCTCAGTGCAATGCTACTTACAAGACTGTCCAATAGGGTGTGAGGGAGGAGGACAGCTGATGTCTTTCCTCTCCAGTCTCAAACACAATGCCCCACGGTGCTGTGCCCAGGCTGTTGGGGACCATACCAAGCACCTTCTTCTCCGGATGATTTTAAAGTTGCTTTCTTTGTCTCCGTTTTCTGTACTCTCACTATGTTAACATTTTTATATGTATCATTTTGGGATTAGACCAATTCTTGAATCAGTGGATTGGTATTTTTCACCATTTTTTGAATATTCTTCGTCATTATTCTTTAAATATCAGCTCTGCCCCATCCTATCTAGGTTCTTCTGACACCAATTAAATTTCTTGTAGAACTTCAAAGTCTTTCTTCCAAGTTTATTACCTTTTTTTCCCTGTGATTTCAATTTTATGTCTCTGTGCCACACTGTGTGTACTTTTTCTGACCAATTTTTCATTTCACTAACTTTCTCTTTTGCTGTATCAGGACAGCTGAAGTAAAGACTGAATGCCATATACAAGCTGGATCAGTTTATATTTGTCCACTGAGTTTTTCATTGTTATTCTAATTTTCTTTCATAGAAATTCTACTTGTTTTTTTCGAATATGTTGATTTTTATGGTTTTGTGTTCCCTAGAGATAACTTTAAGTTGTCTTTTAAAATTTTAACATTATAATCATGATTGTCTCATAGTCTTTATATGATAATTTCAATACCTGAGTTCTAGTATGTGATTTTTTTTGTTGTTGTTTATAATGATGCTTATTGCTATGTAGTTGTTAGCTATAAGCTTGCGTTGTATTTGAAAAAAAAATAGCCACCATAATTCAAGGTCTGTGATGGATCTCCAGAGAGAATTTTCTTTGCTTCTTCTGTAGACCTTAGGCTCCTGATGGTCTAGGACCATATAATATCAAAAGTAAGGATGGGATTCTCAGCTTCATTCTGAGGCCTCACTCTTTGGTGTCTGAGCTTGCTGGGGGGGCTTGGTGTGTCTCTTCTTAGACCCTCCTCCTTGTGTGGGTCTGGGGCTGATGAGTCTTCCCATTGCCTCACAAGGACATCAGAATTGAAGTTTAAATCTTTCAGAATGAGTCCTTCAGCAGCCTTTGACCTTTGTAGCCCGACAGGTTCTTGTTTTCTCAGCATTTTGTAATCCCTTGATGTATTCTCATCTTTTTTAAGGCTTTAAAGAAGACTTGGAAATGAATTCAGCACCTTTAGTTGTTTTTAGTAGAATGCGATTCCAATAATCCCATGATGCTAGCAGAAATAGGGAGTTAGAAGTTTCCTTATATGAATGAGGACTCCAGAGAGAATAATAGGAAAAAAAATCAGAGGTGGAGGAATAAAAATTTCAGAGGAATATAGAATTAAGAATATGTGAGGCACTAGAGACCCAGAGAGGATGGCAAAGCATTCAGAATGTGGTTTAAGGATCTGAGGAATTACAAGACAGTTGGCCTGGAGCTTCCAGAGAGCAAAGGAAAGACCCTGGATGTCACTCAGACACAGAGATTGAAGCAATGGGCACCAGATTTCCAGGCAACACAGAAAATCCCTGAGAAGGCATTGCTCTGGAAATCCTGGAGACTCCTCTCTCTGGCAGGCTGGGAAGGCGAATCCTGCATTCCAAGAAATGCTCCTCTCTTGAAAAAATTATCATGGCGCTGAGAGGCTTGGAAGCCTCCATGTCATTATCACAATTCTGAGTACTGTCTGCAGTAGGAATCATGAACATTGGTTGCTTTAAAGAATTATTTCATAATTTTAAATGGCCAGAGAAGTTTGTAGCAAGGTTCTATGTACATCCTTTGTGGCCTCTGAAATCCAGTTCAGAAGGCAACCCCGATTATAACATCATTCCTGTGGTAAAGTAGACCACAATTCCCACTGTTCTAATTACAGATTTACTCACAGATATACCAAAAAATCCCTAAGAAAACACATTGGATTTTGTAAGGGAATTTGTTTTTAAAACCTGATACATGACATGAAAGTAGAAAGGGGACCATTAGGGATGGGGAAGGGACTGAGGTGGGCAGAACAGAGGGTGGCATGATCAAAGTATGTTATCTATGAAATTGTCACTTAAAGTCTATTATTTTGTGCAATTAAGTAATACTAGTAACTGCCAAAAACTTATGTGATAAGTATATTGTATAGACTCAGACACGGAGATTGCAGCTGTGGGCACCTGATTTCCTGGGGACACAGAAAAGCCCTGGGGAGGCATTGCTCTGGATATCCTGGAGACTCCTCTCCCTAGCAGGGGAAAGTAAGGAGTGGATGCTCAGCTTCATTTTGAGGCCTTACCCTTTGGTGTCTGAGCTCGCTGGGGTAATAGAGGAATGGATAAAGTAATAGAGGAATGGGCACAGTGTTGTCTATTCCAAGCCTGAGTCAGAACCACCCAGAGCTCCCTGCAATGGGGACATAGATGTAAGGAGTCCATCACTGAGACAGACACTGAAGACACAGAGTGGGAGGAGTATGGGAAGAGGGATCTCGTGCCCTTGGGTATAGGAAAGGAGCTCTGCGGCCAGCAGCTCAGGGGAGCAAGGCTGTGGCCTGGTCCAGAATAGGTCATCCGTAAACTTGAAGTTGCCTGTCTTTCTAGAATCCAGGAAGAGTGATAGCTTTACTCTCTCCCTCCAGAGCATTCTCCTGGAAAGCAGTCTCATATCAATCAGTGACCAGTGGGTGTGAGAGAGAAAGAGGAGACTCCATCCCTACCTCTAGATCCTTCCTGACTCAGTCCTGTCTCACAGTCCCACTGAGTGGAAACACCTGTTCTTCAGGTCAAGGGTAACTGTTTTAACACTCTAACCTCTCATGGGTCTCACCCTACCACTGCTTTGGGCTCAACTTTTGTAAATAAAAATTTCAAAATCTTATTTGTCAGAGAGTTCCACTCTGATTTTTCTCCAGAAACTCAGTAAACAGTAGCTATGTTGGGGAGCTTTGTGAGTCAGGAAGAAGACCTGCTTGGGATTCTGCTCTGAGTTTGGACAAGCAAAACCTCATGGCTTTGCATTTTCAAGCTCTGACCTCAGGCCATACTTCTCCCACCATCACTGTTTCAAGGACCTTCAACAAAATCAATATGAAAAGTGGTAGATCACTAAAATTGCTCTTTATAGTTCTGCCCAGAATGGTCATTCCATTGGTCACTGTTCTTGCATGAGGTCACCAGGTGACCATGGATTCACTTGCAGGTCTTGGAATTGCTCGCATCATTTGGGAAGGTCTCTTTCCCAGTTGGCTTTTCACACACACACACACACACAACTGGTCTTTCTATCCTCCACAGTCACATGTTGGTGGAATTCTGTGGACTGAATGGTCTGCCTAACTCACCACACTTGAGCCCTTCCAATCTCTGTCTGCTCAGGAATCCGCAGTGGGCTTTGGCTGCATCCAGCATGACAACCTGGATCTTCTGAGAAGCTGCCAAGCCCTTTACAAGCTGGACAGGGCCGACCCTTCTCCCTTCTCTCCTGTGGCTTGCCAGCACCACCTGCCCCCACGTCCTGCTACTGATCCTCTCCTCCAGTGACAAAACTTCACTCTGAGGTCCACAGAGGACAGGACTGAGAAGGCTGGCTAACAGGGACAGAAATGCATCTTGACAGAGGAATGAGCCTAAGGATCTGTGGCACGGTTGGGCAAGCATAGTTGAATTAACTGAGTGTTTCAAACAGCTAGTTTTGTTTCAATTTGCATAAGTCTTGTTAGCAAAATAGGTTGGCTTACTTTCACTTGAATTAACTTCGTCATTTTGTAAAAAACATCTTTCCCACTTTATGCTAATTCATAGTTTGATAAAATTCAGTAGGTGATCCAGTAAGTGATTGGGCTATCCCACTTCTATGTACACTGCATATCCTTGCCTCCGGGTGCTAGAAATGTCCCCAGGGGCAGTGTTGGTCCTGGGATGGCCTTGCCTTTTCGCCTCTCAAAGGCCAGTAACTCCAAAGGCCTGTGCCCTAATTCTCCAGGGCTTCTGGCTTGGGCCCCTCCCACAGTTTGTCCTGTGCATATTCTGTGGATCTGCAGTCCCAATCCTGGTGGGTTTTTTTTTTTCCTCCAGTTTTGCTTGTTTTAAGACAAGCGCCTGCTGCTGCAGGTGCAGGGCCCCAGGAAGATCATGCCTACCCCTGACTGCGATGCGGCGTGGTAGTGTCTCTCCAGGAAGCCTGACCTTGTCGGTGCTTCCCCTTTTCTCTGCAGTTGAGATCATCCCGTGAAGTCACTCTTAGTTAGAAACTGGGTGTAAAAAGTTGAGAAGTAGGTCTTTTAACCTCTCATAGAAGCTTTCCACAAAAGAGGGAGATCCTACCAGCTGAGATCATGCCTAATTTTAGCTGATGCTTCTGGAACCCACTTGGCCTCTCTTCACCAGGTGGGCGACAACAGATGAGCAAGATACTTCTGGCCTGTCTTTCCCCAGAAAGAGGGAGGAACCTCAGAGAAACTCTGTCCTCAGCATCAAGGCGACGTGAAATCTTACTCTCCCGCCCGCAGATAACCCTTGCCCTCCCTTGGAGAAGCCTGTTGCTCCTCTTTGGATAAGCCACTTGTCATGAGCGTAGCCGCCTTGGTCACAATCATACATCCTGAGACACCTACTAAGAAGCCTGGTTTAAATGATTGAAAAGTCCAGGGAAAACCCTGCCCTGAGTACCTCCCAAGGGGAAGGAGCGTTAGCCCCAGAGATTAATCCTTGTTCATCTTGAAAGCCTTTCTGGCTTTTAGCACTTTTGTTGAAACAGCTCTCTACCAGACGTGGATGCTGAGACATGCGCAGGTGGTGGGTCAGGGTCACAGGCTCGCTGACCCCACATGAGCCCTGTGGTCCTACACCACAGTAATAGTCTGTGCCCCCACCAGGTGGACAGGCACCATGGAGAGAGGAGATTATCTTACTCACGGCCTCCACTACACCTGCACACAACAGGGCCTCGGTAAGTGTCTCTGAATGACCAACATGGCCAGGTGTTTCCCACTCTAGACAGAAACTGAATAGAGAAGAAAGTGCAAACACTAATGCAAGGGACAGCAGAGAGATGATGTCCCTAAACAAAAAGAAAAGGGGCCAAGACCCCAAGCCATTCACCAAGGCTACACAAACACAAGGACACAGGAGAGCTGTCTCAGCAGGCCAGAAGCCAAGGTTCCCAGGGCCTTCTGCGTTTTACACATGATTTCTTGGTGCTGCTGTACAGCCAAGGCATCTCCTTCTGTGCTGTGAGCAGAGTGGCTCCATCTCAAGCCAAGCAGGAAAGTTGCCCCTGCTGGAGAGTTTGGGGTGTGAATGTTAAAACGTAGCTGGGGACCTGCTCCTTTACTGAACATTGGGAGTCCGCAGGCTTCAGACTTGCCTGTGTCCGGTCTCAACCCCCCTTGCAAGGAGAAAGCATTTCCTATGCTTTCTATGTGTGCTATGGAGAGGATTGTGGCTGCGGTGTGGCTGGGTGGTGGTTCTCATGGTGCACACTGTGACAGACAAGAGAACCTAATCCCCCGACCCTTCCCTGATTTTCTAAACATTGCACAAGCCCCCGATAAGCCAAGGCCATCTGCCCTGATGCTTGTGAGAGTTCTATCATGGGGTCAAGGTATTTGTCACGGGTGGTGACTGGGTGCCTCTGGCCACCTCCTTTCTAAAAGCGTCAATGCTTCCTTTCAGCCTTGGGAACAAGGGAAACCCGAGTGAATCCCCTGTCCCACTTTATCACATGCCACATGAATTTGCTGATCCTCACGACAGCGCCCTGAGATGGACACTGCTGGACCCCGTCCTACAGACAGGAGCGTCACAGGAAGAGCAGCATCTTCACAGTCCTCTGCCCCTCTGAGGAGTTAGGAAAGCTTTCAGATTGGGGCTTCCCCACTCAGGGGGCCTCTGTTCTGTGGTCTCCTCTTCATGGCCCCTCTCTGGGACCCTTAGTTTCCATGTCTCTGACCTTTGGCTCCTGTGTGCCTGCTCTGGACTCACAGCCTTGCCCCAGCCTCTCACGGACTGGACACTCCTGCCTGGGGTCAGATGGTGATCTACAGGTCGAAAGGATGCTGCCAGGTGGGAATGCCAGGTGGGAATGCCGGGTCCTGAGTACCAGGCAGATGTCCACATGAGCATGAGGAGCACATTGAAGGTGCGGCCGGGGACTCTCTATGTTTTCTGGGTCTTTAGAGAATAAAATGGAGAAGAGAGTAGACTTACTTCTCTGAAACTCTGGGTTCAGCACTTCCAACAGCACTTGGAATTCAGGGTGAAGCTCTACCTAGACCGTCCCCCACCTCTGTGCCACCTCACATGGTACACACTGTGACAGTCAGGAGTCACCTTCCTTCGGCCACCTCACAGCGGGGGCCTCGGCCCACCCTGCCTATGCTCCTTGTTTCTTATCTAGACCAGATCCTAGAAGACATCTACAGCTTCTGCTTTCCCAGCATCTAGCCCAAGGCCAAGCAGAAAACACGCAGCTCAGAAACCGTCCGCAGTGGGCAAGACTCTGCAGGGGCTTCCAGGATGGAGGCCTCCTTGAAAACTGCCTCCTCCCCTTGCTGCCCGCCTCTCGTCCAGACCATCTGTGATGCCATTCTAACCTCCTGGCTTCTTTTACATTTTAATACTAAGAGCAGTTCTAGGTTTTTATGAGCATTTTTTTTTTAGCACAGTTTATGTTCACAACAAAAAAGAGTGGAAAGTAGAGATTCCCCATGCAGCCCTGCCCCACGTGGGCCATCTTCCCAGCTGCAAACATCCCACTGCAGAGTAATGCATGTCCTGATCTTGCTGGGCTTCCATTGACCCACCGGTATCACCTGAAGTTTGTAGTGTGCATCAGAGCTCGCCCTCACCTGTCACTTTATGAGCTTGAGACCTGAGGACAGATGTCCACAGGAGCAGTGGAACCGCTCACTGTTCCAGAACCCTGGGATATGCCTGTTCATGCCTCTCTTCCAACCGTTGACAACCATGGATCTTTCTACTATAGCTATAGTTTTGTCCCTTCCAGGATGCCATAGAGTTGGAACCATAGAGGCAGCTCCTCATCTGGATCCCTTTCAAATCCAGCATTTGGGTCCCTGGGTGAACATAGTCTGGAGGGTATCTACCTAGAGAGAGCCCGGGAGAGCACCTTCTGGGGCCTCTGGGACCTCCAGGGCTGAAAGTCCCAGGTTAAGACTTCCCTGCAGTCTGACATCAAAGTTCCCTGTTAAAGCAAAACGTCTTCTCTGGAAGGATGTTACACATTATTAAATATTAGCTTGCTGACTCAAAAGAGGTGAGCAGAATGTTGTAGTGGAAAGAAAATATTTTTGGGAGCTGAGGAACAGAATGAGACATTAGTTATCTGTAGTTGGTATATTACTTATTTTTGGCTCTGTAGCAAATTTCCCCAAAACTTAATGGTTTCATAATTTCTATTTGTTTATTTTGTGGTAATAGGGATTGAACCCAGGGTGCTCTACCACTGACCACACTTCATCCCTTTTTATTTCTTATTTTGAGACAGAGTCTCAAAATAAGTTGCCCAGCCTGCCCTCAAATGTACAATCCTCCTGCCTCAGTATTTCCCACTGTCCCTGGAATTATAGGCACATGTCAATGCACCAGGCTCAAAAACTTAATGGTTTTAAAGTAATGAGAGCAACTAAGAACAGAGCAGGGAGGAAGAGCAGGAGGAAAAGATTAACATTAAACAGAGACATGAGGTGGGAGGGAAAGGGAGAGAAAAGGGAAATTGCATGGAAATGAAGGGAGACCCTCATTGTTATACAAAATTACATATAAGAGGTTGTGAGGGGAATGGGAAAATAAACAAGGAGAGAAATGAATTACAGTAGATGTGGTAGAGAGAGAAGATGGGAGGGGAGGGGAGGGGGGATAGTAGAGGATAGGAAAGGTAGCAGAATACAACAGACACTAGTATGGCAGTATGTAAAAATGTGGATGTGTAACCGATGCGATTCTGCAATCTTTGTAATATTTTGAACAACCAATAAAAAATATTAAAAAAATAAATAAAGTAATGAATATCTATTACTGGCTTCCCGTGTCATGGGGTTGGGAGCAGCTTGGCTGAGGGGTCTAGTACCCAGTCTCATGATGTTGCAGTGGAGATGTCACCAAGGTTGCCATCACCCAAAGAACATTTAGGGCCAGGTGTCTCTGCACAAGGAGGGAAATGTTCTCAGCAAAGTCTCTCCACACACAGGCCAGCACTGCCTCTTCTCTGTGGCACTGCCTGACCTACCCTTTCTTATCCTCAGGGCAGGCCACAGCTCTGGAACCAGGCTCCGAGCTCCAGGCCAAATTCACAGGCTGACTCACGGCTTGGAGGATCGGGTAGAACTTCCAAAAGGGCCAGGCCCCTCAAGAGGGAGGCTTTTCTCCTCAGGTCAGAGCGTGGGCTTCGTTCTCTGTGCCCACCTACATTTTATGTTCATCCCTACCTCCCTGTCATTAAGCTGCACTGATCTTGTGTTTTATTCACTTACATGGTGGCAAATTTCTAGCTCGAACGTCGAGGTAGCATGAGACCAATGTGTATGCTGAGGATGCTGGGGTTTTTCTTTAAGCTCACCTCCATGGTTTGTAGCCTGTTAGGTTCTTCACAACAGAGCCCACAAGCAGTGTAAAGGGTGTAACTTTGAGGCTCGTGGAGAGAGGTTCCAAGGGTGTGCTTGTCCTGGGTCTCTGTGACCCACTCTCCCAGCCAAATGTTTTCCAAGGTGGGAATGTCCTTGGAAGTGTAAAGGAGAGTGATGGGTGTGGCCATCCAGGCAGCCATGCTCTGAGGTCCTCTAGCCTCCTATGAGGGCAGAAAGTGACCTGGATCAATGGAAATGGGCTTGTGGACAGTTCATTTGCAACCTTAATTTCTCAACCAGGGTTCTGCATGGTGTAGAGCTTAAACAATATCCTATTTTTGTTGCTGAGTTCTTAGTCTGCCTGGCATTTCTATTCCAGAATGTGATAGAATCTGGTAAATTGAACCCAGATTATTAAGGGCAAATATACCTTATAACCCAGCCCAGAGAGTCCTGTTATATGCATCTAAAACTCCTACAGTGACATCAGCATAGTCTACAGATATTTAATAATAGATGATAAATAATGTATTTTTTTAAAGAGAGAGAGAGAGAGAGAGAGAGAATTTTTAATATTTATTTATTTATTTTTTAGTTTTTGGCGGACACAACATCTTTGTATGTGGTGCTGAGGATCGAATCCAGGCCACACGCATACCAGGTGAGAGCGCTATGGCCTGAGCCACACCCCCAGCCCAGTAATGTATTTTTTTTAAGGTGCTGTGGAAAGTAGAGGAACAGAGGGGTTAGCATGATCCCAGCTCCCTTCATTTCCAAGGCTGGATTGCCACGTGTCCCAATCTCAGATCTCTTATTTTAGACTCTAGAGTTTGGACACGTGCCTCTGGTGTTTCAGCTGAAGTTCACCCAGCATCACTTGCAGTTAGACATGTGAGGTGGCTTGGTTCTGGACTGCTAGATGAGAGCGGAAATGGTACTGTCCCCCCCAGAGGTTTTCTTGGAAGGAGGGTGCCTGTCCTGCTTCTCTCTCCATCTTCCTGACAACCAGAGTGCACACTGGAGCAGCCCTCCTGACCACACTGGGAATGGAAGGCACACACTGAAGAGCCACAGAAGAAAAGGCGCCTGAGTTAACCCCAAGGAGATGACGGCAGCCCTAGCCCATCCTCCAGCCCATATGCTCCACTGGAAGATGACCCAGACTCCATCTTCACCCCTGTTGCCCCTGGAGCTGAGACCCCAGGAACAGCCTCCCGGGGTAGTGAGGAGTGCGGCTGTCAGAGAGGGTGACCTTGGGCTGAGCTCCTGGCTCCACCACTTCTGGCTATCTGACCTTGGCCTGACTGCTGAACTTCCCTGTTAGATGGTCATGCATTTCCATATAACAGATTGCCCTGTGCTGCGTGTGCATAAGTGCTAGGGTCATACACTCAGAAGAGGCAGAGTCAGGCAGTTTGTCTCTGGAGCACAGCACCAGGGCTATACGGGAGGTCTGAGGGCTGGAGGCTAAACCAACCCAATTTGCATGGTGCTGGCTGAGATCACAACTCCCTCAGTGGCGTCTTTGACATGGTGGGGGTATTTCTATGGGCAGGGTCCTGAGAGAGAGCCAAGTCGAGACTCCAGTTCTGGACAAAGGGCACCTTCTTGAAGAGCACGCACATTGGGAAAGATCACTGGGGCCAGTTTTGGAAAATAGACCCTGCCAGGCCCTCTGCACTGCTGGCTGGTCATATGAGGATGTGGATGACCATGTCCACCCCCTGGGCAGGGCTGGCCCTGAAGAGATGCTCCATGGGCTCAGCGTGGACACTCACCAATCACCACTGCGCTGCATCAACACTCAGCCTTAGATCATGGTCAGCCTGGGAAGGAAGAGGCAGGGTGTGCAGGTGGGTGGGGCTGTTAACCTGTCTCACTGCAGCAAGTATCTGGAGAGCTTGCTGCTGCGTGCTGGCTGCCAGCTCTGCTCACAGGGTCACCTGAGATCGGGTGAGAGAGTGCACAGGACACTCTTGGTACATGGTCTATACAGAGCAAATGTCAGTTCTTACCATTGTGGCTCTTTTTGGCATCTGTCCATCCTAACATGAAGTGTAGACACTAAAGTTCTTGAGGACACGAGGGCTGAATGTTTTAACATGAGGACCGGCTCCACCTCCCAAGGGTAGATGCACCACAGACCTTCAATGGTTTTTGTGTGTTTTGATTCTGTTCTGAGGGTGAATCGAGACCACAGAGCTCCATCCCTAGCTCCAGAGGTCTTCAACTTAGCACACTGATGACATTTCAATGGGAAGGTTAATTTTAAGAAAGAAGGAGTTTGGCTTTTATCCTTTCGAGGGAAAACTAAGTCAACTACAGAGACTTGGGCGTTGGAAAAGGCTCTTCCAACAGTTACACAAAGCTCAACGCTTCCTAATGTTGTGGTACAGGTTGTCTGTGGATTGATGTGATAACAGAGTAGAGACAGAAGAGGACCACCGAGCTGTCCTTCCAGAGAAATTTCTGTGGCTTCCCTGAAGAGTGCTATGCACCATGCCACCTACGGCCTGAGGTTAGAGGGGCCCGCCAGGAGCACAGCCCAGGTCCCCAGTTCCTCATTTGGCCGGAAAGTGCCTTCATTTTGAAATTGTGCATGTAGTTTCTTCTCAGTAGCACACTCCTGGACAGGAAGGCACAGCCCAGGGTTGGGCCGGCAGACATCTGAATTCTCTGGAAAATGCCTGATCTGGGCTGCAGGAACTTCCACGCTGACAGGCACCCTATTCCTGCCAAGGCGCATCAGCCGGCGGGGGAGGTCACAGGGTTGCTAATACAGTGACAGGAACCAGATCTGTTTTTAGCTGCAAGTGGTTTCCCAGCCCTCTGGATGAGAGCAGGAGGATTCTCCTGTCCTCAAAGTCTCTGAGGCACTGCAATTCTAGCATTTTTGTCGCTACTCAGGGCTCTATCCTTGATGCCTTCTGCTGGAGGGTCTGAGAAGAAGCTGTTCAGAGTTCCCCTCCCACTAGAGAGTAGCCCGCAGGCCTTGAGAGTACCACTGCTGTTGGGCACAGTCCCAGCATGCACTGAGCAGAGCCCGCCCTCCTCTGTCCTGTTACATCTCCTGAGCAGCACAGAGAGGGTGCCCCGTGGCCTCAGTATTTAACAGCACTCTTGCAAGCACTGGTTCTGAATTTCCTTGGAGCAAAACTGGGTGCAATTGACAGACATCAAGCAGATGGTCCCCGGAAGTGTCTCCTTCCCTCAGTTTTCCTGAAGCATCTCAGCTTCTTCTGTGTCCTGAGGTTCCCCTGACCCCCAGCCATTCTCTCTGAGTAGCTAGCTTGACTCTGCCCCCTAACTCTGATTCAGGAGTCACGGTCTCAAAAGTAGTCCTCCTTCTCTTGAGTGTTCTCATGCAAAAAAAAAAAAAAAATTAGTCCCCTGGCAACTTATTGGGCCTCACATTTCCTGAATCCTTCACAGAAACCCGGAAGCCTTCATAGAGTCCCAGGAATTGAAGGAAGAAGTATTCTAATTGGGTTCCAAATCAGATTTTTACTATGGGGCGAATCTCATTAGCCCATCGGTTAATGAACAGCCTTAACAAATAGAAATGTGGTGCTAGCTGCTCTTAAATGATAGCCGATCTGCTCAATTTTAATTCACCAAACATTTAGGAAGTGCCTACTGGATACCAAGTTCCCAACTACGGGAACCAGAGATGGAAGACACAGTTCCAAGCACAAGGGGCTCAACTGGGGAGAAGCAATGACGAGGTGGCAGCCCCCAGAGTGATCTCCTGCCATGGGAGCGCAGAGTAGGGCCACTCCTCAACCTGGGTTCACAGCTAACATGGTTAGAAATTCACCTGAGCCCAGTGCTCAGGACTACTTGAAAATGTTTTGGAGCTGTTGTTTTAGGAAAATCAGCACCAGAAAGAACTCAAGAACATGGAGTGTCCTCAGTTGTGGTGACTAGGTTTCTTCCCCTCCCTGCCTCTCTCTCACTCTTTCCTTCCTTCTTGACTTCTTTCCTTCCTTTCCTTCCTTCCTTCAGTGCTGGTATGGAACCCAGGGCCTCACAGATGCTGGGCAAGCCTCCACCATTGAGCTACTTCCCTAGCCATTTTAATTATTTTTTATTTCAAGACAGGATCTCTCTGAATTGTTTGAGGCTGGCCTCAAACTTGTGATCCTGCCTCAGCCTCCCAGGTAGATGGGATTACATATATGTGACACATGCCCACCCATCCATCTATCTTTTCTTTCTTTCTTCCCTCCCTCCCTCCCTCTCCCTCTCCCTCTCCCTCTCTTTCTTTTTATTTATTTTTTGGTATTGGAGATTGAATGCAGGATGCTTTTGGATTGAGTCACTGAGCTGCATCCCCAGCCCTTATTTGTGTTTTTTTTTTTTTATTGTGAGACAGGTTGTTGTTAAATTATCCAAATTGGCCTCAAACTTGCAATCCTCCTGCCAGGAGGATTGGTGCTGGGATTACAGGGATGTGCCACCCTGGCCAGCCATTTGCATTTTTTAGCTGAGACTTAGCAGCTGTTAGAAAAGCCCCCTCTTGGTGGCGTAAGGTAGGGCCAACAAGCTCTGGAGTCTGACTTTGCTGTTGTTAAACTTAGCCTTGGTCTGCTCTCTGTTAAATGGGGACATAGTGGTTGTGCAGTTGCAGTCATTAAGAGACATGACTGGGGCATGCTGGCCCCTGAGGTTCACTGTCACCATCCTGCAGCGTCCGCTCATTCCTCTCCACTGTTGCTCAGACTTACAGTCTGCATCTGTGCTCTGGAGACGCAGTTCTGCTGACTTCCTAGTTGTGGCCTTCTCAGTTCCTCCTGCAGGCTCCCTCCCTTCATCTGCTGAGGGACAGGAGGGACCTCGTCAACAGGGAAGAGACCTCTGCTCCACCCTTCAGGAGGATGTGTAAGTCAAGGCTCAAACTGCCTGCCAACTCCTGCCTGGGAATCTTCCTGCAGATATCCTCTGTCCAGGAGACTTGCCCTGTGACAAGGTGCTCAGCTCTGCCCAAATTTGGTCATTTGAGTGACAGTGATGATCTGTTATAGGGGGCAGGGAAGAATGAGAGATAGCAGTCCCGTGAACATCAGAAATCTGGAAGGCATTTTTGATAAGCATTTATTGTGCACCTACTGTTTGTATCACCCTGTACTAAAAACACAGACTCCAGGAAGGGCCACTAACTGGGGTGAAGTACAGTAACCTATGCTAACATTAAGAGCAATCCATGAGCCAGGCGCGGTGGCACATGACTGTAATCCCATTGGCTCAGAAGGCTGAGGCACAAAGATTGTGAATTCAAAATCAGCCTCAGTAACTTAGCGAGGTCCTAAGTGACTCAACGAGACCCTGTCTCTCAATAAAATATAAAAAATGGCTGTGGATGTGGTTGAGTTGTCGAGTGTCCCTGGGTTCAATACCTGGTACCAAAAGAAAAAAAAAGTAATCCATGAGAACTCACAGCCATTGCATCATGGCCCCCACACCTGAACTCCAAGCAACAGGTGGGTTTGCAGAGATGTAGGGCGCGAAGCCATGGCTTCCTGAGAGCAGAATCTAGATTAGCAATTGGAGGCCAGGGAAGCCAGCACTGGGCAGAGCACACCCTGGAGTCAGCTGGGATGTAGTCCTGGAGGCAGAGGGGTTGTATCTAAGAGAGAAGAGAATACCACCAGGGCAGAGTGCCCAGGACAAGCAAGACACGTGTATCCACAGCTTCTGTCCTTAAAAGAAGAAGCCTGAGCCCAGAAAGGAGCAGCGTTAAGGCCAGCAGATGCCCCATGGCAGCACGTGGTACCCTTCTACTGCTCAAAACACAGGGTCTGGCAGACAACTCAGCTGATGACCAAACACACTGGTCAGACTCAGCTCTGAGTTGGTACCAATGGAATGAACTCGCCAGGAAGGGAAGCAAATGCGAGTCCCACACCAAGACCTTAGGCTGCAGACAGTCAGCGGGCCAGATACCTGGCTTTGAAGTGCAAGTTGAGGGCAAACAGCACCAACAAGGACAATTTGAAAGGCACTGACTAGAGCCCAGAGTGGCAAGAAAAGTGACAACGGCAAAATTCCCCAGTGCAAGGACCCATCCTGGCCCCTTCCCTGCACCCTAAGCAAGTGGTGTTTTCTTAATGTTTAGTCCAGGGCTGGAATGAACAAGGAATGAATAAGAGACAGAAAAGGAAAGAATATTCTTATGCTCATGTTATGAGCCCCAGATAACTGGAGCAGATAATGGTGGATACCTGGGCAGGAATGGATACCTGGGATGGATGCCTAAAATGGATAACTGGGGTGGATACCTGGAATGAATGAGGGGACACCAGAGATGGCTACCAGGGGTGGACAAGAGGGATGGATACCTGGGGTGGATATCTGGGAACAGATAACTGGGAGCAGATAACTGCAAGCTTCTAGAAGGCAGGGCCAGTTCTCTGTCATCTTTCTCCTTATTCTCTGAACCAGTATCTGACCTGGTGAATTCAAACCAATAAGCCAGCAGTGTGACATACCCCAGGAGTCACAGCTAGGAATCAAATTATGAGCAAGACCTGGGCCCAGGAGGCTGCATGACACTCTGGTCCAGGAAGAGGCAACGCGTGAGAATGTGAAACATACTGTACAGTGGCAAATGCACCTGCTCACAAAGAAGGCTGCCCTGGGAGGTGACATGGTGGCCCTGCAGAGGAGACTGTAGATAAAGGATCAGGCAGGTTCGACTGATTGAAGAGATCAGCACCTCTTTGTGGATGACAGGCAGGATGGAGGAAGCCCAGCATAGAGGAGGGTGGGTGGAGCCCCAGGTCTGCTGAAGGAGCATGTGTGGCCAGCCAGGGGAGTCTGCATGTGCAGTCTGGAGCAGCACTGTGCAGTCAGGGGGCCAGGTCTGCCCGCTGTGGGTTTCGTGCGTGGGAAGCTCCAATGACAAAGACGCTGTCTGGGCCTTGGTTGTGTGATTGCGGCAGGTCTACCCTTCCCTCCCATGGGCTCTGTTCTGGCAGAGAACTGGCCAGATTCCTTGGTTGGTCAATAGCAGAGACATCAAAAGCACCCAGAGGTGAACAGTGTCTATGGTTCCTGTAAGGGGACAGGCCAATGTCAGAACAGAACCCCCATAATCCAAGTTAGACACTGCCACATGCGCGCAGACACACATATGGGTGAAAAATCTGTGCTGGGTGCACCTCATTCAATGGCTTCACCCATCACAGGTGCTGGAAAGCAGCTCCGCATCCTACCCTTCTGCCCAGATGGACATTGTCCAGGACTGAAGCCTCACCAGACCTACTTACCGGTAATCGATTGTCCAAGGAAGAGCTGGGCATGGCTGTCAGTGGGCTCAGATGCCCACACACGTTGCTTCTTTCTGTTGCCCTCAAGTTGACCTCACCTTTCTTCTCAGGGGGGCCAGGCCAGCAGTTTTTAGAAGCAGAAAAGGGCTGGCCAAGTCCCTCTTGTGTCCTGTGGGTTCTGTTGTGCAGCCTGTGGAACTGGACAGGCCTGGGCTTAGGAGTTTCCAAGAGTCTTTGTCCCCTACTTCCTGGCCCCATTCACACGGTGGTGCTCCACTGGTGGCCCCACCCCACTGGAGGTAATATGCTTTATACTTTTACTTTGTAGCCCCTCTTAGGTGTGTGCCTGCACATCATCCCACTCGAGCTAACAGTAGCCCTTGTTCCAGGTTTTACTTTGACAGAATAGACCAGTGCCTACCAGATCCCAGACGGCAAAGAGCCTCCATGCTGGCCAGCCTGCCTGCCATGGCCAAGAAGCCCCAGTGATCTCCTCTCCAGAGGGAGGCAAATGCCTAGGAGCACAGGGCTGGGCTGCTTTCATTAAAAAAATAGGCTCCATTTTTCCCTTCTGCCAGAGAAACCAAAGTACCTGAGCAAGCTTTTATAGGCCAAAATACTAATTCAATAAGCAACTGTGCCTACTGATGGAGATCTGAAGCAGAACACGGAGTTGGCCACGGCACCTATTTTTAAAGGACAATTTCAACTTATTAGGTTTAAAAATTGCACAGCTGACTGTATAAAAATACATAAAACTAAATCAATTTCTATACAGGGATTTTACTTCA
This sequence comes from Ictidomys tridecemlineatus, assembly GCF_052094955.1. Taxonomy (NCBI): domain Eukaryota; kingdom Metazoa; phylum Chordata; class Mammalia; order Rodentia; family Sciuridae; genus Ictidomys; species Ictidomys tridecemlineatus. The sequence goes on from NC_135479.1 coordinate 94,602,066, forward strand.
ATAAAATAGTGTGTTAAATATACCACTAAACATGACTCATAAGTCAGAAAATGGGTTGTCATTAGACCTTTGTGTCCTTATTTTTAGTTTTGAAAAATATAATTATGAAAAAAGGAAAAAAAATCAGTTTTCAAATTAGAGTGTCCTAAGGGTACCAAGGCCTCAAACAACTCCACCAGGCCCAGCTGGCCTATAAAGGGCTCCCTCTGCAGAGGGGGACATAATTAGAGACTGTGTTCTGGGATTCTGCTGCCAGAGCAGGCCCTAGAGCCAGTAGGACATGCTCTTCTCTCAGTCTGTGTTTCCAGGAGCACAGCTTCCATAGTGAGACTCAGAGGTTGAAGGGGTGGTAACCGTGGATGTGAAGGCCAGGGGCATCAGGACAAGGAGTCAGGTCATCTTCACAACAGGACACATGCTGAAGCCCCACCTCTAGGTCTCGAACCTCTTAGAATCATGTGTGCATTGAGATGCGCTGGCTCTGAGAGGTGGGAGGCAGCAGCTCCCCACAACAAGCGAGGCTGCTGCTTTCATGACAAACCTCATTTGGCCATTCTGAGACCATTTAGTTCGCCTTTGCTCTTTTGAAAAGTGGTTTCTAGGTAGAGAGGATATTATTATAAGAGACTTAATATGCTCAGGGCACAGAGGCGTGAATAGCCTTGGGTCCTTCCACACCTGTCAGCTCTCATGTTCTCTGACATTGGTGGACATGTGCAGGGCGCAGCAGATGCATTTGTGTCCGGGCTAACCTGCACTTTAGCTTCCAGGGTAGACGCTCCTTGGAATGAAGCTACTGCATGAAAATCATACTGGTATTAATTTTCAGGCTAGAAAACAATATGGAAAATTATCAAAAAGCCTGCAAGATCTGGGGTCCAGCCAGGCATTGGCAGTCTCCACCATGCCACCGGGCTGAAGCAGAGGACTCTCTGATGGCATTCTTTTGTGGACCCCACAACATGCCAAGTGCATGGGCAGGAATGTCTTATTTGTGTTTATTATTCATATTTGGAGAAAGATATGCCTCTGAATAAAAACAAGTTTAATTTTTTTTTAAGTAGTCTTGACTCAAAAAGCATGAGTAGCTAAAGCATAGTGACAAGTGACATGGGAGGGGATGGGACAAGGTTGGCTTTTCCCTGGCTGCCCCTCTGCATGATGGTGGCCATAAGCTGGTGAGCTATGCTGCCCAGGCTGATCTTGAACCCTGGATCAACCAAGCCTCCTGCTTCAGCCTCTAAGTTTGCTAGGACTGTGAAATCATGCCACCGGCCGTGACCCCACTCCCTCATTAGAATCCTGGTTTTCTGCCACCCTCTAACTTGGCTTGCAGAGTGCTGGCCAGGACTTCCTGTCCTGGCCATAGTGCCATGGCTCCTCCAGGAGAACAGGGCCTTCTTCAGGGAGCCACAGCTTTGGAGCTGGCCAGTGGTGTGGATTTGCTCCTAAGGTGTGAAATGTGAAGCCCAAGAGAGCAAATGAAATAGGTTGAAGTGAAACGAAACCAGCATCTCAGGATAACCGAGTCATCCCCAGAGCCTGTGGGCTGCTTCCACTCTCATGTGCCTTAAAACCTTCTCCAAACCTTCGTTCATATCTTCCTTGTGACCTTTCAGATGCCACAGTCCCAGCCAGCCCACAGGCAGCAGTTGCTTCTCCTTCAATGGCCCCACTGTTCCACAGCTGTCCCCATGAATGTCCCACCCCTTGTCTGTAACCAGTGCAGGTCAGCCTGGGCCGCTCTGCTCTTCTCTCAGGTGCTCACCATGAGGCACCCTGGCTATGGACACTTGGAGGGCTCTTCAGTTGCTACCCAGCCTGCTGCTGGGGGCTGGGGGCACCCCTCCTACCCTGGTCCTGTCTCTCTCATTAGCACCTGTGAATGGCTCAAAAAGTGCCCTTGTTCCAAAGAACTCTCCGGGTCCAGAGCTCAGTCCATCACAGGTGGGTAACACAATCGCTCCTCTCTTGCCTGAGAAACCAGTGCCACTCCTGTTTGCAGGATTAGGGTGCAGCCAACATCACACTTGTCAGGCTTCTCTCCATCCTCTCTGCGGCCTTTAGAGTGTGAAGCCTAGCGAGAACCTCAGCACTGGGCCATCTTTCTTGCTAAAGGCCCTTTTGGGACGGAGAGATATAGGCGAGTGTGAGCCCCAGTGCTGAAGCCGGCCTGTGGCTCTCTGGGTACAGAGGCCTGCCTCGTGACACAGCCCTCCTGACAGCAGAGGGCTGCACTCCTGGCTCTTCCCAAGTCTCAGGTGTGGGATTCCCAGTTTTCCTGTTGGTGGACACCCAGCCTCCTTCAAACCACCCTGAGGTGGCATGTCCTTTTCACTTGGCTTCCAAAGTGGGTGTGGAGCCCGCTTTCACTGAGGACCTGGATGTCCTGCAGCAGGGCACCCAGGGAGAAGGATGCCTGCAGGACGGAGAGGGGACCTCCTGAGGCAGCACTTCCTGGGCCCTGGTCAACCTTGGGACGGGGACATTCACAGGCCTCCTCCTCTTGCCTCTTGCACAGTGGCTCTGGGCCCTATGGGGAGAAAAAAAGAGAGGAGGGGCTCAGCTGGAAGGTGGGGTTATTTTCTTGGTCACCACTATGACTCCAGGGGCTTTTCTGTGTGACTTGGGAGATGCTAGGAATTGATCTCTCGGCTGACCAAAGGCTGGACAAGAGCAGAGAACAAACTCTTCTCCTGTCCTTGGACGGGGCTGCTCCTGACTCCCTTCCTGGTCTGTGGCTTCTGGCTGGGCCTCCTCAGGCATGCAGGTGGTAGAGGGCATCCTGGCAGGTATGTGGGGAGAGCTGGCAACCCAACAGTGTGCCCAGGCCTGCAACTCCCACGGGTGTCCACGGGCCCATCCAGCTCCTCACCCAGCAGGATGCAGGGTGGAGGTCAGCGGTGAACACTGAAACAAGGTTCTGGGTGTGAATCCAGCTCAGCCCCATAGGCTTGGCCATCTGATCTTAGGCCTGTGACCTAAAAGAGTTCTTATCTTTCACTTCTTCCTTTGAACTATTTCAGGTTTTTAATGTCCTTAGAATGCATAAATACTTAGAAGGCCGAAGCAATGGTTCCATCTGTAAATGAGAAGGTTGGGTTCCTTGAACTCCAAGAATTCTTTCAATTCTATAACCTGCCTTGGTTCAAATCCTGCCTCCACCACTGATCAGCTGGTAACTCCCAAGGTCATGGACTGCACCTGGTCAGCTCATAACCCCAACATGCCTTGGACAGTGCAGCATGTAAAGAGGTACTCAGGAAGTCTTGGATGGGTGCAGGTGTGCAGGAAGGTCACCAGGTGAGGACCCCGTGAGGAGGCCAGGAGAATTGCTAAGGAGGACTGTTGCTGGTCCTGCTCCCACAGCTGGACCTCAGCCCAGGGCCAAAGCCTTCCTGCTCTCCTGACAGATGGGGCTGGTCTTGAGGAGCACAGATGCCACAAGGAAAGGGGGCGCTGGGAGGCCAGGCACAAGGGAGCATGGGGGGGGCCCTTCATGAAGCAGCCTGGCCCCCTCCCCGCTCCCCTGGAGCCCATGTGTCCACCAGACTCAGAACAGAGGCCTAGGTTTGAATCCCGCCCTGCTCTGCTCTGTTGCGTCCTTAAGCAACAGATTGATTAACAAATGATTGACAGTGAAGTGTCAAGGAACTGAGAGGGAAGTCCTCTCTGTTGTACACATCAGTACAGTACTGAGAGCACGCGTGACAAGGAACATCACAAGGTTCCCTCTCGGGATGCCAATTTTAAGACTTTTGCATGAAATTTTTAGTTTTCACAGTGCTTTTTATCTACTTCCCATAGCCCTGCCTGACAGGGCCTTCCTGATGCTGTTCTGCAAGTTTGACTCAGCGCGGTTGCTCCAGCACTCCTAAGGAGTAGACGTCAGGTCTTTGGGCTGCAGATCTCACAGTCTTTCTGCACCACTCTCCAGATTCCTGTGAAATCCTTTGGAGGGTCGAATAAGAAATCTGGAGAGCAGGTATGTGGCATGGTTGTGGCACCAACTCCCTCACTGGGAGCCATGGAACCTGAAGGGTCTCAGTGCCATTGCCCCGTGGTTGACTGTCAGAGCTTAGCACCTGCCAACAGGGTCTCCAGGAAGCAAAACTTGCCCTCAGTGTCCGAGACATGGCAGATGCCAGGCTGGCTGCAGGGAAACCCTTCTCAAGAAGGAAGCCCTGTAGGAAAACCAAGGTAACTGCTTCTCACTGGGGACTTCAGTAGAACATGCTGCTGTTTCTGGAGTGTGTTCTGAGCAGAGGAAGATTTGGGTCCTCAGTTTGGACATTCTGGGCCTGGCATGAACCACAGAGAGGATCTTTTATGCCTCTGCACAATCTTCCCTGAGTGTAGCCACACACATATGTGTCCCTTCTACCCCAGAATGCCTGATATGTGCCTAGCATTGTCCCAGGCTCTTCCTATAGTCCCTGGAAGTGGGTGAGTGGTGTGGCCAGGCTTTGGGCCCAAGCAGTCTGACTCTGCTTCAAGTCAACGCAGCTTGGCCTGGAGCAATTGGGGGGCTTCTGAGATGAGGCAGCGCCTGAGCTGAGCTGAGCTCAGCAGGTGGGTGAGAAGGAAGGACTTTCTATCAAAAGGTGTGGGCGAGGGAGGCATGGAGTGGCATAAACAGTGGAACATGCCTGGGGCAGGGGAATGAGGCTGTGGAGCCCCCCTTTGCTGAGCTTCACTTAGGGGTTATAAAGAGGAATTTCTAACCCTGTTTTCCCCCAACATGCTTGTTCAGAGCAATGGCCCATTGAGGCCCATGGCCAACATGTTTTTTTTCAGATCCTAGAGGTGCTGCCTGCTCCTGCTGATTAGAGCAAGCACCCTGTCACCGCAGGCCAGAGACTGATGCAGACACAGGACAGTGCACATGTGGCAGAGGAACTGAGAGAGAGGTCCTCTCTGTTGTACACATCAGGACGCTGAAGCCACAGGAAGTCAAGCAGAACATGTTCAGCTTTTCTGTCCCCTATGTTCATCCTCTCCTCCCCACCCCACTCTCAGTGACAGCCTGGATCTGAGAGGTCCCTTCTCCACTGTATTAGACTAATTTCTTTTCTTTTCTTTTTTTTAAGAGAGAGAGAGAGAGAATTTTAATATTTATTTTTAGTTTTCGGCGGATACAACATCTTTGTTTGTATGTGGTGCTGAGGATTGAACCCGGGCTTCACGCATGCCAGGCGAGCGTGCTACCGCTTGAGCCTCATCCCCAGCCCACTAATTTCAATCACTACTACAGAACACCAGAAACTGGACACTATATAAAGAAAAAAAAGTTTACTTAGCTCACAGTTTTGGAGGCTGAAAGTCTAGCATTGGGCAAACCCATTAATGCTGCTCTGGTGATTGGGTGTTTCATGGAAGATGACATCAGAGAGCAGTTATATGGTGAAACAGGAAAGAGAGAAGGAAAGGGAGAGAAATAGAGTTAGGGATGAGGGAGATAGAAAGAAGGAGGTAAAAAAGAGAAATACAAAAAGGGAAAGAGAAGGAGAGAAGTACAAACAGAGGGGAGGAGGGAGAGGGAGGAAAGTGCATGTGCACAGTATTTGTATGTGCGCTCACGATATGTGTACTTGTGCATGTGAACCACATTCATACACACAACTGAACAATGGCCAAACACACACATCCTCCTCAAGTGTCTTAGAAGCAGCACAGATGGAGCCCACAAAGGCCAAACCATGACAAAAAATTCTGAAAATACAATGAAAAAAGTTCTGTGAGGTTTCAGGACATGCTGGTTCTGGTTATCCAGGAAGGAGGAGGTGAGGGGACCGTGTATGGGGCTCCCACTCCCTTCTTCACCCAGTGGAAACTGAACCCCAGGAGGCTCCAAAACTGGAAAGTCCAGACACATGCCCTCCTCCAGGACACATTGGTGAGTGGAACAGGCAGTCCTTGGGCGTGAGCGGGCAGCAAAGCATCCTTGCAGAATTACCAGAGGGCAGCAAGACACACGTGGGAAACTGCAGCCTGCCCAGGCCTGCTGCTGGCCCCTTCTCCCAGCTCCCTCCTGGTGACCTTCTCTGGTTCCCACGCTGAGACTCCAACTCTCTCCCGTGGGTGGGGCTCCAACCAGACTAAGGCCGAGCCAATGGGCAAGGAGTTCTGTGGCCACAGTTAGTGGCCTGTGGACTGCTTTGGTAGGTACTTCACGGGCTCTGAGCCCAGGCGAGGAAGGTTTGTGGCATTGTCACTATTCAACTGCCCCAGGTTATGTGGCCACCAAGCTGTCACTTGGTTATGTGGCCACCAAGCTGTGTTAGCAACGACCTGCTTTTGATCTTTGCCAGGGCTTCAGGATACTATGTCTGGTTTACCTGTCGCCTGTTCTTAGTGAGGTCAGACCCCTTTCTGGGCTACACAGCTACTCACATTGCCAGTCCGCAGTCTTCAGCCACTGGTAAGTTGTACCAGTGTTTCCTAATGGAGAGGTAAGATCTTTAAGATGCTGTAGATACAATACCAATGTGTTTATGTTCCAAATATTCAAATTATTTTCTTTTCTGTTGATTTTAAAGCCATTACTGGTACTCTGTGTGTCCTGGGACAGATAGAAACCCACCACACTTTCAGGTGTGCACAGGATTTCAGGAGCAGCAGTCAGTGGCCCCTCACACCTGCCTCCTGCAGGGCAGGGAAATACCAGAGCTCTCCTTCACATTGTGAGGGCAGAGACTAGGTTCTTATTAAAATCTTCAATAAACAGAGGCCCATTTGCATAGGCTTTTTAAAAAATTTCTTTTTTTTAAAGAGAGAGAGAAATAGAATTTTAATGTTTATTTTTTAGTTTTCGGCAGACACAACATCTTTGTTTGTATGTGGTGCTGAGGATCAAACCCTGCCTGCACACATGCCAGGCGAGCGTGCTACTGCTTGAGCCACATCCCCATCCCCTAAAAAAGTTTCTTACATACATGGCAATAGTGGAGTGCATTACATTCATAATTATCCATTCACAGCACAATTTTTCGTAACTCTGTATATAAAGTATGTTCATGCCAAATTGTGCCATTATACATGAGCTCTCTTATGTCCTTCATTGCTCAAGGGGAAGCTTTTTACAGCAGTCCCAGCTAGACATGAGGACTCCATTGTGGTGTTAGCCCTTGACCTTCCAAGGAAGAAAAAGGTGTGGATTCACTGAGGCAGAGAGGCCCTGGTGACCCCTGACGTCTAGTGGTAGAAATGTGAGCCAGGGACATTGGACAGATGGTGTTTGTGCTGAGCAGGAAGAAGCAGGAAAGTAGTTTTAGGGACGAAAGATCCTGGGCCTGGACCTGAATTGTCTCTGGAACTTGCAAACTGAGACTTCTTGGAGTGTGTGTGAGGTCAGACTTGGAGCACAGGAGAACTCGTGTTGGAGATTGACATCAGGGAGCCACTATAGGCCTGATGGCACTGTGAAATGGCCTCTTCTGTGGTTCCTTTGGTTGCTACTCTGAGTGTTTTCCAGGGTTTCTTATTCAAAGGCCGTGAGCAGGATCTTCTCACGCCTATACCTCACCAAGTGCCACAGAAATGAAAAGTGAAAGAAACCACCCAGGATAGAGGCAGAAACCAAGCCAGATCCTCTTCCAGAGGCTGCCTCTGCGTCCAAGCCCTGGGCTTCCACTTGTTCCACTGTGGTGAAGCCTTGCTGTGTCACTGGGAACCTCTTTATGAGACCACAGGGACTTCCCTCTGGAGCAGCAGCAGTTGCCACAAGGACTTGTTCTTGACACCACAGGACAGAGGCAAGGTCACTTCCAGGGACTGTCGCTTCTCTGCTAACCCTTTATGGGAAATTTGGCCTCTGGGCCAATTACAGAGATCAAATTCACAGTGAAACTGCAGGTTAAACATGCAATTCACACTGTCTACACAAACAACTCAAAACTGTGTTGGGGTGTAGACAGGATGGCTGTCTGCTTGCTGTGGAATCAAGGGACACGAGAAGCAAAAACAACATTTTCTTCCTTCACTTTTACATAGACTCCAGGGCTCCACTGGGAGGTTACCTGGGAATGGGACAGCGACCTCCTCAGTGGCAGCCATCAAGCTAGGGCCATGTAGGGGTAGACCAGGTGCAGAATTGGCCTCGACTGCACTATCTAGAGATGGCCACTGTTCCTGGTGAGATTCCTGAACTGGGAAAATCACTTTATCTTTCCAGGCTTCACTTTTCTTCTTTTAGAAAAGAGCCATGGGCTCAGGGGTGACTAATTTCCCCTCTGGATCCAAACATGGTACAATTTTATGAATGGCTTTACGGGAGTTCTCATTAAAAGGAGAACTGAAACAAACACTTATGAGACCCAAACACAGCCTTGGGGACTTGCCCCTTCACTCACTGAATTAGGTAAATACTTACGAGAGCCTGTTATGTGCTGTGTGTTCTGCTTGGCACAGGGAACTTAGGAGCAAGCTCTGGGGACCCTGTGGTTGCAGGCCACCAGGGAGACAAGATAGACATCTTCCAGGGGCAACAGCCTATTCTTTCTGGTCATGTCCTAGTTAGCTGGGTGTTAATGGAGTCAAGTTCCAACAGGCAATCAATCACCTGTCTCCTTGGCTAGTGTGGAGGGTAGACCTGACACCTACCCAGGGCCGTGTCTCTAGTGCTCGTCAGATTACCCCCTGTTGTTGGTGACTGGTGTGTGGCACAATGGCAGAGCACATGTTGGAAGGAAACCTGTGAAGGAGAAGAACCAGATGAAGAACGGGCTTTGAACTGCAGGGTGCATGCTCCAAACTGCTTTCCAAAGACTTTCCAAAGGGCGTGGGCGTGGGCAGATTTGGGGAGTCAGCCTCCAGACAGTTTTCTGGAGCTGGCTCCCTGGCAGTGCCAGCTCCCTCCATCTTTCCTCTTGTAATTGTCTCATCTTGTTTACGGGGAGATGGTTTTGCTCTCCAGCCCCACCTAGATGCCCTCTCCCAGGTGGAAAAGAGTGGGAGAGGAGGGTTTGGAGGTACAATACAACGCAGACTTGAGGCCGTAAGTGGCTCAGATGAATTCAATCCCCAGCACCCCGCTACCCGCCCCAAAAAAGAAATTTACGGAATTCCCTCCATTCTCACCAACTTCTTTATGGACAGGTTTCCTCAAGAGTCATATCTATAAAAGCAGCAGCAGCAACGCATGAACAGATAAACCAGAAGAGAAAAATCTCTTCCAGGCATGTTCCCTGTTGAGTCTACCACTCCATCATAGAAACCTCTAGCACATTTATGTTATTTTCATCAAGCGATGAAAGACAAGGGCAATGATAATTCAATACAGAACACTTTTATAGCTCAGAACCTGGGGTCACAGGAAACTTTTAAAAAGGTAATTTGTCCTTTATGTACCTATCTTTGTGCCAAGAGGTTTGATATGGTGTCAAAACATTTCTAAAATGAAATAAAATTACATGAGGTCTAAATTCTGAGGAGTAGAAGAGAAATAAATACAAATTTGAGAATAAAGTAAACATAAAACTTCCAACAATTAATATACAAAAAAATTGGTTCTGTATGTGTGTGAGTGTGTGTATGTGTGTGTGTGTACACTTTTAAAAATTAGGACTTAGGATTCAACCCAGGGCCTTCTGTATATTAGGCAAGTTCTTACCACTAGGTTAGACTCCAGCCTGTTTCGGCAATTGTTTAAACACAGAATGGAAAATTTGAGAATTATGTGAGGAATACATAGTTTAAAACACTGCGGGGGTTGAGGGGAGGGTGGGCTGAAAGCAGCAAATTTGACGAGTATAATAACTCAAGTGTGTATTCTAGTCCTGACTCCAGAGTTACCACTATGTCTTGGAAATGCCCTTCTTAACCCCTCTGCATCCATTTTCCTTTCAGCAAAATCAAAATCACACCAGCTTGCTTTTCCTTATTCTTAGGAAAATTATGAGATCATATGAACTAATGAAATTATGTGAAAAGACCTAAATTATTTCCTGATGGCAAGTTAAACATCTCTGGGAAGTTTCAATAACTTTTTCAGACTAATAAAATGCTGGTTAGTTCCCCAAAAAGCATAAATGAAAGGTATTCTTATTACTGCTTCCATCTAACCACAGCTTCCCATTTCTCTCAACTTTGATTCAGCCCATTGGAACTTCATGCACCAAATCCAACAAGATGAGATTATTCATCCCTGTACAAAAGGACACTTTGGAAGGATCTGACTCTATCCAGTCAGAAGCATCCGACCCTGTCCATGGATAAGTCCAAGCTTGGCCATAAGTGTCTGACTCCATCCAGGGTTAATCCTGTGCTTGGATAGACAGATCTGACTCTCTCTAGGCCATATCCAGGACTCTGTCCTAACATTCAGTAGGGTCATCTACAGGGGTACCCAGCAGGAGAGTCAGCAGTTCAATCTCCCTGCCTGGTGCCTATGGGAACTCACATGGCTCAGATGTGGGCAGAGGTTCTAGGTACACAGCCTGTTACCCACCCACCGCTGGGTAACTGAGGACGTCAGCCCACACCACGGGGGACCCTTCAGCCTATCAGATCCCCCACCATCTGTCTCAGACTCAGTCCCTTTCTTCTTAGAAACGCTTATTATTTTGTAAGTGATTTATAAAGTACAAGGGCTCTGAGCTCCACCAGCCCTAATATGCTTCAGAATTGGCTTTGGCCTCACAGACACCATAAGAACACTGACTTCTCTCAACGGTGAGCTGAAGACAACTGCCTTTCTGATAAGAAGTGAGTCTTACATCATCATGAATCTAAGAACTCGCAGGGAAGCAGAGTGGTGAGGAAACTAGGTGAGAAGCTAGGAGCAAGGTCTCTGTAAGATGATATTAAACATTCCTTCATTGACCCTGTCCAATTTCCAGGTATTTAACTACTCTGTGCTGTATCTTGGCTGGAAAGGAAGAAACAAAGATGGTGGCCTTCCCTGCTCACTGGGAGCTTCCATTCTGACTGCAAGAAGGTGTAAGCCAGGGTGACGCTGTAGGACCCCTGGAAGGGAGACCCGTGGAAGCAGAGACGACAAACAGCAGCTCCACCTAGGAAAACTAGGGGCGATGGCACCTTAGCTGAGGAGGGAAGACTTTCCAGGAACACAGAGTGCACCCTACACCGGCCTGGAGGCTGGGGAGTGTCTGCACCCGCCCCTGAGGTTTAGCAACTTCAGGGTCATGTCCAGCTCCAGGGAAGCCTCGGATTGGCCCTGCTGGCTCACATGCAAATTATTAAGGAGGGCAATTATTAAGGAGGGTGAGGGGCAGAGTGCCAAGTGCAGCAATCCCAGAGAGACCACAAAGAGCTGGGAAGAGATCCCCAAGAAATGAGAAGAATGGGAACATGCACCTGCGTATCTCCCTGTAGCTGCTCTGACCACAGAGAGGAGCTTGACTGTAGGATGAAAATGGAACGTGACAGACAAAGGAGGTTTGCAGAGGCATCACTGATCCCAGAACTTGGCTTTTATTCACTTGATCTTCTACAACAAATGCATTTCTACCTTAGATGCTCCTTAGATGCTGCTCTGGGAGATTTTGGATGTAGGTAGCTATACACTTTAAATAAACACACAGAGAAAAGTATGTAAATAAAAACAGAGAACTAAAAAAATAGATTTGCTTACGATCTATTTCCTGGTTCCCCAAAAGAGTTCACAGCAACTTAAAGGGCTAATACTTAAGCAAGGGGTCATGATACTCCAGCTCTCATCTCCTCTGTTGCAGGATACTGAAAACCTCTCGGGCTCCCTGCAAGAGGGCAGCAAAGCCAGAGAATCAAGAAGGACCGCAGAGGAAATGGCGTGATACCAGTACTGACGTCAGGAGGAGCATCTCCCAGAGCTCATGAAGCTGTCACTGTGTAATGTAGAAACTGTCTGTCCTAAACATGTTTTGTGAAGCCATTTCTTAAAAAGACTTTCAATAGTGACCAGTGTCACCTAGCTAAAACATTAGCTAACAGGGGAAATGCAGTCTGTATGATAAGCTCCCAAATATTTTGCAATCCTAGGAAAGCCTGGCAGAAACCAGCCCAGCCCACCAGATGTGTGGCTAGGATTTCTGTGGCTGCGAGCCTCTCATCAGGACCTGAGCTCCTTGTCCTTCTTATGGTCACACACCCACCTGCTGGTCACTTGTTATCAGCATGGGCCCTCGGTGCACGTGCATTGGGGACCCCTGAATGTCGTGCGTGGCCTGCGGGCCAACCATTCTCTTACTACCTTCCAGCCTGTGTTTTAACATGGTTTGATTCTTTTTCTCTCCCAGCTACCCCTGACACGACTGTGATGAACATTTCTTCCATTCTCTCTCAGTCCTCTTGGAGGAAGAAGGTCTCCCGCTATTCCTCTTCTCTCTTGCTTCAGGTCCTGGAGGCTACCGCTGCCATCCTTCTACAGACACAGCACCTCATGCTGGGGGCTGTGGGTGGTCCTTGTTTGGGTATGGTTTCCATGACTGGCCATGAAACTGAAGCCAAAGGAATTCCCAGTGAAAATGCTCTCACCTTTGTCCGGGAAGCCAGGGTAACTTTGACTTGGGAATGGCCATGACTACTTATCTCAGAAATTCAAAGTTGCCCTGAGATTTGGCTTTCATTTTCTGGGATGATGTGAAAGCAAGGCTGCTTGTCTGGCCAACCAGTGGAAGAGGAAAGTCCATGGGACATGGCAGGGTCACTTGTATCTGAACTTCAGGCTTCCTTTGAATTCAAAATTCTGAGAAGGAGGAATGCATTTGGCCCTGTTTACAAGCACAGAGGCTCCTGCAAGGTGAAACCAAGGCCATTTTACTGTTTTTGGAGAGCAGTTAACTGCCTTAGACTCTCTGGATGATTTCATAGCCCTGAGTTCTTCATGAGTCTGATATGGGAAGCGATGTGTACTTTAAAAGACAGGAAGTGGGCATTCTTGCTTTTTAGTTTAGTGGGTTAGGAGGCCTTCATGGTATGATATTGGCACAGCAGCTATGCAAATCAGGGGATTGAGCTGGTTATAAAAGGAACAAGGCAGGTTGGGTGTCAGTCAACATGCCTATAATCCCAGTGGCTCAGGAGGCTGAAGCAGGAGGATCAGGACTTCAAAACCAACCTCAGCAACTCAGCAAGATCCTGTCTCAAAAAATAAAAAGGGCTGGGGATGTGGCTCAGTGGCTAGGTGCTCCTGCGTTCAATCCTGACTCCAAAAACAATAACAATAATAACAAATAAAAATGAAACAAACAAATAAAAAAAAAACAAGACAGAGAAAATAGAACTTAAGCACAATTAGATTCAAAACCAAGATGATGATCCAGGGCTCTCACTTGTAAGAGGCAAATACACAGCCAACTTCAAGTGTGGCCAGAAGTGGGCATGCTCAGCATCCATGCTCATCTTCTCTCCAGGAGGAGCCCCTGTGCTCAGCTCGGGAAGCAGGGCAACTCAAAAGAGGTTTCCTTGGTTTTGTTCTCCCCAAACTCCCCACCCAGTGCTGGGGACAGAACCCAGGGTCTCAGGGACTCACACATGCTAGGCAGAGATTTGTAATTGTTTCCATGTTACCTACGAAATGCACAGAACTCCCGTCCCATGCCTCAGGGCCTCAGCACTGCTGGGGCTGCCCCTGGCCTGAGCTCTGCGGGGTGCCATGTGGTGGATGAAGGCCATGCTCCTGGCAACTGCAGATGGTGGAGCAGGCAGGCAGCCCTCTGGCCAGGAGTCCCAAAGGCACACCCAGCAGGACACTGCTTACAGGCCCAAGCTTCCACCGGGAACCCAGAGGAAGAGGCCACCACGGCCAGGCCCTGCCTGAGGCCCCCAGTGCGTCTGTCCCTAGGCCTTGTGACCATGGCTCTTCCTTCCACCTCAGTCCCCATATCCCTAGGTCCCCAGGCCTGGTGCTGATGGCACTCTTGTCCTCCTCAGCCTTCCCTTGGGCAGGGCGTCCTCTCTGCTCTTGGGTGGGTCCAGGCAGTTGAAATGCTGTCCCCCTGAAGTCCCAGCACCTGCTGGCAGTGTGGTGAGGCCCCCGGGGATCCCGGAGGTCCATATCATTTCACTCCCACTCTTGGTTTAGCCAGAACTACAAGGAGGTGATGCAGGACTCCCTAAAAACACCCCCACCTGGTTATCCCTCCTGAGGCTTCCTTACTGCCTCAGGAAATGACGTCACGGGGCAGGGCTGCCAAGAGCTCTCCTCTTTCTGATTTGCATCTGAGACAGTGACACATTTTAAAATCAGCCTACTTGGCAGCAGCAACAAGCCACCCTCCAGTTCCTGGAAAGAGGAAACGGATGCGTGGTGATAGACAGGAAAGCCCTCTCTGCCCAGCACCCATGCAGTTGGCGATGCTTCCACCCGGCCTCACAGCTGGGCTGCTGTGGGCGACCATGGGCTCCGCCTCTTCTTATGCCACCGTAATAGGGGGAGCTCTGTGACCTAAAAACCCCTCACAAGTTGAGAGAGACGTCAGCACAGATCATGATTCCTCCTGAGAACTAATACATCCAGGAGGAAGTAACTTTAGGAGACAGAGAATCAAAGAACACACTTCTGGCCTCAGCTGTACCTCACCAGGGTCAGAACAGACCACAAGATGTGGAAAAGTAAATAGGGCATTGTGGGAACATAAAAGAATCTTGTAGCAAATAATCAGCAGGAAGTGTGAATGTCTGGTCTGGAGGGTAGAAATAAAAGTAGTGCTTTTCCATCTCGTTCTCCTGCACCACAGTGTGGTAAGTAGACTCAGTAGCTTTTAAAACAAGGGCTGTGTTTCAACCACGGGCCAATGCAGAAGAGAAGTGTGTGACAGTAAACTGATTATTTCTGGCAAATTGTTATCATTTAACCAAAGCGACTGAATGAAGAGCCTTTGGGATTTTCACTCAGAAATTGGGACACTTTCATTCTGCACAGTCAACCATTGTCAACTTACTTATATAATAATAATTTATACTACAACTGACTGCAAAACTGCTTACCCACCAGCCTATCTCACAATGAACGTGTCGAATCTCATTTAGAAAAAATAAGTGATCGCCAGCGCTAAAGGCGATTGCTCTTTGTAAGCGCCAGAGCTGGGCTGGGGTTGTAGTTCAGAGCAGCCTCGAGGATCACAGAAATCAAGGCTTTGCAAACACATCCCAAAGCGCTTTTGTAGATACATCTGTGCTTCTGCTGCATCTTGATACCCATATTATTGTTTAGAGCGAATGATTTGCTCATGAAAGGTCTCAATTGGACCTTCTAGTTTCAGCCCCAGTAGCTAAAGGGAGAGATAGAAAGATGAACAAGATTTAAACTAACTTTAAAATTAGGGCATGTTCCCAGTGACCTGCCTTTTCCAGCCACAGGGGAGGGTAGGGCATTGAAAGAAGGGATGGGGCCATAAGCTGAAAAAGTACGGGTCACTGCCCTGGAGATTTTCTAGAGGACACATCATAGCATGTTGGTTCAGAACACAGAGATCAGGTTAGTGTCCCACCTCTAAGGGACGAAGGTTGCCCCTGCTGAGGACTTCCACTCACTGGTGTGATGCTAGCTATTGTAATAACTCCACAGAGCTCAAGGGCTTGAAGGTCATCCCTGCATATTCCTCACTCCTGCAGGGGTCCCAGGAGAACCCTGCTGGACAGCAGGTGACCCCCCCACGCAGGCACTCAGGGTGGACGTCCTCCACTTTGGTCATCTTCAGGGAAGACCCTCTTGAAAGTGGGGTCTTGGGTGGAGTAGAGACCCCTCACACCCATGGACGTTTTCTTGGTAACAATCAGTCCTGGTTCGCAGCTAGATGCAAGGGGACTGGGAATGTCCCTGCCCATTTAGCCGCTTCTCTGAGACAATACTATAACCATGAATGTGTTAGTCAGGTTTGCATCACTGTGACCAAAAGACCTGGCAAGAACAACCTAGAGGAGGAAAAGCTGGTTTAGGACTCATGGTTTCAGGGGTCTCAGTCCATAGATGGCTGACTCCATTGCTATGGGCCCAAAGTGAGGCAGCACACGTGGCAGAAGGATGCAGTGGAGGAAAGCAGCTCAGTTCATGGTGATCAGGAAGAAGAAAGGCAGGAGGGGACAGCAGGGAAGATAAATCCTTCCAGGACACACCACCAGTGACCCACCGCTTCCAGCCACACCCCACCTGCCTAAGGGAGGAAGAGGGGCACTGAAAAGAGGATTAGGGCCAAAGCAAGACCTAAACCCAGTCTGAGTACAGCTTGTAGGTCACATGGCTGTGAGAGGTGGACTCAAAGGGCTTGGGCAACACAGCCCCTCTGGCCTGGCCAGTTGCAGCCCATATGGGCTCCTTTAGACTGGCTCTCTCCGCAGTTTTTCTGGACAACAGTCACATCACTGGCATCTCTTAATTCCTAGAGTTTCCATTCCAGCTTCAGCTTCACTGTCACAGTTTCATGCATGGGACTCTCAGGGACAGCCTTCAGAGGACTCTGACCCTGCTATACCTTGTCTGGTTTCCCACTGAAATCTCCGTGGGATTGCCCCCTCCTGATCCCTTAACTCCAGAATCCTGCATTCCTGCAGAACCAGCCCCACATGGATGATGCCAAGGTCTGCCATCAGCTCCTGCAGTAGGTAAGCCTCCTGGGATCACAGCTGCAGCAGCCTCTGAGTGCCTGGGTGATTGAGCACAATGCAACAGCTTCCTGTGGCCAATGTGTGAACAGGGTGCCTCCACAGTGGTCTCCTCTCAAAGGAATTTCTCCTTCTACATCTTTGAGTCTGTAGTGAGTGTGGTCTCCTGAGATGCCGTCAAGGAATCATTCCTGGTATCTTTGTACAAAGTACTTAGCATCTCTTTATTGGCTGGAATCTTTTAAACAACCACATCTTCCTGGATCCCAGTTTTACATGTACTTTTCAGGTCAAACCCCAAGTTTAAAAATCCTTCAGCTCTGCTTTCTGCTCCCAATTCTCAAAGTAAACCTGGGTAAACCCTACCATCAATGTCCATGGCACTGACTCAATGATGGACTGCTTTAAAATTTCCTCCACCAGATTAAGTAGTCTACCTTTGAATTCAGCCTCACATTCAAACCATCACAAGGAGCATGATGGAGGCATGAGGGGTCCCCCCACAAAGCTCCCATATTAATGCTGGATTATTCAGAGGTGAAACAATTGGATTGCGAGAGCTGTGACCTGATCAGCCCACCTTGCAAGCTGAAAGTAACTGGCTTTCATGGACTGTGGCTCCTAGGTAAGGTGTGCAGTTGTGAAGGGAAGAAGAGAGAGAGAGACAAGCCGGCTATTGTTAGTGAGCAAGAAGACATATCATATGAAACAAAGTTTTAATTTTATTTTACATATTTATACATAAAACTTCCAAGAAACCTTCTGAAGCCAACAGAATGTTAATAGCACATCTGAAAATGAACTTCAGGTAGTCAACATTCACAAAATGTTGAGAACTGATTAAGATACACGTTAAGGAGAGCTACGACTTCACTAGGAGGCAGGCATGTATTTTGACTTGTATAGCACCGTCATTTACAGTTCTTAAAACTACAGCGAAGGATGAAGTAGTCAATGCAAAATACCGCTCCAACCGAAAACCTCTAAACAAGTAAAAATAAAGTTAAAACCACCCTCGGATCACCCATGGTTTGTGATGGTGTAAGTACTGTACAATTTTTTTTTTTGTAACAACATTTTATTAAAATGCCTGATATTAAGTGGCACAAGTAAAAAATTAAAATAAATTAAGAAGCAAAGGCCGATCACTGGACATGAAGCTTCACACACCATCCATGAATGACAAGGCTGTTGGTCTATCTCTGCGACACCTTCAGCAACAGCACTGCAAACCACAGAGGCAAAGTCAGCTCCGCCGGGCTGTGGCGGGTGGCTCTCACTTGGCAGGCATCTTCTCTGCCATGTGCTTCTGCTGACTCTCAGCATGTCTGTGAAACGAACAACATGACTGTTTAACAAGAAATGCCAGACTGCTTTCAAAGCAACGCTGTGACCTCCTTGGAACTGAGCTCCAGAGTTGCTCAAAATGAGATGTGCGAATCAAGGAGACGTGCTTTATTCCAACTGACCTAAGCTCTTTGATTCCTTTCATTTAGTAAGCTGGCGATTAACCTGAGGTGGACTGATGGGTCTACCCTTGAAAACAAAAGTGCTGTGTTTAAAAATGAAGAGAGGGAAGTATGATTTTAGATTGGGTGACAGTTCTCACCTCGGAGGCTGTAATATTTTCTGACGCCAGTTACTGCCTGTTTTCCTTCTTAGAAAACCTGTCGTGTATTGGTGTATGCTGGTGTGCACGTGTGCGCGCACGCGCACACACACGTGTATGGGTGTAGGTTCCAGCCCTGCTCTAGGAACCGTGGTTTAATTAGCTACAGGGCAGGCTTAGCTCATTGGGCATTAGTGTATTTCCTTTAGTGTGTACCTTTAGTAACAAACATTTAAGAAGGGCCTTTGATATGTCAGGCATGGCACCTGAAGCTGGGATTTCCTGCAGAGCAGGAATGGGGGTCTCTGTTCTCATGGGAATATATTACAGGGAAGACACAAGAAAGGAAGAATAGCAAATAAGAGAAAGGCAGATAGAAAATAAGTGTTATGCAAAAAGTCACCGTGCTGTGACCACACACACACACACACACACACACACACACACACACGCGCGCGCGCGCGCGCACTCCCAGACCCAGAACCCACGCCAAGGACCTAATTCCCTCTGGCATAGCCAATGTCCCTGTGGGAGTTAGTGCCTCCCTATGTGCATGAGTTCTCCTTGGCTGGGCCCAGGGCACCGTCATGGCAGTGGGGTGGGGTGAGTCTTCTTATTCACCAAGCTCTGCTGCACCGTGAGCCCAGACTAAGCTGATCCAGCAGCTGGACAGCAGGGACAAAGGGTGGCCTGCAGGATGGGCACTCCCACAGCATGGGGCTTTGTGGGCTGAAGACAGTGGTTCTAAATGATGAATATAGAAAATGATAAGTTAGCAAGAGATTAAAAAAAATGTCTCAGGCTGTGGTTTGCAGCTGTAATAGTGTTTAGGGGTAGGCTCTGTGTGCTGCCTGCACACAGGGAGCTGTCAACGTGAAGCCTAACTCCCGGGCTTAATGCAGAACATTGAGGGCCTCTGGTGCAGGGAAGACAAACTGCAAATACTTTCAAAAATAAGGAAGTGACCACGGCATTCCCACATGCAGCAGCCCACAATAAATGGTTATGTCCATCTAAGAGTAAAGGATCTCAGAAAAGGATGCTGTTAGCTCTCCACTCTTTAGAAACATCACCAATTAGTAGACCTGCCACAGCCCCGGGTACGTGCAAGAAAGAACAATGGTCACTTTCTCAAAGTACCTAATGCCTGTGCTCAAGCAAAGTCAAGGAAGGAAATACACTAATACCCAGTGAGCTAAGCCTGCCCTGTAGCTAATTAAACCACAGTTTCTAGAGCAGGGCTGGAACCTACACCTACACACGTGTGTGTGTGTGTGTGTGTGTGTGTGTGTGTGTGTACAGACAAACACTGATACACCGAAGGATTTTCTAAGAAGGAAAACAGGCAGTAACTTGCGTCAGAAAAGATTACAGCCTCCGAGGTGAGAACTGTCACACAGTCTAAAAAGAGGTGTCAGAAGTCCTCAGGCACTGAGTAGTCATGCTAAGGGAGGGCCACAGTTGAAAATCAAGTCTGCCTTGGATCAGGGAGGGTTCTTTAAAGAGGCTAGCACCAGGGGAGTGCCAGTGTCACTTGGAGCTTAGAATTTCTGAAGCCCAGGCCCCATAAGACAGCTTAGTAAGACCTTGTGTCCAGGCCCCCAGGGGACAGCTGAGCCAGAGCCCCTGGGGTGGGACCCTGCAATCAGTTTTGCAAAGCTCCTAGGTGGTTCCAATGTGCAGCCGGATGTGATGCCCACTGGCTTGGACTGAATCTAAGATGGCTGGTGGGGAACAGCTGAGGGACACGTGAGCCTGTCACCCCACAGCCATGCTCCTGGCCTTCTGAGGCTGTGGGGTTCTGAGGCTGCTACTGTTGGCGTGTGAAAGATCCTCTGGGCTCCCTATAGTGGAAAGCTGTGGGGGTGTCATACCCCAGCCTCCTGCAGGACTCCCCAACCTACAAGGCAGTGATGCCTCTGTTTTTACCCCGTGGCTCTGCCTGCACGTCCAGGACCACCCCACTTAGAGGTGTCAGGAGGTACACTGCCACCTGAGTATGAGCCAGACCCTGAGTGGCAGGAAGAGCCCTGCATTGCCCCTTCGTGTGAATGGGGCCATGAGAAGGGCACAGGAGTGGTCTGAATCACAGCGAATCAGAGAGTACAGAGAGTTGTGGAGTGTCAGAGAAAGTAGGTCCTGGTCATGTATTTCACAGGCTTCCCATGATCTCGATATCTAAATGTAAGCTCTCAGGTTAACCAGAGGGGTCTGATGTACAACTGCTGTTCACAGTGTCTGGATGTGTCTGCAGGTGGCAATAATGTCATCTGAGTGTCACTGTAAATTCCTGATGCTGGCAGACATGCTTAGAGAACAGGAGAAGACTATAGGATTTTTAAAAAAGGGCCTGCATTAGCTCTGCAGCATCCATTCTGCTACCAAAACTCTTTCAACGGCACACACTGGTAGAGGACTATTGAACCCCATGTTTTGGGCTAAGACATATTCCTGCGGGAGATGCCAAGAGCATCTGTGGGAGGTTTCTGGGCCCACGGTCAGCCCCCTGTGCTGTGAGATGAGTAGTGATCTTTCTTGGGGCCTCTACTCTCTGAGCCACGTTTCTGGAATCAACAGCAATTATTGTCTCCTGGCTTAGAGACTTCATGTACACCGTCTTAGGACAGGTGAATGGTAAACATGAAGTCACGGGAACTTATATGCAGTTCATGTCCCTCACACATGTAACCTATACTGCTCGTGCTTGATGAGGGACGCATATGCATGGCAGGGTTTCTATAAGAGAAACTACTAGGAAATGGAAGAGGCTGACCACGTAGGCTGGCTTCCTCATCCCCCAGGAGGGATGCATTCTTCACCTTTTCACAGAGCGGCAGGAGGAGCTAGGAACTCAAGTCCTAGAGCTTCCCATGTGAGAAGAATCTGGGGCACAGGGCTGTGGACAGAGGCCAGAGTGTCCCTGCCTCCTGGGCATGGCAGGGGCGCACTGACCACCCAGCTGCTCATGTGCTGGAAACACACCAGCATGGAATGGCTGAGAGCCACTACTAGGGGACAGTCTTCCAGCATAAGGTCCTCCTGGGCTAGAGCTGTTCCCAGGGTTCAAGAGAAGTCGTGAGAAGTCAGAACGCACAGACACTCCATCACGGGAGGAGGACACTGCTAAGATATTTGCTAGGGTTGCACAGGAACTGTGTGCATGGAAGCAGGGGGTGACCTTCCCCAGGGCATGCTCTGCCTGCACAGGGGCTTCTTCCTGCCTGTGGAGAGGGTGGCCATACTGACCTGGTCAGGTCCTCGATGTCTACCAACATGGCATCTTGCTCTGTGTGCAGCTCGTCTCGGATGAGGAGCAGCTGTACCAGCTCTTCGTTCAAGCCTGGGACAAAGAAAGGACAATTAGAAACGGGTCCAGCTGCATCCGGGTCAGAACATGTGCTGTCTGCGGCCACCGAGCACATATGACCCACGAACACACACACAGCCAGACATCACGGCAGTCACCGCAGAGATGCACATTCTCGTGCTGACTTCCCCTAAGCCAGGGAGCAGTCATCAAGAGGGCAGGTGACCTGTCCCCAAGCTGTGAGGTACTAAAGGAAAGGAATGGAGCCAGGAGGAGAGCTGGAGTCTCCCTGTCCATTGCTCGGGACCAGAAAAGCTTCAGATTTTAGGGTTTTTTTGCATTTTGGAATATCTGCATAGATTTTACTGGTGGAGTAGCCCTAATTTGAAAATTTTCAAACTGAAATTGCTCCAAAATCTAGATTTTGAGCAATTTGGAGCACTGTGGATTTCAGATACAGAGATGCTCAATCTCTCTCTACATATTTTTTTGGGGGGGTACCAGAGATTGAACTCAGGGACACTCAGCTACTGAGCTCCATCCCCAGCCCTATTTTGTATTTTATTTAGAAACAGGATCTCATTGAATTGCTTAGCACCTTGCCATTGCTAAAGGCTGGCTTTGAACTTGTGATCCTCTTGCCTCAGTCTCCCAAGCTGCTGGGATTACAGGCGTGCATCACTATGCCCGGTCTCAATCTATATTTTCAATTACATTCATATCACAGTGGAAGAAGAAATTATAGCCAGGCATGTTGGTACACGCCTATAATCCCAGCGGCTCAGGAGGATAAGGTAGGAGAGGATTGCAAATTTAAGGCCAGCCTCAGCAACTTAGTGAGGCCCTAAGCAACTCAGTGAGACCCTGTTGCAAAATTAAAAAAAAAAAAAAATAGAAAGGGCTGGGATGTGGCTCAGTAGTTAAAGAAATTGTTACAAAAATAAGTTGTTAGGGTGGCCTGGGGTTGTGGCTCAATGGAACAGTGCTTGCCTAGCATGTGTGAGGCACTGGGTTCCATTCTCAGTACCACATATAAGCAAATAAATAAATAAAGGTCCCTCAGTAATTAATAAAAATATTTTTTTTTAAAAAAGCATAAGTTGTTAGGGAAGGTGGGATTCTGTTTGGAATAAATGTGAACAACGCATCTGGAGCATATTAACTTTCCACCTTCACCTTCAGGATGCTCCTGCTGCCCTGAGAGTCAGAGGGACCCCTGGGCACCTGATAGCTGCATCAGACACCCATCCAGAGGTGGCAGGCATGACAGAGGTGCAGAGCCTTCCTGTACAGCCCTGGTGCAGCCTAGTCTAGGAAGACAGCGGTGGGTCAGGTTTTAGGGATAGCTGGGTGTGTAAGGCCTGAAGAAATAATCCCTGAAATCTCTGGACAACAGGGAAGACATGCCTCAGACTAAACACTGGGTGACAACATGAGTAGGTAGAGAGTCACTAGTGACCTACCCGACGCCATGCCCTGGGCCAGTGTGGCTCCTGCTTCTGACAAACTCCAACAAGCGCGGGCTCTCTCTGGCTTGTCCCCCCAGAGAAGCCAGGAACAAAGGCTGTCAGCCCAGGCATGGGAGGGCACTTGTTGAGCTCCAGGTAGGCTACAGCCCCTGGAGGTGTTCAGACAGGGCCCGGAAGTGCTCTCAGAGCCCTGCTGCCAGTGGGTGCTGCCTGCCCTTAGCTCAGGGAGCTTCCAATTTAAAACAATGAGAATGAATCACACAAACAGGTCTAAAATTTCACTTCCTGAAAAGGATGGGATGGTAATCTTATTTACAAATCTCAGGAAGATGATTCATGATAAAAATTTCAGAAATCCCCCTTCAGTTCTTGAAAGAATAACACTCCTAGTTAATTAATCCTCAACCGACATTAAAATGGAACATGGTTTTGTAATCCTGGGAATCTATGGTTTCTTCGTCAAAATCTTAGATCTTGTCTTTTGACTTGAAAACCATCGGGACTGTTTTAACTTGGTGCTAAACGTGTTATTTAGTATGTGGGCCTGGTGAAAACCATTTTATTTTATTTTTCCCAGTGTGCTCCTGGGTGGCTTTTTCTACGGTCACTTAGCCAAGTGCCTATGTATTCAAACCTCTGGGGCACAGAACTTTTCTTTCCTAATACAAGATTTAAGCTTTTAAAATGGAAAACTTAAAATTAACACAAAAGCAGGGAAAAGTTCAGTCAATCCCAATGTACTCAACCAGCTTCAGCAGCCTCCTGCCAACCCTGTGTCTTCTAGAACCCTCCTCTGCATCCTTCAAAGCAATTTCAGATGCTACACCATTGAACCGTCAAGGCTTCAGAATCCATCTCTAATACTGAATACGGGGGCCCCCGCTTGGTCACCCCGTAATTTTCACACATTGGTAATATATACTTTTAGGGCCTAGAATCCCACAAAATGAATCTGATTTGATTTGGCTGAGATGATGCCTAAAACACATGTCTACACCAGGAGGTCTAACTGTGCGATAAGTGACGTCACCTACTGCACCACGTGTGAAGGCAGATGTGAGTTTAAAGATGACCTGCTGGGAACTGGGAACCCCAAATGCAAACAAGAGCCTGACGGTTCCCTTCCTTTCCCCATGAACAAAGGAGGCACCCCAAGAAACTCGGCACAAAGGCACCAAACCCAACAAGGGGTGCCGACCACCAGGCTCATGCGTGATGGCACTCACTTTCGATCTGAGAATGGAGGTCGTTGACGATCACCTGCAGCTGGCCCAGCGTCATGCCGCGCAGGTCCGCTGGCTTCAGGCTCCTCTTCATCAAGCACTCGCTGATATGGGGCAGATGAGGCAGCTGGAGACGGAGAGAACCCGAGGAGTGAGGGGCACACGCAGCCTGAGCACATCTCAACTCAGGAGACCCACCACCCCTGCCAGCTTCTGGGGGCCTGACCCATCACACTCCCTGTGGGCCACAGGCACTAAAGCCTTCTGCCTGGCCTTTAGCATGAAGGATTACCAGGGACCAATGACACCGACATGGGTAGGACCATCGACATAGCTGCTGCTTGGAACACCACCAGAGTCCTGTCTTGCTCTGACCCAGAAGCTACCAGCCCTGTTTCACTCCAGGGTCCCACAGCAGGTCCACGGCAGGGCTGCACCAAGTCACAGTGGCCACTGCAGCAAGAGTGAGTCTGTTGTAGCCTCCAGTCCTATCCTGAGACTGCTTCCCACATGCTCCCAGGGTGGCTCAGACTGCCCCTAACAAGCAGCTCTGAATCAAGAGCTTACTTTTGTGAAAGCTGTTGCATGGTCTTTCAGCACAATGATCGATAGAAATAAGAAATGAGCTGCATTATTTCTCAGTGACAATACTTTTATGAACTGCCCCAGAGAAACCCAAGTTTGCATCACTTGGGGAAAGGACAGGGGCAGCACCAAACTCTACTCCACCCCCCCCACACACACACGCATTTGCAGCCCAACCATTGCCGCATACCAGATCCGCCACGGGAGACTTCTTCCTGTTCTGCTTCTCCACCTCCACTTGCATCTTGGCCATGGGCTTGGCCATGGCAAGGGCCATCTTGGCTTCAGCCTGCAGTTTCTTCTGCCTTGTGAGGAAGTCCATGTCGTCCAAGGACTCGGACTCCTCCTCAGTAGTGTCTCTATCGGAATAGGAAGAGCTCTGTTTGCTCTGCGAGGGAAGAAAGAGCAACCTGAGCTTCCCAGCCAGTCACGTCCCACTGGAGAAGGCTCAGCCTTCCCGGAGCCCTCTCCAGGGCTGAGTGCCCTCTCTACCAGCTCTGCTGCGTTCCCTTCGACCCGTGTCAGTCTCAAGTAGCAGGAAAAGGTCTGTTTTAAAATAGGCTCTGACTTTGGCATACCTCAGTATAATCAATAACAGGGAAAATACTATCAGAGCGAAGGTGGTGTGCGGGTCCTTGAGCAAACAGGACTTGGGTATCCAGTGATGTCCAAGGTCGCACCACTCAGCAACCAGCACAACCTCCTACTCGCTGGTCTTTGGTAGAGAGCATGAGAGACCTCCCAGAGCGGAAGAGCTTCCAGCAACAAGAACACCACTGTTAGGCCAACTTACGCAATCGTGGTAAAGAAACAAGTCCCATTCCAAGCCCAAAGGGGAAGGATTCTGAGCATCTTTTCCCTTTAAAGTTTTAACAGCACATCTGATCTCTCTTATTGTCTAATATGAAAGTAGTCCTTAACTATAATAATGTTTACGTATCCTGATTGTGTCTCAACTTCTCCTTTTCCATTACTGTCCAGTTTTAAAAACATGCGATTCTCAGAGACGTTTTTTTCCATCTCTGAACATTTGCTCCTGACTCAAGACAGAAAAGCAGCCAAGTAGCCACAGACCCAAGGGCACCTCTGCTAGGAGCAATAGCTTGCCACAGAGAATGGGGGTGTCCAGGCTTAGCTGGGAGCACGGGCTTACCCTGGCAGATGAAGGAGTGTCTAAACTCGGCTGGGAACACAGGCTTACCATGGGAGTAAGGAGGTGTCTACTTTGGCTGGGAAGGGGGACATGGGAGTGTCTACGCCTGGCTGGGAAGGGTAGGGGGCACATATGTGCTAGGCCTGGAGGGGGAACGAGGAGGTACCTATGCTTGGCTGGGAGGGGGACGGGGAGCACACGCATGTGCCTGGAGAGCAGGCTTACCACGGGGGACGAGGGTGTGTCCAGGCTGGTCTCGGTCTTGCTGTCGTCAGCATCACTGTCCTTATCGCTGCCGCTGTCATTGACAAAGCAAATCTGCAGGTTCATCCCACTCTGGAGTCTGGAAAGAAATGGGACACGATTCTACTTAGTAGTTTGTCACTGCAGGGGACAGCACTATCCGAGCTGCCAACAGAGGTGGTTTCGCCTGTTCCTCATGTGGAGAAATGGCTGACGAATACTACCCTCCGCTTACGGACCACTTGCTAGAGGACTCCTGATATTCTATTCATTATTCTACACCAGATTCATGTTATGTGAAAAATGACTACAGGCCAGACATTACAGCACCCAGAGTAACACCAGAAGAGCCAGCACCCGATACAAATGTGCTGAGCCACCGAGTGCACGGGCTTGTCAATCAAGATGAATGGGGTCCTTGGCCAAATAAGGCCACCTTGGTGTCCTCAGGGTGCTGTCCTGGGAACCATGCAGAAACTTACTAGCCAGCATCCAAGGGCAGAGCTCTCAAAGACAGTCCTTTCTGGCCCAACAGAACAGGGTGGTCTAATGGAAGGCTTTATGTATGCTAGTTGCCAAAAGCCAGTGTCAATGGCTAAGAGAGAACCCCAGGTTCACCCTAGAGAAGTGCAAGGGAACTGCAGACTCAGTCCCCAGGCCTGGTCTCAGGGCAGCAAGCTGCACAGGCCACCTCCTGCACAGGTCTCCAAGCAGAGACCCCTCAGAGCCCGGCATGGGCACCCGGGCCCTGGAGCTACAGGAGGTGTGAAGAGAAGCCCAGCTGGGGACACTGTGGGTGTGACTGTCCTGAGCTCCTTTTCAAGTTGAACGCCTTCCAGGACTAGTTGGTGACAAAGCATTTTTTAAAAAGTGATTTCCCAGCATCTCTAGCAGCCCAGCCTCGTGTGAATGTAGGGGCATCAGGGGGGACTCCTGGCAGGAAGGGAGCCAGGAGCACGGCTCAGCAGGGTTAGGGCAGAGGACACTGAGTTTGCTCTGGTAACTTTACTGCCACAGGAGAAAGGTGGAGAGGAGCTTATTGGAGGTTTGACGCTTGTTTTTGAATCTTAAAATTCCAGTGGTAGGGATGCCTCACAGACATTGCTCACATGATGCATTTAAAGTGCCTCTGTGAAAATAACACAGACCCCAGAAAAGAAAAAGAAAACAAAAACAAAAACATCCAATTTAACAGAGGCACAAATATGAAGGGTGTGCACTGCCACCTATTGTCACATTCCATAATGACTGGAAGCTTTAGCTTATTTCCCCTTTAAGGAAATCCACCTTGGCCCACAGTACTGTAGGTAAGGAGGGCCTGGCACAGGGTTGCCTTCCTGGAGGAAGACACAGGTTCCCATGTGATCAGCCCAGGACTTGCAGTCAGAAGGACTGAGTGAGGGTCGAAGTCCTCACTTCCTCCCCAGGCACAGCACATCACACTGCCATGAACCTCTCTCCTCGGGGTGAGTGACACACACCTCACTGTTGTGCAGGAGGGACGAAGAGGCTTTCAGAACCTGGCACAGGTGTGTCAACTGTCCTCTCTCTTCTCACGGGAGCCCTGGACCAAGGAGCACAGGCTTTTTAGAGGAGATGTGACTTTCTAAGGGGACCTCTTGAGCCACTTGCTCAGATTCCACTTGCCTGTCTCCAAAATCCCTGATGCAAAGTCGGTTCCGAAAGAACATCTTCAGCTCAACCACAGGGCCCTTCTGCTGGGTCGGGATTCACCTCCTTTTAACTTTCTTCTACTGGAGGTGTTTCTTGGGGCCATCTGTTATAGTCAGGTTTCCCTTTGATCCACATGAACTAAGATTTAAAATTTTAATATCTGTAGAGGGCCTAAAACTAAAATGAATCCATTTTAAGTCATAAAACTCAAGGTCTATGGTTTGGAAGATGATGAAAAAGAAATTTTGCAAATTAAAAGCACACATTTTTAAAGGCAAGCCTAATCCGAATCTAGGATTATGCAGCTTTTTCTATTTGGTGAATAAAGTCTTTGCAAGATCCAGGCCACTGGATATACAGATTATAAAAATATATACATACAAAAACAAACCAACATAACATCATTCCAAAGCAAATTCTAATTCTGAAGAAAGCTGACTTTAAATTCTGCCATTCTGCACCACAATTGGCCTTCTATTAAGGGTCAGTCGGTACCCACATTGCCCATCTAGGCTGTTTCTAACTCAGGAAAGGAAAAGGGAAAGATTTAGTACCAGGTGAGCTGTGAGGCCACCCAAGAGAACCAGGACACCACCTGGGCACCGGCTCATCACCCTGGGAAACAGCAGGGCTCCATACAGGGACACCAGGGACTCCTGACCAGAACTCACAGGAAAGGCACGTGCAGGAAACACCGCAGCCAGTGATCAGGGGATTTGGTAGAGACATATTAAGACCGGCTCAGGAGGGATTTGCTTGCTTTTAGCCTGCAAGTAGGCTTTAAGAGGAAGGCGGCTCTGGGTGAGATTCAGCCTGACTGTGAGGTGAGCCAGCCACCCGGCCCACTGAAGGCCTGCCTGCCACAGGCTGGGAAGCAGATGACCCTCTCTCTGGAGGCTCACTTCTGAGCACTGCGGTTTCTGGCTGCAGGGCATGTGGCCTTTCAGCCAATCTCAGGCTGCAGCGGGCTGACTTGCCTGCACGTCTCAAGCAGTCTATGGTGGGAACAAAACAAGATCCTTGTCTTCTTGTTCGCAGATGTCATCCACGGTATCTACTGCCAGGCTCCCTGGTGTTCTGAGTGGCACTGGGCAGGCACAACCTGCAAATGCACCTGGCTGTCTGCCACTGGTTGGTTTTACTTCGGGAAGGTTTGAGTCCTGGGTAGCCCAGAACCCTCCTCTCCTCAGGTACCGAGGTGACTCAGCAGCTCCAGGGCCACTGACAGGGGTGCCGGAGCCTGGGAAGAGGATGTTCTTTAGTGGAGGAGGCTCAGAATCTGAGAAGATGAACTAGGGACTCCTGCAGACCGCAGCGGGAGCAGAAGTGGCCTCCCTGGGAGATGCCCGATGGCTAGTGCTGGAAGCACACCGAGTGGGGGCCGTTCAGCACTGACGTCTGCTCACACTCACAGAGAACACAACCATGGAGGTGCAGCCAGGCGCAGTGGCCATGCCTGTGATCACAGCAACTCGGAAGCTGAGGCAGGACGATAGCAATCTCAGGACCAGCCTGGGCAACTCAGCCAGGCCCTGCCTCAACATAAAATAAAAGGGGCAGATGGAGCTGAATGGTAGATGTCTGCCCAGCTTGCTCCAGAGCCTGGTCTCACCCCAGCACTGCAAGATGGAAACAAAACACCCGTGCCGACGCCCAGCTTCCACTGCCAGAGTGTTCTTAAAACACGTGGAATTGAAGAGAGATGAGGACCTCTTGGCACGAAGGGAATCTCAAAAATGCAGCCATGTGGTAGAGGACTTCGTATCAAGATGCCACTCCCTTCAAAATGCAGGGACAAAAAGAAGCAATGTGACTACTGACAGAACTCAGCTGCAGAGGACATCCCAGGGTAGGGACCTCTGGGGGTCAGGTCTCTGTCTATGGCCCTGGAATGTGGTGACCCAGGGCTTCCAGGAGTCCAGCTCTGAAGCTAAGAACCATTGGCTTCTTTCTGGTTTGGGAAATGGAGATCCACCAGCAGCTTGGATCATAAGGTGCCAGGTCCTTGGATAGACTTAAGGTGTCAGATTCTTGGGTAAACTTTCCTGCCTCAGTTTACCTCACAAACCGGCTATGCTGAATTCTAGTTTGGCAGTATGTTCACTTCACTCTCCCTGGGCCACATGCTCACTCAGAGGAGCCAAGAACCCCAGCCTTGTGACAGCCAGTTCTTCCCTCCCCCGCACCCCCAAAGTGTGACCTTGCCACTTCTCCCTGTGCCCCACCCTGGGTGACCTTGCGACTGGCTGACAAAAGGCAACAGATGTGAGCTACCTCCAGTTCTAGCTCCTTGGGGACTCTGCCCTCCTTGGGACAGGTCCAGGCTGGCCCAGGGACTCGAGCACAGAGCTACATCCTGCAGGTGTCCCAGCAGGTTGATGCCTGACACCCATGAGGGCCAGCCAGGAGCAGTGAAGGCCCCTGCTGCCCTTGGACTGACCACAGACTCAGAAGAGAGCCTTTCCACACAGGTCAGAACAACCCTGCTGACTCCAGCTCAGCCCTGCTGACCTCCTGCTCATGGGGGTGGTTCCTGACTGTGCGCCCTGCCTGGAGCAAGAGGTGACCTGTGCATGACTCTCGGGCTGGACATGTAATTTCTGACCTGATGGCCTTTCCCTCATGCTACTCCTGACCTTGGGGTTAGATTTATGCAATCCTGCTGGCAGTATGATTTCAAAGGGCATAAACGTTCCGTAGTTGTTTATGATTTCAAGATGATTCTAGGGCTCTCCTTAGGAAACAGAGCAAGAGGGAGCTTCCTGTGTGCCTGCAGATTTTAGGTCTGCTTTGTGCATTATCTGCCTACAACAGCATGGCCTGTGAGCCATTTGACACTCAACATCCCCAACTAGTCTGTGAGCATGATGCATTAGTCAAAAGATTTTACATATAATGAATAATTGCTCATATTTTCATACTATATTTTTTTCTGATTTTTATGAGAAGTTCAAAGGAGACAGAACATAAAATATGGATTGTAATCACCCAAGGGTCTAAACATATTTCAGAATCTGTCATGAAGGAAGAGTGTGGGAACAACTGAGGCTCGGGAAAGCTTTACACAGTGTGGAAGCGCCGCCGCGGGGCATGCGGGGCTGGTCAGACAGGTGCTGCCGCTCCTGGTAAGCTGAGGAACACTCTTCCAAACCACTAGCTCTGCCTCTTCCTTTCCCTACTGACTGATCCATGCGGACACGTCCCAGGACTCTTGGAAATACCTACAAGTGTTCAAAAAAATAAATAAATAAATAAAGAGAAAAGCAAAACCAGGTTTCTGCTTGTCCACATGTGTGACTGGGAAAGCCAGCTGCCATGTCCACTCTGCTGTGGTGGCCCGTGCTGAGTTTCTCTAGCTCAGGTGTGTGATGCTACAGGCCGAAAACTGTGGTGGACTTCTGAAGAATGCTGTGTGCAGCTGCCAGTGCTGCTGGTCTCACTATGTCACCATCACACAGGGAGCTGTGAGTGATCTGGACAACTATGGAGGCAGGAAAAGGCCTGTTCAGCTAGTGCCCACAGCTCTGCAGCCTCCAGGTCCTTGCCGGGCAGGGGTGAGTGGCAGCTGACCAGGCCCCACGACTCCTCATGTTCTTATCTGGGCTATTCCACTCATTTGTTCCTGTTGGCTCCTAAAGTCATTTTAGGCTCATGACCGCCCGGTATGTGGACACTCGGGAGTTGAGCCAGAATCAAACCAGGACTTCTAACAAGTCCTGAGTGCCTGGATCACGCATTGCAGTGTACGAGCAGAGATGTGGGGTACGCATAACCCCAGCAGGGATTCACATTCAGCAGACACTTTCTGTCTTACCTAGGAAGAGACAAACACTTGAGCTGCTTGGACATTCATAAAGCAAGGTCTCAGGAGCCATGGTGCGGGGGCGTGAAGGCAGGAGAGCTGGGACAGTGCCCTGCAGCAGTTATATGTCTAGAGAACTTCAGGACTACTCCTGTGTGCCCCGACAGGACTCTGGGTAGGGGGCATCATGTCCCTTATATCCTGTCCTGACCCCACATCTGTGGTTTCTGCAGCAGAGGTGGGGTTTGCAGGCGTGTGTATAGCCCTTCTGGGCTCCCTCTGTTGATCCCACACAGACTTCCCTCTTCTGAATCCTCTTCGAAGGCTGCTGCTGCTGGACTCTCCCACATGTCTGTACTCAGAAGACAGCTCCTGAGCACCCAGCCCTTCCTGCCACAGAAATGTCTCTGGCCTAAGTGGCTCAGAGGAAGGGGAACAGTCTTGGCCTGGGAGAAGCATCGCCCTGCAGCCTGACCCGTCTCCAGAGAGCCGTAAATGCTCATGTTCCTCAGGCAGCTGGTGGTTCTTATTCCACATTAGCGTCCATTTCCTTCACTAATGACCACTTCCCTGTAATTGAATTTGGAATTATAAGACCTTAAGGTTGGGAAAACACATTTCCAACAGGAACGTTCTCCAGCACCAATGGTCTCTCCTAATCCTAAAACAGCCATCACTCCTGGACACCACACGAGGTCCCCTTTCATCTTAATTATGGCCAGAGGATCTCCAGGAGGTCTATATTTGGAAATAAAAAGTTGTCATTTTCGAGTATCTCTTCTGTGCCTGGCTCTCTATGTATCTGACTTCGGACCCCCAGATACGACCAGGCCCCACGATTCCTCATGTTCTTATCTGGGCTACTCCACTCATTTGTTCCTGTTGGCTCCTAAAGTCATTTTAGGCTCATGACCGCCTGGTATGTGTCCAATTTTGGCTCAACTCGGGAGTTGAGCCAAAATCAAACCAGGACTTCTAACAAGTCCTGAGTGCCTAGATCATGCATTGCAGTGTATGAGCAGAGAGCAGAGATGTGGGGTACGCATAATCCCAGCAGGGACTCACATTCAACAGACACTCCCTGTCTTACCTAGGAAGAGACAAACATTTGAACTATGTGGATATTCATAAAGCAAGGTCCCGGAAGCAACAAGGGTCATGAGTCCTATTGCACACCTAAGAAAACAGAGGCTGAAAGGGGCTGAGCTGCACCAGGTCACGGTGCTGGTGTCCAAGTCTAGGAGAGTATCCTGAGGGGCCAGGGCACTTTGAGAAGAAGGAGTAAATTCACAAATGGAAGAAAAAGGCTAAAGAAAGCAAACCAAAACATAAAGCTGGAAACACCTCCAATGCCTAACCAGAGAGCGATTAAGTATGTTACAGTGAGAGGCGTCACGTGCAATTTTGCATCTAGTAAAAATACAGCATAGCTATGACCACAGCCAAGTGCTCCTGATGTGCTTTGACGTGAAGCAGCCAGAGAATGACTGCACTCTCTAAATGAGCACAGAGGGTATTTGTAGAAAAAGTGGCAGGGGATAAATACACTAAGCATTTTGGTGGCAGAGTTGGCACTGGATGTGTCTCCTGAGCGTCTCCGAGTTGCCACGTATGGGCATTTAGCACAATTAGAAAAGGAAAAGGAGAGAAAATGAGAGCTGGTGATTAGCACTGTATACTGGGGGGTAGGTGAGTGGTTCAGTGTGGACAGCTGGCGGGACTGGGGGCCGACGCAGAAGTGTCCTGCGGGGACCATGACTCAAGCGTGAGTCAGGAGGAGTTTTTGTTCCTGGCAGGGTGCTCGGTGGTGGGAGATCCGTGGGCAGCAGGAAACACATTTTTCTTAGAACTGTTCTGTGCTGGACTCTTCGTTCAACTGTTGGCATGGATCCTTAGTCTCAATCCCACTCTCCTTGGATCTCAGTAAATTATAGGCCCTAAGTAATCAGCATAAATGAACTGTTTGTATTTTCGAAGCTGTGCTGCCTATTCACCTGCCAGCCTGGAGTTTGAACTGTCTGTCCCACCTGCTGCAGGCAGCTGTGGAGCTAGGTGGGCTAGAGGAAAACCCTGTGGGCCCAGACCCCAGCTATGGCTCCCATGGCTGGGGAGGAGGCATGGCCCTGGAGTATGATTAAATTAGGTGAAAAAAAATTTTTGATTTGGTGCATGTATTCCACCTCTGAGCGCCACTTGAACCCCTAGTGAAAGTCCCAATCCCAGTTCTTCTCTTCTTAACCCCATAGTGCTACTTTCACCACCTGTGATGTCTGTGCTGAGAAACTGTTGGGGGCTGCCGCTGAGGCTTGGTTCCTCTTCCAGGATTCAATTTCTAACCACTGAATTCCAAGTGGTCGTTGAAACAGTGGTGGGTCTATGGGGCTGCGTGGACTCTGTGAAGCATGGAAATTCACACTCTGTCATCTTTAAAACCAGGGTGTATCACAGATGCCATCCCAGCAGCCGGCAGCCAGAGTGCACTTCTGAGTCAGGTGAGGGCCTCTATGGGAGGTGGCTGTACACGCTGTCTCTGGATAAGAAGGTGCTATGCCTGCTGAGGGCACCCAAGTGACCAGGAGGAGACAACCGGAAAGCAGCATCTGGTGAGAGGGCAGAGCGGCAACCACTCCACCAGCACACCTCCCCTTCCTTCATCTGTATCCAGGAGACACGACGAATGCACATGTCCAACCGAGTCCCAGAGGACTCTAATGTCGGAAAGGATGCTCATGGTGCCGAGCGGGCACATGGTAGCTGGCAGAGGTTTTTTTCTGTGATACATAAAACAATGGCCTTATAGCCAGTGGTATCCAGGAGTAAGCGACAGTGATGAAGTGGGCACAACAAAACCCAGTGCAGTGCAGACGCTGTCCAGGCACTCGATGGAGCAGAAGGCAGCCGCTACACAGAGGACAGCACTGAGGGAAAGGTGGGGAAGCACCCCTGGGAGGCAGAGCCAGGCTGCAGGCCACCGCCCGGCTCCCAGCACCCTGCACACTGCCTTCCCGGGCTCGGGTCCCAGCAGGGCTCCAGAATGTGGTGCAGTGAAAGAGCTTGTGACAGCGGAGAACAGACACCCTCCTCAAAGTGGCTGTCTACTGAGGGAAGTGGGCACCAGAAGTTGGGGGCTACTGTGGGAAGACGTGAGCTTCAACTCGACTTCCAATGGTGCTGCTCAGTTTTAAACCATGCACAAATTCTCATCCACTTAAAAACACGTCACCTACCATGGCCAGTGGCTCCACCTCTCCCTCCCAATCTGGCAAACAGCAGCATGTGAGGGCTTTGGGCCCGAGTGAGACATCTTCCTGGGGTTTAATGCATGCACTGACCCAGATGAGAGCAACCACAGGGCATAAAGAGTTGTACTGCAAGCCTGAATGAAAGGGCCGCCTGGCTGTCTGGCCAGGGCACAGGGCTCCCAGCAGCAGCAGATGTTCCACGGTGCCTGGTCATCACTGGGCTGCGTGTGTTCAACACACATGAGCAACCACCGTCCTCAGGGAGTGCAAATGCAGTGATAGAGTCATGAGAACTGTCAATGATGATGCGCCAATGAAAAACAACTCCTGGAAGCTCTTTTAATTAAACACTCAGCTGTCCACCAGAGCTGTTTTTGAATATAAAATGCAGCCCCGTGGCCTCTTCTCTCCCTGCTTCCCTCCCCTTTGCTCAGGCAACTGAATTCTCATTGGTGATAAAAAAAAAATTCATAAGACAGGGTACAGCTGGTCATGCCTCCAGCGAGATGTCAGATTCTGCCTCACAAAATTAATTGCACCTAATTAAGCCGGGTCATTGGCATGACTGTAAAGCCAGGCTACTTATTAGACAAAGAAGATTTCACAAATACCAATTTGCTTTTGTTTCAGGTTTGTGAAAGAGAAGACTTGCTTACATAATAAAATACGTTTTGTCATTTTCATTTTATCACTCTGCAAAAGATCCACTTTAAATCTTGCATTGCTTTGAGAAATTGTACAATATTTTAGAAAACTGAAGATAATTCTTGCAAGAGGACATAAAAGAAGGCGGACTTTCTATAGATTGCCCAAAGACTTTCTGAAAACTATAAAGAAGGCACTGGCAAGCTACAACAGATAATGACATGTACCTGGAGCTACCTATATGAAGGGTTTTTTTTAATGCAAATTATTAGCACACATGAATGAGACTGATGTGAAGTTTTAAAGATATGCCATGTGTGATAGACAGGTGGCATGAGTGAGCACCTGTTTCCAGGTGCAAGAGACAGCTCAAGCACTGAAACAGGTCCACCTCCTCCTCATTTGGGCAGGGCAGACCTGACCACTCTGCTAACTCCTATGCAACATACTATTGTCAGAGACAAGAGGGTACACTCCTTTCCTGGCAGAAGGAAGAGCTGGTCCCATCTGGGATTGCATAATGTGTTACACGTGTAGTTCTCCCATTTGAAGCCCATGGACCCTGTTTCTTTAACACCTCTAGGAGTGGTGCATTGGCCTAGCTAACAACACCTCCCTGGGCCATGTGGCCCCTGCATCCAGTGCTACTGCCCAAGGGCAGGAAGAAGGCAGGTTTCGACAGTCTGACTTTTTCAGCCCGGCACCCATAAACCTAAGGCCAGGAAAGCAATGTTTTGTGATGAGGGGAACTGGCATTGGAGCCAGCTGCTCAGGGCTGTCTGGGAGCCTGCTTCTCACATGCTCAGCATTGGAGGGAAGGGTACAGCCTGGCCACAGCAGCCCAGGCTCACCTGGAAAGGAGACCATGCTGCCCTGTGTTCATGCACAGGCATGTAAGGAGCACGTGTCTTGGGGTAAGGTAAGAAGAGTGGGGATCGGAGCTATGTTGCTCCACAGAGGAAAGGAGAATGCAGAAGGCAGGGCAGGTCTTCTCTAGGATGCAGAGTTACAGACTGAAGCTCTTCCCTAGATGGGCAGTGCCTTGCCTCTTGCTCACAGAAGGCTGGATAGAGCACTCCCTGCGGACAGTGGTTGTTCAACATAAGCTCATGATAATGGGGGCTTCCTGGGTGTCCGTTACTAATGACCAGATTGCTTTGTGCCTTCACAGCAGCAAGACTGGTTTCTATTTCCTCAGTGACACCAAGCTGCACAAACTCTGGCACCCAACAGAGGATGTTTACTGACCATTAATTTGGCTGATAAAAAAAATTTATAGGAAGTATGAAAACAGTAAAAAGGATATCTATTTTTTTCAAGAATATAACTAAACGTAGAATTTCTTAGAGACCTTGTTTCGAAAATAGGAAATGCATTTTTCTCATTGCCTTTTAAGTTTCTCACATGCTTTTACTTTTGTTGTTGTTGATGTTGTTGGGACAGGGCCTGCTGAGTGGCCTAGGCTGGCCTGGAACTCAAGATCCTTCTGCACCAGCATGCTGAGTTTCGGGGATTACAGGCGTGCACCACCACACCTGGCTGGTTGCTCTTTTTAAAGAAGAAAATGGCAGGATTACACAGGCTCAGCTTGAGAGGCCGATTCTGTACGGGTTAGCACACATAAAAAATATGACAAAAATGACACCCCTTACATTTGCCACAGTTGGGTACAGCCAAATTTAATTAGCTGAGTTATGAAGCGCTATCGAACATTTCCTTGCTGCGGTTGAAGGCATGAAATGTCTTTATGGGATTACTGTAAGCTGAGCTTATGTTGAGCGGCTTGTCACTCTTACAAAGTACTCAAGGAGAGAGCACCACCTAAAGAAGCCCAGTACACTGAGACCTGCACTCCACCATGGAGAGCCTATGTAGCTCCATGTCCCCCCAGTCCCCTGACCTCTCCTGAGTCCTCACGTGCTGAGCGTGAGAGGGGCTGTGCATTGGAAACTGCATTGCACCCCAGTCACACTGCAAGGATCACCTCTGAGGGCCTGGCCTTCACAACCAAGCCAGATTTCAGAATCTATTATGTGGCCAATTAACGAAACCCCAGCTTCATTTAAAATCGGGTGTTGAGCTCTTTAGAGTAGTGAATTACTGTAGGATTTAAGTTCTGACTTGGAGCTAACTGAGCTCTGGTGCATTTAGCAACAGCACCTGGTCAGCTCTATCCAGCCTTCTGTGAGCAAGAGGCAAGGCGCTGCCCACCCAGGGAGGAGCTTCAGTCTGTAACTCAGTAGCAGAAATCAAGGGATGGAGAAAGTGAGCTCTCCAAAGGCAGGGAGCCTTACTGAGCATTTTCCTGCTACATTATTACTAATGAGGACAATTAGTCTTTGCAGATTTTAAATTCACAAAGATAAAAAAAAAACCAACACCAAAAAGTCATGGTGTTCTTGCAGAGGATGAGCTCATCCCACAATGTGGAGATGAAAACCTCTGAAGGAACAGGATGTAAATAATCCTCCTTATGGTGAGTCCCCACACGGCTCATCCCAGCTACTGTGGGACACGTGTAGGACACGTGTTGAGTTGGTGAGCTGTGTCTGCAGAGGGCAGATGACTCAGGGGGCGTTCAGTGCCGTTTTGCCAGAAGCTCCAGTGGCTCTTAGGGGAAGTGCAGGGTGGCACAAGGAGGATAAGTGGGGCGGAGGTGCTGGGCAGCTGAGGTGCCCCAATCCCCTCTTGGTCCTGCTCGGCCAGGGAGACGCTCTGCTCACACTTGGAGTTCGGCAGGGTACTTATTTGAGATGATATTGAAAGCCTTCATGAGACTGAACCCACAGCACACTGAACACAGAAAACAGGCTCCCTTCTGAAATCCTACTTGGAACATCAACAAAGAGTCCGTGGGGTTCAGGAAGAAAACAGAAGCTAAAAGGCAGATGCAACAGCCGTATCTGACATGCAACCTCCAACCTGACCATGGCCGCAGGAGGCTGGTGGAGCCAGCGCGTGCAGGTGCCCTGGAGCCCAGGAAATGCTCAGGTGCATCTGAAGCCAGGGGTGCACTGAGCACAAGGAAGGGCTGCCCCTGAGTATCACGGAGAACTGCCACCTTCCCTGCCCTCCTGGGGCTGGGCAGTCAGTGGTGAATCACAGGAGCTCTGGACTGGGCATACCTGAGCATAGCAGAGGTGTTTATGAAGTGCCTGACTGACATCTATGCCTACATGTCATAGACTATATGAAAGTTTCAATATATATATATATATATATATATATATATATATATAGAGAGAGAGAGAGAGAGAGAGAGAGAGAGAGAGAGAGAGAGACACACACACACACACACAGACACCAGTGATTGAACTTAGGGGCACTCAACCACTGAGCCACAACCCCAGCCCCATTTTGTATTTTATTTAGAGACAGGCTCTCACTGAGTTGCTTAGCACCTCACGGTTGTTGAGGCCGAGATCTTCTTACCTCAGCTTCCCCAGCTGCTGGGATTACAGGTGTGAGCCACTGAGCCCAACTCTCATTTCTTAAGCCACTATACCCCAATACTAAAACCAGAAAAAAATGTTATAAGAATGAAAAAGATCCATGTAAATCATGAATATAAATTTAACAATCCTAAACAAAAAATAAATAAAATCCAATAGTGTCTAAAAAAGGATAACTCCCTCTCAACAAACTTAGGTCTATATCAGGTATGCAAAGATGGTTTAATATTTTGAAAATCTATAGGTGCAATCTGGATAGAAGTGAATGATAAAATCATCTCAACAGATGCTAAATACCCGTTTGCTAAAAATTATTTGAAAATTGTTGATAGATGGAAACATCATTAAGGAGAAACATTAAACTTAAAACTAACATCATCCTAAGGGGGGAGAAATAGTAGAATTATTCCATTTAACATGAGGAATGAGCTAAGAATTCTATTTTAGTCAGCTGTAACCAAAACACTTGGCAAGAGCAACTTAGAGGAGGAAGAGTTTACTTGGAGCTCATTTTCTTTTTCAGAGATTCAGCCGCCCATAGATGGCCAATTCCATTGCTCTGGGCCCAAGGTGAAGCAGCACAGCATGGAGGAAGGGACCAGCAGACAGAGGCCGCAGTTACAGCCATCAGGAAGCAGAGAAAGCAAGAGGAATGGAGCCACATGGAAGCTGAACCCTTTCAAGGCAGTGACTCACCTTCTCCAGTCATGCCCAATGTGCCTACAGCAAGCACCCAGTAAGTCCATTCAAACCAGGGTGGACCAATGAAGTTACAGCTCCCCAAGTCCAATCATTTCACTTCTGACTATTCCTGCAACAATAGGAGCTTTGGGGAAGAACTCACATCCAAACCATAGCAGATTCCAAATACTACTGTTTCTAATCCTTGCTGTATGGGAATTCCTACCAAGAGCAAAAGAAACAAAGAAGTAAACAAATAAGGCTGCCATGATGCATGCACAGTGCTACTGTTTCCAAAGTCCAGACTTTACAGACAGCTTTATTAAGACTGACAGGAAAGCTGAGTAATAGGAGCAGGAACACAAAGTGGCTGGGCAGGGGGCTTCTGCAATGGTAGCTGTACTTCTGATGCCAGCAGCAAGTGATGCTTGCTGCGCGATATCAGAGAACAAGTGTCTAGGAATCAATACAAAAAAAAGATGCACAGTCTCTCCAAATGAAAGTTATAAGACCTAAGAAATATTAAAAAATATTTAAATAAATGGAGAGACAGATAATGTTTATGGATAGGAGAACTAAATATTGTGAAAATATAATCCTTCCTAAGTTGATCTTGGACTCAAAGATCTTAAGAAAGTATCTTGCTGAACTTAATTGGATAATTCAGAACTTATATGAAGGAATGAAAAAGCAGGATTAGGCACGTACTTCTGAAGAAAAAGAATGTGGAGAGGAACTGGCCTGTCCAGATGCCAGGACTTATTCTGAAGCTATGGTGATTAAGAGCATAGTTTTGGTGCAGTAAAATAAGGGCAATGAGACGATGACCATATGAGGGAACAGGAGAGATTAGGCTTCTCTCCCATAGACAGCAACAGATCAACTCCCCCTTGGTTATAGACTTTTAAAGTCAAGGCTTTAAAAGATCTTGGTAGAAAATGTAGTGAATATCTACTGAATCTTAGGGTAGAAGAATATTTCTTGTACAAGATATTGACAGCATTGCCTAGAAAATAAAATTTGGGTGTAATTAACGGTATTAAAATCAAGGATGGCTGGGTGTGGTGGCACATGCCTCCTACCTCAGCCTCAAACTCAGGAGGCTGAGGTAGGAGGAGCACAAGTTTCAGGCCAGCCTCACAAATTAGTGAGACTCTGTCTCAAAATAAAAAGGACTGGGGATGCAGCTCAGTGGTAGAGCACTTCTGATTTAATCCCCAGCTCTAAAAAAAAAAAAAAAAAAAAATCAAGATTTTATGGTCATAAAACACACGATAAAGAAGTGAAAAACAAATCACAACTTGGGAAGTGACTTTTGGAAAGGAGAGTGTATTAAAGATTAGTGTGATGACTAAAGAACTTCCAGAAGTCAGTAAGAAAGCACAAAGAATACAACAGAACACCAGATGTAAGACCCAAGCAGATATTTCCCAGAAGAGAAAACAAAATGCAGCTAATAAATGCAGTGGTGTACATTTTAGAGCTAACCAATCAACAGCAATCTAAGAGCAGCTGGAGTGTCAAGTGTCGGAAGGGTGCACAGGCTCTCTGGCATGCTGCTGGAAGAAGGGTCACTCGTGGTGACCTTGCTGGAAATGGCCTCAGCAAGCCCTTTCCTAGCAGGTTCAATCACAGGCCACACCAAAGAAAGGCCTACACATGGAGCAGGCCACAGACCTGGGGTACAGCAGTAGTACCCTCACAAGAGCAGCCCACACGCAGCATGGTGCCACCGTAGAGGAGCAGCTCCACCAACAGTACTGTCCCTTGGCGAACCACACAGCAGTCACCCTGCACAGCAGGCAGCTCTTAAATCAGATGGTTACTCAAGATAAAAACTAAGAAGCTTAGCATTTTCTTTAGAGATAAATAGCAGAAGAAACAGCCAAGGAATTAAGTTACTACTTCTGGAGAAGGGAGAAAGTACCTGTGTGTATTTCTACACCTAAGTGTAAATGTATTGTGTCATACATGCACCACTCGTATGTACACTTGTAGATACGTGTGTGCACACGCTTGATTCTACAAACAGCTGCTGAGCGTTCAGGCGGGGCTTCCAGGTAAAGGCATTTTGGCACTTTGGGGACATCAGCAATAGCAGACATCTATGTACAGCATACAGTACAGTCCAATCCCCCTTTCACAAAAAAGAGGGAAAACGAGGTGTGTCAAACAAAGGTGAAGCGGCCTGGGATGGACCTGCGGGTCTCCAGGTTCCTGGGCTGGACGCTTCCTGTCATGTCCCACCTGCAAAGGACAGAGTTTCCCCAAGGCCTGGGGAAGTCTGAGGGCTCAGCTCTGCTGTGACAGGTGGGACCATTCTTTATCAGTCTTGAGACTGGCTACACACCCCAGTGAGAAAGATGCCTTTGCACCTTGAAGCTAGCTAGAGCTCCTGCCGGTGCATAATAGCCTGCAGGGCCTAGATAGCGCACACTGGAGTGAGCATGTCCACATTCTGGTTCTGCTGGGTTAGATGGCTCTCTGTGGACCAA
Organism: Ictidomys tridecemlineatus; assembly: GCF_052094955.1. Taxonomy (NCBI): domain Eukaryota; kingdom Metazoa; phylum Chordata; class Mammalia; order Rodentia; family Sciuridae; genus Ictidomys; species Ictidomys tridecemlineatus. The sequence goes on from NC_135479.1 coordinate 94,644,188, forward strand.
GCCTAGCCTACTAACAGCCAGATGAATAAATAAATGCAGGCCAACATTAAGATGCCCAGTTCTAGCTTCACATGAAGCAGCCAGCGGAGATCTGTTGGCGGGATGAAGGCATGAACACTCTCATTTGCCTCCAGCTCTGGCTGCAGGTGGTAAATATATGTGGTGTTTACACAGGATACATTTGCCCAAAAGCAGACTGAGAGAAGCAGACACTGGGGGTGGGAGTCAGGGATCGCTGATGGGTCTTCAGTTTCTATCTTTCTTGGAAACATGTTCTAAAGCTTGCATCCCTTGGGACATCTGCATTTGGCATGATTTTGTTGATTGTCTACCTCTTTGTTAACTAGAGTAGACTATGGAGTGTCAACATGAACTTCCACTGCAAGCATCTTAGAAATACAGAATCTCAGGCTCCACTAAGACCTAATGAATCAGAGATGTCCCCCTGACACAGCCCCTGAGGATTCGTGGAGGGAGCCAACCGGAGTTGGAGAGGCTATGCCCTACAGCCCCATGTCCTGCATAAAGCTATAATCTACAGGCACTTTATTTAGAATTAAAAGTTATGCAAGTTACCAGTCATATCCTGAAATAAATTATGATAAGCAGGTAAGGATGGCGTAACAGAGGAACACTGCCTGGAGGACAGGCTGAGACGATGATGAACTGTGGATGATCAAAGCGGGAGCTGCAGGTCTGTCACCAGTGCTGGCTGCTATCACAGGTACTGGGTGGTTCTGGGTACCTTGGGGCTGCCTTCTGGGGAATCTGGTGTTCTGCCATTTATTGTCTTAGGCATTTACCAGCATGCCTAGAGTGTGGCTTGACCCCACATCAGTCTGCAAGGTCAGCACTGTCTACAGGAGTGAAATAGCAAACTCTGACCTCCTGCCACTGGGCAATACACCATGAGGAGCCACATCAAGAGTACCGACAAGCAGCTGGGGAAGGTCTGCCTAGTACCAAGGATGCTAGCACTGTGGGAAACAGCCACCCAGATGAGGGGCTTCTGCTGTTAATGGAGCTGGGCGGAGACTGCGGTCTGGATGGACCCACCCAGGGCACTCACCGGGAGGAGAGGCTGGGCTTGCCGCTCCTGCTGCAGCTGGTGTAAATTCCTGGGCCGTCATCGAAGCAGCTTCCGAGCGCCAGCTTCTGTCTGATAGACTCTCTCTCATTTTTCTGTGCCTGAAATTTCAAGAGAATAAAAGATGTTGATGAGCAGGCAGAGGCATCCCGAGCTCAAGCAGCCCAGTGTGCCAAGCTTCTCAGAACTGTGTTGCTAGAAGAGTAAGGGGCAGGGCTGCGACTCAGAACATATGAATTACCGGAAGCTGAAACCAAACCTCTGGCTCTAGGCTCCACTCTTCAGAGCCCTTTGTGGTCGCAGCCGGGAAGCAGGACCCTGCTGCTAAGTGTCCTTCACCGGGACAGAGCTGAGCACCTGGCTCTGTAACCTTTCTTCCCACCTGCTGGTGCAGGGCAAGCCGTGGAGATCAGCACACTCTCCTAAATTCAGTCACTTGATCTCCTCCTTTCTCCCATTCCCTTCAGCCCACATCTTCTAGGGCACAAGCATGGGTCAGCTCCTTGGCCAGTACCCACTGGCCTCATGAGCTGGTGATAGCCACAGCAAGGGGTAGCCCAGGCCAAGGCCAAGAAGCAAATGGTGCCCACCTACAGCATGCCCAGGTCCGGCTGGGGACCCTGGCCAGGTCTAGAGTTTGAGAAGCCCAAGAAGGAATGTGTGGGACAGCTGGAGACAAAGTGGCCAGTGTGCATGGGAGGAGCTGGTCAGTGCCGTTCTGTGACCTCTTGGATTTGTTTCTAGTATCAGCTTCCGTGTAAAACCTCACCTGGCCAACTTTCAACCCTTTAATAATGGGGAAGAAGAGTAGAAGTAGTCTCTTTAGTTTGAAAACTAGTGCGAAAGCAAACACAGTGTGGTAGAGACCCAGGCCAGGGATGAGACGGGGTTCTGTTCTGGATGGGGATGGTGTCCTAAGCAGGAGCTCAAGGCTACCTGAGCAACTCCTATTAAAACATTCAGTAAGGGAGCCCGGAAGGTGAGACAGGGGGATGCTTGAGGGAGCCTGGAAAATGACTGGGTTCACCAAGGGAGATAGTCAGGCAGCAAGGGCACTGTCCCAGGTGGTCACTGGTCACACGTGGCCATCTGCATTTAAATCTAATGGTCAATCAATGACAATTAAATCCAGATCCTTAGTCAACATGGCCTCATTTTAAGAGCTCAGCGGTCATTGGAGCTGGTGGGCCTGATACTGGACAGCACAGAGAGAAACACGATAGTGTGGTCCCTTGGGGACAAGGTTCCCAAGCTCCAGCTCCGACAGCTGGGCCATTCATCCTACAGGCCTCTAATCCAGGTCCCCAGCTCTAGCTCCAAGGGTCAGTGGGCTTGAGGACTGGCTCAGAGAAGGCTCACCTCTCCTTTGCTTCTCTCCAGCACTATCCAGTCCTGGGCCCCAATGCATTGTGCTTAGCTGCCCTGCTTAGCATGCTCTAAAGACTCATGGTTGGTGAGAATACCTGTGTGTGCAGACGGCCGCGTAACCCAGGAGCGCTTGGGTGTGTGGAACTAGAGGGAATGGCTACTATACAGATTGCTCCCAAATGTGATTCACCTTGTTTGCTGAGCAGGATGGATCTGGGCCCTGGAAAGTGACCTAAGGATGCAAAGGGAAGCAAGATGCCTTCCATCCCAGTGGCCACTTGCCATTTACTGCTGGGAAACCTAGTTAAAGCAAAGCACCTTCTGAGCACATAGCACTGGCCCTGGAGACGATGCTTCCCAAGAGAAACAACACAGCATCTTCGTCAAATACAAACTACCTTCAGTAGCCTATTTCTCAATATCTATAGCAAAGAGACCCTCACACCATGTCCTTACCATCAGGAAACTACAGAGCAGAGCTGAATACCCAAACACGTGAGATCAGGGGTAACCTGAGCAGAAGTCCACGTCACCATGCTAGGGGCCAACTCTGGCCCAGGCTGAGAGGCTTTGCTTCAGAGAGCATCTACCCACTGTACCTGTGTGTCTGTCTCTGTGGCTCACTTGGCCACTGAGCTACAGACACCGAGAGGCCCCAGTGCATTGTGCTTAGCCGCCCTTGAGCACTGATGGCTTGGAGAAGACTGTTAAGCACTCTCTTTCCACCTCTCTCTGGATCCCACCAAACAAATCACATATGGAGAATATAAATGTGACCCATGATACTATCACTTAGAGACAGATTGTGGCTAACATTTTGGTATTTCCTCCGATGTTTTATCTTACGTGCTCATTTTTTCTACTTTATAAAGTTGAGATCACACTGTTGATTGTATCTGGAGGGTATCCCTGATACCACTTCATATTCTTTAAAGACACAGTTCTTAAGGACCACACTCACTCCCTGCTATGACGTCTCCTCCACAGCCAGCCATCCGAGCGTGTAGAATGAACAACAGTGGGAAAGCAAGTAGCTTCACACTGGTTCCTGACACATGCCTGGAGGCTTCACGGGGACAAGCCCTGGAAGTGACTTGTCAGGTTAGCTGCATGTGAGCATGTGAGGAGTCCATCAGGCTGCTCTGGAGAAAGGCTGTTCCATTCTGGTAGCGTGAGGGGCTGCTGGCCACACACGGGCTCCCACCAAGCGCGTGGAGAATGCTGCTGCTTCTCATCTGATGGGCACAGGGAGGTGTGCTTTTTTACTTTACTTTCCTGGATTCATTATCAACAGTAAATTCCTAAGTGTTTTACCTCCTCTACTTTCTGTTCTCTGAGTTACTTACTCCTGACTTTGCTTAGATTTCCACAAGGTCTGAGAGCATGAAGTCTTCTGTATTAAGGGTGCATGTCCTTTGAGTTGACTGTCGGTGTTCTGTGGTCATGAGGATGGCTTGCTTCCTCCGTGACGTCACGGATGTCCTGTCAGTTACCAGTTAGTTACCAGTTACCAGACCTCACTGCACTGCAGGGCTGAGGAGGACCAGGAGTATCCGTGACGAGCTGCAGCAGTAGCAGCTTTGTGACTTGTCCCACAACTTCTGCTTTCAAGTCTCAGAGTCTGAGGATGGCGAAGGGTAGTGTCATGCTAGGCAGAAGGGGCAGGGTTCAATAACTATGATCCAGTTGAACAGTAAAGTGCAGTTTTTTTCTTCAGATTCAACAGGTGGAACCTCATCTTGCAGTTGCACGCGCATGGATGTGTGTGTTGGATGTGTGTGATCCTGTGTGTGGTTTCAAGACCCGTTGCTCTCTAGGGAACTACCCCTGCAGGGCAGCTCTGTCTTCTATCCCAAAGCCCAGAGGTGCTTCAGGGGAGGAAGAGGTAGCCACAGGAAAAGGGAGAGACTGATTCAAAACAACAGTTTGGATGTACCCAGGGCAAGCACTGCCAAGTTCACTCCTAAAACAGCCTTCAGGAATAGCCACAAGAAACAACAGAGAAACACATAGATTGACAGGGCACCAAGCAGCCAAAAGGCACCCAAGGAATAGTGGCTCCTTACTGTGAGGCAAAATACCATGCAGGACCCAGGGAGAGTAAAAGTGCTAAGAAAGGGGGCCTTGTCCCCCACTGCGTTCTGTCCTTCCTCTCCCTGCTGCCACCTGGGCTGAGGAGAAAGCTCAAGGTGACCCTCAAGGGGGCCTGTAAGCCAGAGCTCAGGACAGACCAGAGGACAGAGACCCAGCCTTCCCAGGGCACTCCCTTCTACCACAGCTGCCCAAACCTGGGAAGAACACAGGGGTGTTTAGTAAAGAAATAATGGCAAAATGTTCGCTTGGGTAGATACTGTCCAGCTCCAATCCAGTACGTCCCCAAGCCCTTCCCCATGCTGTCTTCAGGACACAGTGTGTGCCTATCCTTACCCACCAGCATCATCCTCTGTCCCTCCCAGGTCCCGCTGATATGCATTGAAAGTGACAAATGGAGAAATGGGCATTTTCTGTACTTCCATGGCTTATTTGATATACGTGCTTTTGGGGGTGGGGGCATGTGGGGGTCCTCTAGGGTTCTCAGGAACACACTGCAAACTAATATCCTCAGCCCAAACCTAAAGCGACTAGGTGCTCAGGACACGAGCCACAGCACTTCCTGCTGAACCCTGCAAATAGGATACAGCTGGAAAAAGGCCGTTGCACCCAGAGCAAGGGCTCCTTAAACTCCACGAGAGTGGGCGCAGGAGAATCAGGGAGCCTGGGCAGAGCAGCCCCGGAATACAAGCTGACGTCATGTTTGGAGCAGGGATGGTCCAGGCGGGCCCTGGGAGAAGGAAGTCCTCCCCCACCTCCTGTTTTCCACCGCTTCCCTGGTCCAGCTTCCTGCTCCCAGTCCATCTGCTCCCTGCTTCCGCCCGCTCACCATGGGAACGGAAGCCCTCCTTCTTATTGGATGCACTGTTTCATGAAGCTGCCTCTGCACTGGATTCACTGTGCGCCCCCACGCATGCACTTCCTGCCCGCTTTTCTGCACAGCTAAGTTGAACCCCAGTTCAGTGACTTGAAGGTGAGTATGAGCATCTCGTCAAGGTGCAGAGTCCGGCTCAGAGTCTGGCTTAGTCTGACTAAACTCATATTAGTCAGGGGCATGCCTAATATGAGTTTAGACAGAATCTTTGCAGGACCTCGTGTATGCACCACCACAGATCCGGGCATCTGCAGGGCATCCTGGAACTAACATCCCTGGATACCACCCCTGGCAGAAGAGCTTCCTAAGGACAGTGGGTTGCACTGGCCCAGGAGCCACAAATACAGCAGTCCCCCATGGCCTGGAAAGGACCTCGGCGGCTGGGACTTCTGCCTTCAGGTAGAGAAGGGGACGCATACACGCCCAGGCCTTCTCCGCCACACTTTTCTTACAGCCTCAGTTCTCAAACTTGACTGCACACCAATCATCAGAGGGCTCATAAAGCACAGGCATTCTGCTTGAGAAGGTCCACATTCTGCTTGAGGAGTGTGCATTCCTCACACTCCCCGGGCTGCCCGCACAGCTCTTCAGGCACAGAGTGGGTTTCTCTTTACTGAGCAGCGTCTGCTCTGCCTAGTGTTTGCCTGGAGCTGGGTGGAGCGGGTGAAGCTCATTCGTAGCAGTCTGACCTCTGCCAAGGCCTTGCGGGATGTCTGTTTTGAAGCAAGGGTTGATCCCCTGGCCTCAGTGCAATCTACTGCCTGGTGACATGTGCATCATTGCCATTAGCAGCATCCACCAGGGATGCAGCGGGCACTCTGGAGCTCCCTGTGGAAAAGCGCTCCTCCCTTAGCAAGAGGAGCCACTCCTGCCTCCTGGCCCAAGAGACTGCCTTCTTCCATCCATGACCAGCCGTATCCTGGAGCAGGAGAGTCTGAGGCTTCCAAACATCAGGAACCAGGAGAACAGAAGTCAGTGTTCACAAGGCAGATTTTTCTCCCTTTCTATGAGAAAGCAAAGAGAAACCCAAATATATATGGATGCTGCTTTCTAACTTTTCTCATGCAGATGAACCATAGGTTCATCCTGAGAGTAAACTTGAAAACAGCATACTGCAGGCTCCAGGAAGGTCCTGATACAAGTTCCCGGGTGACACTGAGATCTCTGATGTCTGCACCCTTTCACTAATCTCCCCACAGGTGTCGGCCTGGGCTGGCCACGGTGCTGAGCCTTCAGAGGCTATTTGCTCAGGACCAGCAGTTGTGTCCAGGAGGGCCACCCAGGGGCAGGCCTCGGGCTCACCACTCCACCTGAGAAGGGACTGGGGAGCCAGTTCAGAGGATGGATTCGTGTTTCCAGTGGCCAACCGTGAAGAGTGGGCCCGGGGTCCTCTGTGCTCTCCCATCCCATGAGGGGATGACACAAGCAGGAGTGATGCCGTGTGTCCCCAGCACTGGCCTCTAACTGTGGAGGACTGGGGCAAGGTCTTGACAATACCAGGTTAATGCTCAGTAGCCACTGGGCAGGGGAACTTCAGTAAAGGTGAAGGACCCCTGTGGTGGATGTGCATGGACATCAAGTCCTGAGGGGTGTTGAAACCAGGTGTCTTGTTGTCCTGTGAACAGCTCGCCCCAATGCCCAGAACTGCTGGGAACAGCCGTCACGCCCCTCTGGCTCCTGAGGGAGATGGCCTGAGGAGGTTGAGGAACCAGGGGCAGTGTATCTGCGGCTCTATTTTTACTAGGTGTCACTTTTAAAGCCTGTAAGCCCATCATGGACACTTGGTGTCACTGCCAGAAACACAAGGGCCCCAGACACGGACCACGTGCTTGGCCACAGGGAAGCCAGTGTCCTTCATCTCCCACCTCTGGATGCACTTGGGATCTAGGAGAGCCGGACAGCCGTGTGACAGGAAGAGACAAGGTGGCTGGCACAGCGGCAGGGCCAGGCGCAGAGCTGGGGAGGCTCAGGGGACCACAGACACCAGCTCAAGTCACAGAAACTCGCTGAGCCTGCTTCTTTTTTCAGAAAGGGATAGTCCATATCTTTCAGCTGCTCTAATGATTAAATGAAATACCAGACAGAGAGCGCCTGGCACAGAGGAACTTCCTCCGCAGGAGCCGGTGCTGTGTGCCGAGGGAGGGTGAGCAGAGGGAAGGCGAGAATGGATGGCCAGAAGCAACTAGAGAGGCTGTCAGAGGCCAGCGGGAGGGACAGAGGCTGAGCAGGGTGTGAAGGGTGCAGCCCAACCTGTGGGTATACCAAACCCATGACAGCGTGTACTCCAAAATGATGAACTCCAACTCAGTTAAAACAAGAAGCCACCTGGGTACATAAGAACAGGACAGCTGGAAGCCTGAGGAAACTGGGTAACGAGGAGGCAGACAGGCCAGGAAAGGCTGGCAGGATCAGGTGCAACCTGTGCGTGGATAACACGGACAGACTTAAGTCCCGTAACCTGGACCAACCCATCCCTGACACTGGCTCACTGGGGTGAGGGGGTGAGATAGTGGCGAAAGCCCTGATCTTTATGCATCCCTAGCAGGACTCTGCTGTCCTGGAGAGGAGATCGCCTGGGCAGGAAGGTGCCAAGAGGCCCCAGGTGTGGCACCTTTATGGGGTCCCTGGACAGGAAGGCTGGGGCTGAAGGGCTGGGAGCCGCTCCTCCTTGGGGACTGTGTGGGGAGGGCCATGCTACGCAGGAACAGCAGCTGGTGCTCTGCTCCTGTTCACTGCAGTTTATTGCAAGCAGTTACTGCCATCCACCTTTGAAAAAAACATGAGGCGCAGCTGCGCTTCAGTTTAAATATTGTTCCTTCCAGCCTTTTAGTTTCTTCACGGGGTCCTCCCTCGTCTTTCACTGTAATTGGATGTATGACACTGGAGACAGCACCCCTGAGGGGCAGAGCCAGGCGGCTGGCTTGCCAGGCCCGGCTGCATGCCTCCCCTGCTCTCGGCACAGAGATCTGGGCCGGGCAGAGGCCAGCCTTCCACCACTCGCTGAACTACATGTCCCCGACTTCCTCTTTCTCTCTCCACTCGTGAAACCGGCATGTCCCCCACTCTGAAAAGCCTGTTGTGGTGCGTGCTGACCCTGAACTCCTCCAGCACCGTTAGCTCCTGGAGGAAAGGCCCAGCCTCCTGCTCCTGACCCTGCAGGATTCCAGGCCCCAGGGAGGTTCTCATAAACCACAGACAGTGGCCTGAACCAAAAGGGAGGGTGCCTTGGGGCCAGTTATGGCTCTCCACCAGGGAACAGGAAGGCGAGGGGGGCTTAACATGCACTTCAAATGTGCCAAGGCCTGTGTCGTCCCTCGTAAGTAAGCACTAGGACCCGTCTTCTGCTGCAGGAACCAGAGGTCCCTCATGAAACCTCTTCCTCACACGCAGGACCTTCCCCGAGGAAAAGGAACGGAGGCTCATCTCTTCCTTCCTCCACTTGGTGGAATCTAATTTTAGTCATCGGAAAGTGACCTTCCCCTGAAGGCTGTTTGTCTGACTTTAAAACAAACCTGCAAAATAATCCCCACACGCATGGTATTTATTAGTGAAATGGTTCAGGGAATTCTGAGATGCCTGGCAGGGAGTGGCCTCAAGGTGGGGTGACAGCACCACGGGGCACAAAGAGGAAAGCAATGGAACTAATGCTGTTAATACAAACATCTATCTGTACCCACACTTTACACATACACGATATATTTCTATGGTGGAGAGTGAGTGTAACTTCTGAATAACACATGTGTGAGAGAGGTGTGCACTCATACGTTCTACTGACGGGTGCGTGGTCACAAGGCCTGCAGACCCTGGCTTTATGGAATCTAATTTTATTTTCTACGTAGACAAAGAGCAAAAACACCAAAGGAAAAACTTAGGAAAGGAAGATTCCAGTTGGGGAAGGTGATTTGTATGTCAGGTAACTCTTTCCTAATCTTAACATTTTTTTTTTCCTAAAAAGCCCAAGTTGCCCTGTTCACTAGAAGCTCTTGATGAAATCACCCCCCCCCCATCGTGTTTCCTCCCAAGCACAAAGAAGCCTTCTTGTAACCACAACTGCAGGAACCCTGAAGCACTTGCCTGCGGAAAGCAGCAGAAGGCGGAAATGACCGAGTGGCCCTGGAGTCCAGGGTGGGGTTCTGCAGCCTGAGGACCCAACACACGCTCAAAAGCTTCCCCTGGTGACCCTGCCCACCAGGCACCCTTGTGGAGGAGCCTGTGGGCCTTCTGCTGCCCCCGCAAAGTGGGCTGCCCAGTGTAACTGCACTTCACTCAGGTTTCTGCGCCTGCTTGTGGCTTGGGCTGGCTGATTAGGGCTGCCGTCTGGCACAGCCCTCTCACCACAGTCATCTGTGTTCTCCCCAGTCTTAGTGGATGCCACTGCAGTGCTAGGGCCCATCCTGGAGGGTCAGCATGGACCATCTTTCATTCCTCCTCAGGGAGAATCGCCCTGCACTTTCCTAGGAACAGGCTCACAAAGGCAACTTGGCCAGTTCTCTGGGACTGAGAACAGAAAGAGCAGAGAACTCCCACCTGCTCCAGGGGTAAGTGATCTGACCCGCCGAGAGCCCAAGTGTCCTCTGCACACCACGTCCGGGGCAGGGGACAGCTGAGCAGGGCTGGGGCACCAGAACTCTGCAGACAGAGCACCCCACACCCCCTCCTTTCCTGAGGATCCCAGGCGATAGCAAATGCACAGAGCAGCATGTCAGGCCACCCACACGTCCCCTATATGTGTCCCCTCAAGGAAGGAACATGCAGCGGTCACGCTCTGAGATAAAGCACATCCGTTAAGGAGCTCAGCACGCAGAATCTCCCACGCAAGGTAGCAGCTGCCGGGCTTGATGTCACTACACACAGGGGCCTAGGTGACAGAAGCACTCTAAGAGAACAGCTAATGATATTTTTGGTCAAATTAAAAATTCAGCAGTACTTTTTATGTGCTATCAGGCTACATATGAACACTTGCCTAAGAGAAGAAATCATCATTTCTTGGTCCCTGAGGGCAGGGCCCCTATTCTTCACCCCATGCTACACGACTCTATCAAATCCTAGGAGGGAAGGACTCGGTGTGTGTTTGGCCTTCTGCGGACAGAAAGTATATACTTGTAGTTCAATTTCATGACCTCAGCCATGTAACTAAAGCTATTTTTAGTTGAGCCTGTTATTACTAGACAATTACCATCCACAACATTCCCAAAATACGTTTACCAACTTTCAAAAGACAAGACAAGCAAAGAATGAACAGATAGTGTATCAATTTTTACAAAACCCCAAACTTTTCTTTATAATAAAACTATGTTTTTCATTCTTAAAAATATCAAACTTTGATAGGTTAACCATTCCAGTAAGTATTTATTTTAAGTGAACTGTCAATATACGTCATTATTTAAAAAAAAAAAAAATCTTGCTTTACACAAAAGACCCGCCTAGCCCTGAAATGCACAATAGGATCTTTTCAAGTCCACAATAAGGGCACGTATATTTTAGTCACCGCTATAACATATTAATGAACAGAAGGTGGGAGAAGCAGAAGGAAGCCCTCTCTTGGCTTAATGTATTTGAGTCTGTGCATTTAGTTTTCCTGGCTATATTGTGGCAGCCGCCTGGAGAGGAATTTGGCTACTCCTCAAGGGCGCTCCTTCCCCCAGTTAGAAAAATGGTCCAATTGTTTATAAACAAAAGCGCTCGCCCTTACCTTTTTGTAATTCCCCTCCACGTCCAGAGGGCATTCTTGGCTGATGACGTCATCTATCCCATCACTGTACAGATTCATCCTTAACTCCTCAGGATCTCACTTAAGAACAGCCTCCCACGAATCCCGACAGGGACAGGCTCGAGTGCCACTTGCCAGGCCCCTGGCGACTGCTCATGCTGGCACGAAGTGTGGCAGCGAGCGTCTCTGCAGGCTGTCCTGCCCTTGCCCCTTGGTCCCACAGACACGCCCCACTGACCCGGGCTGGGTTCTGCCTCTGCACCGGGGCAGCTGCCTTGCTGGGGCTCCCTGCTCCTGACAAGGCTTCCCACCATCTGCGGCCACCTTCCCCAAGTGCCCCTGCTGAGCCCCCTTCCCAGCACCTTTCCAGTTTCCAGCAAGGGAAGAGGGTCACTCCATGCCGCAGCCCCAGCCCGGTGTAAACTGGAGCTCTGGAAGGCAAGCTAGCACTCCTGCTCTGAGTGGGGTGGGTTGTGGGATAAAAATAGATGCACAAACTCCCAGCTGCTCAGACTTCCCTGGTTGAGTGGCAAGACGGGTGTCCCACAACAGAACAGCAGCCGCGTCGTCCAACGGCTGACCAGTGAGACAGGGTCTGCTTCTCTTTTTGTTTGTCCTTTCCCCGTAACTGACCTATCGTCACATCAGATGCAAAAGTTTCATTTTCTGGTAGGAGCCCCAGCACAAAACCCAAATTGATTCCAACACAGAGAAGGACCCCTCTGTCCCAGGAACAGCGCTTTGTTCTACTAACACAGGCAAGAGAAAAAGACCCCTCGACTTTTCTTTAAACTTCAGCCAGTGGCGGCCCTTCCCACAAAAGCAAAAGCCTCCTTTCTGGTCTCTCCCTACCCTTTTCCCAGGGCTTCTGTTTTGTTCATGGGCTTCACATACAGCAAGGAGGGAGAAAGGCCCACAGCTGGAGGATGTTTTGACGCACCAAGCAGACAAACAGAAGCGCGCCCACGCCACGCATGCATGCATGCACACACACACACACACACACACACACACACATGCACACACGCACACACGCTCATCTCCATCAATCACTACTGCCACAGGCTAAAAATAATACCTCTTCCCTGCTTTAGAAAAAAGTCTGCAGGAGAAACAGGGCAGGGAAAGAATTCAGAAGCCTCCACTTAGCAACACCCCGACATGCTCACACAGAAAGCAGCAGAGGTACAAGGCAATCACTTTTCCAAACTGGATTCTCTTGCTTTTGCAGTGCTGGGGATGGAATCCCGGGCTTGGTACATGCTAGGCAAGAGCTCTGCCACTGATCCCACGCCAGCCCCACTGACATGGCTCCTGAGCAGCTGCAACTTACTAAGGACAGAGTTTTAAGAGCACAAGAGTAAAGGTGCCGCAGGGCCACCTTTTCTGTCAGAGCTGCTAATAAACGCGCCCACCTTCCACGATCTATGTATCTTTCCATAAGTTTTCTTGATTTCAGTTTGTGTAAGTCTCATGGCATGACCACGACCCGCTGTGGTTTACAGCAGCCCTGCTTTACTCAGCAGACACTCTTCTCTGCAGCTCTGATCCAAAGCTAACCTCCCTTCCTGTCTCCCAGTTCCCTTCAAACAGGACCACAGTCAAGCCCAGCTCACTGGAGTCCCTCACCTCTGTCATTTGAGACCACAGCAAAGTGCCCCTCATCTAAGTGTTGGATGTGACACCTCAACTGGGCAGAAAGATTGGGTGTTCCAACCAAGCGCCAAGGTTATGTCTCTGTACAGCAAAAGGATGGAGTAAAACTTGGTAAAATTCAGTCTATCAAGAAGAGCAGCGTGGGGTGAGCGCCTTCCCTACTGGCCGCAGGTGGTTTGAAGGAGTGTTCTCCACAAGTGCCCATGGAAGCCGGGTGCCCCTCATTTCTGCCATTTGCTCATGCTGTGCCTTGCACTGGGTGTCCTGTCCATCCTGGCACCTAGAGCATTTGAAGTGCTGGCTGAGGGGCAGGTGCTCACACTGCAGGGATGGCAGCACAGCTCCACAGGCAAAGCTCGGCCTGAGCTCTCACTGGGCTCAGACAGCAGCTGGGATCCTTGGGCCAAGAGCAGCAGCACCCACAGGAAACCCTACTCAGTCTACCGACACAGGCCCCATGGGTGAGGCAGGGTTCCTGGGCATTTGAGCAAGGCTTGTGTCATCAGAAGCTCTGTCTGCTGTAACGGGGTGCAAAAGAAGGACATCTGTGTACTGGAGGGCAATCTGACCTGATGAGAGTACAGGGCTTCCGCAGGAGGTGGCTCTGGGTCTAGAAGCAGCAAGAGCCTGAGTAGGCGGCAGAAGGTGGGAGGCTTCCTGGCAGAGGCATCCATCCAGGAATGGAACCCCAGCAACCAAGGCGCCAGAGCCAGGGCTACAGGGCCCAGACCCTGGAGAGGCCTGAGGTCCAACAGAAGGGTCTGGAGTTAACCCTAGGAACACTGTGTATGCTTCTCCCCACACAGAACTGCTGGAGGAGGGAAGTGTGCCTGGGAGCTTTTAAGCCAAAAGGGACCCTTTGACCCAGACTTGTGCTTGCAAGTCAACAATACTTCCAAGCTGTCTCTCAGAGGTCACTTACAGGAATCTGGCCTTTCGAAGGCTGCCAGGCTTTGAGGTTGTGGGCAAGGCTCTTCTCTGAAGAGACCAGAAAATGGAAGACAACAACTCTGTCTTCTAACAGGGCTTCAGCCAAAATGCCAGCATGGGCCTAGTGCCTGATACCAAGTGGCTCTGTGAGGGAGAATCCACAACGGCAGAGCAACACGAGAGTCTTCACGGGCAGCAGAACCACAAACCTGCACCAGCCCCCCATCTCTTCTCTCCTACTCACAGGGGTCAGGGCACAGCGTGTCCAAACACGCTCACACGGGGTTGTCCAGCTCTTGTGAGTGGCAAAACCCCCTTTCTAGTGGCAAAACCCCCGCTTTCTTCCAAGTCATCTCCTTGGAAGAGAAATGTACAAGGACTGACTGTATTTCCACATACTGGCAAGAAGCAATTGGGAAATGGTGGTACAGGGCTTGAGGGTGCCCCAGACACCCCTGGATGTGCCTGTTATTCATAACTGCCTTGCTGGTACAGAAAGGTACTCTGCCAGGGGACCTGCCAACCCTCCCAGGATGATACAGGTGGAAAAACTCACAAGAAAAGGGGATAACTGTCCCCATGCCACCCAGGGAAAAAGTGCAGCTGATGGTGGGGGAGGCATGAGGTGAGAAACCTCAGAGCTACCCATGTCTGCAAAGCCTCCTTCCTGGGCAGTGTCATTGCCCAGGCAGGCACACCCATCCTTGACATAAAATCCCTGAGAAGCAGAGAGGACAAAGAGGAAGGTCCCTGACCTCAGGGAGCTTACACAGAGCCAGGAAGGCAGAATCAGGCAGTCAAATAAAATATGCTACAGGTTAGGTGATGATAAATGGATGTGTGAGAGCAAGGCCAAGACAGAACTGCGGAGCTGGAGGTTCACAGAGGAAGTCCAGAGACCGCCTCCCCAAGAAGTGGCACTGGAGTCAGGCCTGGAGACAGGGGTGGGACTGCCAGGCTAAACACAGGACGGCCAGCTGAATGACGGACGAGCTTCAGGACTAGTATATGCCAACACTGCAGGTGATCTGCTGCATCGGTGGCCCTGTACCGGCACACAGGGCAGAAGGCTCAGGGAAGGCAGGGCTGACTCCAAAGGCAAGCAAGCTGAGCAGGTGCTCAGAGATAGTCCCTGCAGCCCTGTGAAGGTCGGGGCTTGTACTCCAAGTAGGACAACAAACTTTTGAAAAATTATGCTACATGCAACATGATCCGACTTAGGTTTTAAAGGCTTATTCTGGTATTGTGTTGAAAATACATTCAGGGGAGGGGGACAAGGCAGGGCAGTGGGCGCAAGGGGGTGATGGCAGTAATAAGGTTACACCTCTATACATATGTGCCGAAATGTGCATGTAATTGGGGGAGAATGCTCGCTGAAGCCCCATTCAGGGACTCTCCATCAAAGATTTCTCCAGAAATCTTCTAGTATGTATCACTTATGGAAGGAAAGGAATCAGTTCTCCAAATAAATTTTATTAACTCATGAGAAAGGCTGAACTAAGGAATTTGCCTTAAGCCCTGCATTATCATGCTTCAAAGATAAAGGAAACCCTCATCCCAGAAGGGGAAGTTTCTGAAAAATTTCAAGCTGTCCCTATCACCAGAGAGTGAGACCAGATGGAGCTGAGGACTAGGGAAACCATCTTTGCTGATCCAGTTGCTTGGGTCAGCGGGGCTCTAAACCTGGGACTTCTGGCTGGATGGGGACTTGGCTTCAAGGTTAATGCTTTTGCTTTCGCAGAGCAGGGTATCATGGAGGGCTTTTCAAAAGCACACACACACCCAGCCATCTGCTGCAACCCCATGGTGATACAGTCTATTCACTACCGTCACCCCCCCAAAACCACTCAACTCTCCTACAGCAATAAACACTTGAAACTACCAAACACACCATGTCTTTGCCACACACTGCAGGTCATATGTAACAAAACCAATGTGTCTTCCTTTGGAAGAGCAGTAGGCTAACATAACCCTCTCCAGATGACATTGCTGACACTTGACCAATGCTCCACCCTACAAAAACAATAATTTCACTTTCAGCTCATTGAAAAGATACTCAGGGAATAATCTTATATTAGCTTGGTCTGCAAAACATAAATTGTATCCCTTCTCTGAAAACTCAGAAGAAAAGAGATTTTAGTTGTTACAGCAATTTAATAATGAGCAACAGCAGCCACACATCTGCTGCTGGACGAGGTTCTATGTGGGAACCAGGCCTCGGATCCTCCAGAGCTAGACTATATCTGTGTGGAGTGGGGGCTATTTTCTCAACATCTCTGCCCCGTTGGCATGGAAAAGAATTTCTGTGAACCACAAATCTTGAGTCCCTAAGTGTCCTATAAAACGAAGATACTATAAAACAAGCTAATAATTATAAAATTTCAATTATTAGGCAGAGAAAGAGTAAGTGAGTATGTTTTATAGGCATGCTTTACTCAGGAACCTGGCCTAAGGCAATCTGGCCAGTGTTCTGTTCTGCCAGCATAGGTTTACCACTGCGAAATCTGACCTCATGAGAAACACCTGCCTGTCTCAGGTGACCCACCTCACACAGAGAAGAGGCCTTGCTGGGCAAGGCACTGGTCTCTAGAGCTTCTGAACTTGATCAACAGAGTGATGGCCAGCAGTGACTCCCCAGGACCTGGCCTGATTTCCTGTGGCTGGAAAGATCAGTTTCTCTGAGACATCTTTTCTGTTTACAGCAAGCACACTTTTGATGCTGCCCCCACAGTCCACCTTGCAGAAGGGAGAAGCCTGAGCTGCCCCTGGAAACTGTCTTGGTGTTTAATTCATAACTCCAGACAGCAGATCAGCAGGAAAGAGTAATCGGCATTGTTTAAGATTTTTCTACGTGTAGTTTTAATGCGCAGCGCACCCTGATTCCCACTAACCATTTAGTCCAGTGCACTGGTAAAAATAAGTTCGTAAACACACAAGTACCCAAAACGCCAAGCGCTTGCTGGCTAATTTTTTTTTTTTAATTTCTAAGATCAATTATTGACTTTCTATTTGCGTAATTTTCTTAAGAGAAAATTCTAAAAATTTGAGGAGGTGAAATTCACGTCCTACCTAATAAGCAAAATCACATTCTTCAATGTTACCGATGTGAAATTCGAACCCGATCTCCCTCTAAATCCCCTTAAATGCAATCGCAGCTCAAAGCTGGGGGCCCTTCTTATTTGCACAGGCAGAACGTGCGCAGCATCAACACCTCAGAGGATGGATTCACCGAGCTTCTTCGCAGGCCAAGGCAGCAGAGCTATCTGCCCATCCCTCCCCGGGAAACCCCCACTGCGATTCAGATGCTGCCCGCGATGGAGGCCCAGCCAGCGGAGGATGGCCAGCCCCGAATCCGAGCAGAGGCACCTGCTGCGCGGGAGGCTGAAGGAGGCCTCTGCAGAGGCCCAGTCCTCGGCAGGGCTCGCGCTCACCTGGTACGCGCAGCTCTCCTGATGGACCATCTCGGCGCATCCTAGGGCACAGCCCCACAGCAGCGCAGCGCGGCGAGGCTGCGGGCAGGCGTGGGGCAGCGCGGGCAGCGCCCGGGAAGATGGATGCTGCCGCTGAGCAACCTGCGCAGCCGCCCAGTGCGGGCGGGGCTGGAGGGAGGGCGGGCACAGCCCCGCGCCACCAGCCAATGGCACCGCGGCACCGAGGGCCGCCGGGCCGCGCGACCCGCGGGTGCCGGCGAAGGCGGTGACCGAGTGGGCAGGCCCGGCCGCGCCGAAGGCCTGGCCGCGGGAGGGGCGGCGGCCGATGGTTCGCGGGGAGCCGGGGCCTGCGCGCCCTCCCGCTGCCGCCCCTCCAAGGCAGGAGAGCTGGAACTTTCAACAGGCTAAAGGACCCGAGAGCGGCGCTTTCCGTGTTGGGTTCTGAATTATTCGTCAACTTTGCAACTAAAGGGAGGGCCTTCGCTCTTCAAAACACTGTATTTTGTGACGTTTTGGAGTCTCCATTTATTTTCGACTTTCTGCTTTTAAGGCAAATAGAAATAAGATGGAATAATTCCCCCCTTTTTAGGGAAAGAGCTTATTAAAATATTAGTATAATTTATTCATTTCATGCAGGTGTTTGCTGCTAAAAGGCTTGGTACATATGTATCTCCCAGTCTGTGACTCTAACCTGGACACTCCAGATGCAGCAGTAGGGCCCTAGAAGCCCACCACTCCACCAGTAGGTCAGCTCTGGACTTGCAGACCATAATAAAAGAACATCAGTGGGCCACCTGTGTCTGGGAAAACCCCCAGGGGGCCAATTTCTGAGTGACTTCAAGGGCCCTGCTAGGCCTTTAGGAAATGCAAATTCTTCACCACAACTTAATGACAGAAAATTAAGGGAGAAAAATTTCCTCATCCACATTCCTTAGTCGCCACAGGTGACTCTTAATTTCCCTGAGCACATAAGTGACACTCAATAAAAAAAGTGACTGAATTTTAAGTCACCAAATTAAACAAATCAGAAGGTCAGAAGAGCTATTATTTTAAGCCACTTTAATACCCTTCCATCCCCTCAAAAGCTCTTCCTCACAACTAGTAACCAGTCTCCATTGTGCTACTGATAGGGAAAACAGCCCCAGTTTGCCCAAGACTCAAAGCCAATGTTTTAAGTTCCCACAGGAGCACTCTTCTGAGAAATCCTGAGTTTGTTAGGGAGGTTTAGTAGTGGTTCTAAAATTTTCTAACAACAGTTGTTTCTTGGAAAGAGGAAAAACTCTATTTTTATAAGTACTTTTAACTTTTGTAATTTGAGGCTCAAACAAGAGAAAAGTTCAACCCATTAATTCCACTCCACTATTGTGCATGCTGCCTACTCCTGTGGGCTTTCCCGGAGGTGGTGGGAGAGGTGGCTGCAACACCAGGGCCTAGGGGAAGGACAGGCCTGCGGGAAGCCCCCAGCCTCCTCCCTGGGGCCCAGATAGAGGCAGGCCACATACAAGGCACCGAACCACAGTGACAGCTTGGTACATGAAGCAGAAGCCAGGGTAGGCGCTGAGCCTTGGGCAGTGAGGGGTGCAGAAAGAGGACAGAAGCATCCCAGAGGAAGGAGCCAACACACCCCACCCCAAGCGCCATCCTGCCACTGGGCCATCCACACGGCTGAGATAGACTCCCGTGTGCAGATCTTGGCCATTCAAGCAACATCAGCAAAGGTGCTGGGTCCTGGGTACAGCAAGGGAGGTGGGCCAAGGGAAGGAGCCTGGAGCATAACAGGTGGGCTGGGTCAGCAGGCTCCTCCTGGGGACAGCGCTGCCTTCAAAGATGCCAGTGTTTCACATGCCAACTTCTCCAAATCCGGGAACCTCTGGGCTCAGCAGCATGCTCCCAAGGGACGGCCGCTTGCTGGTCTCTGCTCTCTTCTGGAAACACCAAGGGGCTAGATATATTACATAAGCTCCTGCAGACATTTATCATGTGTGGTTAAAAAAGTCCACACACGATCTTGATCTTCACAGTTGTTGCTCCATAAATAGGGTCGGTGACTCAGAGTGGCTCTGGGGAGGGCGGATTTCTGACAACTGCATCCAAATCCTGTCAAAAAACCTCCCGAGAGATACAAACAAGTCGGAAAAAGGAATAGACGAAGCAAGCTTCTCTTTACAGTCATTCGTTGGAAAGGACTTTCTGTTATAATGTGGATTATGATTTGGCAGTGGAAAAAAAAACTTGAAACAAACCCCAGCTGTCACAAGAACATATGAGCTAGAACAATTTGCCAAACTATATTAATATTTGTTGTTTTTGACTAAAACACATTGACAAACTTTTAATTTTAAACACAGTCTGCGTAGCCCTGAGATCCTTTCCTGGTGGTCTTTACACTTCCCTTCCCATTCAAGTGCTCTTTTCCTATTTAGATGGAACCTCGAGAGGTCACTGAACCCACACTGTTCCTCTCCAGATGTGCAAACTGAGGCCTGAGAGAGCTGGGACAAGCCCACCACCAACAGAACAGCATCCAAGTATGGAAAGCAAGCAGCAGACACAATTTTCTGGATGGGTGCCCAGCAAGTGTGCTCCACATCCATCAGCTCTGCCATGGCCTGCCACAGCAGGGCACAGCAAGTGGGGCCTGTGGGGCCAGAGCAAGTGGAGTCTCATGAGGGGTGGGACCTCATGAGGGGGCCCCTGCCTGTCTTGCCACCAGGGGAGAACACAGCAAGCAGAGAAGCAGCCCTCCCAGTCCGCACAAAGACAAATGCTGAATGGGGGGTCTCTGGGCTTGAGAAATAACCCGTTTCCACGGAGCCAAGCAGGCTGGCTTTCAAATCAACCTACCACACAGAGCGAGGCCACAGCGAGGTTTTACCCGGATCCAGATTAGAGTCATGTTTTACAGGAAGAAAGATGAGAGTATTTCAGCTGAAATGTTGTTCCTGTTTCTACCATAATACAAACGACTTTGTCTTTAAGCCTCCATTTTTTTTTCCAATTAGGTAATTAGTAGCAACATAATGAAGGGGTGTTTTTTTTTTTAACATTAAATATAGGGTAAAAAAATCATATCAGCGGCCCTTCCAAGCTTAGTTTCAGAAGTGAATGACTGGGGTCAGGAGCTGACCTGGAAGGGGTATGGGAAACTTCCTGGCTCAGGCCATGTGAGCTGATTAGGTGTTTGGCTTACCCAGGTGTATAAACCTGTCAAAACTCACTGCATAAGATATTTTAAATTTGTGGATTTCATTATATATAACATTTACCTTTAAGGGATAGAAAAAGCCAGTTACCAAAATTTGAACTCCATCCACCTAACGTTGTGCAGGCTGAAGTCTTCAGGGGACATTTGTATGTTTAAGCTCACCCTAAGTTCATCAAATAAATTGGTGGGGAGCAGAGTGACAGGCTGAGGAGAGCCGTGGCAGAGCAGGCCCTAAGGCCTCGCCCGCAGTCCAGGTGGCACGTGACTGGCACTTGTGAAGAAATTTGCACTTCCGCACATTCACAAAGAGATGCTGGGAAACACGATGTTCCTGACCCAGAGCACAAGTCAGCGTCACCATCCAAATACCCATAAGCTGCTTGTAGGAAGCACAGAGAGCAAGGGATGGTTTACGTGACTCTACACTGTGCTACTTCACGGAGAAGCACGAGAAAAGAAGTAGTGAGGTATCAGGGAACACGACTGGCCCCCAAAGAAGAGTGAGCTGCTGCTGCGGCCAGGCACACCCAGCATGGTCTGACAGGGGCTCTGGCAGGGCTTTCTGCACAGCACTTCCCTGTGTCCCCTGGATTCTTGAGACCCCCTGGTGGGAACAAGGTCTAGATGCTCCTGCAAGCTGCCCCTGCCTCTCAGGATGGGTGAGGCTCAGTGGCTGCTGAAGGAGCCTCATGGCTCCCAGGGTCTTGCGCTTGCTCAGGAGAGCCCAGGAAGAGCACCGGGGCCAACACGACTCAGTGTTCTGCTGCCGCTGGCTTTTCTGGTGTCTCTCAATGGATCCAGAGCACAGATCGGTTTCCTCACTGCTGACCCCCACACCTGACCTGGTGCCTGCAGACGGCAGGCCCCCAACAACAGAATGAATGAGGCCACCACTGGGGGCCACCTGGCTTCTCTGGCCATGGTTTCCTCTCCTGCTGACCACAGGGTTGCTGCTGGCTCTGGGATGACAACAGGATGAAGTGGAGGTGACCTCTGAGGCAGCAAAGGGTTCCCAGCAAGGGACAGGAGGGTTTCTCTCTGTCCTAATTACAGGCAACGGCCACCACCCAGAGAGTGCAGAGGCCTGCAGGAGCGAGGATACCATGGGGATGGGAAGGAAAAGACAGGGACACACTCTAAGACACGAAGGGAAGAGCTGTGGCCCGGCTGGTCAGCATCAGGGTGGACAGGACAACATGGCGAAGCCTCGAGACCATTGATGGATGGAACTAGTGCCCTGGAAAGAAACAAGGATGTTAGGAGAGTGAGTTGGGCGGACGGAACTGAGGGTCTTCTGCACAAGGAGGATAGCCAAACCTGTAGAAGTGGACTGGTTGAGGGAGGCACTGGAGAGACTCAAGGCCATCGCTTGGGGCATGACCCCCTTTTGCCTCCCCTGGCAAAGGCCCTCACTGCAGTCCCCACCTGGAACTTAGGTTGCTAAGCTGTAGGCATTGAGATGAGAAGAGAACCCCAGGTCCCAGGGGCCCACAGGATGACTACCAGGGTCTGCAAGGGGAGGAATTGGGTAGATGGGGACACAAGAAACTAGTCCAACACTCTTGGCTTTAAAGACAGAGGGAAAGGCTGCAGCCCAGAAAGTGGGTTGCCCATAGATGGTGGAAAAGGCCAGGAAAGGGGTCTCTGTACAGCCCCCAAAGGAATACAGCACAGGGAGACACATTTCCAACTCCTGGCTTTCAGGGCTGCAATGCCATAAACTCGTGTTGAGTTCGACGTGGGATGATCTGTTGCTCCACCAATAGAAACTTAACACGTGGGTGAAGGCAAGAGGGCAAGAGGTGCAGAGGAAGCTGGAACTGGCACCACAGAGGCCTGGAGGGAGGGGCCTGGAGGGAGGGGCCTGCAGAATGCATGCTGCCAGGCTGTGGCCAGCGTAGGAGGAAAATTATGGAGCCAGAAGCTGACTGTGTAGGGGTGCAAAGACCCCAGCTCCAACTTTAGAAGTGCATGTTGGGGAGGAAGCTCGGGGTGTGTGCTCAGAACGTGAGCATTGGAGCCGGGAGCACTTCTATTAAAGTTCACTGAGCCAGAAGCCCAGGGTGCATTCTGAGCTTGGCAGAAGCAGAGAGGCTGCTGCTGGGCTGGTGTCCCTGGGGAGACCCAAAGGTGAGGTGGGCAGCAGGAACAGAGGGAGAAGGTGAGGATGGAGGGCAGAAAATGACCACAAGGGCCGGTGCTAGAAGAGGTGGATCAGGAACGCCAGGAGTGTTCATGCTGCCTTGGAGCTGAAGATGCAGTGAGCCACAGAGAAATGTTGAGTAGGAAGAAAGTCTTGGTGCAGATGAGGGCACACGGCATGCACCATTGACAGCCTGGGTCCTTGTAGGAGCTGCTGTAAGTCAGGGCCCCCAGGCAGGGAGATAGATAGGGCGACCAGATAGGCCAGGCTGGTGTGGGGGAAGCTTTTCCATGAGATTCCTAAAATGTGCTAGGTATGGGTCATGAGGAGGCAATGGCTCACCCAACATAGCAGGAGAGCGTGAGATATGCTAGATTTAGAAAATGAGCAAGCGGAAGACAAGGCCAGAATCGTGGGCAGCTCCACTTGGGTAAGTTAGTACCCTGGTGTCAGGCAGATGTCCACGTGAGTGCTGAGCAGAGGAAAGAATGCAAACATGAAGAAGCATGTGCGTGGGCCACCCTTGGGTGCCTCTGTGCTGGCCCCGGTCTTCTGCCAAATGCAAACCCAATCCCAGCTCTGCCAGGCAAAGTGGTGGGCTTGCTGTCTGACAGAGCTGGCTGGGTGCCCCACAGTGAAGATCCAGGCAGAGGGTGCATCTGGACTAGGTAGTCCTCCATCCAGCCTCCCCCACCGCATCCTAAGTGCTTCAGCCCATCCCATCTCACCCTGGCACCTTGCTGTGTGTTTTCAGCAGATTTGATGAATCGTGCCATCTGACTTCAGGGATAGAGTGTGGGGCAGAGGGTGGCAGGTGCTACTGCCTCACAGACCTGGAGAGGAAGCCCCAGAGGAGGATTGTACTAAACCCAGGATGGGAAGCCAGGGAAAGGTAAGAACCAGACAGGTTAGACTTCCTATCCTTGTATTTATAAACCAGAAACCTACTTGTGAATCTTATATAAACTATGTAAAATAATTTACTCAGAAGTTTGACTACTCTGGCCTTCATTACACTTATGTTTTATTACCTCAGGTTACATTAAAAAGTTTCCTGAGAAAATTACTAGTATGATTGTCACTTATTTTCTTTTTTGAAGTATTATAATCTGCTTTTAAACTGTAACCTATACACAAAAATATTCAAGTCTCTCTACACTCAAGCTGAGGGGAGAGTGCCTGTACTCCCAACTGTGCCTGTCCCAGCAAGACGCCCTCCCCTGAGCACTGCCCTTCACCTCACTGCTGACCCCCGGGCTGGACAAGAGGCTGTGCTAGTGGAGTGCCATCCAGAGTGCCACCTACTCTCATAGGCAGCTCAGATCCCCTCTCCTAACTGCACATGCACAGGAGGCCTGCAGCTTTCAGGAAGGCCAGAACAGGGCTGCACCCCAGTCCAGGAAATGATAGCTTCAATATCGTAAGGCTTGAAAAGCCACCTGGCAGGATGAATTAAATATACAACTGACCAAAAAGGAGGTGGAGAGAAATACTTCACATGGACCAATACAGGACAAAGTCACTCCATGATGGGAAATGTCACATTCTTCTCACACAACCTCACAGGCCAGTTTTTCTCCCGACGACGATCTCTGAATTGCATTTGTGTTTGAGAACTCTATTTCCAATTTTATCTTCTGGGGGTTGAGGATGAGGTGTTTAGCAGCTCAGTAAAATGGGTGCAAATTAGTCTAAAAGCTCCTGCAAATCTGGGTGGCTGCAGACGGTTTGCAACCTGCTGCATCAGGCAGAGCTACAGCCGTGGCATTGCGGTACCTGCAGAGCAGAGAGGCTGCCCAGGTACATGCTCGTCACACCTGGTCCTCCGCCTCCCCCATGCTGCTTCCTTCCTCGTGTGCACTAACATTCATGTGATGCAGGAAATTAGCAATTGAGGCACAGGCAATCTGGGTGACGTCTACCTGGTCTCATCCCCAGTTTAGGTCACATTTAAGGACCATTCCTTCTAGTCTCCACTTCCCAGCCTGGAAAGTCAGAGAAAGCTATGATGAAAAAGTATAAATATTCCAGAACTAACTCAAGATTTTCCTAACAGAGTTAAGCTGGTTTTCCCAGAAGGGTCAAGCCCAAAGTGTGTGGCAGGGGGAGTGAAAAGGGACAGGTCTCCCTTCGGGTCACCTAGAATACCTGGTCCACTGGAATGAGTGCATCCAGCTAACCTGATTCTCCAGTCCTGGAGGGAGGGTGGCAGGTCAGAGCCAGGTGTCCCTTGTGGGGAAGGGGACAGACCCTGCTGTTGAGGAAGGCGACCTCTAGTGGACAACTGTGTTTCCTACTAGGTCCAGGGAGCAGGATAACAAAGAGAACAATGTTAACAATGAGACCCACCATCTGACATTTCAGTGACCTTTTAAATAACAATTGTGACTTAAGCACATAAGTCAGTGGCTTTAGTAATGGCACAGCTTGCACTAATGCTAGTAAGTCCACAGTTGCAGTCCAGGCCCTCTTTGATGGTTCTGGAGTCAGAACCTGGACGAGTAATCAAGGAGCTGGTCTGGGCTTGGCTGTGCATCTCAGCAGGGATGTTCCCCGGAGCTCCTTCTTACTGATAGACTTCTAGTCCTAAGCTATACAAGGGCAGGTGTGTGTGTGGTAGAGGGTTTAAACCCAGGGGCACTTTCCCACTGAGTGCATCCATCCTAAGCGCTTTTTATACTGTGAGACAGTCTTGCTAAGCTGCCCAGGCCAGCCTTGAGCTCATGATCCTCCTGCCTCAGCCTCCTGAGTAGCTTGAATTCCAGGGGTGCACCACAGCACCAGGCTAAAATGGGTTGATTTACAAAGGCCTCCACCCTTTTTAGGCTGTTAGATGGTATGTCAGTCAGTCACCTTTTCATCTCTGTGACCAAACACCTGACAAGGACAACAAGGACAAAGTAGGAAAAGTTTATTTGGTGCTCATAATTTCCAGAGGCTCAGGCCATGGCCAGTGCTCAGGAAAGGCAGAGGAGGAAAGCTGCTCAGCTCCTGAGCCAGGAAGTAGAGAGAGGACAGAGCCAGGGACAGATGTAGTTCAAGGCTGTTCCCCAGTGATGGCTTCCTCCAGCAGCCCCACCTGTCTGCAGTAACCACCCCGCAGCCCATGCACAGAATCAGTCCATCGGGTGGCTTAATCCACTGATAAGGTCACGCTCCCATAATCTATCACTTCACCTCTGAACATTCTGTATTGTGAGCTTTTCGGGGACACCTCATATCCAAACTGCAAGAGATGTCTTTCCTTTTAAGTGAGTTTTCCAAATCAGCAACACAAAATTAATATCAAAGATATAGTATGTGAGCACTGGGTGAGTCAGCAACGCAAGACCAGACTTCAATCCCAGGTCTTCTGGGCAGCGACCTAAGGAAGGCGGAGGTGGGGCTGTGTCTTTTTGCACTGATCATGAAAACATTTCAAATGCTGAACACACTGGATCACTAGCTTGTGAAAATATAGTTTATCGTGAAAGTCTAGTTTCAAAAAGCTTTATTTCTGATGGAAAGAGGGAAAGGAATTGGGGAGCATAGCTTTCCTGTTCATCAACTATGACACTTTTTCCTGGTGCGTCACTGGGATGCAGCACAGAAATCGGTGGAACTAGAGTAACTCATGGTTGAACTGTGACACAACCTCTAAGGAACTGTCAAAACTCACTGACCTTCCCCAGATCTTCTTTCTTATACGGGAGCAGTGTTGAAAGCCTCTCGGTGACCCTGGGGTCAGCTCCTAAGAGCTGGGTTCCTTCGGCTCTAAAAGGACAAGAGGTGGCAACAGCACTGTTTCCCAATCTTTCTATCCCCAGCTCCTTGAGGACAGGTACAGATTATTTTAGTGGCTGAAATAACAAGTGCTAGTCTAAAAAAAGTTTTCTCAAGTATAATAAAAGTGCCAGAAAAAGTTAATGATCCCATGAACTTGCTTCATCTAAAAGCTATTGAACTAGGAAAGTTTCTCCGCTTCCAGAAGCAAATTCTATCAGAGTCTGAGCCATTGGTCAGGGCGTGACCTGCTCCAGGCTGACGGGTTGGACTCAGGAGAGGGGCTGGCACTGCCTGGGCTGCCCATGACCCCGCCTCCTAGAACCCTCTAGCTCAAGCCAGCCTTTGTGAAGAGCAAAGCCAGCCTTCACCCACAGCATATTCCTTGTTGAGAGCCATCGGGCTTTTTCAAGTTTGCTAGGGCTTCCACCAGAGAAGTCGGGGGTCTTCAGGGTCCACGAGAAACCTGCCCTGCCCCACTGTCTCCTCCGTCACTCCAGATGATGCCCAAGGAACAAGAGCTGGTTTGTTTTCTCTCTTGATATTCAATCAAAAGAAAATCCCCCAAATGAGCAGGATTCCTTACTACAGAACACCCATGTCTCCTCTGGCTGTCCCTGGCTCTGCCCCAAGTGGTGTGAGGATTGGGGGCCAGCCCAGCTCTGCAAAGCAGGAGAGCCCTGTACAGACAGCGGAGGGTGCTGTGCTTGTTCCAAGGCTTCTAAAATCAAATTCACTGTCCAAAGGACCTTGTGATTCCCTTAACAGGGCTGTCACTACCAGGGGAAGCAGGAGGCAGTATAAATTTGTAGAATACCATTTGGAAGTTAACCGAAGCCACTAGCTCCCCTGGCTGTCCTGATAGGATGATGCTGGTGGCCTCATGCTTCTTGACAACAACCCCAAAGGGTCATAAGCATTAAGGGCTCACAGCCTCACCCTTTGTGAACTGAAGATACTTCTGAAAACACAGTCAGGTGGCAGCACATCTTGGTTCAAACCTCTGGGGTTGTTTCCAATTCCACTGCGGTTGGAACCCCAAGTCCCTGGCGGACCTACTGCTCTACCCCCACATGCCCTCAGCCCCTCTCAGAACCTCGCTCCCTATTGTGGTTTGGGTCTCAGATGTCCCAAGGGCCGTGTGTTGAAGGCTTGGTCCCCAGGCTGAGGAAGCTGGGAAGTGGGGCAGCCTCTAGGAGGTGGAGACACTGGGACTGCAGCCCCTCCCCCTCTCTGCTTCCCAGGCTCCAGGAGGTGAGCAGCCTCCTCTGCCACATGCTCCCACCATGAGGAATTGTCAAAGCCAAATGACCAGAGACTTCTGAAGCCATGAGCCAGAATAACCCTTTCTACCTAGTAGGCTGATTTTCGCAGGAATTCTGTTAAGGAAAGTTGCGACATCACTAAGCTTGGGACGCAGGTGGCCTGAGTTTCCCCGGCCACCCAAGTCTGCTGCTGCTCTGGCCTTGGTATAACTTGTCCCTCAGCTGGACGCAGTCCCCTTTGTTGGAGTCACTTTAACAGCCCGAGGCCTTTCCTCCGTCTCCATGCTCAGAAAGCTCTGCTACCTTCCCTTAGCACATGGTGCTTCCTTCTCAGTCCTCTGCCCAAGTGTGACTGCTCACTAGCTTCCAGGATGTAGGACGTTGGTGTCCTCCCTGGACAGGATGCTCCTGGGGTCCAATGGATTGTGTCTACCACGGTACACGTGGCCTCTTGCATGTGGTGGGTGTCTGAGCAAATGCATGAAGGAAGAAATGAACAAAATTCTCACCTCAGAGCCTCGGGTCCTGTGATTAGCCGTGACTAATATGACTGACACTGTGGCCAAGATGGCCAAGTGGCACCTGCTCACCTCAGGAATGGCAGAGCCCACCTGGGAGCCCAGGGCCTCTGAAGCTCCTCCCTCTTCGCTGTGAGCTGGCTGTGGCAGGCTCAGAGGGGTGGTGGCTGGACAGAGGATGTGCAGCCCCATTGACGGCTTCAAGCCTCCCCCTTCTAAGCTGCAGGAACCAGAGGAACACAGTTCAACTCCAAATTAGCAAGAAGGAAAAAAAATATAGCATATTGTTTTGCTTCTCCCTTCTCAATTTGCCATTTATGAGATGAAGTTTTAGTTCTGGGAGGTAGCTTGGCAAAATTAGCAAATGATTCGATGTTGCCAACTTGTGAATTCTAAAAAAAAAGCCGAAGTGTAAAAAGTCAGAATTCTTAAGGAATGATGAAGTTTCCCAACTATTCTTCTAATCAAAAGAATAGGATGCCAAATGACCAGCAGGAAGACAGCTGGGCTTGTAAGAGACGGGTATCTTTAAATTGGCCTGCCTACTACAATGTAGACTGGAATAAAAGGAATTAAAAAAAAAAGGAATGAAAAAGAGATGTTTCCTTTCTTAGACAGAGGACAGCAAGCAAATCAAAGTGATCAGTAAAACCAAGAAATAACCTACAATTTAGTTTTGGCTTTCCATGAAGTTCTGCAGCATCTGAAGAGGGCTCAATGGGGCTGAGTCTCCCCTCAAAGGCATAGTCCAGTGTAGCCACAGCCCTGATGGCCCCCACTGACAACTCCTGCAGGTAGTGCACCTGCCCTATTACCTGCCCAGGTGACAGGTGACTTCTGGCTCTGGCTCTGTGTGCAGTAACAGTAGGCCTGGCAGGGCTGACCAGAAGGCCCAGTGCTCTCCTTCAACAGGGGCCACCAAGGGCTGGACAGTGATCCAACAAGGGCCCTGAGCTCTGCCCAGGGTGAGTGGAGTGCCCAGGTGCCATCTGTCCACATCAAGAATGATCCTTCTGGTATTCTCTGCCTGCCCTGCCCATATCACCGCCCACTTCACTCCAAGGAGCTGGATGTACACACTGGGGGAAGTAGCTATCCCCTACAAAAGGGGGTAAGGAACAGCCTCAGGAAGAGGCCACCTCTGCCCAGCATGGATGCTAATCCACCACCCTTCGCCTGAGGCTGGGAGAGCTTTCAGATCTCGATTTACTAGTCAGGAAAGATGATCACAAGTGGGGCACCCTCCCAAAAGTGGCATGGGCTCTTCATATGCGAAAATATGACTGACAACCAGAAGTCCTGAAGTTTTAGGTGCACTCAATTATCCTCTTGTTTATCAACAACATGGTTGACGTGTTTTCCATTATTTTCAAAATACCTCTCACCTCTGAATGTTAATGCATGGATGGGACAATGAGCCACCTGATGGCCCCATGGTCATGTTTATGGGTTATTTGTTTTTAAGGGTTGGAATGGGCACAGGGCTAGCTACCTATGCAAATGGAGGTTCCTTATTAGAAAATTATTAAGAATTTCAGGATGAAGGCTGGGCGTAGCTCAGGGATAGAGCACAAGCTTAGCATGCACAAGGCCCTGGGTCTGATCCCCAGCCCTGAAAAAACCAAATCAAGACAAACAAGGATTTCAGGCAGAAACAGCAGCACATGAAACACAGCAGGTCCCCCAAGCCTGTAGAGGTCACCTTCCTGAAGCCATGTCTGCTGATTTGGGCTTGTAAATCCCTCCTTCTTCCTTTCTGCCCATTTTCCCTGCTCCCAGGGTTAAATTGCGACTTGATATTACCAACAACTTCCATCCTCTGCACTGTCACTCAGAGCCTCTCGTGCTCCAGCAACGGGTCCTGTTGTTCCACCCACTCTCTTCATTAGCCACTGCTGACGATCCAACTGCACGCACCAGGCTGTGTGCCACGGGCACGGTGGTTTTTGCACCCCACTGCCATTGCGCCCTGGCTCCTCTGTACCTCCGAGTGCCACCAACACCTCTGGAGCCATGTCACCTGTCCCAGCACTTCCTGCTTACCTAGTTAGACCCCATGGATAGATTCAGCTCTGTGCCACTCTGTCCCTGGAGGAAAACGTATAGTGGCACTGAGGAACCTTGTGATAAATCCATGACCGTGAAACTTTGAGGGGGCTCTTGGCACACCTGATTCCCCAACCCCAGGCCACTCAGCGCCCCCATTTCCATATAGCTACCAAAGCCCTCCAAGAGGCTGCAACTCCCTCTCTCCTTTGTTCTCCTGAGCACCTCCAATCAGGCTTTTGCCCCAGCGTGCAACTGAAGGAGATGCGCATTCCCAAGTCCCAAGACCAGCCCCGCAGGGCTGGCTCCCAAGGCCTCTGGCTCCTGCTGGCTCTCTTCCTGGCACAGCCTGTCCCTGCTGTCCTCCTCAGTCCTCCCTTTAGCTCACAAGAGCTGGCGTCCAGCGTGTCAGCCGCTGGCTGCACACAGCTGTCTAAATTAAATAAAGCCCAGACTGTTCCCCTGCCCAGGTCACGTGAGTGACCCCTCATGGGCTAGGCCTTCTGCACTAGACGAAATGCTTCCACCATCAGAAAGTCCTCCTGGACAGTGCTCCATCAGAACGCCCAGGCCAGTCGCTGGAGGCCTGTGGCCAACCTTCAGTGCATCCAGCACTGGCCCTCACCACCCCGCCACTGCCCTCTGCTCGGAACCATCGCCTCCCACCAGCAAAGGTTTCACCCACAGCCCCTGCTGCTGCCTCCCACCCTCTGCCTGGGTCTATTCTCAACAAGTAGCTGGAACAGTTCTGAAAGATGGTCTGAGCCTACCAATTCTCATGCCTGCTAGAACCCTGTGGTGGCCCCATCTCAGACCAGAAGGGAAGCTCTGTGGAGGGCCAGCTGGGACGACTTCCATGTGACCGGCTCTTCCGGTGCTTGCCCAGTCCCTGGAGGACACTCTTTGCCAGTCCTCTGTGGAGTGGAGCCCTCCCTCCCCAGGGCCCTGACCTCTTTGCTCACTGCTGTGACTTGCTCACATGCCCAGATGCTGCCCAGATGCTGCCCCACAGTGAGATCTCCCTGATCACCAACTCTGGTGAGGCAGAATCCCTCCCCCACACCTCCCCTGACCCCCAAACTTGCTTCTGTAACATTAGCCACGTTTTAAATGCCACAGCAGTGTCTGTCTACTATTTAACTCAGAGTCACAGTAGTTCCAGAAGCATTTGCATGGCACTTCCCACGTACAGGTGACCCAGGCCCACACTCTCCTCCTGTCGTCTTTGTCCTCAGTGTCCAGTGACTTTGCCCTGATAACTGCCCCCTACCACAATGTAAACTTCTTCTTATTGCAGACAGAATGAAAGTTAAAGATTTTTTTAAAATATTTTTTTAGCTGCTGATGGACCTTTATTTTATTTATTAGTATGTGGTGCTGAGACTCGAACCCAGTGCCTCCTGCATGCTAGGCAAGCATGCTACCACTGAGCCTCAACACCAGCCCTAAGATTTTTTTCAATAATATTTTTAGTTGTAGATGAACATGATGACGTTGTTTATTTGTTTTTTATGTGGTGCCAAGGATCGAACCCAGTGTGAGGCAAGCGCTTCACCACCAAGCCACAACCCCAGCCCCAAAGTTAAAGATTTTTGAACGTTCTCTATAGAAGAAGTCTTGGGAGGAAATTGTAATGCGCCGTATTTTTTCCTGGCATCTAAGGCCGTGAGGGTAGCCATGAACACACTGTGATTTCACACCTGGTTCTGCTCCTTCACAGGGGACAATCACCTTGAACTATACAATGACCTCGGGGCTGCCCTCTGGGGCCCAGAGAAGTCTTCTGGCAGAGTGTCCATTTGGAGTCTGGTCAGAGCTGGGAATGGCTACCTTCAAGGTTGCCAGGAAAGTGACCCTGCAAACCAGGACAGCACCGTTCAATCCCAACCAAGACCACGGGGTCGGGGCAACACTCCCAGCACCTGACTCTGGGTCATCACTGAGGTAGGAGCAGGGCACAGCCCCTCCTCAGTGTCACCCCACCTGTAGGGCAGTCTGGAGGCCCCCAAAAGCCTGCAGTAGAAAGCAGAGTCAGATCCCAGACAGATCACAGGGGCCCCTGTGAGGCTCTATCAAAGACCACCACCGATTATCACCAGGTAGCTCCAGGCCCTGAAAATCCCCTGGTGAAAGCCACTGTGCCAAAAGCCTTCTCCAGGGAGCAGCTGGGGTGGGTCTCTATGGAGCCACTGGTGGCCAGAACACAAGGGGACGATGAATAGAAAGAGCTGAGCTTTCCACCTAGTGGTGGTGATCAGCGCTGTCCTCTGCTCTTTTGGTTTTTGTTTGTTTGTTTGTTTGTTTTTGCCTCGGACAGTGGATGGATACGGATTAGGGAGGGTGGAGGGTTTTAAAAATATGTTCATAAACTCTTTTGGGGGGGTAGAGGGGAGGGATACTGGGGATTGAACTCAGGGACACTCAACCTCTGAGCCCCATCCCCAGTTTTATTTTGCATTTTATTTAGAGACAGGATCTCACTGGGTTACTTAGTGCCTGGCCATTGCTGAGGCCGGCTTTGAACTTGTGATCCTCCTGCCTCAGCCTCCGGAGCTGCTGGAATTACAGGTAAGCACCACTGCACCCAGCCTGTCCATAAACTCTTTGACAATCTTCCCTGGACAGGATGGAGTCTAATCCCTTCCCCTTGAGTAAAGGCTGGACCTGGTGACCTCACAGAGCAGAAACAAGAAGTGCCATGTCAGGTCACATGAAGGCCTAAGGAGAGGGCGATGGAGAAGAGCTGAGGCCCAGCCTCCAGCCTCATAGGAGCATCCTCTGGGGAGGGAGTCCTCCAGCCCCTAGCCCCCACATGACTGCAGCCCTCATGGACATGCTGCCTGTAGCGTCAAGAGAGGACTGGAGCCAGAACCACCTGCTTCGTAGCCTTGGGATTCCTGACCATCAGGAAACCGGAGCCAAGAGACTCTGCTGGGCGGAGCCGAAGCACACTACTCTAAAGCAATGAATAATTAAGATAGTGAACACTGCATAGTTAAGTTTCCGTTATCTGAAGATAAAGAAGCTGGCACACATAATTCTGTTCATGTACATAAATCAAGGGTTGTCAGAGGGAAAAAGGGCCTGTGGTGTGATGCAGATGGACAGGGCCTCCCATGGCCACAGCTGACCCCCTCTGCAACCCTCCGAAGGCTACTTGGCTTCTCCATTCTTGGTTTGTGTGCAGTGTGGCAGGAGGTGTGTGAGCAGTAGGGCAGGCCCTTGGCAAGGCTCCTGGCACAATGACAGATGGCAGTGCTGGGCAGCAGCAGGAACTCCCTGCCCAGGTCACTCCAAGGCCCTGCTGAGGCTAGTGGATGCTGGCCCTGGGAGCACTTTTTTGAGGCTCCAGATCACCCTTCCTGGGAAGAAATGAACCTGAGGCACTTAGGAACCCTCTGAGAGGTGGGGGCAGAGGCTGAGGGCCAAGGGTCAGGAAGTCTATAAGCTCAGAGGCTTCTGCACTATTCCAAGCGCTTCCAGGTTAGCTTTGAATCTCAGAGGTTGCTGTCCCCACTTTAAATGAGATTAGCTGTCATCTGCAGCTTTTTGTCCCTAAAACTCCTCCCTAGAACATCAGTATTAGGAATGGTGTTCTGATAGGGGCTGTGTAACTGGAGCATCAGGGACGATCAAAGTCCTCTTTGCTTGGTGGCACCCAAGGATGGAGGTGCCACATGGCAGCTGCTCCTCAGGCCTAGCCTGGCCTGAGTGGGCATAGTACAGGGGGCATTGCAAACCCTCCTCTGCTGACCACCATTACAGGGCTGTCTAGCCCGGGGTCCACATCCAGCTTGGCTCAGCCATGGCTGCTGTGGGTCTGCCCCACCAGAGGATAAGTGAGGACTGTGAGTTTATTTCACATCTGGGCTCTTGGATGGTGGCACACTGCAGGTGAAAAGAAAACCTGAAACAAGGAGGGCAGGAGGCAGAGTCCTGGAAATGTTTCCCGAGGTCATTCAAAACACAGGCTTAGAACTGTGACAGCCCACGCTCAGAACTGTCACAAAGCAGAAAGGGATTTACAGGAGGTGGCCTGTCACACTCCAATCCTCCTCTACCACCATAACAGGCACCAGTGAAATGCAGCGTGGACCCAGCTGCCATCGGGGCACCTGGTTGGCAAACCAAACCCGATTAATCAGTAAAAGGAACTATGAGGGAAACACACCCAGTGGTGGGTGTCAAAAATGCCAAGCAGAGGGGCAGCCCTGGGTGAGCACCTGGAGCAGCCACACCAGGCTGGGTAAGCTCCTTAACCTACTGAACACTGGCAGTGACCTTCTCTGGCTGGAACCAGGTTGCTTTGCACCTGAGGTTTTAGGTGAGCTGCAGTGGCTTTCTCTTGGGACCCCAGCAGCCAGCGTAGCCAGACTTTCTGGAGAAGGTGACACTGAGCTGAGTTCAAGGATGAGTAGAAACGGGCAGGCAAAGGACAGGGCAGAGGGAGTGAAGCTGGGGACAGCGAGCATGGCATCCAGCAGGTGGCGCTTGGTAGAGTGCAAGGAGGTGGCCAGGGATGAGGCCAGATGTCAGCAAGCCCCTGGGACAGAGGACCCATGATGCCAAACTAAGGAAGCCACTAAGGGGTCTGAGAAGGGGACATACTTAGACAGGTAGGCGAATGATGGGAGGATAAAGGGTGTGGAACAGAAGGGAGATGGGGTGGGAGGAGATGAGAGCAGTGTCTACACTGGGAGGGAGGGAAGGCTTCGGGGAATGAAGGGGCCATGCCTGAAGGCTGCTGCGACCTGCAGGGACGGGGAGTGTGAGTGTAGTCTCAGAGTTAATTTTGACCACAGCACTGAAGCAGTTTAAATAATTTGTTTTCCACCAAAAGCTTCAAAAGCTAAAAAACTATGTCAGTTAAATGTACCTGTGGTTGGAAACACAGGTGGAAATGCTGTGGATAAAGGGCAACTCTGTTTCCACCCTCTGCTTTGTTCTCAGCTGGCAACTGGGGGCATTTTTTTCACCTACTGTTCTGACCTCACCTAGTGGCCACTCCATGTCCAAGACACCTCAGCCTCATCCAGCCTGATGCAGGCTGCGCAGGGGACATCTGTGCTTCTCACAAGTCTAAAAGTTTGAGTTTTTCTCAAAAAAGGCACAAGGCTCTACCAAGCGCCACCTGAGTAAATTACACAACCACAAGTGCATTGATACCAGTCATTGAGAACCTCGGCTTATCTCTGAGCTGTTCTTACTTTAAGGTCAGAGCAATGCAGACCACTGATCAGTGGTGATGACAGCCATTTAAAGTTCATTAAATGTCTATGATGCAATGGACCAGAGTTGCTCAGCACAGCTCCATCAGGATACAGTCCTGTCAGATGCTCCTGGGGTGTCAGGAGTAGGAGAGATCTTCTGGATGGGCTAAGGTAAGATGATTTGAATTGCATCCAGTAAAGAAATCCACTGGACTTATCGAGCCCAATGCTGTCTCGAACTTTCTGGCCACAGGGACCTCTTATCTCAGGACACTAGTCCCTAAAATTAGGATGACTTCAATGTTCAGAACAGCTTTCCCTCAAATGAAGCTCTAAAATCCTAAAGTTGGCAAGGGGGACCTAAATCAGATCTCTCTTTGCAACTTCAGGGCCCCATTTGCAGGACCCCAGATACAGAGGGCCATAAACATTAAAGGCCAAGGCTGACATCCGGGACACACTCACTTTACCAAGGGCATATCACAGTCCTCACGGGTGTTCTCAATGGCAACACACGGGGCCCAGGGCTGGCTAAGGCTTGCTGGGGTGTCCACCAGGGCTGACCTCCCATCCTGACCTTCAAAGACCCCAGCATTGGCTCCTTTTTTCCATCCTCTACAGAACATTCTTCCTACCCTCCAGGCCTTTGTCCACAGATTTTTGCTGTCTAGAACCCTTTAGGCCACTGGGGACAGCAAGCAGAAGATCGGGCAGATTCAGAAGCAGGAAGTTAATAAACTCATAAAGTCCCAAGGGTGTATCTGAAAGTCCCTATCATAGTGACTTTAAAATTGGGGAACAAAGGAAGTACAACACTTGCACACAGAAAACTATTCAATGTCTCTGAAAGAAACTGCAGATCTGAAGAGATGGACTGGAAGACTATTATTAAGGGCACTTCTCCAAAGTGACCTATACATTCATTACAATTCCTATAAAAATTCCAACAGGCGTTTGGGCAGAAATTCAAACTGATTTAAAAAGTCTGTGAAAGTATAAAAGACCCAGAAAAAACAAAACTGTTTGGAAAAAGAACTAAGGTAGGAAAATTATACTTCCCAACCCCAAAATGTATCACTACAAAGCCACCTTCATGAGGATAGCATACGGCCAGAGGGAGTGTCGAGGTGTCAGTCAACGGGAGAGAGCTGAGTCTAGAGGCAGACTTTACTTTTACAGTCCACTAATTTTGGCAAAGGTGCCAAGGTAGCCTGTAGGGTCAGGACAGTCCTCTCAGTAGACAGGGCTGGAACAGCTGTGCACACACATGCAAAGGGGGATTTCGGAACCTCGCCACGTAAACATACTCTCAAAATGGGCCACGCACCCAATACAAAGGTTAGCACCATAAAACTTTTAAGAAGAACAAGCAGAAGATGCCTGCAACCTTGGATCAGACAAGAGGCATGATCCCTGAAAGAAAAAGCTGAGAAAACGGACTTCATCAAAATGTGCCTCAGAAAACAAGGATAAGAAAAAATAAGAAGCAGGATGTAGCTCAGTGGCAAAGCATTTGCCTTGCATTCGCAAAGCCCTGGGTTCAACCCCCAGTTCCAAAAAAAAAAAAAAAAAGATTAAAAAAAAGAAGCAGGCAGGGTCTGGAGGACGTACCCAAGTGTGCAGCCTCTGGATGAGGGCATGCACCAGGACCCAAGACCACTCAGAAATCAAGAGGAAGACGGGCGGTCTAGAAAAGATGTTCAACATCCTTAGTTACAGGGAGGTGAATATTGGAACCACAGTGAAATGCCACCTCAGGCCCACTGGGACGGTGGGATCAGAAGGACAAATCACCACTGGCAAGGATACGGAAAAAACAGGAGCCTCTGTCCTGCTGGTGGGGATGCAAGACTGTGTAGCCACTGCTGAGCAGTTTGGAGGTGTCAGGAAATGAGAGAGAAATCCATCACAGGACCCTGTGATTCCTACCTGAAAGAAATGAAAATGTCTGACAGCATCGTGTGCCAAGTCTGAGAGTGGGAGCAACCCACGTGCCCATCAACTGGGTGGTGAACCTGATGTGGTGGAGCCAGATGGGAAATATTACTCAGCCGTAGGCTGACACCCCTTACTGGAACATGCACAGTATGCAGGAATGTCTAGAGTACCTGGGTAAGCAAAAGAAGCCCTGTGCAAGATGACATATGATAATCCCACTTCATGTCCAGAAAATGAATGTCCAAAGAGACAGAGGGCAGACCAGTGGGAGACGACTGGCCACCAAAGGGCAGGAGGGGCCATCTGGGGGTGATAGAAAGCCTCTAAATTTGGATTGTCATGTTTGCATAATCTTGTATATTTACTGAAAAATCACTGAGTTGCACCATTCAAACAGGAAATTTTATGGTCTGTAATTCTATCTCGATAAACTTGTTTAAAATATTACAGAGGTTCCTTTCCCCACATAATGAGTGGGTTGTAGTCAGTAGACACCTAGACTTTCCATCTTTCCCTCAGCCAACCTAGCACATGTCCTTGAACCCATGGTTACCTCTCTACGTCCTTCCAGCCTGGAAGAGAAGAAATAGAGTGAGGAGACATTGGCCACTGCTCCCTGGCCAGGTACGTACCTGCTCTTAGTTTAATACCTGGTAAGTCCTCTGCTTGAAGACAATACAGCTAATGGAATTTGGAGCAGGGAGACTGAATCAGAGTTTGCTCCACCTACCTCACAGGTTGACCTGGTACTGCAGCATCCCCAGGTGGAATAAAAACAGAGGGGGGGCTGCTAGGTCAGCCACTCCTGGGGAGATGCTTGGAAGCCCCTGCCCCATCCGCAACACTCGCTACTTCATACAATGGGCAGTAACAGTTCACATGACCTCTCTCACCTGCAAGGGTGTCTGGGAAACGTAGCCCACTGCTGCCTGCAGTCAAGGAGCAGGGGACAGCAGAGTAGCCCAGTCTCTGGGATTAGAAATGACTTCTCAGTGTCAGCCTGAACACAAACAGGACCAGCACCGCACGGTGATCCAGCAGCACATGGTTGTGAGGTGATCAGCCAGAACGTGCTCATTAGTAATGGTCTCATCACAGCGAAGATGAGAACAATCAGGTTCTTGGTGAAAACCTAAGGGCTCCGGAGGAGCTGTCTGGGAACAAACAGGACAGATGTTCACTGTAATTCATATTTTCATTTCTAAGACAAAACCTTGAGACTGGGACATGGAGGTCAGGGGAAGAATGGGGCTCTTGAGCTAGAGAGATCTGGATTTCAAACCTGCCACACCCTTTGATAACTATGCCTTGGGCAAATGCTATAATTTAGCTTAGCCTTGCCTTACAGTCCACAGGGAGTGGTACTGCCCACTGGTTGTGGGGAGCACTTAGTGAGGCAGCAGGTGCAGAGCCCTTGCCTGCACCAGCCCAGTCCCAACTCACAGACTCATGCCTGCAGCCAAGAGAAGCCCTGGTTCTTTTCCTTGCCAGAATTAAACAGCTGTCCAGCTGTGGTTTCCCAGCACTACCAGGTTGATATTTCTGCAAGAAAGCTATGTCTCTCAAAGGAGGACTCCAAAGCAAGATGTGAAATATGTCAACTAAAAGGTGGAAAATATTCAGCATTTATCTTTACTGTCTACACAAAATCAAAAGTGTATCAATGGTCATCCCGATGATAACTGCACTTAGTTGCCTAATTAAGGTACACGCAGGCTGTTGAAGGACACAGTGCTTGAGGTGCGATGTCACAGTCCGGCTCTTCGGTCATCTGTGTCAGGGATTTAAATTTCTTCCCATCCCATGTCCCATGTGATCACTGTGGAACTTTCTTGCCTGCTGTCTTCTCCCCTGTGGAAAGGGAAGAGGAAGGCAGTGGGGTCCATTCCGCAGGGGCTGTCCCTCTGGGCAGCACACAGCACAGCCCTCACTGCCAAAACAGAGCAGCTGCCGGATCTTGTACAGTGACAGTGTGGCTACCCTGTCTCCCAGAACCCTCCCTCACCCTCAGATTGAGAAATCCTGTCCTTCGGTGCCCTCCACAGCTAATGGCAGCTGACTTCTAATCCTGGGCTTTTGCTAAATCTCTCTGAGCCTCAGAACTGCCTCATTTCACACATGAACTAGAAGTCAGCTGAAAGCAAAACAACTCTTTCTCTTCTTGAGTCATTCTATATTATAATTTCCACGCTCCTGCCTTCCTCTTGACCCATAACCCAAACCACAGAGTGTCACCCAGTTCCCACAGAGTGTCACCCAGTGTCACCCAGGTCATAGAAGGGCCCCATCCAACTCAGCTCTGCCCACAGCTCACTGCGGTGACATGGTACAGTGAGTCCTGCACAGAGGGAGCCCTCTATGATGTGGCCACACCTTGCCAACCCACAGCACAAAGGCAGCTGAATGCTGTGCAGCAGGGTAGCTGGAGCACGTTCACATTTGTGTGAAAGCCTCAACACATCACTGATGGCAGTTTCTTTCTCGAGTACAATTAGGCAGACAGATCTCATCTGCATGCAAAGGCAGTGCCTGCAGGGGGTTGGGAGCACTGGGCAGCAGCCCTCACTAGGCAGGGGTGCTCCAGTGAGGACCTGAGTGTTTCCCACCCAGTGCCACCCTCAGGAGGCTCATCCTGCACCTGGGGAGCAGACAAACTCAGGATAACTACAGGTGACAAGAGTCACAGCACACATGCATAGGATTCGTCTCTACAAGGTCAGAAGAGGGCTGTCCTCGGCTTTGGAAGGCTTCCACTTAAACTCATGTAGTCATGAAGTGCTTCTGGAGGCTTTGTTCTGCTCACAACCACCTGTGTGTGGTGGCAGGCTGCTGGGATTCCCACAGAGGAGGGAAGCCTGGAGTTTACTATCCAATGCCTCACTTGGGCCACTAGGGGTCAGCAGCCCTCCAGAAGTCCAGTGAAGCCTGGCCAGGCGCTGGGGTGCTGGCTCTCAAGGGAGGCACTGTGGTTGCTGTCCTAACCCCATTCCCACTCCTAAGTACAAATCCTTGACTTCCACCTGGGTATCTGCCGCAGAGCCCAGACTGGGGAAGCAGTCGGTGCTGGGCTTGCGGAGCAGCCTAAGTTCATCTGCAGCACCCCATCCCTGCCTAAGGATAAGCATGTGACCCGGTTTAGGCAAACGAGATGGAGAAATTTGCTAAGGATGATGGACTTTTCTGAGAGGGCCCCTGGAAGTGACTATTTCTCCCTCTCTTTCACCCCGAAAATAGGAATGAAGAAACTCAAAGCCCTGGAGATGCAGAGAGAGTTATCAGGTAACTGCCAGATGTGTGATGGGCGCAGCTACACAATAAAGCTGCCCACAGGGAACGGAGCAAAAGAATAATAACAAGGAGGTTCCTGAGCGGTCCTGCTGAGTCCACAAAGCAAACCATCCTGTCAAAGCCAAACACCCTTTGGGCTGATGCTGGAACCCAGGGCACCAAAGCCTTTTTCATCCAGACTTCCTACCTGCATAATTCAACAGACTCCTGGCTAAGAAGCCAAGCACTTGGGTTTCTCCTGCGTGTCAAAGGCCTCTGAAGTGACACCCTAGAGGACAAGCAAGCCTGGGGGAGTGAGGGGCAAGTGAGCTAAGAAGCCAGTGCTGAGGAAGCCTCCTGCTCCCCCTCTGCCAAAGATCTCAGCAAATGACCACAAGGTGCACGGATTTGGAGCTCTTGATGGGAAGGAAGAGGGGGTGCAGAGACATGGAGAGGGGTTGTGAAGCCCTTTCTTAGGAATCAGCTCTACTTCCCTCCCACGTCCTTAGTAATGAAGAAGTACTTTTTGGAAATGTGTTGATCAACACTGAATTCCCCTACGCAGCAAGAACCAGGAAGCTGTAGGCCAGAGCCTTTGAAAAGCCCTTCACGCTGAAAGAAGAGGTGCCTAGCCCCAGCTGCAGACCACCCAGTTCCCTCACTGCCCAGCCCTAAGGAGTCCTCCAGCCCCCACAACTCTAAAGTAGGGAGCGGTTCCTTTGCTTCATTAGAAATTGGGTTTATTTGTAAGTCAGCAAAGAACCACTGAGAAGGTTAAGGGAGCCCCAACCCAAACCAGTGGGCTCTGCACCCACAGACTCAAGCGACCACAGGGCAAAACGTTTTATAAAAACTTGCTTCTGAACAGAACATATGCAACTTTTTCTTGTCACTACTCCCTACATAAAACGGTATGACAACTATTTTCAAAGCATTTGTACTGAGTTAGGTATTATAATCTCTCAAGAGGCGATCTAAACTATAGAGGAGGATTACAGAGGGAAAATGTAAATTCTAAATCCTTTTACACAAGGGACTCCAGCATCCCAGGATCTCTGTATCCACAGGGAGTCCTGGTCAGTCCCCCAAGGATACCAAGGGATGACATGAAACTCCAGGGCCAGGACAAGCAGACCCCCAATTACCTGCCCTGGTTATCATACAAAGAGAACCTTGGAGAGGGTCCTGGCACTTCCCTGCACCAGTGGAACGTGAGGCTGCCCTGGTAAAGAGGAGGGACCTGCTGGTCATGTGGCTGCATCATGAGCTTCAGCATCTGTAGGACAGTCGCTCTCAAGTTCAAGTGTAATAACACGTGATATGGTGGAAGAAAGCAAGAAACTGCTGGCTTCCTCAATATTCCCAGGGTCTGTGCTGAAAACGTGTGTGGTCTTACCCACAGGGGGAGCTCAGGCTTTGAGAGGAAGTGCAAGCTTCCCAGGTAGCTACAGGCTGAGCTAAGTGACTCATCAGTGATCTAATCCCTCAGGAAGTTCTCATTGGCAGTAAAGCTATGTGGAAAGGAGCTACTGAAAGAATAAGGGCTGCAGGCATCTTTGCTTTTCTTGTTAAGGACATAGATTCCTAAGGAGTTTTGTCATTCACTCAAAAGCAGGTGCTTGGAGGAAAAGTTTGGGACCCACACCCCACAGGATTCAGGACTCCTGTCCACGGCAAAGGCTACAGGGCGCCCACACAGAGGCAGGGGAGGCAATCTTTCTACATTGTGCAATTCATTTCTTTCCATTTTTTTCTATGGCAAACTTCACTAGTCTCTCAACCCCCCAACCCCAACACACATGCACCCCTTTTAGGTGGCACTTGTGAGCCTGGGATGAGAACCAGTTTCCAGCCTCTTCTGGAACCAGCTTGGAGGGGATGTCACAACCATGGGACTAAATTCCAGCCAGATGGACCTAAGTGGATGGTCACATGTGACGTTTGCAAAGTGTTCAAGAAAGAAAGGGACATACACTTCCTCTTCCTTTCCTCTTTCCCACCAGGCTGGACTGAAGCAAGGCAGTAGGTGTTCTAGTAACCAGCTTGGGCCCTGGGGGAGAGTGCTGTGTGCGAGGTCTAGCAGGGAAACCAACAGGGCTTCAGTCATCTTGAAACTGCCTTGGATTCCGATCTCCATTGGCACACGAAGCGAAACTCCACTCTGCAGGAAACACTGATATTTGGGTTTTCTGTCACCCACGACTGAGCCTAATCTGAAGGGAGACTTGGCTGGATCTACTGTGGACAGGACATCCTCTCTGCCACCCATGGTGCAAACCAGTTCTCACAGGACCTGCCATTTACAAGAGGCAAGGATCACTTTCCACGTCCCACGGCCCTGCAGCCCTGCAGCCCATGCATCCCACCCAGGGCATAGCACCAGAAAGGTCACCTCCACATGTGGAAAGGAACCTTTCTTCATTTTATGGAAAATTTCTTTTCAAGATGACTTTTTCCTACTCTGGCTGGCAATTTGTATGAAACCAAGAATAAATATTTTCTCTAGGAGGAAGTGACACAAACCTCCCTCAATGCCTCCTATCACTTAAAAAGACAATGCTTGCTGCCTGCAGGAACCAGTAGATACAGTGTACTCTGGAGGGAGATCAGAGGCCTGGGACCCCAGCCTAGGAGCACTTTCTGGCTTTGCTATGTACTTGCCAGGGGATCTTGGTGAGCAACTTAACCCCTTTTAATCTCCAGTTTCTTCATCTGTAAAATGAAACCTCATCCAGTACTGAAAAAAAATTAAATAGCTAATGTGCACATTGCTCATAGTACAAAAAAAGTTTTCTAAGAACAAAAGGTCTTTTTTTTTTTTTTTTTAAATGGGTGTAAATGAAAGGCTGTGGACTTCAGGTCAATAGAACTACATTTCAGAAAGTCTTAGTCTCTAAAGCTTTTCTAGTTTTTCTAACTGTGACCTATAGTCCTTAAGGCTTGGTTTCTGCCACTGTCAATCAGGCTTAGAACAACAATGTTACTGATTGTGGTGATAACAACTGCAGGTGTGCTGTAGATTATCAGGTGTCAGGCACTGTACCAAGTTCCTTATATTCATTATCTCATCGAAACCTTTTATCCTCAGCCTTCTGGAGGGGCTTTTTAACATGTAATTAGAAATAAAAAACTGATAAGGATACTGTGGGTAAAGAAATTTTCAAAATTACAAATATGTACAAACATGGATTTACTATTGATTGCATAGATAGCTTCTTTTAGAAGAAAATATCCCAATGTTTAAAAAGCAATTTTTTTGAAAGACTAGTATTTAACAAGTAACCTGAAACCATACAGTGCCAAAATATTTACAAAATTGCTTATCATAAAAGTGATGGAAAATGACCACCACACAGAATATACTGGCTTTTTTTTTACTTTGCATAATTTTCATCACTTGATCCAGAAACAAAATAAGTATCTGACAATTCCTAGGAAAACTATACTGAGTATTCATTTGTGTAATGGAATAGACATGTAACTCACCTGCAGGTACTTACCCTCTTTTACTCAGAGATAAATGTTTGTGTTCCAGAACATGTGTTTGTAAGTTGACTGGAATTCTGAAACTTTTCTCCTTGAAGAAATATTTACACTTACAGTGTATCCCACTTACAGTGACTCTATAATCTCCGACCCAAAATCCTTCCTTACAGAAAATTCTTGGATACAGAAACTCAATTTTGTATATAACTTTTCCATAAATGCAAGAAAATTCTGACCCTGTTTTAATTCACTCCTCTTGGCTATAATGAGGGACTCAAGGGCCTAGGATGGGGAATGAAAAGGGAAGAAAAGATTCCAGAAGTGGGTTTTTTTGCAGGGCATCCTTAAGGAAGATAAAGGAGGAACGTGGTTCACAGATAATTAAAAACTGTATGGTCAAAGGACAGACTGAGCAGACCAGATTTTAAAATAGGGACTTTCATGTAACAATCCCATGGTGTGCATTTTCGGGGTACCACAAGGATCTGGCCAAGGTCCCTTAGGCTGAGCCCACTCTGGCTCTCCAT
The DNA here is from genome assembly GCF_052094955.1 of Ictidomys tridecemlineatus. Classification (NCBI taxonomy): domain Eukaryota; kingdom Metazoa; phylum Chordata; class Mammalia; order Rodentia; family Sciuridae; genus Ictidomys; species Ictidomys tridecemlineatus. Next base: position 94,688,702 of record NC_135479.1, read on the forward strand.
GGCCAGGACTCTAGAAATCTGTCTGGCCTATGTTCAAGGGTACAAGCTGGAGATAGGCATTGAAGGAACCGGGGCCTGCACACAGCTCTCCCCGGGTCAACATCAAAGTCAGTACCACTGCAGGTCAAGTCCCACAGCAACAGAAGAGATCTGGTAGGGCCCAGCTGCCCTTCTGCCACTGCGACCCTCACAGCACACCAGTCGGCAAAGACCAGGAGGACAATCGTTGTCATTCAGCCACAGAGCAGCAACAATGAGGCGGGTGTTCTCAGAGCTGGTGCTCTGGCTGCAGAGTTCACCTGCCAGCAGGGGGCACCATTTGAGAAACACAGAACTGATAATGATGCCTCACCTGTGGGTGTTTGAGTTGTGACCCTGGCTTTGAGCTTGGACTCAGTCTCTTTCCCGCAGCACCATCAGTTGAGTAGGGTGGATACCTAGGAGGGACTACTGGGACAGATGAGAGAAATTGGCTTTGGGGACTCAGGCATGGAGTAATTCACTCAGGGACATGCCCAGGGGGGTTCTGGACACTGGGGAAGGGGCCTGAGAACACTTGCTCAAGTACCCTTGACCTCTCATCACCAAGGCGGGACTAGGGTGGTGGGCATCAACTGTGTCTTAAGGTGAGAGTGGAAGGTGTTCCATTGGCCTGGTTCGTTTATATATCCATCTGTTACATGACCATGTAAGGTGGGGGCTGTGCTCACTACCACACCCTCAGCAGCTTCGACAGTGAACACAGCAGATGCTCCTATTAACTGTGGAACAGCTGTCCACCAGCTTCCTCTTCCTGGAGGCCTGCACCGCCCCTGTTGGAACATTCTGACTGACATCCCAGCTGGACTGGCCTGGACAGCATCTGTGTCCTCTTCCCAGAGGCCTCCATCTGCCCTCGCTGGAGCATCCCAATGGACATCCTGCTGGACTAGATGGCACGGCTTCTCCTCAGATCCACTCTCTACGCCGCATTATCTTCCTAGACTCCTGACCTATTGTCCCACGTCACTCTAATGCTGCAGCAGTGTCTCACTTTTCAGTGAGGCTGGAAAACTCCTGGCCCTGTCCTATCCCAGCTGTCCCCGCCCAGCTCCCTTGGGATGAGCTCTGGGAAGTGCTCTGCTTCTGACCCCCTCCATGTGTGTGGCACAGTCCTGGGCCAGGTCTTCCAGGTGTCCTTGCCCCCTTCTTCCCTTACATTGGGCTCCCTAGAGCAGCATATGTCAGCTGGGCCATCAATTGCCAGGCTGGTTGAGCTGGACCTCAGAGGCAACTAGGAAGCTTTTCTTAGATGAACATTTTACTTGGTGCCAAGTTCAGAGCCACACTCCTTATGATTCTCCACTTGATAGTTTTGCAGAGGAGAAGGGCGGGGAGGTCTGTGATTTGCCGGGGCAGTGGACTCATGAACCCAAGGGTGCTCCCCCACTGCATAGGATTCACCTTCCTGCCCTGGATTGGCCCTACCTCTGTCTGCCCACACCTGGGCAGGTGTGAGCCCAGGGGAGGAGCCTGCTGCAGATGCTCAAGAAGCACACAAGCAAGAGGGAAGGCTCTGCAGCAGCAGGTTTGGGGGGGATGCAGTCCAACAACCACCTGCCCCTTACCCAACTCTGTCATGGCACCCAAGAATGGAGGGTCTCCAAATGGAAAACTCCAGGGCTCTGCAACTGTCAGTAAAAGCAGGCTCAGGACAAAGGAAAGGACTTAAAGCCACTTTCCATGGCAGCTCAGCATTGTTCTAGTTCAAAATTTCAGATTCATGTATTTGTTGACAAGCCGACCAGGTTAGAAGGCTGCCTGCCACAGGCCTGGGGAAATACCCATGGCTGGTACAAAACCAGAGTAAATAATTATAGTGCTAAAGATGAGGAAAGAAGCTACTATTGTTTATGAGCCAGGTGCACACGTCCCACTCCTCCCCGGAGCCCCTGAGCCAGGTGTACCCATCCTGCTTGTCTTCACAAGCTCTCGGTCCTCCTAACCCCCACCTAGGGGTGGAGATCAGGGCACAGATGGGGACATGGTTTGCTCAAGTCTAGGCAGCTCAGGGAGACCCATGAGCAACCCAACTTCCTGGTCTGTGTGATGCCAATGTAAATGACACTTTCTAACATCAGCCTTACATCTTTCCAAAAGAATTTACTTCAACATGCAACAGAATCAGTCTAGCAACATTTCAATACCAATTTGTATCTACTTAAGGTGTTGGTGAAGAGATGTCACAAAGTTGATGTTATATTTGATTCCTCTCAAAGTAACAGTGGAAAAGAAGAAAGACAGAAATTGTCTTGGAGGAAAAATGTGACGCAAGACGGGAATTACACAGGCAAGTTTACTTGTCACCTGACTGATATTATTATCAACAGAAGAAAGAAAGAAAAGAAAGGTTGGTTCAAGTTCAAAAGTACAGAAAAACTTTCCAACTTCCTAGCACAGGCTGCAAAAATGAGAGCTGCTGTTCCCTCTTGCTGAGAGGTGGTCCCGAGGATGTGTGGGGATAGATGTGTCCTAGCAGGAGACAGTAGTCCTATATATCACTGCAGCCCTTCTTGTTAAGGATGAGTTTGAAGGCCTGAGGTTGAAAAGGCAGATGTGAAAGTCTAGCAACAGAGAGCCCAAGATAAAACACAGCAGCAAGATCAGCCAGCTGAAGAAAGAGGGCAGAGCCGGCCCCAACTGAACATCATTTGGAAGAAGCATTGGGCTTGTCCAGAGACTCCAGCCACCTCCCTCACTGACAACCAGATGCAGTCACCATGATTTCTGGCCTCAGTACTGAGAGTGATCATGACTCTGTTTCTCTGCTGTCCTGCTTCCTCATTACTCAAGTGTTTGTGGGATGCATACCTTGCTTCAGTACACTGCTCAGCCTCCTGATTGTAGCTTGAGGCTTCTGTCCTGAGCCAGAACTCCAGGTCTGTGCTCCCCGTCAGCACCATTAGCTAACAGTACTGCACAGGAGGACTGCGGCCAGGTCCTCCTTGTCCTGAGGGGCTGCACCACTGGTGCTGTCCTCTTCTATGGAAAATCTGGGAAGGACAGGCACATGCCACTCCTTCCCCAGTAGGTCACCTGGCAAGCAGATAAACTCTGAGTTCCTGTCACTTCATGCCAGTAGGTCACTTTATTCTCAGTGGGTCCTGATGGCTGTAGGCTGCTCTGCTATCTTCCACAGCCACCCCATCTCATTGGAGAATCTTCACTTAGGACTACTGTCTCCTGCTAGGACACATCTATCCCACACATCCTTGGGACCATCTTCTACACTGTGTCCACAGCAACACTACTAAAAGCCAGGGTCTGGCTTGTGGTGGCTCTGCCAACCCACACAGCTAAGCAGGAAATAGACTGTCCACGGGGTACCACCATCTGCATGTGCTCACATGGCTTCCTTCACCTACATGCAAATTTCAAGACTCAAACCAGCAATTCTGAGTCTTTAAACTGGGTTGAGAAAGTGTGGAATAATCTGCATATGCAATACCCCTAATATATATCACTGTAGCAAAGCCCTGGAGAGAAACAGCTCCCTCCAACCACATACCTGCAGGTCCCCCAGGCATCCTGCTATTCCTGCCTTCATAATCCTGCTTGTATGTCCACTTGCTTGAAATGTCTTCTTCCATATGCTAATTATTTCTGAAGAGCAAGTTCAAGTTTGTCCTCCTTTGAGCTACTCAGCCACTGTGCCTGCAGCATTTGGTCCTGAGACTGTTGCATGATAGACACCCCTATCTGGGAATCAAAGCTATGGTTCCAACCCCCACTCTGTCTCCTAGTTGGCTGTGACATCCTGGGCAAGTTCCAAAGCATCAGAAAAATGTCATCTGTAAATGGAGCCAGAGGAAGTACCTGCCCTGCGCTGTTGCTGTATCCTAGGAAGTGCTATCATTAGTGGGGAAACCGAGGCCGGGAGATTAGGTAACTTTCCAAAGGCTGCATGGTTAGGAAGTTAAGAAGCTGGTATGAGCCCCCAAGAGTCTCAACCCCCAGAACCTAGTCTTCCCTGCCAGGAAATGCACTGGCAAAGGAAGGGTCGGAGCTGGTCAGCTATCCCACTCAAAAGCCAGTCGTCCTCAGCCGCCAATGTGTGGCAGATGAGTTGGGGTGGAAGCAGGGTGGGCTTAGGGCTCATTGGCCTTGGGCATGCTCCTAGAGAGGACATGGGACCCCAGCCCCCCGCTTTGCCTCCTGGCCACCCTGAGGTACACAGCTTTGCCTCCCCCATGAGCTCTGCCCCCGCCATGACACTCTGTGCTGCCACAGGTCCAAACAGTTCCAAGCAACTAGGGACTGAAACTACAAGCCAAAATCAACCTTTCTTCATTTTTAGCTGATTATCTTGGGCAGTTTGTCATAGCACAGGAAAGCTGACTAATACATTCTGGGCATGCTGTCCACACTCCTTTACTAAGGTCTTGACCTCCACATACTTTCCTTCCTAGAAGGGTTCCTATTCAGCTTCTTGACCTAACTCAGGGTCACTTCTGTGACAGAGCCTCCCAGATAGATCAGGGCAGTCCCTCTGGGGCTGGGTCCCAGGCACTGTCCCTTCCACCATCACCCCAATGAGCAGCTGGATTGAATGCCATGGCTCAGGGCCTCTCCACTTGCTTGGGCAGCTTCCTGGGTCTCCTGATCATCTTTTGGGTGAAACCTGCCATCTTATTGTTGGTCTCTCATAGGAATTCTTAATCATTTTTGCCACGGAGGATCCATTCTCAGGATGGTGTTTTTAATGTATATAGTGAAGACCAGGCTTACAAAGAAAACCAATCACTCTGACACATGAATATACTGACCATGAGGGGTGACTTCTCTGACCCCAAACTTGGGTTTAAGAATTTGTTCTTTTTGTATCTAGAAGCCCAACATACCTGATGCTCCATAAATGCTAGTTAGAAGGACAAATTCAAGTTCAAGGCACACCTACTCCTGTTGAGACTCACCCTTCTAGTGACAGAAACAAAGCCTTCCTTCAGAGCCAAGGACATTCATGCATTATATCATCTATTCTTGAAATGGGTTCCTAAGGTACCTGAAACTTAAAAAGTGGTAGCCTTTTACAAAATCAATGGAATTAAAATTCTGAACATGATCTTATTGGTTCTAGCCTTTGCAAAATGCTCATCTCTCATCCACAGAATCCCTAAGGAAAGGAAGGTGTGGCTGATATGGAGGTTCTGTATACTGGAATAGAAGCTGAGGACTGGGTATTTCCCCCACCCCCACTGCTGTAAGCAGAACAGCACTTCCCACATTTCCCGAGAACCTGTGGCCGTGAGAGGAGATGGTCCTGGCTTCCATGGTTCATCCCAACACAATTACCAGGGTCCTAAACGAGGGGGCAGGAGAGGTGCAAGGACTGAAGCAAGGCCAGGATGATGTGGCCACAGCCCGAGGAAGGCAGGTAGAGCAAGGGAAGGTTCTCCAAGCTCCAGCAGGAGCCAACCCTCTGATACACCCATGTCAGCACTGTAAGACATTTCAGATTTCTGACCTCCAGAACTGAAGATGATGAATGCATGTTGTTTTAAGTCACCAAGTTTGCAGCAATTTGTTACAGCAGGAAGCTGATACATATACCATGTCCAATGAGCAATGAAACGGCCCACACACACAATGTAAGGGGGGGCCCAGGCATGGGTCGGTATTATCCTTCACAACCATGGTTTTCAACCCTGCTGTATATTGGGACTACCACGGGGCTTGGATGGATAGTAGGTAGATGGTGGGTAGGTAGGAAGATAGATGGTAGGCAGGAATGTAGGGAGATGGTACATAGGTAGGTAGATGGTAGCTAAGTAGATAGATGATTAATAGATAACAAATGCGTGATAGATGATAGGTAGATAGTAAGTAGACAAATGATAGATAATTGATAAATAGATATAGATGATAGGTTGATGACTGATAGATGACAGATAGATGGTTGATAGATGACAGATGATAGGTATATAGACAGACAATTGATAGTAGATGGTAGATGGATGCAGACACAGATGTTCTCACTGTGTGCACACTAATGCTATCGTCTCAAGTGAAATCTAAATCCTAGGGTTGTGATACCCTGTATGACATGTGTTCAGGGCATTAAGGTCACGGCACATGGGAAGGACCGAGACTCTCACTAATGAAATGAGGGTAAATCAGCACGTAGTCGCTTCATCCTAGATGAACATGTGCTGTGTATAAACAACCTCATTAACTGTTGCCTGACCTTTGTGAGCCCAGGAGCAGGCTACTACACTGAAAACAGAATAGTTTGCCTGAGGCTGTGGGTAAAGTCAGAATCAAATTTTGTCTAAAATTTCCATTTGGCACTCCAATCACTGAGCAGAGCAGGTTCTCCTCCACCCCACAAACTCAACCTCCAGGTGAAAACCAAGGGCCTGAGAGACGATGAGCATGCCAGGCATTAATTCAGCTCTCATTAAGACCTCCCCTAAGTGACCAGCCAGTCAAACCCTTTCTAGAGTGGGCAGGGGAATTGTGCAAGTCCTAAACAAGCTAATGATTGCAAATAAGTATTCCCTTGAAACAGCACACTGAACCCATTAGCGTGTACAATTAACACATGCCAAACACACACACACACACACACACACACACACACACACACACACACACACACATAAAGTGAACATCTCCCCAGTCCAAGGCTAGAAACAACTACAATGCTAACTGTGCAGATGAAACGAAAATATTCAAGCAGATGAAACCTCTTTTATTAAATTAAAAACTGTCTAAAAGTCTGCACCCAAACCACACACAGCCAACTGGTTCTCAAAGCAATGAAAATGACAAGGGCATGAGCCCATGGATGCGGCAGTCAGAGAGCCCCTGTGCCTCTCACCCCTGTGGTGCCATAGAGTGCCCAAGCCAGGAGAGGGCGCTGCTGCAACCAAAGCCAGGTCCGCACCAGCCCATGAGTGCTCCCCGTGTACCCTGGTGCTTCCAGGCCCCTCTGCCCCTGCTCCCCACTAGATGTGCTGTGGGAGGAGGGAGGGACATAGTCTCTGAGCTATCCCTGGGATACTTGTCTAGTGCTACAGGACCCCAGCCCCAGGGCCACCTGCCCTAGGGGCTATGGCTCTGCCTGGCCACAGGTAGCACCTCCCAGGACAATCCTGGCCACACCACCTCTTCCCTGTCTCTGCCTTGGTCCTGGGGTGGTGGCTGCTCGTTCTGGATCACCTCGGTATCTACATTGAGCTCCTTTGGCCTTCTGTATAGCCAATGCCTGGTATCAGAGCTTCGAAGTTCTCAGAATGGCCTTAGTTTGCTGCCTGAACCCAGATCCAATAGGACAATGACACAGGAGAACAATGGCTGAGGCTGGTGTGGCTCTGCCTCCTTAGGCACAGAAGACTGGGTGCAGCTCCTGTGTCTCAAGGACAGGAGCCCAGAGATGGATCTAGGACCTGTCTCCCCACGTCCTCAGCTACTTATCCACCTGTGTCCCACCAAAAGTTCCAGCAGGCCAAGATGGTGGGTCAGCGTAGACTCAGCCCACACATGAATTCTCAAGAACCCATCCTACGGGTATTTCTTTCTTCCAAAGGCCAACTTCCCTGCCAAGGAAGACAATTCCAGGATTCCAAGACAGGAAACACTAAAGCAAATAATATAAACTGACTTTTTTTGCAGAACAATTTGGTTCAAAGGTCTTCATTAGGAAAAGAATTCCATTGTCCATGTAAAATCTTCAACTGCGTGACCGAGGCAGGAAGCCAGCACTCAGTGGGAAAGTGGTTTCTAAATGGACATGAAAAATGCTGAGAGTATAAAATATATCAATATTTGCTTGAAGGCCCCTCACCATGCAAGGAGACCCGGAAATCGACTTTTAAGGAGAGACTGTAACTTCACTCAAACTACAAGCAAGAAAGGGACCAGGCCCAGAAAAGACATGCTTCACAAACCAACTCCATCCAGGTTCCTCTTCCATGAAAAGCAGCCTGTGTGAAAAAGTTTCCCTAAGAACTAAAATCATAATGCCTCACGAGAAGCATTTCCAGCAGACACTGAGCCCGCTGCTCGTAGAATTTAGGATCAGAGAGGAACATCCCTTCAAGCCAGTGAAAACTGAGGACTCCCACTTGACACATCTCCTCCTGCACACAATGCCTGGCTCAATATCCTGAAACAACTATAAAGTCCAGGGCAGCAGCGGTGTCCAGCAGCATCAGGGAATATGACCCCTGGGGGTGGCTGCTGTGAGCTCACTAGGCTCTGTTCCTTGGCTGATACCCCAGCTCCTGAAGGTGACTACTTTGCTTTCCCTGGAGCTGCAGGGAAAAGCAAAGTAGTAGCCCAGGCTCTTACTCCTGGGCCAAAGATTGTTCCACTCACTGTGTGGTTTCAGTTCTTTCTGGAAACTAGCAAACTGGTATTGATAGTTCATATGACAGCACTGTAATCCTGGTTCGTTTGGGCGGATTCCTGAGAAATTAAACTATCTTTCTTAAAATCACAAAATCAGTTCCTGAACCACAAGGCTAAAGGGCAGACTATTAATCACACAGACCAGGGGTTCTCAAAGTGTGGTCCCTGGACTAGCAGCACAAGCCTCACCTGGGACCTGTCAGAAGTGCAAGCTCTTGGCCCCACCCAGGCCCCTCCAGGGAGTGGAGCCCCACAGCCCATGTTAACAAGTGCTCCAGGGGATTCCTAGGTCTGCTTAAAATTGACAGCCATGAGATTGAATGGCATATTGTTATTTGGAAGTGGGTGTAGGGTGGGGAATGAGGCTGAGTTTTATGTATCAACTTCACCAGGTCAAGATGCCCCACTGTTTAGTCCAACACCTGACTGCATTTGTTGGGAAAGTCTCCCTTAGAAATCAGTTGAATTAAAATGAAGCAAATTATTCTCCATAAAGTGGGTTGACCCAATCGAAGCAACTGAACACACCTTGGAAGAAAAGACTCAGTTCCCTTGAAGAAGGAATTATGCTCCTAGAAGAAGGAAGACAGCTCTGGACTCCACAGCAATCTCCACTTACTGGACCTTCTGGCTCACACAACAGCATGCACGACTCAGTAACACCAGCCTTCACCCCTGCACACACACTCACACACCACACAAAGACACCACACATACTCATACACCACACACAGCACATACACAGTCAAATGACACAGACATAACCACACAAGCCACACACACCACAAACCACATACACACTCAATGACAAGTTTGCAGCAATTTGTTACAGCAGGAAGCTGATAACATCTACCATGTCCAATGAGCAATGAAACGGCCAACACACACAATGTAAGAGGAGGACCCAGGCACAGGTTGGTATTATCCTTCACAAACCTAGTTTTCAACCCTGCTGCTGGTTGCAACTACCAGGGAGCTTGGATGGATAGGACAGCTGCCCAGCCTCTGCCGCTGGTCAGGCCCTGGGTTACATTTCTGAAAACCCGCACTTGTCCTCAGGTTCATTCTGTCTTCAAAACTGTCCTCCACACTCACTGACACCTGAGCTTAACAGGAATTTGGGGCTTTCTGAAGGAGGAATGATCATTCTAAATTCCCCAGGGAAAGATGTGTTGCTATGGCTGACCCCGCTGTGGGCTTTGCTTTTATTAATCCCCTGCTGCACTGCACACACACACACAAGCACACCGCAGGTGAACATGCATGCACCTATGTGGGAGCTGCACACACTCCCACACACATGCACAGATCACAAGCACCCTGACTCCCTGACTTGCTCTCAGATGCACATATGTGCTTTGGGAGGGAAGCAAGAAGCTTCATGTATTTACAGCCATTCCTTCTCTTTCACGTTTCAGCAGCACCAAGTCTGCTGCTCAGCACATTTCAAAGGAGAACAGAGTCACTGATATTTTAGAAAAATTACATTTCCGAACTGACATACACCAATACTTGTGATAGGAATCATTAGCAGCTCACGTCTGTATGAATCCACTTTTGCTGAATCTGAGTTCACTTGAGGAACACAATAACCTTAAAAAGGTGTCTTTGAACTCCACCACAAAGATGGTGGTACTCAGATGACAAATCAGTCACCTGAGTGACTTGGCTGAAAGTCCCCAGGACAGAAAATGTCTGCAAAAATGTGCTGGAGTGAGAGGCAGGTTTCTGAGGTCTCCACATTTACTGAAAAGGAAAACAGGCTTAAGTCATTCTAACAATGAGAAACAGATGGGCTTGCTCTGTTGTAAATACAAACACCCAGGAACCACTGCCAAGCCAGTCTTCCAGGTACTTGTTGCTGGGTATAAAAGTCATGGAATAAAAATAACTAGATAGTCTAACAAATCTCATATACAAGAAAAAAATGAAAAGAAATTTTTTTCTTTAAAAATGTAAGCAAAGCATCTGACCTCACTATGGAGGCGACAACTAATCATGCTTGTTAAATGGTCACTGTTCACAACAGCAGCATAAACAAAAAGGCATTCAACAAAAAGAGAGTGGGAAGACGTACCAAGACTCGCCAGTCCCGTCCCAGAAGTGCGCCTGTGAGGTCAATGGCCTTGTTTCACATGCAGCACACAACGGTCCTCTGTGAGGTGCAAGTGCCCGTCACGGGCAGCCCTCTTGTTTCTGCCAACAGCCTGTTCAGTGGGCACCCTGGTCCCCTGAGCTCTCAGACTGACATCCTCTATGCAGACTGATTAAGAAAATGTGTTTTCCTCTTGATGGAGTTGGAATGCTTTCTAAGGAAGCACATGTTTCAAATTACAATCTTCCTTGCAGTACTTGAATTTGACACCTGCCCCATAACTCACAAATGCCCAAGGAAAAAGCCTTGGCCCTGCGGCTAGCTCTGCCGTGACACCCAGCCTCCCACACCCACATGGGCAGGGCAAGGCCTGTCAACTGCTGGCCCGAAGTCAACACTGAATCACTGTGCAAGGAAAAGCTCCCTCTCCTGATGACAGGCCTCAGAAAGAAGCCCCGTCTCCCTCATGGAGGGAGAGCTATGCTGTGTAGAAAAGCTGTCACACTGAGAAGCTCCTGCTGCACTGTCCTTAGGGTAACAAAAAAGAAGAATATATAACAGGGTTTTCAAAAGTGTTACAGAATGTTGGGTTCCCTTACAACCATTTTATATTTGCTTATTTATTTATTTATGAAGAAATGTTTGTCTTGTTCCTACCTCTGACTCTGGTTTGGTTTCTAGGTTACAAAGCAAAGCAATCTACCAGGGAGAAAATCCAGATTGGTTGTACTTTAACTTAATATTAAAGCTTCCGCAATTTTATTATTGACGGAAATTTGTAAATAATTTTCTCAGGCCCAGCACGATGCTCTGAAGCTGTTCACTCTTCCCTCTGTTCTGCAGGCTAACTCAAAGAGCAGAAGCCAGAGATAGGCCAGAGGAAACAGGGAGGCTCATGGGAAGCCCTGGAGGGTACAGGAGTCCTGACAAATGCTACATGCTTCCAGCTGGCAGAGAGCTCTTCTCTGGAGCATAGGCCACCCTCAAGAGACCTGCAAGGTCCCGGGGAGGGCTCTACACTCCAGGCAGCAGCCCCAGAATGGAAGAAGAAGGCAGGGGTGATGGCTGGAAGGTGGATCCGTGAAACAGGCTGCAACACTCAGCTCAAGCCAGTGCCTGTCCATCATTCCTCACCAGTGGCCAGAGGAGCAGGTGAGGACTTGCTCAGCAGGATGACACGTGACCAAGAACATTTCCACTCCAAGGTGCAAACCATGTCTGACATTCGGCAGCTTTTCCTTGCAGCTGGGTGGAAGGGAGCATTCAGCTCTACCTCAGTTCCTTAGGATTCTGTGCCCATGCTCTGGCACAGTATATCCTCCACTTCTAACCAAGGCCATCGCCACATATCGGATGCTGATGTTGAGCCTCCTGACCCCCCCACCCCCCGCAGCCTGCCTGCACAGCCTGTGGGCTCCAGAGTGGCCGGGACAAGAGGTGCTCTAGTGGCTACTTCAGGATGCCCAACCTCAGCCCCGATTCTGTGGGTACTTGGCACATCCACACCTCTGCCTCCTCTCAGGTGACTGGGCTAGAGCTGCAGGGGACACCAGTGCCACCTGAAATCTGTTCTAACATGTTTCCAGCTCATCACATATGCAACATAGACTCAGAAGAAACACTTGGGAATACACCAACTCCTTTCAACCAAGTTACTCACGAAGTTCCTGAGCCCGAGAAGTTTACCATTAATTCTCCACTGAATTCAGACAGCTCCTTCCCACTTGGTTCCATAAAAGCTCAGCCCACTTCTCTAGGCACAAGAAAAGGGCATGTCAAGAACCCTGTCTGAAGCATAAAAAGCTGTCCAGTGAACCACGGGAAAGTTGCAAGGTTTTTTGATTGTGTCTTCATGGCCCTTAGGGGAGGTGGGAAATTCCACCGTGAGGTAGAGGCCCTGATCTCCCAGGTGTGTTTGCTGGGAAAGAGTGACCTGGTCAGGGGCCTCATGGCTTCAGGGTCCAAAATCATTGGCAAACCCCTTTGCCCTGGGCTCTCTTGCCACCCTCCTCAGCTGGTTCCTGGAAGCTCCAGGGGTCTCCATTCAGGGGTCTCCCTTCAGTGCCACTCCTGTGGTACTCTAAGGCCTCCTTCACGACACCCACTCAGCTGCCTCTCCCCACCAGAGTCAGCACCATTAGGGCAGAGATGATGGAGAGCCCGCCTCCCAGGCTCCAGCCCAACAAGTAAGAACAGGACTGTCAGTGAACTGTACCGGGGACCACAGAGGCCAGCCTCTCCTGCAGCCTGAGTCCTGGCTTCACCCCTGCCAGGCTCCCCTCTAGGCCCTTGAAGCTATTGTGGAGAGTGGTTTCTAGACTTCTAGGAGGGGGACTTGCCAGACCTGTTGCCACCAGGTGACCAGGGCTCCTTGGCCTGTCTACCCCACTCAGGCTGCCTGTAAACCCAGGGATCCTCAGTCCCATTCTACACAAAGTCAAGGCACCTGAAGAAGCCAGTTCTGGCTGCGTGTCAAGACAGCAGGACTCAGGACCACTCTGAATGCACCACTAACCTCCTGCACTGAGGTTCATTGTGATCCCTTCACAGAGATGGAGGACTGAGAAACACCTAAGGACTGGACAGACGTTAGGACCAGGCACAGAGGTAGTGGTGGGTCCTCCAAGCAAAGGGAAGAGCATCAAGTCATGTACTTAGGTTCAAAGGAATTTTTAACCAATTAAATATAAAGTCACCATTTATGACAATTTCCCAACTAGAAGCACCCAGGCACAAGAAGGTATCACATATCAAGAGAGGAGAGATCTCAGACATAGCTGTAGCTATTAGCAGAGCGGAGTAACTACTGTGTGATGAAGGCCAGAGGGGCCAAGCTCCCAGAGGCAGTGCAGAGAATTGTCCCTAAACATGGCTTCCTGATCTGTAAAGTGAGGTTGACAGAATCCCCACTCACCTACTCCCTGTGAGTGTGGACACATCTGTGACAAGGGCCAGCTCCCCGTATAGCAGGCCTGGGGAGTAAGAGGGAGGCTGCGCTGCTGCTTGTCACTATACTTGCTCTGTGACAGCCTCTGCCAGGGTTTCAGAGGCTTGGAGGGAAGTGGGGGTAGGTTGACAGGGCTGTGCCACACAAAGGCTACCCTGGCAAGGGGTAACCATTACTCTTCCTGAGGTCAGCACATGCCCCTGCTCTGCTCACAGAGGGTCACCCTCTCTGGCAGTGCCAGCAACGCAACTGCATGCTCCTGTGACTCACACCCAGCTTCAATCCTGCCTGCAGTTCCCTAAGGGGGCGGTGCAGGGTCAGCCTCTGCCCCTGTCCCCACACCCCACATGTGATGGGCATTCAGTGTGTATTTATAGAACATGGCTATGAAGAAAAATAATGGTGTACATTAAGGAAATTCCTGGCAGACATCATTTTGTGAATTAAGCTTTGCTGAAAGCTTCACATAAACTATTTTAAAGCAAAACTCTTCTTCCAAAATGGATTCAGAATGTTTATACCTTTGGAAGTTAGAGACTCACCACATTTAGAACACACATGTGCAAAAACATGGTTTCTGCAAAATAAGGAATAGCTAGAAAACAGCCTTTAATTCAGATTAAAAACAAGATATCAGTAGGCACAGTGGCACACGCCTGTAATTCCAGTAACTGGGGAAAATGAGGTAGGAGGATGGTGAGTTCAAAGGCAATCTCCCCAACTTAGGCCCTAAGGAATTAGTGAGACCTTGTTTCAAAATAAAAAATAAAATAAAATAAAAAGGGCTAGGGATGGGGCTCAGTGGTTAAGCAATCCTGGTTTTAATCCCTAGTACCAAAAAAAAAAAAAAAAAAAAAGAGAGAGAGAGAGAGAGAGAGAGAGAGAGATGTTGACCATAATTGTCCTCATCTCAATAATCATGGGAAGTCCTGCCTGTTCTGGAGCCTTCTGAAAGCCACTTCCTTATGAAGTTCTAGTCATATGGAGAAGACCCAACTGGGCTGCAGCCAGAGCCTGGGGCTGTGACTGCAGCCAGCCACCTGTGCTCTGCTCCTGCAGAACCCTTGTCACCACCACCAAAGCCCCAGGCTGAACCTCCAGGCAGTCCAGGTGTCCTCGAGTCTTCCCAAGGTCACTGTCCCCTTATCATAAGTGGGGCATCTGGGATCCTGAACAAGGGGGTGTGGACAAGCAGTGTAGGGCACGTAACCCTTGAGATTCCTTGTGCAGGGTGCCAATGAGGCATGTCCTGCTGAGGACACTTGGAGGCTATTTCCTCACTGTACCTGGGGGCCAGGGCCGTACATCGCCACCTTGATGTTCACTAACTGGGGCCAGCTTCCACTCAGTATGCTGGGCTCTTTGGCTGACTCAGTCCTGTGACAAGGGCCATGGGCCTTATCAGGGAGGTTCCTGACTCACAAGCAGGGTAGGATGGGGACAGCACCTCAGAAACAAGTAGAACCACAGATGGGGAGGTGGGAGGAGAGACACAGCCAGGGCTCTGCTGGTACTGGTCCAGCAGTGGCTACTACCAGGGCCTCTGGCCACCTGAAGACCTTGCAGCATGGGCTCCAGACCTAGAACCCAGGATCCTTTCCACCCCACAGAGGTGCCAGAGCACCAGGCAGCACCTGTAATCACCTCCCACCCAAAGCACACTCCAGGAAGAGGCCATCCCCAAAAGGGACTCTGAAGCCATTATATTAGAAAGGGCAGTTCCTCTGGCACGACACCCAAAAGCATCCACGAGAGGAAGAGCCCAGAAACGCAGAGGCCATGATGCAACCTGTCCTGGCCCCGAGCAGAGTGTCCAGTGACCTTCAAAAAAACCTTTTGGCTGAGAAAATGCTTGTTTTTTTCTGAAAGAAATACTGGGTTAGTGCCGTGGTCATCTGTCCACACGGCTCATAAAATCAGAGAAAGAATTCTGGGTTAGTGCTGTGATCATCTGTCCACACTGCTCATGAAATCAGAGGAAGAACTCCAACAAGCCTGAAGAGGAATGTGCAGTCCTATCAGCCAAAAGCAGGATGAGTAACCGGGAAGCCCCTTATGAGGAGTCACCAAGTCACGGGGAAAGCCTTTTATGGGTCACAAACCATGCCTGCTGCCCATTTATAGTTCAGTTTTAAAATTCTGATCATTCCATCAGTCAGCAAATGTTGAACAACCCCACAGGGTGATTTTCCTCCATCTCTCCCCTTCTGCAAGAGTCTCAAACCCATCTACACCACTTCAAGCCTGTGAAATCTCCCAAGAAAGTTCCTCACCCCTGACCCCACTCTTGCACACATTTGCACACGCGAGTGGCATCTGTTCACAGCCTCTGAGGTCACCTGTGACTGGCCCTCCACCAGACTTAACCCACACACAGCCTCACAGTCCCACCGGAAACTCAGTTTTGAAGAAGTTAGTTCCTCAGTTAGAAACCTATTCCCCAGTTAAAAACAAACAAAAGACCTGCATGCTGGTGAGCCACAGAGCAATGGCAGGCTGGGGCTCTCTAGGGACGGTTGAAGGTCAGCGGGGCAGGGTCAGAGTCCCTAGGCCTGCAGAAGAGTTTCAGGTCTTTTCTCCCTTTCCGGACCTCAGCCCTTCCCTGCCTGCGCCCTCTCCAGGGCCCTGCAGAGCTCCTCGGGAGGCAGGCAGCAATGGTCTCCATGCCTTGCAAAGCTAGTGGGAACCCCTAATGCAGACACAGGCATGGGAGGGATTTGTGGGGAGGTGCAAGGACCTCAGGGACCTTCCTCACCTATCAAGCCACAGCCTCTGGGTATTCAAGCTAATACAACTCCTAACCATGTTTGCATTCGGGTCTTAGCACTGTACCCACGTCCACTTCTGACAAATGTGGCAGTTCTAACAGGTGCACCTGGGGGGAAGCCCGTGGAGGACACTTGGAACTTTCTGTGCCACCTTTGTGACTTCTGTTCATCTAAAATAATTCCCAAATAAAAATTTTCAAGAAAGCTAACATGAAGAATGTTCCTTTTTTTTTTTTTTTAAGAAAATGAATCACCACCCCAACCTCACCTAGTTCATTTATGTGAAATTGTGCAGTTGCCTAAAGACAGCAGCTGTCATAAGAGGAGGCTCACCTAGGGGTTTGGGGCAGGACCCCTCCCTGTGACACGGCAAGGGCTGCACAAAGACTTCCAGGAGATTCAGCAGTGTGGAGGCTCACGGGGTTCTGTGGACAAGGAATCTCAACAAAGCTCACTAGCAGCCCAGGAACTAACCATCCCAGAGGAGCTTGCAGCCAGCAGAGAACCGAGGTCCCAAGCCCCCTGCAGGTACATGTATGCTAAAGGCAGTCTGATCGGAGAGAGCCCTTCCCCTTCCACTACTCATGAGTGATGAAAAGTAAACCAGGATCATTTCAAAATAACAAATCCATTTTGAACAGCTTTGAAGAGGAACAAGAAAAGTAATGTTAAGTAATGGGATGCCAAAAAAATTAAGGGGCACAGAGTGAAAGGCGTGGCGTTTCTTGGTTTTGTTTCCTCTTGGTGTCATTAAGTCTGATTAGCTTAACCACTGAAATCAGGGAGTTCCTCTAGTGTCAGTAAACAGTAATGGACGCTCCTGCCAGGAACTTCCTCCAGAGGCCTGGCACTTGCCAGACTTGCCCTCCTTCTAGTGAGCTTCCCACCTCTGGGGTCTGTGGAGGGAGAGCTGGGTGAAGCTGGGAAGCTGAATTTTGAACCATCTGTCTGTCAGGCCTCAGGTGCACGGGTGTGAAGCTATTTGCCAGCATTTAACAGTTAAGCTACTTCTCTGAAAGCCAGGTCTGACTGCTTGTGACATATCAGAACATTGAGACCATGCTCTAGTTTGGCACAGAGTCAGCCTGCAATGAACAGCAGTGATCCCTTTGCTCCTGACATGCTGGCCAGCTCACAAGTCCCACCCAACCTAGGGGGCTCACCCGTACCTCCTGGCTCCAGAAGCCCTGAGTTTGCTGCACCTGCCCTGCAGAACCTTCCAGATCTAACGCAAACTGCTCACTGGTAAAAGAGTTCTCTGTGCAGCTCCCAGCACATGGGAACTTCTATACGGTTTACATGTGTGTTGGTATAACACACCAATACCTCTGCGTGGCAGAGAGCTTCTGTATGAAGCACAAGAAAAAAGTCCCAATACTGATGCCCCACAGGAGGGCGGGCTCCAGAGCCCTCAAGTCACTATGCCCAGAGATGCTCAAGGAGGTTTTCCTGTGAGGGCTATTTGGGTCAGACCACAGGGCCACTGCAGGTAGGATAACAACCTTCCAGATCACTGTTATATAACTCAAGTGTTCTAAAGTAAAACCCAGGGCTCTGCTCTTTGACTCCTTACAGGATCAATTTTAGAGGAGAAACTACAAGGACAGAGCACTTGAGATGTCATTGTTCATAACAGTGTCAGACTGCTGCATCAAAGTGGACTAAGAATCAGGTAAGATGACCCAAAGAACACACCTACCTTAAATTTTCATAAGTAGGATAATTTTTAGCTACTGGAGCAATGAAGAGAAACACAGGGGAATAAATTGGTTTGAAACTATTTGAAAAACATGTTATTTTTAGAAGAGTGAAGATTGGCCTTCAGGTTCTTTTCTAACAAGATGTCCCAGAAGTTCAGAGGCCCTTCTTATTTGAAAAATAAGTTTAACACTTTCTCTCTCACTTACTTTCTCTCTCTCTCTCTCTCTCTCTCTCTCTCTCTCTCTCTCTCAGCAAAAGCTTTGGTAAAGGCCATCATGTTGCTGAACTTGACCTTGAAAATGCCCAGCATTTCATAACACAGCAGCTTTTCTGGTTCAGCTTCTACTTCTCAACACTCTACCTTCCAATCAACACCCTGAGCCCTGCAGGAATCTCAGGAACTGTGAGGAAACTACCTTCTTCCCTCTGAGCTGCTTCAAAGGCCAAGTCCCTTCTGAAGAAGGGGACCAACAACAGAAGCAGAATTAGTCACTGTAGCCCAGCTGCTGCCAGCACTTACCTATGGTCTTGTCCAGACATGTCTGCCCCCCAACCCTGAGCAAGGGGTCCTGGCCACAGCTGCTGGCTGGGGAAGACCTGTCCTATTTTGTTCCCAAGCCGCATGAGAGGGCTGGGCAGGGGTCCTGGCCACCAAAGGTGTCCCATCAGATTAGCTACTTTCTAAGGACTTCGATTGATTCTCTGCACAGAGGGGGAATCTGCTGTTTCAGCCAGCTTTTTCATTGCTATGACCAAAAGACCTGACAAGAACAATTAGAGGAGGAAAAGTTTATTCAGGGCTCACGGTTTCAGAGGTCTCAGTCCCTAGAGGGCCAACGCTATTGCTCTGAACCACAGGTGAGAGAGAATGTCATTACCGAAGGATGTGGTAAAGGAAAGCAGCTGGGAACCTGGTTCCAGGAAGCAGAGAGAGTTCTGCTCAACAAGGACAAAAAGTAAACCCCAAATGCACATCCCCAGGGACCACCTCCTCCAGTCACACCCTACCTGCCTACAGTTACCTCTGGGTTAATCCCTATTGGGATTAAGGCAGGACTGGATTAAAGCTCTCAGAATCCAGTCCACCTCTGACCCTTCTTGCATTGTCTCACACACAAGCTTTTGGAGGACACCTCATATCTAAACCATAACAACTGCACAGGGGTGAAAGGGAAAACTAGCAGGCTGAGAACCACAGCAGGACCCTACAGGAGGAAGCAACACAGATTGCTGTGTGCCTGGGACTGCTGGGCAGTCCTGATCAGAGACAGTCAGATGTGTAGGTGATGCTCAGATCTCCACCTTCCCCCAGCATCCTGGAAACCAGCCCCATCCTCCAAGCTAAATGGAACTTCTCCTCTGTGCCTGGAAAAGCCTAACTGACACTTTCTCAATAGAAGGTTTTTGTAGTGTTTCGTAAAACATAACTCAGTGAATAACTAAGGTATTTACTTTGACAAGGAAGAGTTCTGAAGGGATCAATCATCTCTATTAGGACATGGGCAACAAAACCCTCTTAAACAGATGAATTTGCAGAAATCATGTGCTAAGTAATGTACTGCTTCCTATAATCCATAAAAGCTTGAAGCTTTTTTGGTATTCTATGCTAGTATCCCAAGGAAGAAGTCTGACAGCCATGTGCATGAACCTTAAAAAGTAAAGAAGAGACACCAAGAAGCAGAAGAAAAAAAAAAGAATGTGGTATTGCTGATGGCAATTACTCAAAAGGTCATATAACTGCAAATAAAATATTTGGGTGGAGATGTGGGGTTGTCAGTACCATGTACAGATATATGTGACAATCACTGGCAAGTTTGGCATAGAAAACAAAACTGCGGAAAGCCCGCCCACCTCAGCTCCCACCAAGTGAAGCTTTAATAAAGCCTCGGTTGGTGGCAACTAAAAAGTACGCTTCCAAGTACCTGAAGAAACTGTCAAGGCAGATGACAAAGTTCAGTGATTGGCAAGCTTGACATAATTAGTTAACTAGATATAAGGAAATGGTGACTATTCTTAGTAGGGAAGCCAGAGACAAACCCCAAACGAACCAGCCAGGCTCAGATGGACCAGTGAGGCTCCTACAGCTTGGAAGGGCAACTTGGCCAAAGCAGGACAGGAATTGCCACAGCCTTCCTGGACCCGGTCAGTGAGAAATGCCATGGCCCAGGCTGACAGGTGAACTGAGACTCGGAGCATCCCGCTGGGAGCAGAGGCTCTGACTGCCCCTTGGTCTCCTTGCTCTTCTCACCCATTCTAACCAAGACACGCATTCCAGTTCAGACTACTTCCTGGGCTGCACCTAAACCCCAAAATGTATTTTTTTTCTAGTCCTTTCTTGGCTCTTTCTTTCTCTCTCTCTCTCCTTCTTTCTTTCGCCTTATAACAAAATTCCCACTCAAAACTGTCTAGAAGAACTGAAAAACCAGCCTCTACCTCAGAGCAAAGCCTGTCCAAGGAAGGGACATGACCCTTGTCCTTGGAAAGACCCACAGAGCACTCCTAGGCACATTCCCATCCTGCTAAGTTGTTTATCTACAAATAACAGGAGAGATCTGCTGCACCAGGTGTCCCTGACTCAGTTAGGCTAGGTGGGGACCCATAGCAACCCCCTAGCAGCCACCAATCAGAATGAGACAGGGAAATACCTGGGATGCCAGATGACCCTCCCAGTAGTTTATGGTGGTTGATAACATGTTGGGAAGCCATGTAGTTCAGCACGAACACCCCTCTTGGTTTAAACCAATCAGTTCAAATGAATACCCCTTTTGTACTGACCAATCACCCTTACCCAACTTGTTCCTGCCAGTGAATGTGCTAACCATGTTTTAGAGTTGTTATTTTATTTTCCCGCAGTGTGTGATGATTTGCTAAGAGATGCTATGATGTATGTGGGGGTCCCTGCCTTCTCCAAAGAATGTATAAAACTGCTGCAAACCCTGGGCTCGGGGCCTCTCAGCGTCACCAGTTGCTGTGTGTGCACGCGCGCGGAGGACCGAGCTAGCTTGCAATAAACACCTCTTTGCTGCTTACATCGATCTTGGTCTCTGGTGGCCTTTTGGGGGTCCTGAATTCGAGCATAACAGAACAAAATCCGCGTCCCCCTGAAGCTGCTCCTCTCCCAGCCTTCTGAAACCAGGCATACCAGCCCCTCCCTGATGGTTCCAAGACTGGCAGATGAATGGAAGCATGGGCGGAAAGGTGACCCCACACTTTAACACCCCTGTTCAGCCTCCTAGAACACAAGTGGCTCCCTGCAAAGAAAGCTCTCAGGCCCTGACCTACACAGTCTCCACAAGGGGTGGGCTGTGCATCACCAGAGGCAGTGTGGGAAGGAGGCACTGGCCAGGCAGAGCTGTCCCCAGCTGGCAGAAGCATGAGGGGAATAGCCAGGCTGGTAGAAGCACACAGCCGTGAGCCTGGCTTGAAGTCTGAGGGAGGAAAGTCATTTCATATCTGCTCTGACAACATGGGTTTAACAGGAGAAGTGAGAACTATTTGAAGGCTCTTCTACCCAACAATGAGAGTTAAGTCTGCTTTCAATTCTGGGAGATCTCAAAGGATGAGTTTCTGTCTATCCTTCAAATAAACTCAGGGAAGCATTCTTTCATTTAAAAACAGTGGACACCAGTTGAGTGGGACAGAGGCCCTAAGAAGCTGGCCTTAGGAGATGGTGGCACTGTGTAACCGGGGGCCCTGGCAGGTGAGCACGGCAAATCCCACAGACCTCAGTCTCCTCCTTGAGAATGGTGAGGTCTGAGGAGACTTCTTGAATTCTTTCACCTCCAAAATCCATTTGCTTTTCCATTGAAAAGACTCAATTTCACAAGCAACACTTGATTTTTCTGCAGAAAAGACACCCAGGGAGGGACAGTAGGGAGTGCCATCTGTCCTAAGAGCTGCAGAAGCACAAGGCAGCTGGGGAAAGGACTGCAAAAGCCACTTTTGTTAAGACACTCGGGCTGACTTTCACAAGGAAGGAGACAAAACCACTCAGGTCTTCAGGACAAAGTTCCACAAATGAACTTCTTCGATTTTAATATGCAAATGTAAGATCACAGAATTTGGATAAGCTTTTAAGAAAGGACCTGGAACTACTACTGTCAGCACTAATAAGAAAGTTCAAAGTGCAGCGGGTTTGAGTAAATCAAAGAACTGGACAGAAAGACTAACCCATAGATAAAGTGCTCCTCAGAGGTTTGCACTTGAAGGACCGGGACAGAGCCGGCAGCACACAAGTCTCAGGGAGGGAGGGGGACTGCACAGATGCAAAGGTGAGAAACATTCCCAAGGACAAACCAACACAGGACAATGAGTCCTCCTGATGTCACTGGGAGCCCCAGGGCCAGGGCAGTCCTGACAGGCCTGGCCTGACTTTCCCAGGAGGACTGCAGGAAGCTGCCCCAACATCTCTGGGCTCCAGTTTCCTCCTCTCTAAAGTGGGAACTGTAAGTGCCTTGCCCACTTTTCAGGATGACACAAATACCAAGCCAAAAAACACAAGTGCAAGTAGTGGTGCAAGAATAAAAGAAACTTGGGGATAGGGCTGTGCAGAGATTAGAGAACAAGGCCAACTTTGGGGGGATCCTCAGCCTAGAGGCCAGCCTTCCCCAGGAGGGAGGTCCTGAATCCAGAGGAGGCCTGGCTTCCCCAGAAGGCCAAATCTGAAGGCCAAGCTTCCCCCAGGAGGCTAGGTCCTGAGCCCAGAGAAGGCCAGGCTTCCCTGAAGGGACGCAGGTCCTGAGTCCAGAAGCTATGGCCCTGGGGAAGCCCAAAGGAAGTATATGTGGACAGCAGCTGGGCCTGGGACCTGCAGGGGTCCACGGGGTCTTCCCTGTAGGAGTAAGGAAGCCAGCAGGACCTGGAGATGGAAGGATCCATCTCCAAGCAGGGATAGCAGGAAGGGATGGGGCAGGGTGAGGCCTTCAAGAGCTCCCCAGCTTGAGGTCAAGACTCCTGCACTGCATTTTCAGATATGCACCCTGAAATTTTTCCTTAGGGCACTAAAGAGGCCCACCGTGGGCAAACAGTCAAAACCATGATACAATGAACTATGCAATGACAGCTAACCTGCACACACATGGCCACAGAACAAATGCATATTTAGGAGCTGTTTGCTTATGGTTGGCTTGCAACCAACTTTTTTTTTTTTTTTTTTTTTTGGCAATGTTGGAGATGGAGCCCAGGGCCTTGAGTGTTGAACATACTGGCAAGTGCTCTACCACTGAGCTTCACCCCAGCTCTTGCAACCTAATTTTCTTTGAAGTTTTGAGTACATGCTGATTCCTGGAACAACCTTTGCAGCTTTTAAACAAAAATCAACAAACATTAGAAAGGCAAATAAATTTGTGCACTAGACATTTCAAGATTAAAAAGGTAAAGTACAGAGTACATTTAACATTGGTAATTTCTAGTTACGCAAAAATGATGATTCCAGTATTGTCATAAGGCACATGCTTTGACAGAAGCAGACCTTGCACATCGTACCATGTGTTTTCAAAGCTGCAGCCTGCAGAGCAGGTAACTTATTAAACTCACAAACCTTACTACACTTTCTAGGAGCAATAAAGACATCTTAATTCAGACTATAAAAACAAGAATTCATGTAATCTAAGGAAAAAAAAACACTCAACCATGCAAGAGACTTCAGTAGCATCATTTATGGGAAGGAGTAGCTCCTTACAGAATAATTCTTACAGAATAATACATTGAAAAAAATCTGTAATTAGCACTACCCTAGGAAGAGACATAGGTAATTTAAAGTTTGTGATTAGCTAATAGTATCAACAAGTAAAAAGACATTATTTTCAAGTACTTTGAAATAACTTCATCAGCAGAATTTATTTTCAATTAACATGTCAATTGAAATTATTCTTATTTTCTCATTGAATGAGTAAAATGCACCTGTCATGGGCACTAAAAAATAATAAAACTGCACTTCAATGTGTCGGTCTACCGTTAAAACTACCTTATAGTTTAAAAAAACGACTCCCTTCCTTTTTGGAGCAATGGCATAATGACTTGGTTGGATATATTGTACACTCCATTGCTTTTGGTCTTTCCTCTTAAGAGGGGGGAGGGGAGCAGCCCTTGGGAACCTGAATAGAGCTTTTCTGAGAAGTGAAGGATGCAGGCGGGGTAGCCAGGGTTCAGGTTTGGGTTCTTGATGTGAGTCATCACATCATGAGGGCCCACCGTGTGATGGCCACGCATAGGGCACTTCTCTGGAAGAGAAGGCAGCTTTTTGAAAAGTTGAATGCACGATGAGCCATTCCACTTAGAGGTCTTCACCCAAGAAATATGAAAGTGTGCGACCACACACCAGGGCTTGCACATGCACATTCACAGCACTTGTGTACATGATAGCCAAAAACTAGAAACAGCCCAAGTGCCCATCGGCACGTGAAAGTGGCAGATCCATAAAATGGAACACCCATTGGCAACAGAAAGGAACAAGTTATTGACTGGCACAAGGCTTGGTGAATGTCAAAACAGTCCTATGGGCTGTGGAAAGCACTTTGCTGACAAGTTGAGTGCTCACTGCATGACTCCACTCATATAGAAAATATAGGCTGATCTGCAGTACAGAGTCAGATCGGGTTGCTTAGGGAAGCTACTACCAAAGGCACAAAGGATACTCTGGGGGAGAAAGACATAGCCACTATCTTGATTTTGGTGGTGGTTTCACAGATGTGTCAGAAACCATCCATATGTCATGCAAGTGACTCACATGTCAAAACTCATCAGATGATGCATTTGAAATACAAGTCATTCGTTGTACATCAATTATACCCCAATGAAGCTATTTTTAAAGAAAAAAGCGAAAAGAAAAAAAAAGGAGATGCATTTGCAGAGACAGACAGGACAAGCTAAACTTGGAGGACTACACTCCGTGGAGGAGGGAACCTTCATGAAAAACCATGGAGAAAAGAGGTGAGATGACATCATCTAGAAAGAGAAGGACTCTGAGGCCTTCCCTGGAGGTGCAGGGGTCTCTCAAACAGAGAAAGCCTCCAGTAGGCATGAACTGAGGTCCTGACATGTAGAAGAAGACAGAAACCAGCTGCTTCTTGAAGAAGCTCCTGGTTTCCCTCAGGATGGTCCTGCCACTCAGGAGAGGAGGAAGAGGCCAGCAGGCAGGAGTTCATCATGAGTGCAAACTTACAGGAGCAGGCCTCCTAGGTGACATTCAAGGACCACTACCAGGAATGGCTCTCCCCTCTACATGGCCTTGAGTTTACCAAGTGCTCACATACCAGAGGGTCAGGGCTAGACCAGGTAGAGGACCGGCAGGGCTGCCCAGGGCAGGTAGTCTTGGTTATGGGTAGGTGCTTCATACTCCCCCAGGTGTGGAACACCTGTAGGCACAGGGGACAGGGCTGTGGAAAAGAAAACTTGCTGCCAGGCTTGCTGCCAGACAGCCCTGTCACAGCAGTGTCCTGACAATCAGTATGTGCCCTTCAGGGCTTCTCAGGGTTGCTCAGTGCTCCTCCTCCAGAGCATAAAGCATCACAAGGCTTGTGCCCTCCCAGGGCACCAAGGGAGGGGTGGCTCCCTTCACAAAGCAAAGGTCTGGAATCCCTCCTAAACATAGCGTATTTAGAATCTGCCCCTAAATCTTCCCTAGATCAAGGACAGCTGATGGTCAGCACAGTTCCCGCACCTCAGGACCTAAATCTTCCTGAGGCACATCCCTGAGCTGAGAGGAGGGAGGAGCACTCTGCCAGAAGAGAACCAAGTAGTGAGATTGGGTTGTTTCCGTTTCCTTCTGTCCTTAGTAGCAAGGATGTTAAAGACAGAGAGCGTCTTCAGGAAATCTTTTAGGTTATGGCAAAAAAGGGGGGGGCACTGCTTCCTTTTCTTTCAATTATTTTAAGCATTAAAAGAAGGGGGACACTACCCCAGAGTCAGGCCCCACAAAAGACAAAACCTCTTTCTTAGGGGTGGGACTAGGAAAGGGCAGAGGTGAATGGGGTAAGGGTGGGGCTGTGGCCAGGGCTGGGGCTAGGCAGGAGGACAGGTGTGAGGCTGGGGTGGAGTAGAAGTAGGGTTAGGGTGAGTGGAGGAGGGCAGGGTTGGGGCAGGAGGAAGACAGAGGTGGGACCAGGGTACAGCTGGGGTGGGGCCTGGTGCTCTGTTTCTGGGAAGATGGTCAGAAGGCCTCCACAGCAAGAGAGAGCTGAGTCTGAGATAATCAGAGGAACTGGGTGCTTGAGTTCTGGCAGAGGTAAAGGTAACACAGGAGCCCTGAGACAGTATAATCTTCTAGGTGAAGAGAACCCTGGATCCACCCGCTCCTGCTGGTAAGCATGGGAGCCCCAACACACTAAGGAAAAATATTCTTTGAACCCCTTCAAGACACAGCTCCTCTTCTACAGATCCCTGTGCTAGTCCCAGGATCCTGTCCTCATGCTCACAAGGTCTCCCACTTACAAAGGCAGCACTGAACAGGACTTCACTGAAGTGTTTTTAAAGCTAATGATAGAAACCCATAGTAAAAATAAACTTTATGTTATATTGTAACCTAGTGCATATGCAAACAGAAACAAGTTTTCAAATCACCAAGCTTCCTGTGACTACTTCCAATACAGTTCACTCTATATTATAGAAACGCTAAGGTGAATTTGCAGATAACTTAAGAGTTTGAAAAACAGCATTCAAAGGCATTTGGGTCTAGTAATTTTTTCAAATGCAAATCAAAACATGAAAAAAATTTAATATTAATTTCCTATACAAATATTTACTTTAAAATAGTAGAATCTAAATTTATGTGCTCATGGAGAAAATGCCTAGGGGGACATGTTCAGGAGACCTGGGGGGTAGGTGGGGAAATAGTTTGGGAGGAATCCTAACAGAAACATTGCTTACTAGGGGAGGAGACACCTTTGGTTTCAAAGATGGCTCAATAATTTTCACAATGTTCACAAAAACAAGAAGAGAAAGCAGGACCAACATGCTTTGGGAGGGACTGTTTGGACTGCTCTTAAGTGTCAGGTTGGAGGCATTTCTATCTCCCCACAATAGAGCTTGGGCCACACATGGACTGCAATGTTGCTGGGACCCACACCTGGCATACTGGATGGACACATGCTGCTCAATACATTCTGCTTCATAACTTTTGAGTAAGAGCTCATTGTTACCATCAAACCCTAACTTTGCATGTAGGCCCAATTTTTAAATTTCTCCAAATGCAAGTGTCTGTGTGATAACAACTGAACCTTTTGCTAATCTTCAAGTCATTGGTCAAATACATGGAGTTTAAAGGATGGTTTCCATTAAAGGGTACAAGAAACAGTATTGGCTGTAATGGAAAGTTTCCATGTCTGTTAGCTGCCAGGGTAAACTCTAAGACCAGCTGGAATTAAAATGAGTGAGTTAATGTAATAGGTAGTTTCTCCAGGGACGTGAGCCAGTGGGCTGATCTGTCAGCCAAGGGCTCTTTAATAGAAATGGTGCCAATTTTTCTGGGAAACAAAAGTTCCATGCTCACCCCTGAGGTCAGAAGAGCTTGCACCCAATTTCCAGTAGCCCCAGGGTCCCGGAGAGAGAAATCACACCTGCAGGCAAGCATTTCCCATACTGCCACACTGCCACACTGCCACCACGCACAAAATAGCGTTTTTAAACTGTGCCCTTCGGCCCTATTTAGGGGCATCATTAACGATTTCAAACTCCAACTATTGCTTTATCTCACAATAGTGAGAAATGGGGGAGCGACATTCATTATGTTTTTAAGTCATTTAACTGCAGTCCTTTGGAGGGCAAAGGAAATGCCGCGAAGAGTGGGAACCTGCGGACTTAGGAGGCAGCGTTCTCCCCTACCTCGGCTGCTTTCCTGAATGGAGGCAGTAGCCTCCGGGAAGGAGCAGTTAAGTGATTCCTTTATGAAAACAAGGAGGGACTCACCGCCAAGGCGAAGGAAGCGAGAACCCCTCCCGCATCCAGGCAGTTCAATTCACCCCGTCGCCCCACCCCCTACCCCATCCCTGGCCCTCTACAGCTCGGGTTTCAGAAGGGAAGAAAAGTCTGGAGGAGGGCGGTCAACCTTCCAAACGCAGGCCCCTCGGCATAAGCGAGAAGGAGGTGTGGGCTGGGGACTACGTGCGTGCGCACAGGGACAGCCCAGCCACGGACGAGACAGCAGTGGCCAGGAGGGAGACCCACCACGATCCACAAAGCCTCAACTAGTAGGATTTGAAAAATCCCCCGCAGGCACTGGCTTCGGTGCCAAAACCTCCCTGGGTTTATTTTCAGGCAAGTGACTCACAGCCTCCTCTCCATAAGTAATTCCATAAAAACGAGTCGCCGGTTCCACTAGCCCGACTTTCCGCTGCCCTCTGGCTGCCCCTCCCTCCTCTCCGCCCATCCTGCGAACCAGACAGCGCCCAGACAGAACAGTGGTACCCCAGGGTGCTCCGAGCAGAAAACAAGCTCCCGGCCCCGCCCCCGCCTCCCGAGTGATGAATGGGGCGCGGGCGGGCGCGAGCCCGAGAAAGGGAGTGCGGGGTGTGTACGCGTGTGTGCGCGCGTGGGCACGCACCCGGCCAACTTACGGAGGTGGAGTTGGTCCTTGCTTGGCCCTGGTTTCGCACCTCCTGCTCCCGGAACTGCAGCCCGGCCAGATGCTTCTCTAGCGCCTCCCAGTCCATTGGGGGCACCGGGGGCTCTTCGGGGACGAAAGTCCCGCCGTCCGGGGGCTGAAGACAGGGCCCCCCTGCCACCGGGCCCCTGCCGCCGCGCCTGCCCTCCGCCGGCTGGGGCTTCTGGATCGCCCGCCCGGGGCCCCGGGGGCCGCTCTGCCGGCCGGCCACAACCACATTGCCATTGTGCCTGAGGTCCTGGGGTTCGTAGGGGCGGAGGTTGCCGTTGGGCATTGGGAGAGGCGTGACAGTGGTGACGCTCCGGGCCCCGCCGCTGCCGCTACGGGTCCTGGCGCTCAGGTCCCCGGACTCCCGGGCCGGACAGCGGTCATCCTGGTACCCTCGCTCGTCTTCCTCTTCCTCCTCCTCACGGTCCTCCTCCGGCGCCCACTCATCAATCACCTTCTGGTAGACCGGGAAGGGCGCTTCATAGTCCTCCAGGGCAGATACCAGGTCCAGGCTGCCCCCCGGCGACGACGAGGATTTGCACTCCGAGCAAGGGGTCACTTTGGTGGAGTTGGACTGCGAACTGGAGCGGCTGCTGCTGCTGCTGCCGGCGTCACTGCCTAGATCCATCCCATCCTCTCGGTAGTCCTGGGGGAGGAGGCAGAGAGAGTGAATCGCCGGGCCGAGCTGCTCAGCCGCCGCGCCGGTCGCGAGCCCCCCACGCCCCGGGCCGAGGAGCCCGAGGAGGCCTGGGGGCAAGGGCCGTCCCGGGCCCGAGGTTTCCCTTCACCCTCCTCCCCCGCACGACCAGACTTCCTGCGGTTAACTAACCCTCAGATTCGCACAGAGGTGCCCGGTCGCCAGCGCGCACATTTCAAGCGAGGAACCCCGGGGCGCGCGCGGACTTTGTTTTAACCATTTTGCGTCGGGCGCGCCCCTGCACCCCGCCCCGGGGATTCTCCAAGAACCGGACGCTTCCCACAGTATTCAGATTCCCTGGGGGCGGGAGCCGAGAAGGGGGAGGGCGCCCACTAATTTCGCACCTCGCAGGGCGGTGAGACCACCCCCACCCCGCCCCGCCCCGCCCCTTCCCCGCCCGCCGCCGCCAGCCGCGGCAGCCAAGGGCTGACTGCACTTTCTAAGGAGCGGCGGGCGGCGACAAGGAAACCGCCGCCCGCCCCTCCTCCCGCTAGCACAGGGTCGGGACCGGCGAGCTCTGCCGGAGCGGGGCAGCTTGGCCTGCGCTCCCCGAGGTGCGCCTGCCCAGGCGCGGCTCAATCGCGGCGGCTGCGCGGGTCCCGACACCGAGCATGCCCAGAGCCACCAGCGCGCGGTCGGCTCCCGCGTCCTCAGCGGCCGGCTGGAGGCAGAGGCCTGGGGCAGTCGGAGGAGCCCGGGCTCGGACGTTGGGGACGCAGGCCTCCTGCTGGTGAAGGCGGCGCCCGAGGGTGCCCTGTGCCCACCCTCCTACGCGCGCTCTTGGCCTCCTTGCGGCGCTAGCCACCCAGCCCGAGCCTCCTGGCGCCGCCTAGTCCACGCGGAAGTCCCCGAGTGACCTGGGGGAGGCCCTCCCTCCCCACGCACGCAGATTCACGAGCCCGTGCGGAGCACGAGTGACGCGTGCTCGCCGGCCCGGCACCGGCGTCCCCTCCACCCTCCCGCTTCCTGTCCCCTCGCAGCCCAGCTCCTGGCCTCGCAGCCACGTCCTCTCCTGAGCCCAGGCTGCGGTGAAACCTGTTGCTGTGGCTCACGTTTCTATCCCCTCCCGCCGCCGCTGAAATGGCTCAGCGAGGCGTGCCTGTGGGAAGCCAGGGGTAAGTGTTAGAAGGGTAAGTGGCTCGGTGGTGGGGGCCGCGGTGGGTTTGGGGGCATCCAGAGACTCTCATCCCACCTCCTGGCAAGAAGACCCGAAGGAAGGGCGAGGCTGTGTCCTGTGGGGTGCGCCTACAACATTTGATGGCTTTGCTTCCTTCAATTTCTCTGGAATCCAAGAAACCTGTGCTGGATTTTTCAGATATGCACGGGTGGCCTCAGGTTGGCAGCTCTTTTTAGGAGGGAGCATTCTTGGAGTGAAAGGTACCAGCAGTTGGAAAACTTAGCTGTTCACAGAATGCCTTTTAAGGGCTAAGAATTTCCTGTGAAGGAACCCATCCGCCTGCAAGAACTGGAAACTAGGAAATGCCCTCCTCCCTGTGGTGATAATGAAAAAGAGCACTTAGCCCTACCACAGATTGGGAAAATCAGCCCCTGGACTTCCAGATTCAGGCTGTTACTAATTATTCCAGTGAATTCTGTCCAGCCTGGCATAGTGCAGATGGGGGACAGGGGATGCCTGGGATTCTTTAGCAGGGAGAGGCTTCCATCCTTACCATTCATCTGTGCCCTTCTGGGGACTGTATATAGCAGGACTGCTTCCACTTAGGTAGTCCTGAGCTCTGAGCCTGAAAATTCAAGCTGTCCTTGTAGCTTGTCTAGAAGGAACAGTGGTAACAGGAAAAGGGGCTTTCTGGTCTGACCAGCTCTTCTGTAAAAAAACAGCTGATTGTAACTTAAAATATACTTTATGCCAACATCTGTAAACAACCTGCCTTTATAATCCAAATATGGTTTGATTTCAGGGTTGCTGCAGAGCCCCAGCTGCCTGCTTGGGTGTGGAGGTGGCCCTGAGAATGTTTAAAGAGCTGGGAACTAGAGAACTGCTCTTCCGTGCCCCTTTATGACCTCACAAGGCTTAGGTCAGGAAAAGTGTCTGCTCTGTGGCAGGACACAGGGAGACCAGTAAGCATTGGTGGACTGGGGTGACAGGGAGATTCCATTTTTATGCCTTAGGCCTCCCCATCTCCCACCCACTCTCCCTCCTGGGCACCTGCTTACTCCCCTGCCATCCAGATGGTCCATGTTGTGTTCGGGAAATGCAAAATAAGGCCTAAAAAAAACATTTGGCAAGGTAAATTCACTGCCAAAAAAGCATGGTATTTCAAAGCCAAATATAAATGTCTTTGAATTATCTGTATTTTCACATTATTATTTGACCAGATATTCCAGATCAGATGGGAAAGTACCCAGTTTCCCTTTCCTCTTCTCTTCATGCAAGGTGCTTGGCCAGACTACTTTCCATTCTGTTTCCAGCTTTCCATCTCCTGCCAAGAACCCAACCACTTGGGAACAGGAAGCCCTGCTAGCTCCTAGGCCCACTACAGTCTACAGCTCTGTCCAGCAGGATGGAGAGATGATTTGCAAAGTGATTGAAAGGAACATTTTCTCAAGTTAAAAGTTGAACGTCATAGGTACCAGTCAAGTGGGAGTCACCCCAGAGCCCTCTTGTTCCTGAACCTTCCCCATCCATCACCAGGTACAGGGTCCCTCTTGAATATCCACTAGCCCCTGCCCATTCTCATGCAGCCAGAGTGGCCTTTCTAACAATGCAAATCTGCTTTCTTCTCTCCCTTGCTCCATTAAAACCCCACAGAGCTCCTTCAGGGAACTGATGCCCACCACTGCCTCCAACTTCCTTTGGCAAATTTTAACTCAGCCAAAAAGTCTCAATGTAAATGTCACTTCCTATTGGGCAGCTCCTCTGATTCCTGCCACCCCCTGGGTGATTGCTGGTCCAGTCCACTAGACTCAGGCCACTCATATATATAAAAATACATGTATATGAAAAAAAGTTTTATGAAAATCTTACATCATAAAATCTTATTCTAATGTATTTAGAACAGAATCTAGTCATACCTCACCGTGGGGCTTTCTAACCCTTTGTGGGTCAGGGTTGTTAGGGTAAAAGATGCTCTGATTTCCACAAGGGCAGGGCTATGGTGTTTGTTGCTGAGTTTATGAACAACATTATCTAACTCATTTAATTCTCAAAAATCCCATGAGGAAGCCATTATTGTCTCCATCTACAGGTGAGAAGGTCAAGGACAGTGAGGTCAAGTAACCTGCCGAAGTCAAAATGCTAGAACAGTAGGTGGTGGAGCCAGTTCTAGAAGCTGGACAGTCACTTAGCCATGCGCTTCAGGTCCCTGGCCCTGCTGCATACAGAATTTTTCCAAGCAAAGATGTTAGGAGGCAACACCTCAGACTAGGTCTCAGCCTCCTGCCCTCCATTCTTGGGCATCTTACACCTGCAGAGAAGAAGCATTGAGGGCACCTTCCTCCTCAGCCCCACTGTGTTCCATCTCCTCCAGGGCCACCTAGCTCAGGAAGGCCCTAGAACTCCAAAGATGAAATCTCACATTGGATGAACTCTGCATTAAGTAAAATCTATAAGAAGGAAGCCACAGTGAGTATGGGTCTTCAATAGGAAACCATCCAGACTCATCCTGAAAGAGTAGAGACAAGATGACATTCCTCAGGATCAGTGCTGTTGATAGGATTTTAAGTGTGTACATCCAAGGAGTTTGAAAAGGTAGGAATAGATCTATTTGCAAAATTCCCAAACTAATTTTGAAATCATCAGCCTTGACTCTGAGCTTCCCTGTGCTGTGGCATTGAGAGTAAAAAGATATGGCTGGCAGAGGGCTTGCGTCTCATCTTTATTGCATGAACTGCATGCAGGTCGTGCCACATGCAGATGCTGTGTGAGAGTGACTGGAGTGAACTGTATATAGGATGTCTGGAATCCATCCCCCATCTCTGACCCAGCCTAGGACCACAGCTTCCCACGAAAGGGGCATGACTACTTGGCCGTGGTGTTTGGCAGATAGAATCAATTGGATGCCCTAATGGATGAAACTAGAAAATACAGCATAAAAATGGCCCTGAATAATCTTTTCATCATCATCCTTATTGAAAGGCACAGTGTATCCCTCTGCTCACTCAAACCAGGGTCTTCCTGTTAGCTACCTGCAACATTTCTTCTTTAATTCTACAGATACTGTGGCTTGATCTTCACTAACCTAAGTAGTGTGGTTTTCTTCTTTCTTTCATTTGGACAGAGCTGTACTTACATAGAGAAAATTCCCTTTAAAACACATGCACACCTTAAAGGTTTTGGTTCTGTAGCAAACTGTGAGATTGTATTTATTTCCTACGTTTTCCTCAATAAAACCAAAATGGTACTTAAGAGATGGCTCCAGTAATCTCTCTCCCAGACCTGAAACCAGGATGCCTGGCTAGAGGAACATTCCCCCCACTGAGGGAACTCACTAATAATGTGTTTGAGACCAGGATACCCCCCAGGCGCTGGGATGAGCAGCCCTTTGTGCAGCAGAGAAAAGTCAGTGCTGAGTGGACCTTAGCATAGGGCTACCCAGACCTGGCCTCTGCTGTGAACTACTCAACAGGACCTGCTTGGAGGGACCACCTGGCACCATCCCATGGCTGGAGATTTCTGTGCATTGTGTGGTATGCACAGGGCTCCACCAGGAAGGAATCTGCTGTGCTTTTCTTAGCAGAGTCATTCCTCAGATTGGATGACAGTGACAAAACTTCAACAACACAAATGCCCTCTTTTTCCAGAAGTTTTCTGCCATCACCTTGTGCTTTCCTATAGTTTCTAGCAGATCTTGAAAAAGCAAATGTGTGAGCACCCCTAGTTTCTTTTGGAGCTTTGTTGATGGGTATAGATTACATAAAAGGGCTTATTTAGGAGGAGCTGGGGAGCTCATGGGTGTGTTCACTGCAGGAACGTAGAAAAGTATCCGGAGAAGTAGCACAAAGCCCACATGCACAAGACCCCAGTAAAGATGAGCCACCTTGGAAATCCTGGGCCTTGTGCTCCTGTGTATTGTGCTTCTTAAGAAACACATCTTGCAAGTTGCTTTCCAAAATGAGCAACTACAAAGTGAGAACTCTTCTGGTCCCCTCTTAACATCACTTTGGAAGTGTAATGAAATGGGAAATAGCTGCTGGTCTTGTCCCATGGTGCCATGGGAAAGATGGAGGCAGTGTGGAGGGAGAGATGGTCCTCTCAAGAGATTTGGCCTGCAGTCAGGGCCACTGGCCTCATAGTAGAGGTTATTTCAACCTCAGAATCTGCTGGAATTTCATGGGCCATCACTCAGATACCTGCAGAAGCCAGAGAGATCAGAGAAGTGGACACCAGGGGTGCAGGGCCAGGTGACTGAACTGCAGGGCAGGCGTGGAGCCTTCCATGTTAGAATTCAAGACACCAGACAGCTGCCATCCCTAGTTATCCCAGCTGCGACTAGAACCCTGGGGCAGAGTTCTCATCTGTTGGAAAGCCAACACTAGAGACACCATGGGACTAGGGCCTGGCATCGCTACAATGCTCTGGCTCAGGCCAAAAGTGTCTCTATCGGCATGATGCCCCCGACTCCCACCAAGGTAGGGGTCAGCAATGGCTAAATATCAACCTTGAGGAGTGGGACCCCTTATCCAGTTCTTGAGATGAGGTTAACTAGATTTGTTAATTTTTAAGTAGAAAGATAATTGACCTAAATAAACTTTCAGAGTATCACAATAAAAAATGGTTCCACCAAAGCAGTTTGTGATGAATTTAAAAAATCACAAAGTACATAAGGGCTCTCAAAAAGTAAAAATGCCCAACTTCACTAGTAATCAAAGAATGCAATTTCAATTACCGTGAGGGGACAGATTTTTGTCCAGGTATTTAGAAATGACTGAAAACTGTAACACTCAGTGTCAGAACACACATGGTCAAAGGAACACTGATACAACTGCTGCTGGGTTTATAAACTGGTCACTTCACACTTTCTAGAATACTATTTGATAACACGTCTTAAAAATCTACACAGCTATGCCCAGCGACCTGTTATCAGTTCTGCAAGAGTTTGCGCGGAATGCCTGCTGCCTGCCGGGGGGAATGTGGTGGTAAAATAAAAAAACCTTGCTTCAAATGGAGCTTTAGTCAGTTGGGGAATAGACATTACAGGCAGAAAACAGAATAATTTAGATTTAAAATGTAATAGGGACCCCAAAGTGGGCTGGAGTGCTGTGGAGAGAGCAGCAGTGTGACAGGGACATTGGCAGCTGGGACGTTGTAGGCAGAGGGAAGGACAGAATAGAACCTTGAGGCTGGGAGAGGTCTCGGCTGGAAGGAGGCCCTGGATGGATCAGGAGGGAGTGGCAGTGTCAGACCAGGTGGGAGTGAGAGGGGTTGCCATGAAGGTCTTCATCCCGAGAGCCACACATCATCTCAGCAGGTCGGTGCTTGGGGACCTGCTCTGTGTGGCACAGGACTGAGCTGGGCTGGAAGGATGGGCAGGGCAGGACTGGTGGGGAGAGCCCTGTTAGAAGGCAGCAGTATCTGGAAGAGGCTGCAATGGGTCTTGGGGAGGCATCTAGGAAGCAGTCACAGGACCTGATGGCTGGAAATGGTGGTGAAGGGGACACAGGATGGGTCCACAGGCAGCCTAGTGGAGGGGTGGAGCCACCACTGAAGGGGACCTAAGAGGAAGAGGGTTGGATAGGGGAGGAGAAAGGGCAAGCAGCCTGGGGAGCTCTGGGGGAGATGAATGCCAGCTCTGGTGGGAGAGGGATGCCAAAGCCTCTGGTGGAGTGGCATGGCTTGGAGACAAAGCAAGAGGAGGCCAAGCCTGAGGGTGCCACATCAACAGAAGCAGGTTTGTCAGGAAGATGTGGAGAGGAGGGACGCTTGCCACTTCCTGAACTCCTGGCCCACAGAGCCCACAGGGATCCAGATTCACGTAGGAGGCGCTCAGTGCAGCATTTACAATAGGACAAGTTAACGTCAACCTAAAATGTCAGAACCGGCAGGAAGATATTCACACTCGGACATGGCATTCTATGGAAGAGATGTCAATAAGATATCTTCCAAAGCTGCAGCATAGAGAAGGTAGAAATGTCAGGCCTACTACATGATTCACATTTTCAAAAAATTAAATGTTTATGTGGCCAGGGGGAGGGAAAAAATTGCCTATGAATAGGTGGGTATTAACAGTGGTTAATGGTGAGATCGCAGGTGATTTTTTTCGCCTTTTTGTCTATGTCTATTTCAATTTCTTTGTAATAATCATAAAGTAAGTGTTAAGCATATTTATTGTACTTAAGATGCAGGATTATAAAATTGGTTGAGGAATTCCTTTTTAAAAATAATTGTTCAGAAGAGCTAGAATTAATTTATATAAAGTCTGATGACTCCTTTTAGAAAACAAATCATTTTATGGTTCTGTAAATCCCCAGCTAATGTGAAGTTTTGGGTATACACTTCAGCTCACACACTTCTGCAAGACAGTTTGAGGTCCTAGTGGACTGAAGGAGAGATTGGCAACTTATTTGTGAGGGACTTGATAGTAACTATTTTCAGCTTTGTGAATCATACAGTCTCTGTTGCCCAGTCTTATTAATTTTTTTAAGCAGCCCTGTGAAAGTGCAGATTCTCTTGGCTTTGAGTCCATGCAATAACAGAGAAAGACAAGAGAAGACTTAACTGGGCCCCAGTGAGACCTCTGCCCTGAAGGACAGATGTCACGCAAGGGAGCTTGGCTGCCTTTCATAAAAGCTCATGTAATGTTGGGATTATGACCAGATGAGTCTTCAGTTAGTAGAATAATGGCAGCAGTTCATGTCTGTTTTTCATGGAAGGCAGACCAAGTGGAAAGGTGAAAGAACAATACTTCAGGAACCGTTTGCATGTTTTTAATGGGAAATGAGCCTATGCAAATACGTCAAGGAGTTAGTATTTTTAACCTAGAAAAGTAAAAGCTAAAGAAAAGTCTTGTTATAAAACAATCTTTTCTTATTCTATAATCTTAAGATTTCTGTTCTAAGGGAGTGTGATGGGTATACACAGCTACCTGTCCAGTTGTTCATACTGCAGACTTGAGAGCACCCTCATCCCCCCTGTTCTGGACCCCTCACCAAATATGGTCAGTGCTGCACCCAATCCCCACCTCAGTGTCTTCTAGAGAGCCTGACATGAGATGCTGGGTTCTGATATTCTACCTTCCCAGGCATCTGTGTGAAGAAAGGCTGCTGGGCTTGGTACTCGTCTCATGTAATGACATTACAGGACAGAATGCTGTTCTGTGGATTAACACCAAGCCTTGGTGACTCTTGTGAGTATCTTATAAGTTGTCCCACAGTGATCTGATACTCAAAGACACCCATAGGGATAAACAGGTGGAAGAGGTTTAGCTTTCGATGAAGACTTCCGTGCAGAATCATAGCTGGCATTATTAGCACTAGTGAGTGGAGATAGTTGCATGTACAATACTGTTGGTGTTGCTAATTGTATCTGATCACATTTTTAAATCATGCTAATAACTAATAGCCTATAAGTAATCTCCTGTTATAAGACCTTTCCATTTTATTAGGCTGTAATGGGTTCACTGGTACTTAATATGATGTGAATATTTGCTGACTCCAAAGAATACCTTTATTAGAATATGCATATGTGTTCAATTTATCGTCTCAATTAAACCTACATTAAACCTTCAAATTAAGTTTGTAAAAGCAGGTGATATGTAAGCTGCAGAGCCTGTGGGTTGCGACCTCTAGTTCTGTTACCTTCAAGAATGAGCACTCTGTGAAGCAGAGGGTTCTCCTGTTAAGAATGAGTGCCCCCAGCAACTTGGAGCTGAGGCAGGAGGGTGGCAGGTTTAATGCCAGCCTCACCAACTTATTGAGGCCCTATCTCAAAACAAAGAATGAGCACTCCATGAAGCAAGGGTGCGCCTGCCTCCCTGGGAAATGCTGCTCAGCACCCTGAAGTGCCACTGAGCCCAGGCAGGGAAGAAGCTGCAAGCAGGAGGGACACAAATCTCCTACAAGGGCCAGCAATTTCCCCAACTCCATCTAAAATGATTCCCTCTTACTGTTTTTTTACTATAGAAGTAAGAAATTAGGCCCTTCGTGTATTTTTCCAATAAAATATACTTTGCTCAAGTTACTCATAATCTTTTCCCACTGGCAAATCTATTATAAAAAATAAAGTCGACTACTGTTTGGTTTGAGAATCAAGAAATGGAATGTTTAGCGTTCATTTAGCCCTTGGTTTGTAAATAATTATCCGATAACAGAGACTTTCCCCTTCTTGTGGAGAGTAGATTCAAAACAAAACAGAAATCTGTCCCTAGGTTGCCTATACAAAGTACCTCGTTTAGAACCTTGAAGGCCTCCATTTCCTAGGACTTCTTTTGAATCGGCTTTGGTGAGTTGAAGCCACACTGCTCAACCTGGTGTGGGTACAACCACCCACCCCTTTCCCTGGTGCCTTAGGCATCCAGCACAGTGCGGGGGGGTGGGGTAGGGGGGTGGCTCCAGATGGCACATGGGGCCAGGAGACAGGACTAGGCCAGGGCAGCCAGGCCAAGCCGTGAGCACTCGGAACCCTGCCTGGGATTTGCCACATTATATTCCACCTCTCCTCCTACTTAGATAAATTTTTCTTAATTAACTCATTTTTAAATCAAATTCATTCAAAAAGACTTTTATCACTATTATCAATGGAACACAAGTATCGTGTGCTAAAGTAGCTATGGTATACATAGACTATTTTTCATCAATTGAAAGACACATTTAATCTTAGTATTTCTGAAATTGAGGCTTGTCTTATGATCAGTGGCCTCTGACAATTACAGTTGACTGTGTTCCTTTTCTCTCCAGTGGTGGGGATCAACCCAGGCCCAGCTCATGCTAGGCAAGTGCTCTGCCACTGAGCCAGGCACAGCTAGTTTATGGCACATTAAACAGTGATGTGTTTTACATGTCAATACATTTTAGGATTGATGAAGTATAATTGGTTTTATAAAACAATAGTATTAAACTTTAAAAAACAAAAAGTAAAAATAGCCGATGGAAAATGGAATTCGATGCACTGACATACACTGTGTGTCTAAAGATGAGTTTCTTACTGGTGGGACGAGCTTTTGCTCAGGGATAGCTGCATATTTTACTGTGCAGTTTCAGATAAAGATCAGGATCCACATCAGCGGGCTTATTTCATGTTAACCACATTAAAACTCCAAACTCATGACGTGGTTGGATGGGGTTCTGGGTTCTGACAGCCTCTCCCATCTTTGCCTCCTCTGCCCTCCTCAACCACCAGCCACCTGGCTCCAGCAGGTGCTCCTGTCTCTGCCCAGCACTGCAACCAGACCACGGGGAAAGGCCCTCACGCACGGAGCCACTACCTCGAGGAAAGTTCACTCATCCATTCTCTGCTCATTTGGCCACTAATCCACCCAAACACCTACTATGTACAGGCACAGGATTGGGTTCAGAGGAGATTGAAAGAGGCCAAGATTTGTGGCCTAGAAGGG
Organism: Ictidomys tridecemlineatus; assembly: GCF_052094955.1. Lineage (NCBI taxonomy): Eukaryota > Metazoa > Chordata > Mammalia > Rodentia > Sciuridae > Ictidomys > Ictidomys tridecemlineatus. Next base: position 94,728,394 of record NC_135479.1, read on the forward strand.
ACCACAGGGTGCCAGTAATCACAGAAATTCAGAGTCCTGGGGCGGCATGGCCAAGCGTGCTGGCAAAGCCACCTGGGGGCAGCTCAGCAGCCTTCCAGAGGACTGTCACTTGGATCCATCCTGAGGGCTCAGCAAACGTCGCTGGAGCCCTCAGAGGCTAGAGGATAGAAGGACCAGGGGTCTGAGAAGCCATATGCTCTAAAGCTTGGAGACCAAAGAAAGCCTTGTTTGATGCCTGCAAGTGAAATAAGTTTCATGTCCCTGTGAGGAGTGAACACTGGGGATGTCACCACAGAGGGTGGGACGGTGAGAAAGTAGGCTGGGAGAAGGACAGGCAGCTTCCATGTGAACTTGAAGTTGAGAGACCCAAGGGATTTCAGGACAGGAATGGCTGGATTGTATACAGTTGATGTGTTTGATGGTGTGAAAAAACATACCTGAAGGCCTCAGCCACAGCGCTCAAACCTTTGGTGCATGTGGATCTGTGTCATTTTAGAAATGATTTTGTGAGAATGGAGGGGATAGCAAGAGTGTGCAGATCATTAGTGGGGACAGACCCCACTCAGGCCGTGTAATCTCCCTGGAGAACTGGAGTGTGCAAAGACAGCAAAAGGGAAGCACATGCAAAACCTCACAAGGAACATGAGGAGGGCCAGGCCACCAGGTTAGACAAACCAGCGAGTGACAGTGGCAGGGGTGGAGGACTTCCCCTCCAGGAATCCTCAGGGAATTCAGACAGCAGCTTTACACCTACATCTACAATCCTGCCTTTAAGAAGCAGTCTCTACTTTTAACTTTCTTTTATCCTGGCAACACTTAAAAAGCCTTTGTATGATCACACAGTCCACAGAACCTCCAGGTACCTGCCACCAGCCCCTGGCAGCCTTACTTCACCCATGATCTCCTGTTTCCTTTGCCTCACTGAATTGCTTTGAAGAAATTCCCAATTACCATACAATTTCAAGACAATGATCTTTGTCCTCCTCAGTCCAAACCTGTCAGCACCAATGGCATTGGCATGCCTCACACTGAGGCTGATTTTGAAACCACTCGAAATTAATGGGGCGAAGGCTACTTTCTAATAAAGAGAAATAAAAATTTTTAAAAAATGTTAACATGATCATGAGTCGTTTGCAGAAAGAGAATATGGAATAATTTTATAAATTATGCTAATGTAGTCAACAAGATCACTAATAAACTCCTACAGCGTGAATTAAATTAAGATGGTTAAACACATAAGCAGGAAATAAAAGGAAAGTCAACTTGAAAAACGTGTAAACTAAAACATCAGAGAAATAAGCCAGAAAGAAACCCCTGACAGCAGGAGGCCTGGGCAGAGGGGGGGAGTCCCTTCTCAGGGCCCCGCTGGCCTTCCCTGACCCCTGGCAACACCACTCACTCTGTTCTCCAGCGCTGTGATTTCTGTCATTTAAAGTACATCATGTCAATGGAATCTTCCACATGCAGCATTTCAGGGTTTTCTCCAGTGTCACTCTCTGGAGGAGTGTCCACTCCTGAATGTCTCAGGAGCTCATCACTGTGAGCCACCAAGGTGTACATATATCCACATCATGTACTTGCGTGCTGTATACCCATGAAGGGACGATTGGGTTGGTCTTGCTTTCTGGTAGGCTTCTTAGTCTTCACCTTCTTAATGTGAGTGGACCTTTCACATGTTTTAATGTCCTGTTTCTATTCCAGATTCGGAAAATGACCAAGAAGTGCAACTACCCTTAGGGGAAGACTGGCACCCTGCTCAGCACAGGACTGAGCGGGAGCGGCCGCTGGACCCATGCAAGGGAGCTCGGGGATCCTCTCAGTTTCAGCAGCTGAGAGTCAGTCTAGGGGTTGCTGCTGTCATTGACCTGGTTCTGGTCTGGAGGTCTCATGGACCCTCCCCACCTAGGATGGCACCAGGACAACTCCAGCGGACCTGCCTGAACTCTTGGCACTTGCTACTCACAGGGCATGAGGGGCTTAGAGAATGGATGGTGAGCTAGGCAGGGAGGAGAGTGGAGATGCCAGCTGTCTGCCTCGTGCACAATAGTCCCTAGGGGTTGCCATGGGGGCCCCCACACTTTGGGGCAGTGTCTTCCATGCAGCCATGCTGTAACCACCAGCATGTACTCAGCAGAGGGCTGAGTAAAGAAGAGGCATTTTTTTCCCCCTGGAGGCTACCATTGCTCCGCCATAGTCCTCCCTGACTTCTCTAAGACTCAAACACTGGCCACTGACCTCAAGTCCTGACCCTGTACCTATCACAGGCCCTCGAATCCCAGCCCCAGGAGCAGGACCAGATGGGGTCTCCCAGCCCCTCCATCTCAGCACCACACCAGCAAGGCCAGACAGACTAGGTGCCCCCACGGGACCTTCCCCAAGGCCTTTAGCAGTTCTAATTGTGAGGCCAAGGTAGTTACAGGCTTCAGATAAGAGAAAGGAGCTAAGCTTATGCCAATAAGAGTAGCCTCAGACTTCCTGGGGTAGGGGGTTTTCCTAGGAAGAGCTAAAGAGGCATGAAGTCGTGGAGCAAGGGGTCTGGAAACTGCTACTCAGCGATTTTATGTTAGCTCTCTGTAAACACAAGACACACCATGAAGGCTAGGAAAAATGGTAGTATTTCTAAAATCTTATGAAACCAGGACATCTCAGCAAAGCCATAGGGTATTAGATACCTGCCGGCTCAGAGTTATTGTTATAATACCTGAAACTCACTTCTGTCTCTCTAATTCTAAGAAGTCCAGGGTCTTAAGGGTAGAATCCATGGCTCTAAGCCAGAGCCTCTCTGGGGCTGTGAACTGACTGGCTGGGCTCACTCTTCCCTCTGCTTACCTCTTCCTGTCCTCTCATCCGAGAGCAAGCCTTTGTTGAACATCTAATAAGTACATTGCTCAGCCCAGGAGGGTCAAAGAGACAGAACCATGACAGTGCTGGTCTCAACCCTGAGCAGAGCTTGAGAGGTCCAGAAGAGGGCTGTAAGGTCAGAGGAAGCGATGATGTTCTAGGAGCAGACGGGCAGTGGCTGTGGAGAAAGCTGTCAGCTCAGAGGGGTGGCAGGCAAGGTGGATGGTTTGGACAGGTCTGCAAGAGTCTTTAAGGGAACTGTAAAGATCTAGAGTGGAATTACAAATCAGCCTCAGAGTGACTTGAGCTGAGCAAACTTTTTAAGGACCCCATCTTTCTGACCCATGAAGGTGACCTTGTCCAAAGTTTGCATGGTTAGTTAGTAGGTAAAACAAGATTTCTTGATGAAAACTGTTGTTTTTTTCTTGCTAACACACAATCCTGGCTCCAACTTCATGCTCAGTGTGAGGTGGACTGCTCTTAGAGGCCGTGGCTGGGCCCAGAGAGGAAAGCTCATCACCATCCCCTGAGGTTTATAGCAAAGGAGGCCATGTGATGTTCTAATTCTGGAGCTTGCCTGGGTAGATGGGTGATGAGTTTAAGCTAAAGAAGCTTTAACTTGAGAGAGGGTGGCCCTTCCCCTTTCTGTTTCCCTTCCTCAGTTTTATCCAGAAATGGCAAAGCAGGGGATGGATTGGTGAAGACCTGATTCCACTCACTCAGGGGGAGGCTGTGGCTTAGTCCCTGTGACATCTACCCCAGCTCTCAGGGTAAAAGATTCTGGTGGGGAAGAGCCATGTCCTGATGGCAGAGGCTCACTGTTGTGGCAGCTGAGTGTGGCCGATGATTTGCAAAGACCATGTTTTAACCCGTGTACTTCTCCAGCAGCTTCCCACTGTGGAAGGTTCACCTGAGATTCTCACCCTGGCCCTCAAGGCCCTGCAGGACCTCTCAGTAGAGACACACCTTGCAGGACACCGTTCACCAGTGGGGAAGGCCTAAGCCAGTCACCACCTCCTCCACCAACCCCTTCAGCTCAGCCAGGGCAAAGGGCTACTCCCCCAGGAGAGAAGTGGGTTCTGCTGAAGGTGGACTGTGGGGTTGCTCAGCCAGGAGCAATGAGAGAATGGGTGCTGTGGAGGGTGGACTTCATTATTGCTTTGTGGATCTCTGCATGAGGGGACCTTCTGAAGGCAGTCTTGGGGCCACTTTGGGGAGAGATGAGGACTGCCAACTTGATTCTGTGAAGCCCTGGAGGCTAAGCTGCTTTTGTGGTGGAGGAGCTGATGAGGCACTTGGAAACCTGTCTTTTATGCCTGAGTCAAGTGTGTGGAGAATACCTACAGGCTCTTCCAGAGACTTTGATGTTTGCATAATGTTGCTGTTTCGGGAGAATAAATGCAGACTTGGTCCCTGGTATTCAAGGGACTGGGGCACTAGTTTTACAAAGTGATATGTGCAGGCTGATTCCTACTGACCCTTCAGAAAAAGAAATCACAAAATGGTATTCAAGAAGTGCATGTAATTTTATCTCTTTACAAGCCCTAATAGATTACCTCCCTGGGCAACTTGAAATGCAGAGGGACAGGCAGGGTTGAAGTGCAGGAGGACTAGGATTTGCATGTGAAAGAGCAAGTCCTGCTGTAATTTGGTTCTACAGAATCCTCTCCTGGAAACCAGTTGATTCTTTTTTTTTTTTAAAGAGAGAGTAGAGAAAGAGGAGAGAGAGAGAATTTCAATATTTATTTTTCAGTTATCGGCGGACACAACATCTTTGTTTGTATGTGGTGCTGAGGATCGAACCCAGGCCGCACGCATGCCAGGCGAGCGTGCTACTGCTTGAGCCACATCCCCAGTGGAAAAACCTTGTGAAGATGTCATGAGAAATGGCGCTCTATGTTTACTGAGATGCCTTCTGCTGAAGGAGACGGCTTTTGGTTCTTCACCACTACCCCTTCACCACTAACACTATCCCTTCACCACTAACACTTGCTGTTGTGGCCGCTGGACGGCTCCCTGTCAAGCTCCCATCCCTCCTCCACTGCTCATGCACAAAGACCATCTTTTAAACACCTCTCCAGCAGCTGCCCCCTGCCGGAGGTCCACCTGAGCTTCTCACCCTGGCCCTCCAGGCCCTTCAGGACTTCTCAGTGGAGACACGCTTTGCAGGACACTGCCAACAGGACAAAGCCTCTTGGGAGTCTGTGCCTCCAGGCAGCATGAGAGGCTAAGCCCCCCTGACCACCAGGAGCCAGCAGTGCCCTGCAATCAGATGCCAGGGGCACCTCTGCAGAGGTGGGAAGCCCATTGCCCCACCAGCCTGCCCAATCTGGCCACCGCCTGCCTTGGCCCTCAGGACCTACGCACTGCCAGTTTCTCTGCTTTGGTGCGATTAATCCCCACATCTGCCCATGCAGCTTTTTCTCCCATTCAGAGAGGCCTTCCCTAGACACCCCACCTAAAACAGCTGCATATGCATGCGCGTGCGCGTGCTCACGCGCGCGCGCGCACACACACACACACAGCATCTCTATGCACAATTACATTTGCACAATCTCCCCATTGCTTCCTTACCTCCTCTCTGCTCTAGAATGTAAGTTCCATGAGAACGATGTTTTATTTTCTGCCGTATCCTCACTGTCTACAGATACATCTTTATAAATATTTGTTGACTGAGTAAAATAGAGGCTACTGTTGTATGTCATTTTACCACATTTATCACAAATGCAAAGAAGCAGTGAAAGACTTGTCAGCAACAAGGCCACCCTGCATACCAAACGCCATCACCTCCTTGTTGAGTCACAGTGATCACTTCTGTGTGACAGATGGTCACACAAAGACACGGGGCACCACAGACCATCCTGAACATAATCCCCGTGTCCCCACTTCAGGGCAGTGCCCACATGGGCTGCCCTGCGCAGGCCCTGCATCTCCTTTGCTTTCCAGTTGTTCTGCCTTCTCAAGGCCAGGCCCCAAACTGACTCACCTTCAAAGAAAGGGAGGGAGAGGAAGCAAGTTGCATTGTTTCCCAAGGGAGGAATTTGAATATGCATTTCTCCTGATTCTAGGTCCTAACAGAACTGATCCAGAAGCATCAGAAGGGAGGGACACCTGTGGGGTCAGGACAGTGGGCACAAGGCACAGACAGAGCTCAGCATTCCAGAACCCCCTCTAGCCAAGCCCCTTCCACCTGGGGCTCCCAGTCCAGTGCTCCAGGAAGCTGCTGGCTACACAGCTGGCATCCACAGACAACCTGACATTTTACTTTCCAGCCTTGGAATAGTGGGAAAAGCCAAAGCTTTCGGGATAAGTGTGAGTTTGAGTACATCTTCCTCTTGTCACTGGGAGAGGTAAGTTACTTAACCTCTTTGTTTCATGATACAAATATGTAGGTCTACTAGGTGATAGATAAATGTGTGTGTGGTACTTAGGCTCATCAGCACACAGCGAACAGTAGCGTGCCCCTCTGGGGAGGAGAGGGCCATACTTTCCCCCAAGGTTGGAGGACATTTTACCTTGGAGGTGAGAGGAGGTTCAAGGCCTGGGAGCCCTGCAGTTGAGGTTTGATGCGGGGGTAGAGGAGTGGTTCCCATATTTTGGCTCTCAGGCCGCCTACCTGCCTACTGGTCAGGAACTGCAAATATTCAGGTCCCACCCAGAACCTTAGATGAGAACTGGGATGGGGCCCTGTGACCTGTTTTCAGGGAACACAGGGCTCTCTGGGCTGGGAATATCTGTAATAGGGAGAAGGAGGCTGAGGTCAGGGGAGAAGGTCAGCTGTCTTCTGGCTAGTGCAGGACTCCAGGCACTGCCCTCAGAGGCCCCATGGGTACCCCTTTCCCATAGGCTGGATACCAACCTGTCACAAACAGACCAGGGCACATCAGGAGGGCATGAGCTTCAGTTGCAGGGCAAATGTGGGAGAGTCTCCCTGCAGCCCCGGAGCCCCTGGACAGCAGACTGGACTTGAGTCTGTTTCCCTGAGGAGTGAACACCATCCTGTTCTTGCGTGATTCAAGAAGGCAGAGGCTGGCTCAGCTCCTGAAGCTTCCCTGGCTTCAGGGTTGCTTCCTGACTGGCCAAGATGGACAGGTGAGGGCTGGGGCAAGGGGGAGTAGGTGTGTCTGAGAGTCACTTCATACCCACCAGGATCCCTCCACTCCACCTCTTCCCTGGGCACCATTGGCTTCTCCTCTGCCTGTTAACCAGAGACAGAAGCATGTCCCATGGGGTTAAAAGTTTTAAAATATTTTTAAAGGCTATAATCCAAAGCCCTGTGAGATTCAGCAGCTTTTAAACCACATTTCATGTGTTGGCGGTTTCTAGTTAACCCCACAGCAGAGTCCCGGCACCTACTTCTCTTGGGTTTTGTCTAGAAACTTGCATTTTTATTAACAATTGAATTTGCACAGCCCTGGACACAGGCTCATACTTGCAGATGGTACTAGTGTGCACCCAAGATCCAGGGCCAGTGCTGTCTCAGGAAGGTGCACAGATTTTGCTAGAGACTATCAGGCACTCACACCCTACATGATCATAGAGCACCTGTCCTCGATGTTTCCTGCCTTCCCCACCATGGGCATAGATGATAGCATCCCACCATGTAGACCGAGGCACAGACACATAAAGGAGCTAACTCAGAGTCTCAGAGCTACCTCAGGTGGCCAAACACAGGCTCTGACTGTGGATCCCTAACAGACCATGTGGGTCCACCATCAGCAGTTAGTTTGCAAAAGATTAGAGTATGTTAAAAGTTTTCTAGGATCTTGCTCTCGTGGTCTGCATTCATGTTTAAAGCACTGCTTTCTTTAATTAGATTGATATAAAATGAAGCAGTCAGACCCACGTGCTGTGCTCCTCTGTGTCCTGGACACGAAGTTGACTCTGCTGGGACACTGGTGTTTCTGAGTGGATAAAGTTCAAGCAGAGTCCTATATGATTTTGGAGTCAAGAACAAACTTCTTATTCAGCAAGAAGAAATCCCTGCCCTGATCACCCATCAGCAGGGAGAAGTGAGACACTCTAGCAAATCCCTGTTGATAAAACAAAAATCTCTGTTCAAGAACATTCTGTCTTTACGAAACACAAGTGCAGCCAGCACTCGTAACACTTGTTCGTTCGTTAATAATAAAGAGAATTCTTCAGTGACTACTGAGATGAATAAATATTTTTTAAAAAGCATGGAGTATGTAAGGAATTTTAATCCGGCCTCTGTTTCATCCCCCCACACAAGGACTGTCCAGAGACCAGTGGCCTCCGAATGATGAATGGCCCCAGACTCTGCTAGGAGGGGGAATGACCCAAGCCCGCTAATGCAGCATCTCTTTATAGCTTCCCTGGTGGACTTCTTTCTTGGCTGGCTGATGAAAGGGCTTTGGATAGGATGTAAAATGACCGTCCAGTTTCTCCTCTTACACCACACCACCTCTTTTTTTTTTTTCCTAACAATGAAATCCCAGCCTCAGCTGTATACCTCTTAGTCTGTCATAGACACTGGCTTCTGCTAGCAAATCCTTTGCTGTTAAGAAGTTCCATTAGTTAATTTTACATTAGTATCTTAAGAAGCTCTCAGTCATGGGCAAGAATACCAGGAAGTTGAATTAGTAAATGATGGAGCCATAATCAGCTTAAAGAGATGTCTTCCAGCCCCCTGCTAGAGGATGCCACAGAGTTTCTAAGCTTAGAAAATCTCTTCTCTGCACGTGGTACCTCAGGGATAACCAGAGATGCTTCTCCATAACTGCAGTCCGACTCCCTCAGCGGGCCTCCTACTGCAATGCTGCGCTCATGCACACACACACACACACACACACACACACACACACACACACACACACCAAGCCCTGCTAGCCAGTGGCTACCTGCTAGGCAGCAGGCTGCAGGGGGTTAAGGCTGTAGACTTCCAGGCTTGTACTTTCTCCTCTGCAGTAAGTCCTGCAGCCTGGCTCCCACAGAGCATTCAGCTCTTGCAGAAGCTGTATTTCCTCCCAGATATTTTTGCTTCAAACTTGCCTTTCACGGGGTAATATAGCTCAAGAGTCAAAACTTACCCGTCACAGCATTGCCCAGAGTCTGTTCCTTTTCCTGCTGGATCTGTTACCCCTGCGGGGTCCTGGAGTACCTTGGCCTTCTTAACCTTGCTGCTGCTGCCCTTGGGGAGCTGGACGCATCCTCATTGACTGGGCTGCGTGGCTGCACATTTCCCTAGCAACCTCATTTTCCCTTCAGCTCAAACTTCTCCGAACAACACATCTCTGCCTCTGGAATTCTCTGGCCCTTCGGTATGGCACCTCCAGCCTACCATGAGAGCGCCACGCCACAGAGGGCAGATTGGGGAGACAAGGTCTGGGAACTCACCTGCAGAGCAGCAAGGCTCCTACAGGGAGGGGCTGCCTGCAAACTTCCCAGGGACTGTCTGCAGCCCAGTCCCTTGGCCTTAAAGGGGCAGGGCACTTTTCACCATATAAGGAAGGCAGCTGACCTGTCTGCCTGGGAACCTGTCTGCAAGGCAACTCCTTCTTCTGAAGTCCAAGTTCCTGGGGGCATCTGAGGATCTGCATGGGTAGGCAGTTAAAACTCCTGGATGAGGCACAAGAATGAGGTTGGCAGGCCATCTTTAAGGCCAGAAGGCCCTCACATGGAGTTCTTCTCCTTAGAAGGGCTTCTGGCAACAGGAAGCCTACCTTAATTTACAGGAAGAGTGTCTGCTTCTATTTCAGTTTTGGCTCCCTGCAGACCAACAACCCTGCTCACCTCAAGAAGATGAGGCAGACTGACCCCTTCTCTCCTGAGAGGGAAGAAGGACTGTTCAGAAACCAGTGATCTCTGAATGATAAATGGCCTCAGACTGCTAGGAGGGGAAATGACCCTTCTGGGGTGAGGTTCTGACTGCTTAAGACACTTTAGCTGCAGGGTGTGGGAGGCTGAGGCAAGAGGATTGCAAATTCCAGGCCAGCCTCAGCAACTTAGCAACGTAATTTTCTGTCTCAAAATAAGAAATAAAAAAGAGCTGGGAATATATCTCAGTGGTAGGGCATCCCTGGCTTCAATCTCCAGTACCTGTCCCCCCCAAAAAGACATATTAATCCTGCCCCCTGAGCATGAGATGGCCCCGCCTCTTAGCCCTTGCTAAGCAAAAGAGCTCACAGTCCAGGACTGAGGCCTCAGGGCACCTCCTTTTCCCCATCCCTGAGTACCTCTCTGGCTCTTTTGGCTCAAGCCCTTACAGCTGCAGAGAGGAGAACCTGTTTCAGCAAGAGCTAGCATTCCTGGGGCTGATATGTAAGCGCAAGCTGTCGTGCTCATTTGGGGTGATTAAAAGCAATTATAGAATGCTGGATTCTAAGAAGAAAGCAGAGCTCGACTTAATCATCGCCTGGGTGATGATTTCCTCCTTTGCTGCTAACAGATCCTTTGAACGCTCTCCTCAGCAGGCCAGGTAGGTCCCCCAGCACCTCCTCTTTGCTGCTTAGCTGCCTAAGCAAGAGGTGCCTGCGCCACTGAACTGGGCCTTTACAAACGTCACTGGTACCCGATCATCTGGTCTTGTCTTAAGGTCACATCTCACCTTCTTACATATGTGTTTAACACCTGATACAGAACAAACTAGGACTAGAACATACTTTTGGATCAAAGCGAGTAAATGGAACCCAGGATTTTTGTGTGATGTCTCTATACAGTTTTATGAAGAAAGTGTATGTTTATTTTTTTCTTTGTTTTATCATCTCTTTTTATACAGAGTAGTATTATTTTTCATATCATCAAACTTTCTTCAAGGGCAGAGATTTTTTTTTTTTTTTCCAGAAATTGAACCCAGGGGAGCTCAACCACTGAGCCACATCTCCATTCCTTTTTATTTTTATTTTGAGATAGGGTCTTGCTAAGTTGCTTAGGGCCTCACTAAGTTCTAAGGCTGGCCTCAAACTTGTGCTCCTCCTGCCTCAGTCCCCACCCCCCCAAGCTGCTGGGATTACAGGCATGTGCCACCATGTCTCACAAGGGCAGAAATTTTTAAAGGTTATCAAACTTACAACTCTTTGACCCAACAATCTGATTTCTGGAAATTGAATCTAAGGAAATAAAGGAGCAGAAGAAAAACAATATATAAATAAAAATGTTCATTGCATCTCTATCTGTAATAGAAAAAATGAGAAATGACTGCAGGACTCCACGGTCATTTTATATGTCAGTAGTAATAGCCTGTGTTCACTGGTTACGCACAATGTACCAGGCATCGCTCTAAGAAGGTCACAGGGACTGACTTACTCAGTCCCTAGCACAAACCTACTTGACAGACATGGGCAAGTCCCTGTTGGGACATTAAGGCAGGGAGGGTAAGAAATCTGCATTTGGATCGTGGTATTTTGATGCCAGTACCTAGAGTTTTAACATTGTTCTGTGCTCACATCAGAACTCAGCATGACAAAGGCGCTAGGGATAGATGGCAAAGCAGAAAGGCTTGCTAGTCACCTAGAAAAACAGCCAAGATAACCGTGTAGCAGTATGAATCTGCGCATGTTAGCAAGTGAACAGAAACAGAGTGTAAAATTCCTATGACGGCAATGAGCTAAACATCTGCGTCTGTAAGAAATGGAAAGCAATATGTAACACCCAAAATAGGTGTGCAAGAATGTTGGAGTATGATGTGACTTTCTCTAAAATTATCTTCAGAGGAAAGATTTTACCATGTTCATTAAAATTAATAAAAATTAATTCCGGCCACAAAAATCTCGACCTTGGCATCTTACTGCTTGTAGCACATTGGTCTTACGTGATACTAAGGAATAAGTGAGTGGGGACTGCAGGTCCTCTTGAAGGTGCCCTGGTCAGGGACACTCTGCTAATAAGAGGCTCAATGCTGGGGGCTCCATGCTTCACCTGTGCTGCCCTTCAGATCCTGAGGTCAGCTGCAGATAAGTGTATCTTACAGTGTCCATTTTACTAAACCTCAGTGTTTGGGCCTGGTAAGAACAGGGCATACCATAGAGATATTCCTGACAGGTCACTGGAATTGTCTCCTTAGGTGGATTTCAACAACACAGTCCAAATCTGGAAATGTTCCTCAGTAAACAAACACACACATCTCGGAAGATAAAGTCAGTCTATGAAGAAAGAGGAAGATTTTGGTGTAAATTGATTACTAATTCAAATTATATATAATGTTTAAAGCTGTTTTTAAGGATGTAATGAATTAATGTGTTTGTATATCGTGAGGCAAAGTCAAAGAAATTAAGCTATAAGGACAGAGGTGACATAAGGAGGTAGTAAGATATTCATAGCCTTTGACCCCAATAATTATACTTCCCTTTTTGAAATTATTTCAGAGATTTTCTTTCATGAGAGGAGGTAGAAGAGAGGGAGAGAAAACCTTGTGGTTCCAGATAAATCAGTAAATAGATTAAGATTTTGAAAAAATGTAGTAAAGTGCTTACAGGAAAATAGTGGGGTTTTTTTCTGATATTAACAATATAAACTATAGTTTGTACAGTAAAGAAATGAGCTGATCTAATTTGTTTAATATTCTTCTTAACTAAATATACATCATGTAAGAGTGTATTACCAAACTTGGAGACTTCACAAGCTAAGTCCACACTCAGGGCTAAGTGTATTCTTTGGTGTGTCACACCTGCTTTGTTTTGTTTATGTGCATATTTACGATTATTTTTTATAGTTTTATAAGCTGTTTCCCCAAGGTATGCACACGCCGATTATAGAACACACACAGTGGCAGCCGAGGTTCCTGCTGGAAGCGCCTGGAGACTCTGGCTGGGGCATTTTGATGGTGTTCCCTCAGGTCTCAGGAACACATCAGTCCTATCATTTCTCCCCAGTGTAAAATTCCTCAGAAGCAAGCTGCTTATGGAGAGGCAGAGTAGGAACCAGGGGCGACGTTGCCAGGGGCTGGAAGAGAGACTTGCACCCTCAGCAGAGCTGCTAAAGGCCAGGCTGAGCCCCACTGGCCAGGATACCCATCCAGATCAGAAACCTCTTCTTCTCAGGAGGAGCAGCTTGGCCTGGGGAGGGGGTGAGTCAATGCTCCTCTGGGCTCTCTGTGCTTCCTTCCACACTTTCCATGATACCCCTGCACACATTTTCTCCTGTGGTATTCACACTTTGCACACCAGGGCGTGGACTGACTGACTACCTTCAACATCTGTGCAGAATTCAGCTGTGTCAACCTTTGTCAAGCCTCCCCTGTGCTGATGGACATTTGCTTCCATTTTTGTTGTTGTTGTTGTTGTTACAAACGTGAGCACTACAAGCAGTAGGTACCACGGAGGAGGAGGAGGAGGAGGAGGAGGAGGAGGAGGAGGATAAGGAGACCATTCCCGTCACACCACCCCTGTCTCCTCCTTGCCTACACGTGAACACCCGCAGGATTCTGTAGGGTGGGACTAGAAATGGAATAACAGGATCTCTGGGGTCCCATTTATATTTGAATAAACACTGCTATGCAAATAAAGGCTTTTAGTAAGTCTATGCTTTTTATGCATTTTATTGCTTAAAAACAACTATGTGTTTTTTTCTTGAAAAGCTAAGAAAATATATAATATAAACACCAGTGTCAAAAAGAATATAGATAAAAAGGCAAGTCTGTTTATTCCATCCTGCATCTTTGCCCCCTCTGCAGTTTCCTGTGTGCCTTTCAAAATACCGGCATGAGTGTGCATGTGTGTACAATTATAATTTATATCATATACGTACTACATGTTATTATATATGTTATAATATGCAATATGTATTACATGAATGACATCATAACTGAGCTCTACATACACACATGCATATACAAAAAGATACATTATGATCTCATGTGTGTTTATTCATCCATCATCTATCTATCTATCTATCTATCTATCTATCTATCTATTATCTTGCTCTTTTCATTTAACAATATCTTGGAGACTATTCTATGTCCAGGCTGGCAGATTTCCCTTATTTATTTAGTTTGTTTCTTTGTTTCTGTTTTCGAGACAGAGTCTTGTTAATTCTCCCTGCCTGGCCCTCAAACTCATCATCTTCCCAAGCCCCAGAGCCTCACAGGTGTGCACCTCTGCACCAGGCTCATTCTTTTTTCTTTTTTTTTATACTAGGGATTGAACCCAGGGGTGCTTACCACTGAGCTACACCCTCAGCCCCCTTTTCATATTTTATGTTGAAACCGTCTTGTGGAGTTGCTTTGGGTCTCACTAAATTGCTGAGGCTAGCTTTGAACTCATAGTCCCTCGTCTCAGCCTCTTGAGCTGATGGGATTACAGCTGTAGGCCACCCTGCCTGAGAACCAGGTTCATTCTTTATAAACAGCAGGATATCATAACTCTGTCCTCTGTGAGCCCAGAGAGAAGAGACAGAACCTCTGATATTGGGGTCAGGTCACCTCCTGAATCTTGTGTCCTGCCCAGGATGATCAACTCCTAGAAAGAGCCACCTGTTTCCAGGAAGTGCTTGTCCACCCCCTCTGGCACAGGTCTCTCCTGGCAGGATGATCACAGTGCAGTTGGACACCATGTAGGAGACATATTTGTTCTTTTGCTTTGCTTTGTTCTGTCTTGGTGCTGTGGATTGCACACAGGGAGTCACACAAGCCAGGCTGGTGCTCTGCCACTGACTGCACCCCACCAGCTTCTTCAGAGATGCCCTCTATTTGCCGATGACCAGGGTGCAAGGCACTGGAGGAGGAACTGAGAACCATCCAAACACTCACTTTTGGGAGGGAGTGACCAATGTGTGATGGTGCTGGCCAGCTGTCCCGAGCAAAGACCTCTGAATCTGCTGACCTTGGTCACTGACTGAGGCCATTCCCAGTGACCCTCTTTTCCTGTAAAGCTGTAGTGTGGGGCCACGCCCTCCATGTTCCTTGTGTTTCTTCTCCACATTGTTCTTCTTCCCAGCTCCATACCAGCCCACAATCCAAGCCCAAGCTGACCACTTCCTGTAGGGGACTCATCTTTCCGACAGGCCCTTCAGCTCGCCAAGCCCTTGTTACTTTTACTTTATAGACATCTGAGTGGATATTGCTGATACTCAAGGATTCATTTCCTTTCCCTTATGGGTTCATACCCTTCCTAGGGTGGGGATCATTCATCTGACACAATGTGTTGGAAATCTGGGACATGCTGGCCTTTCAGAATTTTGTCTGGTAGTGGACAAAACAGGCAAAATCCCCACAGGCTGGGTCTGGCTGCTACCTGTGTGTGTGATCTACCAAGAGAGGTGGCACGTGTGTACCTGGAACTCCCATCCCTAGACTTCCCATGTTCTTGTGGGGAGACATAGCAATGGAAAAATGAAGAAGAAAATTTCAGGTAGTGAAATTTCCATAGTAGGGAGAAGATGGGCCTGTGAAGGGTGGCTGGGTGTTGGTCTACCCAGGGCTCTGGTTTCCTGCCTGGAAGCTGGTCATGTCTATCTTTTCAGTCCTGCACCTACCAGCCAGTTCACCTTGAGAGCAGTTGGGGTAAGTACCTATTATGGAATCATTTAAAATTTCCTCAGGCGCCAGACCGGCGTTTCTACCTCATGGCTTTTAGCTTCACTGGCTGGTAGAGTGGAAGGCTTTTTGACCTCGGAGTCAGGTGGTAATCTTCTGACTTAACCTGAGCTCCCTCTGGATGTTTGCAGCATATTTGCCAGTGCCACTTATACCAGTTACAAAAACAGCAAATGCAAAAGGAAAGTGATCTCAAATTCCTATCAAGAAATACCTGCTAAACAGTTGGCATTCCATTCTACAATTTTCTCTCCAAGCAATTTTGGAAACCCCCTGGTTGGACTTCTGTAAAGGCTTGCACCTGGGGAACGGTGCAAGGCTTTTACGGGGAGTGCTATTATAGGTCTCTGCAGGGCCGTGAGAGGAGGCCTGGGAGCTGGGCTTTACGGTCCAGTGAGGTTAGCTGTTTACTGTTCCCATAAGCTTTTTTACTTGCAATAAAGGTCAATGGGCCTTTTTAGGGAGAAAAGCTAGACCCTGTCTAAAGCTGCAGTATTCCGTGGTCAGAGAGAGAGGCTGCTTTGGATTCTTCTGGAAAGAGGCAGTTTGTTTACCTAGCTGGAGAGTGGCCAGCTGATGAGCCAGGCCCCTAGGAATCCAGACTTGAGGCTGAAGGTGGAGTCAGACCGTCTGACCTGACCGCAGGCCGGGTGTGCAGGCTGGGTCTGGCTGCTACCTGGGTGTGGGATCTGCCAAGAGAGGTGGCACGTGTGTACCTGGAACTCCCATCCCTAGACTTCCCAGGCAGCTTGAGCCCCTGAGGACCGCAGTTTGTGGCCCACGGAGAGGTAAATCCAGGACAGCAGACCAGTCCCACTAACACTTGATTTTTCTCTTTTTCTTCTTAGTTTTTTGAATAATGAAATCAAACTGAGTGGGTATTTCCCTAAAGACATTGGTGTTCAACATTTTTTTTTTTGTTGAATGTAACCTAAAGGACTTTTGAGAACTATGTACTCACTTCCAGTTTTAAGGTTGAGATCTAAAAGAACTCATCAACAGCTTACAGCAGGAAAGGATACAAGTTATGTTATGTTGCAAATATTGGGTTTTAAAAGTACCTCTCGAGGAATACAGATGGCGGAGCAACTCGACACAGCTCCATCCGCAGGTAGAAGTTAGGATGTTGTATTCTTTCTTTTCTCCTTGAATTTTTTTCATTCCTTTACAGAATTTCATCCTAGGTAACGTGGACTTTGTGTTTAATAAGAGTATAGAATTTCTACCTCAGTACAGTTTTCTATGATAAAAACAAAGTGAAATTACATGAATTGTCTCTCTCTCTTGTCTTCCCAGTTGGACACAAGGGACTCCCCATGGCAAGATGCAAGACAGAAGCACGATCACCTGGGGAGTCCTTGGGACAGAGCCCTGAGGAGGCCCCTTGACCTCCTCAGAATGAGATGTGAACGAGCACTAAACATCTGCTGGGCTAATCATTGGACTTTTAGGGTTAGTAGTTACCGTAAGGTAGGCTTCACTGTTCTGATGAATATAGGGTATAACTGATCAAAGTGACATAGATGAATTACAACTTTTGGAAGGTAATTACTAAGATTAAATATTTCTTTAATTCTTACCAGCCGCAGTGGCACACACCTGTAATCCCAGCAGCTCAGGAGGCTGACACAGGAGGATTACAAATTCAAAGGCAGCCTCAGCAAAAGCGAGGTGTTAAGCAACTCAGTGAGACCCTGTGTCTAAATAAGATACAAAATAGAGCTGGGGATGTGGCTCAGTGGTCGAGTGCCCTTGAGTTCAAACCCTGGTACCGCCACCCCCCCCCCCCAATTTTAATTCTTGAAAAATGCATCTCAATAAAAATCAAGAAGTCTTGTTCATATAAATGGGATGGAAGGTGGACATAACAGGGTCACTCAATTTCCATGGAGTTACACACACTTAGTGATCTATAATAAAAAATTAAACCATCTATCAACTGACAACCGAATCGAGTTCCATTGCAATGTTATTGAAGGCAAAGATTTAGCCACCCCTTGACTTCCGAAGGAATTTTCTACCCAGACTTTTATCTTACCAAGATTTCAAATTATTATTATTTTTTTTTCTGGAGCTCCCGTGCAGATAACTACAGCAAGATTCTGTAAGATGGGAGAAATTGCCTTTGGAAAAGGCAGCCAAGTTTAGGAATGTGTCATGAAATTTGAAAATCTGTGAGTTCATTTCCTCTAAAAATTGTGTTTATATCTTTTGAAAGTCTCTATGAATGAATGCCCAGTGATACCTGTGCCCCATGAAAGGTACCGAAGAGAGGGAGAAGAGGCCAGAGGTGAGGCACCTCCTTGCTGGATCCCCTCTGGCTGCAGATATCCTTTTAGCCCTTGCCCATCTCTTCTGCCTGACTCCTAACTCCCATAGTGAGCAAGTTCCTGATCAAGATTCAAATCTGTAGCATATAGGCAATTATTTAAAATCAGTAAGAAAAATGTGGTTATTCCCGCAGAAAAAGACAGCAAATGATACCAATAGGCAGTTATCAAAGGATGAAATGCAAGTGGCCAGTCCCTAAAGAAAATGTTAAAACAGAAATCATAGATGTGCAATTTAAGACAAGATACCATTTTCGAAATCAAATTGGAAAAATAAATAACATCAAGTGGTGGTTGGGAAGAAAATGAACTGGTTCAATGCTTTTCTAAATAGCAGGAAAGCAATATGCATTAAACATCTAAAAAACAGTATTAAGTTGACCTAAAAATCCTCAGTCTAAGTGTTATTCTAAAGATCATAATTCTAAAGAATCACATACAAGAAAGAGTCAGTCTCAAATTCTATCACAATGGACATGTTGGCTGGGATTTCTTGAGCATCTTGTATTTGAAATGCCCCCTCTCAATGTCACTTTCTTGGCCTCTTGGCTAAGACTCCTGATGGATTTGGAACAACTGATTGCACATTGAGTGCCAGTGGATTGGCCTCTTGCAATAGGCTGCTATTGTCTGCAGAATGTGATTTGAAGGGTAGGGGTGCCTCCTCCAGGGGTACACGAGGCAGGAGATGAGTGAGCACAGCACACCTGTAATAGTGAGGTCAGACCTGCTGTGAAGTCAGTCCAGCCTGGGACATGCACTGAGCTCTGTCCCCATGCAATGAGAACTACTAGCAAGGTTCTTGCAGGGGACCATGACATGATACATACTTGGGATAGTTTTCTTATTCTAATCCCCGTCCCAAAAAGGAAAACGCTGTAAAATAGAATATTCAGTCTAATTTCATTTTTAAAAAAATGTTTACAAAGAAAGAAAGGATATGTAGCAATACTAGGGAATGAAATAGATCAAATTATATTTTGTGCATGTATGAATATGTCACGATGAAGCCCACTTTTATGTATAATTAGGATATACCAATAAAAATAGATACACTTGGGTGGTGGAATGATGGATGATAGTTTATGAAAACATTTTGCATAAATTAATTATAGTTGACATATAAAAGCACTTGTACGTTAATCATCAGAATTCAAGAGAATCCCCTGATTTTTAAGAGAATTGAAAAGAAACAAAGTAGAATCCAAATTCTGGAAGAGTAAAGATTGTGATAAAGACTCAGACAAGGGGCTACAAAGCGCCCCCATCTCCCCCGACCCCATGCCTGGTGCCTGCCTAGCCTCAGCGCAGAGCTCAGGTGCTGTGGGAGAAGAGCCCTCCTCTGCTCTTCCTGCTCCCCACCTCCTCTGGGATTCAAGCTCCAGCTATACTGTATGATCTCCACACGAGGACATGTGTTATGGTTTGGATGTAAGGTGTCCCCCAAAAGCTCACGTGTGAGAGAATGCAAGGTTTGAAGGAAACGTGATTAGGTTATGAGAGCCTTAACCAGTCAGTGAATTAATCCCTTGATGGGATTAACAAGTGGTGACTGAAGGCCGGTGGGGTGTGGCTGGAGGAGGTGGGCAGGTGGGTGTTGAGAGCACGGCTTGGAGGCACATATTTTGTGCTTGGCCAGTGGAGTCCTTGCTTCCTGATTATTATGTGAACTGCTTCCCTCTACCACACTCTTCCACCAAGATGTTCAGCCTCACCTCCAACTCTAAGGAATGGAGCCATCTGTCTATAGACCTGTGAAACCGTGATCCCCCAAATAAACTTTTCCTCCTCTACAATTGTTCTTGTCAGGTCTTTTAGTCATCCAGGGAGTGAGAACGGGATTCAGATGTAGAGGATGCAACTCTGATTCTGGTAGGTCACTAGTTGGGTTATCCTAAGGAAGCCACTAAACCTCTTCCAGACACAGTAAAATGGAGCTGATGATGGTAACCTGTTTCTTCACGTGGTTGCCATGTAGACTGAATGATTAATATGAGAAAGCGCGGCACACCACACACTCATGGCTCAAGATAGACTACACGTATGCATAGTCTTCAAAAGTATGACGGAACAGCTGCAGAATTGAAGATGGAAGCTTTCACCTTGACACAGCCTAGGCTCAGTGTAGGTAGAGCCCCTGGACCTGTGGAGGTGCCCAGAGCTGGAGATGCCTGGCCCACCCCAGCACTTTGAGAAGTGCTGATTGTTTCTTTTCTCCATAAACAGAGGTTAAAGAATATTTACTTTCTGGTAAAAACTAGGAGCCAGTAAATAAGGAACATTGTTGAGAAACAAGCTATGGAAACAATGATGTTATTTAAATTTAAATGTTTGCCTACAGTGTTTTAGAATATAATAAATTATAGCTGCTCTTTTTAAATATTTACTGAGGAGACATTCTCTAAGATATTGGAATATTAACAATAAATGTGACCGCTCACCACAGTCTGAGATTACCACAGAGTTTGTAAAACACATCTGATACAGGAGATTTTATTTGCTTGGCTACAAAATATAAGGAATTATGCTTATTCCAAGACTGAATACACACTCTTCATTGGAGGGTCATTTTACTCTCAAGCCAATTTAAGCCCCCACGCTGGATAGGGGTTCTCATTGGCCCAGTGCTTTGGCATTACCATGTGTATGGGTAGGTTCTCATTAGTCCAGTGAGTGTACCATACATCTTGGAATACTCCATTGCTTTGGCCCCCTGATGACAGGGCATATATAGGATGGGTTCTTGTTAGTTCACTGCTTTGGCTGTAGGTTTCTCTTGGTGGACCATCAGAAACAAAGTGTGCTTCTAGTAGATTCCACTTCTAGCAGATTCACAATTTAACACAGTGAAGTGTGATTCATGTATTTCACAATGTCATTCAAGGTGACATCTGGGGAGTGTCAGAGGGCTGTGAGAGATGATAAACTGATCTTATTGAATGAACTGTGTGTCCTTGGAGTATTATTTTGTCCAGCACTCACCTCCTTTGTAATAATACACATAATTTCAAGTGCTTTGATTATAGTATGGTGTATAAGAAGGTTCCTTAAGCACAGGAGTGGGGAGCAGGACCTCATCTCTCCCTCCAGACCCTACAGTGGACCAAGAACCTGACAGTTACTTGCTATGAAGCTGAATCTGCTTGCAGATGTATTTTCTCAAGTTCCACCTTACTGGCCTGCCCATTATTAAATAAATAAATAAACTCCCGGTGCTATAATTTGAATATGGCTTTTCCAGTACAAAACTTATGTTAAAATGTATTCCCTTTTATGAGATGCTGAGAGGTGGAAGCAGGTAGGACCTCAGGAAGTGATGAGGGCTGCACTCTGGAGCATGGATTAATCCACCCCTGTGATTAAGGGATTGGTAGGTTAATGGGTTATCTGGAATGGGGGGGGGGATCTGCTTTAAAAGCCAGTCTGGCCAGGTCTCATGTGCTCCCTCTGCACTGCCTTGGGACCTCTGACAGCAAGAAGCCCTCACCAGAAGTGGCTCCTCGACTCTGGATCAGGACCAGAAGCCAAAATAAACCTCCTTTCTTCATAACCTAGTCAGTCTATGGTATTGTGTTATCAGCAACAGGAAGTGCACTAAGACAGCCTTAAATAGAGCAGATGGTTCTTACATAAAAATGCAACGTAGTGGAAAACATGGCTTACTATTCTGTGTGCATTCCACCTGTGGCCCTCCCTGCCAGCCCCAGATGCTGGGCAGTGAAACATCTGTGGGGTGAACATGCATTTGTGCCTGAGCTGCAGCTCTGCAAACTCAGGGCACGTGGGTGAGGTGTAAGAGGCGGAGGTCGGGCTGCTCCAGATGGCAGCAGGGTCAGCTTGAGGGCACCTTGGGTTTTGGAGAAGCATTCCTACCACTGGCTTTGGGGACGGGGACAGTGGTATCTTTTAGCTATCGTTGTTGGTTGCCTAAGATGCTCCCAGTGCCACAGTCCAGGAGCATTCTGCTTCCGCCTTCCTAACCCAGGCCGAGTTGGCACCCCTGGCTCTCCTCCTGGCTCTGCTGGCAGCCAGTCCTGAGGCCTGGCACATGGGGAGCTCCAGTTCCAGCCTCAATGCCCTTTTCCCTGCATGCCTACCCCACAGGGTGTCTGTCTCCTGCAGCAGAACTCTGACTGGCATCCCAGGAGAACGTGAGGCCTGGCAGCATCTGGTGCCTGCTCCAGTTATGGTGACAGGAAGCATGTACGTAGCAAAGGCAGCCTCTGGTTCACGGTCCCTGCCAGCCCTCACCCACTTCCCCAAGCAGGGCCATGTCCAGTGCCATTGCTTGTGTTGTATTTGTTGCATTGATTTTAAAAGACATCTAGTTGTACCTTCTTGGACCCTATACAGCTTTGAGTTTATTGAAAATGAAATTTTGATTTTTAAGAAAAAATGTAATTTTTCCATTTTGAACACATTCCAGAATGTCCTCAAAGCCAGAAAGCTGTGCACCTAAGTGGTCCTATTAAGATCCCTGTTAGAACCATTTTTTACCAGAGTATGAATCTGCTTTTGTTAACATGAAAGATGTCAAGTAAACGGTGATCCCCGCCGTGAGATCACGGCAGTGGCTTCTCTCACATAAACCCTTAGAGTCAGGAACAGAGCAGCTTTGCTCTGTGCCCTGGTCTTGGGAGAGGTGGGGCCCACAGCACAGGAGGGGTGTACTGCTCAGGCTGGGACTGACCTCTCCCTGTGCCCAGTGTCCACGCTCCTGCTGGGTCTCACCTCACCTCCCATGTCTTCACTTCACTCAGATTTATTCTCATGTTTCTAAGAAAATTCTGTTTGCTATTTTGCTTTGACTTTTTTTTTCTTAATCTTTATTTTTGCTTAGCTAAATAATTGTATATGTTTATGGGGTATCCTGAGGTTTTGATGCATGTATTTACAGAGAATAAGCCTGAAATCAAGCTAATCGACACGCCCATCACCTCACATACTTAGCATTTTTCTGTGGTGAGAGCATTTAAAATCCACTCTTTGTGATTTTGAAAGGGACAGTGCACTATTAACCATAGTCCCCATGCTGTGCACAGATCACCAGAACATTCCTTATTAGGGAGACTTCAGAGCTTGTTGATCTTTGGCCGGCATTTCTCCTCTCCTGGCTGATGGCCCCAGCTCCTGCTCCCCACCACTGTGCTTGCCTTCTCCGGGTCCAGATTTCAGATTTCTCATGTGAGTGACAACATGCAGCGTTTGTCCTTCTGTGCCTGGCTTATTTCACTAAGTGCAATGTCCTCTAGATTTGCCATATTCTCGTAGATGTCTGTTGGTTCTTTTTCAAGGCGGAAGGGTCTTTCACTATGCGCATCCACCATGTACGAAAACTTCTTTGATGGGCACTTGGGTCACTTGGGTCACTCCCATGGCTTGGTGTTGTGAATGGCACTGCAGCAAGCACAGGAGTGAAGATCTCCCCTGAGCACACTGACCCCTTACCTGAGATGCATTGTGGCAGGGCGATGCCTGGTCACATGGTAGCTGTTTTCAGGAAACTTCATACTGTTTTCCAAAGGGGCCGTGCTGATTTGCATTCTGAGCAACAGTGTGGTGTCCTTTGTCTTCATTTGTTATCTTTCATTTCTGTGGTAATACCCATTCAAACAGTTGTGAGGTGACTGACCTGCCTCACCCCTTAGTCATCCCCACCCTGTCTTCCTGCAGCATGCAAGAGAGTGGGAAGATATTTAAATCACCTCCTGGCTCCTCCTGCTCTGCATACTGTCTGACAGACATTCGCTTTTGGCTCTCTCTGCCTCCATTTCCTCCAATGTCTCAACAGATCAAGGTGATTCATGGCTGTGTGGGAATTTCCAACCCAATAAACATTCTACAGACGTGGTCAAGTTGAAGACTGAGCAAAAACGAATCTGTTCAGTGATTATTACTAAGTAAAACCCCTAGAGCTACAGATTTCTATGCCAATCAAATGGAAGGAAGGAAGTAATTATACATCTTATGATATAACAAGACTAGGAAATATCCAGCATCTGAGTTTAAGCTTACCTGTTTTCCCTTTTTAAAATTAAATGCTTTTGTGATGCATGCCTATAATCTTAGCAGTTCTGGAGGCTGAGGCAGGAGAATTGCACGTTCAAAGTCACCTTTAGCAATGGTGAGGCACTAAGCAACTCAGTTGAGACCCTGTCTGTCTCTAAATAAAATACAAAATAGGGGTGGGAATGTGGCTCCACCGTCGAGTGCCCCCGAGTTCAATCCCCGGTACCTCACCCTCCCCCCCAAATTAAACAATTTCTTTTGAGATGATTATGCGCTGTTTTAAGAATGGCAGTGAGATCTTGTGCACCTTTACGCAAAGCTGCAGCACAGTAACCACAGGCATGGAGGTGGCACAACGCTGGAAGCTCCCTTCCTCACAGGACTCCCTCCTGCTGCCTTCCTGCCTCTGCTCACCTCTCCCCTTTGGCCTGGCAACCAGGCAACCACTCTTTTTTCTTTACAAAAGTGACATTGGCCCTTTCCATTTCAGGAATGAGCTAATCTCCTCTGACTGCGTGACTGTTCGCTGCAGTGACCCACTGCAGGACCATGCCCTGGCATCTGTGCTCTTCTCCCACCTGCTCTGTGCCCGAGAAGGCTGACCTCGAGGACCCCACTACCTGGCTGCCTGGTCTTCCAGCTTCCAGTTGGCCTCAGGCATTGGTGGGAGGCAGGGGTTGGGGAGAGGGGGAGGGGAGAGGTTTGTCCTTGGTGCTGGCTCCCCCCATTTCTTGTCATGGCTCCAGCACTGGCCCCTTAGCTGTGCTAGGCCTGAGGCTCCAGTGAGGTGGCCACACTTCTGCGGCTCGGGGCTCTTTAGGTTCTGGACACATTGTTCCAATCAGGCCTAGGGGCGATGGAAGCTCCAGATGGCTCACAGGTATCTCGTGATCCATGTTAGTGTCCTCAGCTCTGTGAATGGGTGAGGGCTCCATAACCCTCAGCCAAACTCTTGGAGCACAGGCCATCTTCTCCTGCCACCGGCTCACCAATGGGGTGACTTTGAGGACTGATTTAAAAATAGTCTATCTACTCCCAGAAAGCTTTTCAGCACCAGGAACTCTTATTCCTATGAGTCTGCATCCTCCCAACCACCCATCCATTCCCTTTCCCTCTGCCTGTGCTCTTCATCTACTCGTCCTCTTGCCCCTAGCCCAGCTCCTGGTGCTGCAGGAGGGGCTTTTAGGTTTGCTCTTGGGGTCTCCAGCTCAGCCCCTTTCTTCCCCAAGGAAGACCCAGCAAGCTGTTTCTGGAGACACATCCTTCTCTGCCGCAGCCTGCGTTTGGAAAGAATGTGCACGTTGTGGAACTGCTGGCACCTTCTCTCTCCTCTGATTTGCCACCTCTCCCTTCCCCAGAATGGACCTAGGCCCCTGTGTCCTCTGATCCGGGCCCACTGGTGTTAGGCACTGTTCTGGCAGGGGCCATCAAGGACGCTGGCTTCATGTTCTGGAAATTGGGGTGACAGGCATGCTTTGGGAAGGGAGAAGAGAGTTAAAAGAGCAGAAGGAGAAGAAAAGGAGGAAGAGGAGGAGGAGGAGAGTGGGGGAGGGAGGGAAGAGGGAACAAAGAAGTTCTAGAGAGGACAGAGTGCCCCAGATGAGAAAGGGTTGAGACCTCAGAGACCTGGGATACATCGGCAGGTGAGTTGCCTGCTGTCAAGTGGGAAGACTATCTTGGACTGTGGATTTATCAGTAATGACCTTAACAGATAGAGAAGTACAGAGGAGGAAGAAATCTGATAGTGATGGAAATTGAGTTCCTTCATACAGAATAAGTCTTTGATCTAGGAAAAAAGAAATTCTTAAGCTATGTAAGTTTTAGTTGGATTCAAATAGAGATGAAGAGTCACGGGGATCTCTTTCATAATGAGTTTGTGGACCTCGGTTCATAGTCCCTCCTATTAATTGTTTGGTGCCGCAGCCTTAATGCTGAGATGCTCAGCATCCTGGAATTCAGTTCAAAAATTCCTGGTGTTCAGTTCAAAAGACTCGAGTTCTCCTTCAATGACAGCAAATACCTCGTCACTGTCATGTGGTGTCCGTTATGGATCAAAGCCAAAGCTTAGCAAACACTAAATATTTGACTGAGGTTAATCATTTTACATCCATTACCTCATGTATCTTAGCAACAACCCTGTGAAATTTCCATAATTTTGCAGATAAGAACTTAAATAATTTGTCCAAGGACACACACCCTCAGCAGAAGATTCAGAACTCAATGAGCCAGGACTCAATTCCCTCTGAGTGGTTATGCCCTGTGGCCTCTATTGGTGGATTACTTCTCACCTGGACATGGGTGGAGAAGATGGCTCTTCCCAGTGGCCCTGGTTGCCCATCCCTTTTCTCCTGGGTGCTCCTACAGACCCTTGGTCTTTGAGCAGGAGACACGTGCCTCTCCATCCTGCCCAGGTGGACCTTCGCAGGTGTCCTCATCAAACGAGGGATCATTCGTTCTCCTTAGTAGCAGTCAGCATCACTGACGTTTGTATCTGCAGGGTGCAGGGTGGTTATTTGATCAAAATCTCTCTTCTTTCATCCGGATCCTGAAGTCCAAGGAGACTAGGTCTTGTTTTGCTCCCTGTCATCTCCAGCATTGATACATGTGCCTGACACAAGGGAATGCTCCATAATTGTGGATTGGTTGCATGAATCTTCTATTTCAAAAACTACAGAGTCAGAGTCAGAGTGGCCCCACCTTCTTGTGACCCCCCTCACCCACCAGGGGTTCTTTGCCCCATCATAACCAACTGGTGGACCCTGAGTTTTGAACACTGTCTTCAGGACACAGATGCTGGTGTTGGCCACTGGCCAGGGAAGCATGCTGAAGAGCTCAGCACACCCGCTTCTCCTCCACCTGTCTCCTCTTCAGGCTGTGCCAGTGCCCTGCGCCACCCTCATAGGACCCCTGTGCACATTCTGAACAAGTACTCCTCAAGTTCAGTGCTCAGGGACAGATCCAAAATGGCCAGATCAATATGATCAGATTCTGAACCCTACCTGCTTGTCCCCACTTGACTCCTGGTCCCCACCCGACTCCCAGGCTGTAGCCTGTCTACAGTTCTCCTTGGGAGGTGGGGAGACTAGTGGCTTTGCTCTACTCATCCGTTTCAATTTCTACGTCATAATCTCAGGGCTTCCTCAGGATGGCTCTCTGATTCTCAAAAGCCTGCCCCCGACTCACAAAGTAGAAGATGTGCCACTTCTCATTCTCATTTCCTTGACACAGTGAGTCATGTAAGGAAAGCAGGGGAAGACGAGCATAAATTCAGTCTTGAAAGTTATCCTCCTGGCACATTGTGTCACCACCCAGCTTCGGGTGTACTGGTACCATTGATTCTTTCAGCCTTAAGAAAAGAATCCAAATATTTTTGAGAGGAGACCGTTTTAGTGAAGAGATTATTTTCTTTTGAGGACATTCTCATTTTAATTTCCAACAGAATGGCTTTCATGAAGGAGCTCATCCGTTCATGGGATATTTACTAAGTTACCCTGGGTGCCAGCACGCCTGCCTTCAGACTGCTCTTGTTGAAGGGGACGTGCCTGTGAGTCACAGGAATCCCTGTGATGAACAAGGTCATCTCTGTTCTGACGAACTCACTTCTGGCATAATTTTAGCACAGGTCTGTTAATCCACTCACCAATTTTTCTGAACCACAGCTCCACCTTTAGATCTTGGTGGAGGAAACACGTGGCAAGCACTCATGGCTCAGTGGCAGACATGCAGATAATCATGATGCCTTTAAAGAAGGCATAGAGAAGGGCAAGCTGGGGACTCCCTGCAGCAGGTGCTGCTCAGGCTTCAGAGGCAAGAGAATATCAAGTGGAAAACGAGGTAGAGACTGCGGAAATTGCAAAGGGAGGCAGGGGAAGGAAGAGTGTGTTTGGGGAATGACAAATTTCATGTGTTGGGACCAAATGAAATGCCTTTGTCTAGCAGAGCCCTATATGCCAGAGGGCTCAAGCTTTCTGAATCTCTTGCTCCTTCTTTCTAGGTAAGTGTACCACAAGAGTGCTCATGGGCACCTGGCTTTTGCAGGGCACTAGAGAGCAGAAAGTGTAGGGTTGGCTGTGAAAGTAAGACTGCCTGGGGATCCAGTTCTCAGACACTGCAGTGTGTCATGCTGCAGGGCCTCTGCTTCCATCTGTGGCTCTTTATGCCTGTGCCACCCGTGTCTCTGTGGGAGGACGGCCTTGGACCCTGAGTAAAATCCTAGGCTATTGGTGAGCATTGCTCATGCAGAGCTGAAGTTCAACTGTGTTCTTAGGCTAACAAAAGGGAAAGAATTTTGAAAAGCAGACAGTTATGGAAGACATGTTTGAGGGAAACCACTATTAGGTCAAGTGCTTTGCTTGCATGGCAGCTCAGATTCTTGGATCCTTTGATTATAGCTGGTACTTCCTGATCCAGTCCATGCAGAAAGGTACCACAGTAGGCTTCATACACTTCCTGAACTAAGATAAAAGCTATGAGTTCAGCTCCAGATCCAGACAGTGGTCTCCTCTTTTCCTCCTCAGCACTCACAGGACGACGAGTAGGGAACAAGTGTACATCCTCAGTCAGTTATCCTGCAGTTGCTCTAGAAGAACCCCCACTGTCATAAATGGAAACACAGTAGGAAGACAAAGTTGCTTCTCCATTGATGAGCCTACCTGTTCTAAGAGGTTGTCACACACTCTTGCCATGAGGATGTGGGTGAAGGCACACTCATAAGATGCTGGTGGAACTGCAAATTGGTGCAACCAATATGGAAAGCAGTATGGATATTCCTCAGAAAACTTGGAATGGGACCACCATTTGACCCAGCTATCCCACTCCTCGGTCTATACCCAAAGGATTTAAAATCAACATACTACTTTAATGCAGCCACATCAATGTTTATAGCAGCACAATTCACAATAGCTAAACTATGGAACCAACCCAGATGCCGTTCAACAGATGAACAGATAAAGAAAATGTGGTACTTATACACAGTGGAATATTACTCATCCTTAAAGAAGAATGAAATTATGGCATTTGTACATAAATTGATGGAATATCAGGCTAAGTGAAATAAGCCAATTCCAAAAAAAAGCTGAATGTTTTCTCTGATAAGTAGATGCTGATCCATAGTGGAATGGGGGTTGGGGAGGATAGGGAAGAATGAAGGAACTTTGGTTTGTGTAGAGGGGAGTGAGGGGAGGGTTAGGTTTGTGGAGATGGGAAGGACAGTAGAATGAGACAGACATTATTACTCTATGTACATGTATGATTACACTACTGGAGTGACTCTGCACCACGTACAGCCAGAGGAATGAGAAGTTGTGCTCCACTTGTGTACAATGTGTCAAAATGCATTCTACTGTAAAATAAATAAATACATAAATAAACAAACAAAAGAAAAGAAAAAACCAAACTCTTGTTATGTCATGATTTGGAAAATGAAACTCTCACTGATCTGGAAAAAAAATGCTTAAAGGTGTGAAATGTACAAACTGCATGATAAAGTTAAACTGGGAGTTCGAGGGCTTGGATGCAATTGTGCTCTGTCAAAAGCTTGCCTCCTTTTCTGAGAGTGTTACTCAGAGGTAGCATCAGGTTCCAATTTGCCTGCAAGGGGTGGTGGGGCGGTTGGTTTTCAGGGCATACACTTCCTTGCCACTCAGTTCAGCATCATGCTTTTAGCATCTGACTTTTGTGGGTACGGGGAGCTCGGCACCAAGCATTTGAAGTTACGGTGACTGCAATTACTTCACCCGTATTCTTTGGTTAACAGCAAACATTTTTTTTTCCTTCCCATGTACAACATTTACAGGCTGTTTTCTTTGAAATATCTCAAAAACATAAATGTGCAGGTTTGCTATAATAAACATCAATTCAGGAATTACTTTTTAAAAGAAAAATCTAGTCCAACTTGCTGTAGACAGTTTTATATATTTAGTGCCCTTTTTTTTTAAACTAAGGAAAAACTTAAGACCATTCTATGCTGCCCCAGAGACTCCTGCAGCCCATGCAGCATAGACCTTTGTATTGATTAAAATAATTTTGTGTAGAGTCTGGCCTTCAGATGCAAGGAGGATCGAGGCACAGCCTGTGGGCACAGCAATGGTGATCGCTGGCTACACAGAAAACCACCTTTCTGGTCCAGGACAGGGGTCCTGGGTTTCCAGGCTGACAGCCACCAGACAGACACCGAACATGTAAAGTAGCTAAGTGGAGACTGCAGGGAGCTGAGGACACATACTACCCCCAGAGAGCGGGGCTTCCCAGTTCTGTCGACGGTGGCCCTGAAGGGCTCTGACTCCAGAATGTTCTACTGCCTGCACTTACTGATTCTTCCAGAGAACCCAGACCCATAGTCCTATTTGAACTCTCTGGCTAAAAAATATGCATGACCCATGGGCAAATGCCTGTAGGCCGCCTATTTTCAGGCTCTGGTGTAAACCTGTGTGAATTCACCACCTGGCTTGTCATCACAGACCGAGATTCCCCCACCATGGCCACGTCTGGCCTGTTTTGGTTTTCTCAGTTCCTAGAACAGTGCCTGGCCCTTGGTAGAGGCAGAGATCACTGCTACCAAACTGCTGGTCTGCACGGATGTGCTAGAGAAGGTTGTTGTTTGAGCTAGAATATCCTGTTGGATCTTGTGGACACCTGGCCGAATTCATCGTTCAGGACTGTTACACACTGTGTCCCCTCCAGGCAGGGGGCCCTAACTGCAGAATGAAGCTCAAGTCTTTGGATGTGTTTGATCAGGAGAAGATGAGGTTGACATTATGAATTTGCATGGAAAAAGAGATGAACAGAGGGTCTTTTCTTACATAAGGAAGCAGACATTGAGTGAAGGCCTCTTCTCTTTTGATCATTATTAGTTTCTTGGGACATCAGGAGTGCTCTCATGACTGAATTAATAGCTTACCTCAGTTTAGTTAGATTTTACTCACAAATGATAACTGAGGAGAGACTTCCCTCTAGTTCTGAGTGTGTGACAAGGGGGTTTCTTCTCTGTCCCCAGTTCTCCTAGGGCTTCTGAAAACGGGGCTGATGATCGATTTGATGGCTCAGGAAGAACTGTCACACTCCATCACCTCCTGGGGTTGCAATTTAGTGAGAAAATGGTTTTTATATTCCCTTCCCACAAGTAAGTAAGCCAGCCCACAAATTCATGGCAAGTCCATGAATTATTTAATAATCAACATTGATATTTTTCCCAATTAGAACTCTTCAGGATTCTGCAATTTCACCCCAAAGCACCTCAAAGGGTGGGTTTGGATTGGGGTTTGTGCTGTTATTATCATCATCCTTGTTTTGCAGATACGTACTTGAGAGCTTTACTTTTAATCTAGAGCTGTTGTCAAAGAATGTGCTAGTAACCACTGCCCAGTCCTGAATCACCTCCTCAAAGTCTTCCAGTCTTGTCAATTATTACCTTATGTAAATAGTTTATGTAACGAAAAAGAATACAAGGTGGAAAGAATCCATAATGATTGAGAGGGCCACTACATAACTTAGAAAAGCATAGGAAAAAAATTACAAGAAGAGACAAACCCACAATTCTAACCCGATTTTTTAAATACGTACCCAAAAAAATTGATAAATCACCTACACAACTATGGTTTTGAGGGGATCTATGTTCATGGTGGCTTTCCATGTGTGTGCATGGTTTTGTGGGAACCCTGCACTATCTGCTCAATTACGCATAAACAGAAAACTGCCCTACCAAAACTTATTAACTTAAAAATTATATACACACATACTCTTAAAATGAACATGACAAAAATGTTAGAGTCGAATGACAGTGGAGTCTCTTTAAAACAGAACTTCCTCTCTGGACAGCAATGCCATTCTAGAAAGACCGTGTATGACATAGGGGACCTTCTGCATGTTGCTCTGCCTGCCTTGTGCTTCTGTGGCTGTGTTCAGTCTGAGAGCCCCACCTTCTTGCACAGAGGAGCAAAGTGAATCTCAGAGAGTCTAACCTGCATGAGACCCCCCAGGGAAGGAGCCTCCACACTGAATCCAGGTTATGTGATGGCTCTACTGCCTGCAGCCAGTGCTTCCCTTTGAATTTATTTTTCTTTCTACTGCATCTTTTCCAATGGATGCTCAGTGTTTCCACCACTGTAAACAACAGAGCAGCGAATGACCACCTCCCTCATACTCTTTGTCCAACTGTTTTGAGATGTTACTAGAGTCTGCATTATTACACCAATGGCTTATTTTTAAATTAGATATCTGTTAAGTACCATAAATCCTGGAATCCACCTCCCTATATTTCATGATGTTAGCTTGCTGGAGAAACAAGGGCCCTTTCTGGTTGGAGGAGCTGCCTCCCTGGTCCTGAGGAGGGGCTGGTCCAGCCAACTGCTTTCCCTTGGCATCATCTAACTCGTTCCTCCATCTCCTGGATAGACTGTGAACTGGTAGTTAACACAGAGGCTCCATTTGATTTTTAAGCAATACTTGGTAAAAGCTAACTGTGTTGGATGAAAGCAGTCCCCTTCCAGTGTTTCAATGCCCCTTCATTAACACCAGAAGCTTCCTAATTCACGGGCCTGGTTCTCTTGGAGGTCTGCTCCTTGTGAAACTGGGTGGGCTGACATCATGGCACCTTTACCCCTCTGGCATCTTGCTGGTTGGAATAGACCTGTGAGCTTCCTTTCTAGTTCCTGCTCCATTTCGTCTTTCCTGTCTGCCCAATCTAGAACCACTGGGAGATGGTCCAGCACAAACACTGCCCACGGGGGCTATGGCCACGTTGTCTTGGAGAGATGCTACCTCTTCTCCTTCTATTGCCCCTAGGCATGGTTTGAAAGAGCAGTTCCATGTGATCCTGTTGTATCTGGCCTTGGCGAGGAAGACCTGGAAAGAAATCCAGAAGGTGTCTACATGCTACCAGTGTCCCCGCTCATCTTCCCATGAGTCCTTCCCACTGTGACATGAAGCTTCACCCAGCCTGACTCTGGTCAACAGCTCTTCCTCATGGGGGTGCTTCTCTGTTCCTTGCTCTCCTCCCCAGTGTATGCTGGGTGCACAAACATTTCCAAGGGAGCCATTCAACACTTGACTCTGCGTGCTACCTGTCTATACTGGGTTCACTCCAGCCCCCAGAGCAGGACCTAGAGGTCCAGATACAACATCTTGGTCAGGAGCACAGGCTCAGGAGGCAGCAGACCTGCTGCAGAAATCCCATCATTGCATTTCCTACCTGCCATATCACCCATTCATGCACATCCCAGTTTCATCTTTATAAAGTGAGAATATTAATATTACTATGTGGGGTTCCTGGAGATTACACGAGGGAGCCAATGTCTACACCAGTCTTGGACCAGGGAAATGCCTCAAAGTGGAGTGTCACTGGTAGTATCATGTGCCTGTCTCAAGGCTACGTCCCTGGCCCTTCAGTTTCCACAGGGCAGGAGAGGTGATATATCACGATTTAAAATTTAATGAAACAATGAAGCATAGTTAACTTTAATGCAGCTACACGGTTAAAAGCAATCACGTGTTCCTGAAGGTAGGCTCATAAAATCATAGAGCTGGAAGGGGTTTGCAAGTCCCTTATTTTACTGATGCCACAGGTTGGGCATCTCCTCTAGAAGGCTCCCTGCAGCTCTCAGGTCTAGCTCTGGCTGGCATGACCTCCAGGGTCCACTGGTGCTAAAGGCTCCCTTGAGTTGCACGGTTGAGCCAGGCAGGATGACAGGTAAACTGAGAATACTTCTGAGCTGTACCTCGTGGGTACTCCAGTGAATGGAAAGAATCAAGAACAATTTAATCAAGAGACTGCTTAAAAAGTACTGGGGACACAGCCTTCTTTGAGCATTGAGCCATGATTGTCAATGCAGACCCTGGTCCCA
This sequence comes from Ictidomys tridecemlineatus, assembly GCF_052094955.1. Classification (NCBI taxonomy): domain Eukaryota; kingdom Metazoa; phylum Chordata; class Mammalia; order Rodentia; family Sciuridae; genus Ictidomys; species Ictidomys tridecemlineatus. The sequence goes on from NC_135479.1 coordinate 94,761,903, forward strand.
GAGAATGTATCCCTATGTTGCAATGTCACCTTCAGGAAAGGAACAGAAAGACACAAAGAGCTCCCTTTGAAAATAATTACCAAGTTGCCATATTAACATACACGGTTAAGGTTAAGCTCTGCCAGGGGGCATGGAAATGGAGGGCAGCCCCCATGCCCGGTGAGCTGAGTGCAGGGGTGTGTGCTGTGTGTAGCTTGAGGTTGCTCCTCCTGGTTTTTCTTTAACTATCCTTTTAATCTTTTTGTCTCTGGCTAATCATTATGCACAGACAAACACGATTATCAAATTTTAATTGTGCTCTCACAGATGCGACACAAGCCGTGATAATAAAATGGCATTTGTGATTGGCTTTGCTAGCTTGTGGACTCAATTGTGCCCTAAGTTGTATGTGTGAAATGCATTGACTTGTCTGCAAAGTAGTTATGATTTAGTCCAGCTGCTTCTTTCTTGTTTAGATTATTCAGCCTAGTACTGCTTCTCTAAAAACAGTTGATGCATATCAATACCATATTGATTTTTATCTTTCAACATTTTATATGCAGAAAGCTTAAAGAATTAAAGGTAGTTGCACTTCACGTTCACTAATTCAGAGCGCCTACTCTGCTGCAGGCCTGTATCACTCCCTGGATGTACAGAGATAACTGATGCATGGCCCGTGCCTCATTAGACTTCAGTCCAGGGGGACATGTCCTTCCCTGTGGCCTTAATTATCCTCTAAGTGATAATGACTTTCAGGCTCCCAGGACTGTTTCTCTCCTCTCCTTTGAACTCTGGATCCACGCATATTCAGGGATCTACTGGACGATTCCACTTATTTATTTTAAAGGCCCTTCAGCATCAGCACGTCCTAAACCAAGCTTATCATCTTTGTTTCAAAAGTGCCTCTCTGTCCAAATCTTCCCAGTTTCAATAATGTCACTCACAACCCCAGAGACTTGGGATTATCCTCAAGTCCTTCTTCTCTCTTGTGTCCCTTTTAACAAGTCCATGAATCCTGCAGTTTTCCTCCCAGCCTCACAGGACGCAGACACATTCCCTCGGACCTCCTGATGCTATCTGGTCCAGCCCACTCTTATTCTTCCCTTGGTAAGTGGGTCGCACTTGGTTTCCATGACTCATGATCAGCCACAGTGGCCATGCCAGAGGTGGACCTGGGCTTGCCACTCCCTTCCAGAGCCATCGGGGCCTCCCTCTGTCTTGAGCCTAGACATCTTCTCCTTGGCCAGGGTTGCTGGGCTGGGCCACTTTGCCCTGTCCTTCTGGTAACCTGCACCATCTGCAAGGAGCTTAAGCCACCCGAGAGTACCAGCCTGTGCTCTAGTTTCCAGGTCTTCTGGGATGCCCTCTTCCCAGAACCTCCTCAGGTTAAGGGGAAGGACAGTTCCTTGGGAGCCTTTCTTGTCCTCCCGACAGCACTGAGAGCTCTGCCACCATAGAATCCTCCACTTTCCTTCCTGTAGCAGTTGCTCATGGTTCTGTGGTTTTTCAGCTGTCCTTCCTTGCTAGCATGCAAGCTCTGGAGAGGAGACACCCCAAGTTGCTCACTGTTGTAAGCATGCAGTAATAAGTATTTTTTGAATAAATAAATAAGAGGCACAAGGTAAATATGCTATTTGTAATAGATGCTCTGGGGGAGGTATTCATAGAACGGCAGGCATGCTATCCATATTTGTGGGATGTGCTAATAAATAAACAACATGCAAGAGTGAGTTCATTTAGGAGAAAATCTTTCCCTGGAGAAGAGTGGAGCAAGAAACCCTGGAGAGAGGAGATGGTGCTTGTGGTTCATGGTGCGTACAAGCCTTCCAGGTAGCTAGGCTTGCTAATTGCATTACGCAGCAGTCAGCTAGGCTCTGAGACCTGATGTGACAGACACATTGAGAACAGTCAACTGATTTATCAAGGATCACAAGCAATTGAGAAGCTCATTTGGAAGAGACTGAGCACTGCTGTGTTAGCCCCAGAGACCTGGTTTCAGGCAAATTGAGCTGAAATATCCCCTCATTCTGTTAACTCAAGCTCTGAAATTAGTGTTGAGCCCAAGAGAAGGCTTCTGTCTCTTAAATCAGTGACATGGCTGTTGTTGTTAAGGGTTCAGGTTGTTTCAATAGGTGATCATTCACTTTTTCAAATATGTATTTGGTCATAATTTTCATTACCAAAATATTTAAGGTATTGGAAAGCCCTAAGACAGGCTCTGTTGGTTCCAACTTGAAGGTTGAGTAGATCATGACAAAAGGGAAACCCCAGTGCGTATGGGGTTTCCATGCACTCCATGCACACAGGTGTGTGATCCAGGTGTGTGACCCTGAGTCACACACCTGTGTGCATGGAGTCTATACTCACCTGTGTGCTCACCTGGGCTACATTTATCACCACAGGTTGAATGAGGAGGTACCCCATGCACACAGGTGTGCAACACAGGTATATGACACAGGTGTGCAACAAAGGTATGTGACACAGGTGTGTGACACAGGTGCATGACTCTATAGTTACTCATGTGCTCACCTGGGCCACATTTACCACCACAGCCTGAAAAAGGCACAGAATGAGGACATTCTGTCAGATTCTGTCAGAGAGAGAGAGAGAGAGAGAGAGAGAGAGAGAGAGAGAGAGAACACCACAGTGCCCATTGATCACTTTTGAAACACTCTGAAACTTCTTAACTAAAATCTTAAAAAATGGAAAGGCTCTGTAGGTTTGTTCTGGTAAGTTCCAGCTCTAGGGGTACCTTCTTCTACTTTCCTGAATCTCCCTGTAGGTGGATTTTCAGACTTGCTTGGGTTTAGTGCAGGTGCGTAGAATAATGCTGTTTCATGGGACTGACGTTGGCTCTCTCCAGTCACCATCAGGAACGTGCAAACACAGACATGGAGACCCCCTACTTTCCTAATGCTTTCTCTAGTGTGTGGGCATTTCAATTCCTGCTGCTGAAAGGGACACTGTTCCCTCATCTAAAGCATTAACAGCTGGCATACCAAAAGTGGCAGTTCAATGACGGGCGGGTTGGGATCCAGGCAGTCCTTTCTGATAACTTTATCTGCTTGGTCTACATCCAAGACTGCTGGCAGGAAATCATCTCTGAATTTCTTCCCAAATATAAAGTTGGATGATTTCATCTCCTGTCTTTATATATATATATATATATATATATTTTATTCTTGAAGGAAAGAGACCTTAGGATTTGTATTCTTCTGTATGAAAATAGTCTCTGCTTCAAAGAAACTCAAAGTACTTTCAAAAATGTCTGATATTGTAATATTTTCAGGTAACGAGTAAAGTCACTTTTGAATAATCCCTTTATGACATCAGTTCTTACCAAAGATAACACCTCTCTGTTGATATTCAAGGGTGACATAATCACCCCTGTCGTATGAATATAGCACTCTTAGTTTTGAGATTTAACAAGTTTCATTCTGTCTTCCTAGTTACCAGCCAAAGCTACTGTAAGTCTTTGCCTCACAATTTCAGTGATCTTGAGAGCACTATTTGGATCTACATTATGAGAAGATTCCCTGGTCTTCTCTTGAAACCCAGGGACTAATCAAATCATTAGATAAGAAAACTATATGGTCCCACATTTTTTCCAGTCATAGGATAGTTTTTTAGATACTGAGTTAATCAGTTAGCATCTTTTCTTTTTGTAGGGCCTGGATAAGAAAGGTTTTTGTTGCAGCAGAGTAATATTTTGAAATATTATTGAATGTCTTTTTCTGTCTTAGTAATTTTCCTTTGCCTTCAGCTTGAAAGAAATATACACAAAGCAGCTGGAGGCAAGAGTCATTACCCTCAGCTTTGAGTTTCGAAAGCTGGTCTTCAAAGTCAGATTTTCCACCCTGAGAGTCAGGTTCTTGATAAGAGAGTTTTTTTTTTTTTTTTTTTAGGGTTTTTTTTTTTTTTTAGTTGTAGATGGACATAATACCTTAATTTATTTTTATGTGGTACTAAGGATCGAACCCAGTGACCTACACATGCTAGGTGAGAGATCTACTGCTGAGCCACATAACCCCAGCCCCATACACTGTTTGCTTTATAATCCCCAAAGCTTGATTATCAAAACAAAGCCATAGAGAACATAGAGTTTTTACAATGAACATAAAATAGGAAGCTAGGAAACAGAACCATTACTTGGATGGGTGCAGATCCTGACAAAAAGGGGCAGGTGAAAAAGAGAGCTCTCTCCCCCATTTTAGCTGAGTCTGGGTGGGAGGGCAATGGGTGAGTTTCTAGATCTGAGGGGATTCTGTGCTACTTCCTGTCATGAAACTAGAGCTGGCTGGAGGAGGTTTCAGGCAGAGACAGCCTGAGGCATTCCCACAGGAAGCACATGGCCCCAGAGGATGGTTCTGCAGGTGGAGATGGTCCACGTTTCCTAAGGTGTAGATTGGAACTGGGTGCAGATCAGTGGACCCAAAATCTCCATACAGCTAGTACAAACAGGGTTGCATGAGTGACCACAGAAAGAAGTGTGGCACTTACATGTGGAGACAGAGAAGAAAGAGGCCAACCGATACATAAGAACTGAGAACAGCAGGGTTAGGACAGAGGGCAGAGGACCACACACACCAGTCCCTGCTCTGAGGATGTGCCAGGCTCCAGAACTTAGAAAGTTCTGAATTGCTGAGTACTGAGTTATTCTTTCCTCCAAACAGGCTGAGTTTAACTTGGTGATAAGAAATTATTTTTAATCATGAATACATTTGAGATTCTGACCATTAGCAGAAATAGGAACTTAAGAGCTGAGTGCAATTATGGAAATAAAGATATTTATATTTTAATGTTAATTATATTTTTAATTTCTAGAGATACTGTCTCTTAAAATTGTTTGGCATTTTTTATGAGTTCTTGCTTCTTTTTTCTATTTTTCAAATGTTAAAATTTTTTAAATATAACATGCATTTTCCCTTAATAATCTGTGTGGTAATTACCATATCCAAGCCTGTGAGTGTCCAATTTTTCTGTCTGTATTCTTGCTTATGGTGCCTTGTTTCTTTGTGTGCTTGGTTGTCTTTGATTCTGTGCTACTCATTACTCTTGAAGCAAGAATATCCGAGGAATACCAAAAGGAACAGCACTCACATGTGTTACCTTAGGAATTCAGGCAAGCTCTTCTTATAGGGGCAGTGGAATTTCTTCTATTTAAGAAGAAAGTGTAAATAAAATTTAATGGTATTATGTTAGTTATAGAATTAGAGAAGCAACTCATTGTTTATTTTTTTCCCCTCCAAAATTTTGCGTCTTGATTCTAAAGAAATCTGAAATCTGAACAGCAAATGGGCAAAGAAACTATTTAGTAAACTGTAAAATAAAAAAAAATATATATTTAGGATTTTGAGAGTAGGATACAGTTTTAGCTTTGTCATTAATTTTCTGTTTTTTTTTTCATAATGGATTTAATAAAATTATTTTTACTAAGTTCTGTGGAAGGATTCAAAGCAAAAAGAAACCCAGCTACCTGTTGTGGAATTTACCATCTCTTTGGAGAGGTCATGCTATGAAAATGCAGTTCCTCAGAGAGCAGGGATATGGTGTACTTTGTTCAGTCTGTCTCTGGGGCCCAAGGCGGGACCTGATACGTAGTAGTGAGAACATGAATGTGAATTTAATAAGTAAAATGGGAATGAGGTGGACACTGGCAGCACACTCACCTGGGCTCAGGGTGTTAAGGACATCTGAGAACCAAGGCTAGGTATGACCCACTGCATCCTGAGAGAGGTTTTGGCATTTGATGGGCGGCCATGGGTTAGTGAAGAGGAAGTCTCAAAGTGGAAGAAGGCAAAGTGGGAGAAGATTTTTAAGTGTTCACAAGATTTAATTTATGGAGGTGATGTGAGTACAACATGAACAGGCCCATCCCACAGAGAGAGGAATCTGTCCTGCCACACTTGGACACAGGAAGGTGCCGGAGTCTTCAGGAGGCAGGAAGAAGTAAGGCAGACATAGACACATCCATATTTATAGCAGCTGAATTCACAATAGCTAAACTGTGGAACCAACCTAGATGCCCAGTGCTGGAATATTACTCAGCATTAAGAGAGAAGAAAATCATTGCATTTGCAGATAAATGGATGGAGTTGGAGAATATTATGCTAAGCAAAGTAAGCCAATCCTCCAAAACTAAAGGCTGAAAGTTTTCTCTGATTAGTGGATGCTATTCTATGATAGGGTGGGGGAGAATGGAGAAACTTTGGATAGGGCAAAGGGGAGGGTGGGGAGGGGCTATGGGGGTAGGAAAGATGGTGGAATGAGGTAGACATCAGTACCTGAGGTACATGTAGGATGGAATGAATGATGTATCTCTGCACCGTGTACAACCAGAGAATTGAAATGTTGCGCTCCATTTATGTATGATCAATTGAAATGCATTCTGCTGTCATGTACAACTAAGTACAACCAATAAAAAAAATAATGAAAATAAAAATGAAATCAAGTATGCTTTTTGTCTGCGTTAGCAATCAGTCCAGCTGACCAAATCCTAAGGGCTCACAATGAATTAAGGCTACTTTGCCTGGTGACACCATATCCAAGCCTGTGAGTGTCCAATGATTACATGCCGGATGGAATAGAAGACTCTCAGGTGGCAGTGTGGGCCTTCAGTCAACAGCATCTCTCCACCAAGCTGTGGTCTGTGTGCAGAAGAGATGCCTGTGTATCCAGATGATGTGGGAGCATGGAGCAGACCATGGGAAACCCACTAGGGAATGCTCACGTGGGTGCAGCGCATCATGGAAGGAGCTCACAAGAGGTGGCTCCATGTCCAGAGGAACCTGATCTATTCTCCGAGGAGAGCTTATGCCTCAAAGGAGGGAAAGAAAGTGTCAATATGTGACACTTCAAAATGGCTGCGATGGTGAAGATTGGCCAGCTCATGGGCTGTCCCTGCAACCTGTTGTTCCTTTATGGTCCTGGGGTTGGAATCCAGGGCCCCCATGCACACTAGGAAAGTGCTCCACCACTGAGTTGCTTCCCTGGCCTTGTTTTTACTTTTTTTATTTTAAGACAGGGCCTCACTAAGTTACTGAGGCTGACCTGGAACTTGCAGTCCTCCTGCCTCAGCCTCCTAACTTGCTGGGTTTATAGGTATGCACCGTCACACCAGGCCGTAGTACACTTTTTTATGTGAAATTTTATTTAGGTTTTTTTTTCCCTCACTACATGAAATTGTCAGCATTATGTTTTATAATCGGATAATCTATGTATTTTATCTTCACATCATTTCTGATTCTAGAGATGAAGTCCCTACTCTCTAGGACTTACTCTGTAAGCCTTTACACATTTGTAAGGCGAGCTCTAATCTGCTTACTCGCCTTGCTAATCTGACTCTATGAAGGTGTGTTATTTATCGCAAGGTGGATTTTGTGTGCAGACATGATGTGCTAATGCCAAATGTGAAACTTCCTCACTGAATGGAGAGATGTCCTTGTTTACCACTGCATTCATGAAAGATAAAGTTTCTCAAGATCTTGGCTCACTGGCAACTGCAAACACCGAGGTGGCTCGTGGAACTTTCTGATTAGTTTTAGGCTGTCTGTCACAGTATTTCAGGTGACTGCAGGTGCAAAGCTGATGTACACAATCACTCACCAGACTGATAACCCTTCGTACATTTTGCAGTTGACCTATTTCTTTATTAATGTGGTTGTTCTGCTCAGAGCCATTATAGCTGTGTGGCTGCCTTTAGTGTACCTGTGTCTATGCTTACAAAAATATGCTTGCTGCTATTGCCTATTTTATTGTGGAAAGTGGCCTATGAAGTGTTCTATCATTTTTGCATCTTCAAATAAATCTCCTTTTAAAAGTAAACATTTTTTAAAAACTAATTTTTTCCATAATTGCATTTTTTAGGATTTGATCTTTCGAGATTTCAACATTCAGGATTATAAGGTTTTAGATTGTGTCTTTCATGGTTATTGCTCAAACCCAATTTCTCTCTCTAATTTTTTTTTAAAGATTCACCATGTACCCATTCTCAGCTTTGAATGTATCATCTATGCATTTAAATTCTTCCTGAAATTCGTGATTCACGCAAGATGTCATTGTAACCTACAGGTAAACAGGCACAGGTGAAGGAGCAACAGACTTTGAAGATGTCACTTAGCCGAGCTGGGGCCTCTGCCTAGAGCCAGTTCCTGCTGGGCAGCCTTTTCTGGCCATGGCTGGCTTCCTTAGACACTTGGGGTTCACCTGACACCAGAAAGGAATGGGAGGGGAGGGGAGGAGACACCTATGAACTGGTGCCACTGTGTGCAGACCTTTTAAACAGGTCACTTGGTTTGGAGGGAAGATCAAGCCTCCAGCAGAAAAAGCAGGTGAGCATGCTCACCATGGTGTCCCACGGGGCTCCACCAGGACAGCTTCCTGCTGATGGCCTGAGCATGGTGCCCTCCAACACCACAGGAAGGGGAAGGCAGTGAGATGCAGGTGGGGACACCATACTGTGCCAAGCTCAGTACGTACCTGAAGAGCCTGTCAAAGGCAGCCAGTGACAGGCTAGGGAAGAAGAGAGCTGAGAGAAGTGGCCAGGAAGAAGGGAGACCTTCCCACACAGCAAGCTGTGGCACCGCAGTGACTCAGAGATGATTCAGGACCAAAGTGGGATGACTTCGAAAACACTAGACCAAGTGGGTGGTGTTCCCAGCAAATCATTAAGTAGGAAAAAGCCTCTGAAAATGCATTATCCATGCTGATGGCAACTATTTGAAAAATTAGGAGAGTTGTGTAGCAGGAAGTGAAAGGAGATGGCAATGGTGGAAACGAGTCTGTCTTAGGTTTGTGGAATCACCAGAGCCCTGACTCAGTACTAAGTACTGCTACTTGTGGTGGCGTTAGTTTTACAATAAAGAGATATCACCTGATGGTTCAATTCCCCCTCTTGTTCATTCAACTTATTTTTTCTCTTCTTCCACCTCTGGGAATCCAATCCTCCTGCAGAATAGTGAGGAGTCTCTGTGCACAATTCCCAGCCCCAGAAGGAGGTTCTGGATACAGTGTGTGTGCCTCACATGCTACAGAAGGGAGGTCAGTGCTACCTGCCCAACCACATGTGGTGCTTGACCAGCACCTGCAGATAGGGCACACCCAGGAGCCCAGCAGCAGCCATGTCCCGATGTGCACAGTACTTTGCTGTTTTTTTTTTTTTAGATAGATTTAAGATAAGTGAATTACAAGTCCAAAATTCTAATAGTTATATCTAAAATACATGCAGTACACTGGACTTAGAATTTGCAGTCATAGTGATATAATAATAAAAGTAAAGCTTAAAATGTGTACTTTTGGCTTAGAGTCCAGGAGAGAATGGGAAAGTCCCCCTCTGAAGTTTTCTACCCATGCTCTTTTGTGTAAAATCCCGAAGCACACTAACCACTGCAGCAAACAACTTTTAACAATAGGTGCAAAGCACATGCTAAGTGTTTAATATATCAAGCTAAAAACATTTATTGCCTGCCTGCTGTGTGCTGGGTGGAGTTCATAGTCTAACAGGGAGACCTATAACAAACTGGGCAAATAGAAGCATTACAGTACTCCATTGTGGTAAGTGCTGAGGACACTTCATGGGGGTCCATGCTCCAAGATAAGCCACTGTGCAGTAGAAGTGTTGGGTAGCTGGGGAAGAGCTTAGGAGCTGGGGTCACAGGAGGAGAGGAGACCTATGTGGCACAATGGGATCATCCAGGAATGTTCCTGACTGAATTCACAGGCTTGAGGACCAACTAGAAGGTCCTGCAGAGATAGACTTGCAGTAGCCTCCGCTGTGTCCTGGGGACACTCAGTGCTTAGAATGGCTGATGCTCGAGGTGCATGCAGGAGGCAGCTTGGCCTCTTGGGTATTCCCAGATGGCGCCATAGGAGGAGGGTCCCAGCAGCACAGGTTCCCTGGCCACCCCTAACACTGGTGAACCAGGGCTGGGAGACAGAGGCTGTTTACCACATGGCTAAGTATTTGGAAGTTGTCAGTTCACAGCTAGGGACACAGGCAAGGCCTTCAGTTGTCAAGTAGCTCTTTGTGCTAAGGGGAGTCCACCCAAAGATCTGGACTTCATGTGCCAAGGGGAGTTCACTTCAGACCTCAAGTCCAGGTGCTAAGGGGAGTCCATCCAAAGACCTGGACTCCTTAGGTTAAGGAAAGGGAGACAGTCCACTGAAGATTTCAAGTCCAAGGGCTAAGTGCAGTGTGTTCCTGAAGTTGTAACTTCTAAGATGCTGTGTATTGGTTGTTTTAAGGGATTAGAAGAAAAAACATTTTGTCTTAATTCAGGTCAACTTGACAGTATTCTAGTAATGAAAAAAGAAAGCTCCTCACAATGGGGGTTTGCTAAAAGCATTCGTTCTGACAGTGCAATAGACATTTCTGCAGTACTCAATGAGCTTAATTTGCTAAATAGCAATTAGCTATGATTAAAATAAATTATTTCAAGAACGGAACATAATAACACTGTTTATTTGCCACATAATCTGAGTAATTGACTTCTCTCTACCACTGATGCAGACCCGGGGTGCTGCCATCTGTTTCCTGGGAAGAGAATTTCCAGAGGAAGCACTGTAAAGGGCGAGGCCTCCTGGGACCTGCTCCCCCTCCACATCCAAGCAAATATTAACACACCATTGGCCCAGACCTAAGGACATGCTCTCTGCCACAGACAGAAGTGGGTGAGTGACGCTTCTCAGCTGGGCTTCAGTTTCCTCCTCTCTGGTGTGCCAGGGAGGACCGCTGTCCCAGCAAGGAGAAAAATGAATTACAGTAGATGGGGTAGAGAGAGAAGATGGGAGGGGAGGGGAGGGGGGATAGTAGGGGATAGGAAAGGTAGCAGAATACAACAATTACTAATAGGACATTATGTAAAATAGTGGATGTGTAACCAACGTGATTCTGCAATCTGCATTTGGGGTAAAATTGGGAGTTCATAACTCACTCCAATCTAATGTATGAAATATGATATGTCAAGAGCTTTGTAATGTTGTGAACAACCAATAAAAAAAAAAAAACAAGTGGCACCAATCCCAAGGGAGGTGTTTCGGGCTACTGGGGTTCCCAAGGGCCCTCACAGGAGCTGCTCAAATGCATGGTCTTGTCTGAGCCCGGGGTGCGGACCAAGCTCACGCAGGCATACGGCAGCTGCTGGCTTTTGTTGGGACATTCTCCAAAGATTTCCTGGTGATGCAACTGTCTCCCTTCCACTTAGGTAGCTCTGCTACATGCTTTTCATTGTGTTCACTTCCGATGTGCATGACAGCCTTGCAAGCTGGGCTCTATTTCTTTGGCTCCCTAATACCATCTCCTAAGAAGCCATAGGTTTTGACATTTCCTAAATCAAAATCAGAGTTCCAGAAAATAAATGTGACTAAACACCCTGGTTAAGCCAGTGCGTTAACAGTGACCATCTCACAGGAAGAAAAAGCAAAGTCGAGCATCAGCGGAGGGCCCTGCCTGCGGGCACCAGGCTGGCAAAGGGAGATGGAATGTAGTCTGGAGACTGTGTAACAAACTAAGCTGTGTTGTGGATCACAAAGAGAAGATTCCAAATTGAACATTAATTAACCACACCAAAAATCTGCACTGTGATGTTGGATGGTTTGCGGGATTTAATGAATTAAGTAACAGATGGGGAGGAAGAGAGCCTGAGGTCTCCTTCAGGCCAGAGACCTGGACTACAAGAAGGGGCGCAAAAAGAGGAACCCATGAGGAAAAGAGGCCCAAATTGGCCAGGGTTCAGAGGTGGACCTGATCCCCAGGATCTCACAGGGTGCTTTCCCGAGGCCTCTCCATCCCTGCAAGGCCCTTACCTACACTTCTTTAAGACAGAAGGGCCTTAAGAGCACATGTAGAACCAATAGTCTTCACAAGAATGTATGGTGGAGCTGGATGCCATGGTGCATGCCTGTATTCCCAGCAATCTGGGAGGCTGAGGAAGGAGGATCATAGGTCAGGGACAGCCTCAGTAATTTAGGGAGACGTGTCTCAAAATAAAAACTAAAAAGGGCTGGGAGGCAGCTCAGCGGCAAGCTCTTCTGGGTTCAAACTCTGACACTACAAAAAATTTTTTTAATAAAAAATTTTTAAAGTCTGACTGGCCTCAATGGGGGTGGGAAGGTGCAGAGAGCGGAGTGTCAATGAAGAAGGGCTTGGTGAACACTGAGGCTGGTACAGGGTTTGAGGCACTGCCACTTGCACTGCAGGAGCAGCAGGAAAGCACAGCATGTGAGCTGGACAGGTGTAGGGTCCCTGGGTACAGAAGGGCTCCCGCAGCCTGCCCCTGGCCTCCTGGGCTTTTGAGCAAGGCTTTGTATGCTCACTATGGCTTGGGTTCTGCTAGTGATCGGTGGGTCCTGGTCAGCGGCTCTGCCCTGATGCTCCGCTGCTGTGGTTCTGTCTACAGTCCAGAGACAGGGTGGATGGGCTATGGGAAGCTGGGCAGTGACTCAGGGCTGTGCTGCAATCGTTGGAATGGAAGCATTTGGGGAGGATGCACAGGGCTCTACTCCCCAGAGGCCATCAATATAGCAGCCCTTGTGCCATGAACCTCTGACTTCCATACAAAAGCAAGCACATTACCTGCCTGTGTAGAATGCCCAACCTATACTGATTTAAGGGGCATCACACTGCGTAACAGAGAGAAAGTGTGCCTCACACGTGCAGAAGCCATTCCTGACACTGATCAACCTCAGGTGACCATACTCACCATGCCCTGGAGGGCCTCCTTCAGTGGTGGAGCACCTGCCCAGCACATGGAAGGCCCTGGGTGCATCCGCAGCACCACCTAAACAGCAAACCAACCAACAGCCCACAACTGCCCTCTCAAAGGAGCACTTGAGATGCTCTAATGGACTTCACATCATTATGACCCTTTGAAAAGCCCCTAGTTTGTAAGGAATAAAAGAGGGAGTAGGATTTCTGTATTATGCACAACAGATCAGGAATGTGATGTGGAGTGAATTTACATCAGCATAAGTAAATGTAAAGTAGATCCACGTCTCCCGCCTTGGCCCCCGCACCAGAGACCTCTCTCCTGGTGACTTTGTCTCTGGATGTTGGGCAGGGGGACGGGGACATCATCTCCTCCTGCAGTTCCAACTTCCCTTTCTGGCTCCTCTACTCCATTCAATCCCCTCCAAGACCAAAGAGAGGAAAAGCAAGTAAACCTCAAAGTACAGGGTCTGAGCCACTCTGCACCTGAAACTTCATTTTTTTTCATCCTGAGTTCATGATTTTAAAAGTAAGAAAAAATTAGGTCTGTCAAAATCAAGGTCTAAAGCAATATTTTTTTTGCACTTATATTCTACTATATTCATTGAAGTGAATAATTTTGATATGATTTTTGTGAGTGAGGAAATGCTGGAAAAAATGTGGTGAAAGCATTTTATCCCTATCAATCATCTTTCCATCTTCTTTCTATTTATAATCTATCATCTACCTATCATCTTTCTATTTATCATCTATCTATCTACCATCTATCTATCTGTCTACTTGGTATATAACCCTTTTATTACAGTAAATCTAGTTTCATTTTTTTTAAAACTTCAGTTTCCTTTCTCAGATTTGTCCATCTAAAAAAAAGTTTGATGGGGAGAATGAATATTTGAAAGACAAATATCTGTCCAAACAATGAAAATAGCTACCGGCTTTAGAAGTTATTAATGTCATTTTGCAAATAAAAATATGCAAAAATCATTTGATTATAGGCACAGTCCACTTTTAAACAATGTATAGAATGTTTAACAAAATCTATGCCTATGATGCATACAGAGCTGTGATTGAGATAGAAAAATAATCATTATACCATTCCTTAGTATATGGAGCAATATGGAAAGTGTCTACAAAACAGGTAGATAGGGAGGGGGAGCATGAGAGGAATAGACGAACTCTAGATAGGACAGAGGGGTGGGAGGGGAAGGTAGCCGGCAGGGAGTTATAAATGATGGTGGAATGTGATGATCATTATTATCCAAAGTACATGTATAAAGACACGAATTGGTGTGAATATACTTTGTATACAACCAGAGACATGAAAAATTGTGCTGTATATGTGTAATAAGAATTATAATGCATTCTGCTGTCATATATAAATAAATAAATAAATAAACAAACAAATAAAGTGTAGAATGTTTAGGTCAGTAACAGGGTATAAATAAAGAGATGATGCACTTTAATTCTGTCAGAAAGGAGTTGCATTCTAGCTCTGTGGAGTCAAATCTCAGCTGGTTCTTGATGATTAAGAGCTGCTGGTCCCTGCACCCACCAGTTAGCACCTACTCCACCCTCCTTCTCATAGCTCAGCACACAGTAGCCAAGTTACAGGGTCCTGTTTCTCTCACCCACAGGCTGAGAGCTGGCAAACTGAGGGGTTCTTGCCTTTATTTCATACCCACAGCACATTGCACAGAACCTAATGTCAATATACACTTGGCATATAAATAGATGTGCAGGTGGATGGGTGGATGGATAGATGGGTAGTTGGATAGATGAGTAGATGGATGGATGGAAGGGAGGATGAGCAGATGGGTAAATGACTTGATGGAGAGATAGGTAAATGGATGAATGGGCAGATAATGGGTGGATAGATAGATAGGCAGATGGTTGAATGGATAAATGGTTGAATGGAGGGATAGATGGGAGATGAATGGGCAGTTGGGTGGATGGTGGGTGGATGGGTGGATGGTGGATGGATGGATAGAGGGAAGGCGGCAGGAAGGGAGGATTGGTGAATGGATAAGTAAGAGGATTGCTCTTTTCTCTGCTCTGAACTGCTACCTTATCCTGTGAGCTGATTTCTAATCCCTTCGGGCCAACTTTTAAAAGACGGCCTGCAGCAGCTAATTTATGGATTGACTGAGTGCCTATTGATTCATTTTCTACTGAACCTCTGAAAGAGAAGCTTAAATTCACATCTTCCTGAGGTTAGTCTTGACCTAAACACTTAAATTCTGATTCTTCATTAATTTGTGCATTAAGCACATTCACAACGGTTTTCTTTGAAAAGATTTCATCCTGTGCTGTTAAACACATTAGTATATGTGGATGTCTTTTGTACATGTGAATGTGTGTACGTATGCACCTACACAGGTAGTGTCACACACACATTAGATCTACATAGTGCAGCAGTATCCATCATGCAGATCTGGTGGAGACCCAGCCTCACTCACAGCCCATCCCAAGCTGTGCTCAGCTGAAAGACTCTCTGCTGTTCTTTGGTGCATAATAGCTGTGTTCTCAAAAATAGCTCAAGGGAAAAGATGGACAGCAAGATGCTAACCCTAAAAGGTGGCTGTGTGGGGGGTCCCTGGAGCTCACACCGCCACCTGCCCTAGCTGCTCTGGCTGGGCCTCTCTCAGGACATTCTGTCTTCAGTCCCCAATGTCCCTTGCACGGTGGTGACAAGCCCCGAGTGCATGAGCCACCCTCTGGGCTATTTCCTGCTGTCTTTTCCTTATGGGGACCCTCTTTCAGAACTCAAAGATATGAGCTCAAAATAGACTCTGGAGCACTGGACATCAAACATCTTGCCAGCAGTTGCCAGAGCCAAGAGGAACCAAATATAGTGCCAGAAGTTTCCGACATAACCTCTCACTTAGGCTGGCTAGATGAACTCCTGTGTTGCTTGAACCTGATGAGCCCTCCGAGTGTCAGGAGACAGCTGGACAGTAGGATGCAGGAGCCATCTCCACAGAAGCTCCCACCACCTCTATTCATGCTTCAACCTTTTGCAAGAAGAAAAAAAAAAGTTGTCTTGTTTGAATTATTCATGCCACTTTCTGTTCTGCCGATTCCAGCGCACATTTGAGGTCATTAATATATCATGACTTCTTCATCTGGCGTTGTTCTCAGACTTTTAGAAGGGAAGCACCACAGAAAGGCATCACGATTCATTAGCAAGGATGCTACCTGTATGCTTTTAGCTCCCAAGGCTCATTTTGGAAGTACTGGATGTTCCGTGAGGTGGGCACTCGGATTGCACACCTTGAGGGGCCGAGGCGGCACTTGGAATGAAAGTGTGCAGATTGGCCCTCATGAGCTGAGCTGTGCAAGTGAAGACACCCCCCATGCATTGGCCTCCCACTCATGGGAAAGGCACCACTTGGGTAGCCCAGGCACAGCCTCGGCCCAGTGGCCTTTTGCTCTCACCAGCACTCTAGGGAAGGTAGATAATTCTGTACATGTCCCCCTAACACCAGGCAGAAGGACAGAGTAGGGCTGTATGGCCAGCTTTGGTCCCCAAGGGGCTGCCATGATCGCCACAGCATTGGGGTCCTGAGAACAAGCCAAGGATGTGCCACTTAGGATAGCAGCACATGGATGGATCCCTGAGGCTTCTCGCAATATCACAGAGGAGTCTGATCAGACAACTGTGGATTTAAATCCAGCTCCTATTAATATCGAGCACACGCTCCCTTTCACCAACACAGTCTCACGCTGTGTCATTACAATTAAGGCACACTGACCAGTGTCCATTAAGACAGAGAAGTTCGTTCCGTGTGGGGATTCATGTTGGTAAATTCGACAAACAAAAACAAAACCAAAAAACCCCAGGGCACTTCTTGTGTTAGATGTGGGTGTGAGAGTGCAGAGTGGCCCCAGGGCTTTTGGCTCATGCAACCGGAAGGTGAGAGGAGAGGACTTCAGGAAGGGCAGGAATCCTGACTCACCAGTGGACATCCAGGTGGAGATGTCACACTGGCAGCGGGGTGTGTCTGGGAGGGGCACCTGCTTGTGGTTTTGACGCTGTGAAGTGGGGTCAGATTCCCCAGAGGAGGGAGCGATGAGCATAGGGACTCCAGGACTGAGCCGAGGACAAGGCCACAGAGGGAAAGAGCCTGCAGGGCCACTAGGAGCAGAGCCTCCTGAGAGCATCAGCGACTATCATTCCTCCCTGACATTCCGCAGACGTGAATGTGTCAGGATGTCTGAGCAGTGTGTCAGAACCCGAGCTCTCTACTCCATCTGTAATCGGCCTTAGGCAACCATTACGCTAAGCATCTGCCCTCCTTCCCCTTTCTCAAGGGCTGGAGAATCTGAATCCTGCTCCTCCACCTCAGATTTGGAAGTGGTCCCTGATACGGTCATCTAGGCCTCACAGCCATGATGGGGGGCCATTCACACTCTGTGAATTAGGAAGAACGTCGATGGGAACTGTGGAGTCTGAAACGAATGCACCCTGCCTTTGCGAGGTCGGGCTCTGCTGGCCTCTGCCCACTGGGTCCCTTTTCAGGGACCAACGGCAGGAGGAAGAGGGCCAGGCACTGCTGCTAGAAACTCCACCAGAACTCAGGGCATGGGCCAAGGGCTGTGCTCCAGGGCAGAACCAAATGGCCCTTGGTGGGACCCTGGGAGCTTTGCCACCGAGTGGAAGTGTAGGGAAAGAGGAAGCCATCGGGCCTTGACTTCCTGGTTCCAGCTCTGTCCCCATCACCATGGCAACCGTGTCCATAATGTGCACCGTGAGGCAACCAGACCCTTTCTCAGTGCTTCTCCCCGTGGACGGCCCTAGCTAATTCCACATCAGACCTGCCCTCAGCTTGGCCTCAGGAGGCCAGCACCCCATTGTAGCTTTGCACCTGACGTCCACGGCCCTCGTCACTGTGTCTGGAAGAGTTAAATGACATTTAGGCAGTGGAAATGTCTGCCGATAAAATCAAAATCAAAATCGGTTGCCTTTTATTATTATCTAAATGATTCTCTGCACTTGACAAGGATTTATTGGTCAGTTTAGAGTCTGTGGCAGGTTTGGTTCTGGCCACACGGAGCATGACTAACGGACTGAGCTACAGGCCTTCGGTGGGCGTGATGCACAGGTGATTCATCCCCATCCAGGATGCCTTGGGCTGGCTGATATGGGCTGGAGCTACTGAGCACAGCAGCCGCTGCAGCAGGAGCCCGAGAGCGGGAGTGGCCAGCAGCCCCCCAGTGCTCAGGGCAGCTGGGGCAGCGGAGGGGACACTGATGGTTTCCCATGCCATCATGGTGTGAAAATGGTCACTGGTGTCTCTTGGGTGATTCCATCTTAGGGGACACGTGATGTCACTCTGGGGCAATGGGAGGACATGTAGGCACACATCACTACCCAATAGGACAGTGCAGAGGGAAGAAGCTCCTCAGGTAGCAGCCAGGACCCCAGGCCTACGTAGCTGCTCTGAGGCTGCGTCTGGGCATTTGTATTCTGCCCGAGCCTGGCTTACTCATCTACAGCATGGCAACAGTACTTACCCATAAAGCTTCACTGAGTGGAGGAAATCAATGGTCACTGAGCCACAGGCCCACTTATGGCACATCCACAGCAGGTGCTTCCTCAGACTCTGACCCATACAACTTGGTTTCCCCTCCCGGAAACCACAGGTGCATACCAGGTGATCCAGACGAGGAGCCTGAGCACAGAGTGGTTGAGTAACTAGCCCAGAGTCCCACAGTGCTTGTGGTAGTCCACAGTGCAGCACTGCTGTGCAGTGTCTTTAAGGCTAGTGTCACCTTGCAAGGGCAGGAGCCTGGGGATGCCTTCCTGAGGACTTCTTTAGGGTTCAGGAATGGCAGTGGGGCAGCAGGAAGAACGTGGGCTCAGGAGTGAAGACACCAAGGCTCTAATGTCAACTTTATACTCGCTGAGATGCTGCAGGGACCTGGGAAAATGGGCCCTGTGGAACCCAATCTTCCATCTGTAGAGGAGCGATGATGTCTCCTGCTGCTTGGGCTGCTGAGGCTCCGCACCCAGCAGACAGCAGGTGCCCTTGAATGCAAGTCCCACCCTCCCCCTGGCTGAGCAAGGAACAGCCCACCTGGCCTGTCCCGTGTCTCCTTGGTGCTGCACAGAACATGGGCCGCTGCTTCCCCACATGGCCAACCTGTCTGCCGCCTCTCTGGGTCCACTGTGCTCCATTAGAGAGGCTCCCTCCCTTCCCTTCTGGAAGACTCCTGTTCATCGTTCAAGGCCCAGCCCACCAACTGTCTGCACAGCAGCCTCTCCCCAGGAGGGTCCAAGTCCTCCGTTCTTAGACACTCCCATCCCCTGTGTCCATAGACACTTCTTGAGAGGGGCCAGGAGCCAGTAGGTTGCCTTTTCTGAAGGAAC
Organism: Ictidomys tridecemlineatus; assembly: GCF_052094955.1. NCBI lineage: Eukaryota > Metazoa > Chordata > Mammalia > Rodentia > Sciuridae > Ictidomys > Ictidomys tridecemlineatus. The sequence goes on from NC_135479.1 coordinate 94,780,955, forward strand.
TGAGCACCAGTGAGAAATGTAACATGCCTGGCTCTGCTGGCTCGGAAAGAGAGAGGGCTGTTGTCCTTGCTACCATTCATGTCACCAGCCTCAGGACCTTCTATTCCAAATCGACTTTCCACTCATTTGAAAGTTACTTGACAGCCAAGACCAATCACCTACACAATAACAGCTAGCAGCAGGAAATAGGTAGAAACTTCATATGCCATTTCCATAAAACCTTTGAAGCAGGCTCAGAGAGCTTAAGTGAGTTGCTCAAGCTCACACAGCAGATGACTGGTAGGCAGGATCCAAGCCCAGTGTGTGTCCTCTTTTCCCCTTTGCTGTACTCCATGGAACAGGGACCAGAGCTGCAGTGAGCCTTCCTCTTCCACAGCAAGAGGTGATCCTGGGCAACAGCATGGAGAGGGTCCTACTGAGTCTGACCAGCACTGCTCGCTGTGTCCTGGTTGGTGACAAATCAATGTGCCACTTTGAATGTGTGCAGATTGCCTTTGCAAGTTCTATGAGAAATTCTGCTACTTAGGGTCATGTTGTAAAGCAGCTGCATTTTTCCAGGGGACAGTAAAGGACACACGTTCCCTGCAGCTTTGCCCAGGCTCAGACTGACCCCACCTGGATTCTCACTTGTCCTTGCGTCTGTCCACCCCCAGCCTCCTTCACATGCCACTACCCCCCTACACAGACCCAGGCCCCAGAGCACAGCCATTGGCTCACATCCACCTGTGGCTAAGATGCCAGGCAACAGTGAAAGATGGCCATGTGAGCAGCGTTTGCAGGTAGTGAGCTAAAGACAGCAGTGTGGTAGAGCTGACGGAGACTTTTTAGCAATAATCCAGGCCCTGTAACCCTAGATACAGAAGAAGCAGATCTGAAATGGCTCAGCAAGGTAACTGGATCTGCTGAGTTGATGGCAGCCGGGGTGCGGGTCTGAGAAGGGAGGACCAGGTGGACAGGACAGAGAGGCTGCGGGAGTCTGCAGGGCTAACACAAGATGCCCAGACCCAGGAGGCCTCCTAGTTACATGTAAGTTAGTAGTTAAAGGCAAGTGTCTGTAAGAAAGAAAAAGTAAGGAATAGTGTCTGGTGCTGAGTACTCAAATCAATTTCCCCAGATTCCTGAGAGTGGATTACAGACTTCTCTAGAAAATTCAGAGGGAAGACTCTTAACTCCATCACCTCTTAACACGTGAGATGCTCCTCACTAGAGGTTAACCCTAAAGAGCTACTTCAAAGTCACTTATCAATGCTTCTTCATGACTTCTCCAAAGCCTCTCCTCTCCTGTAGTCCCTCATTCCTGCTCTTCCATCTCACTCCAGGTCTTTCCTCTGAGGACCTCCTTGGCTGCTGCTGCCTGGCACATCCCTCCCCACCCTGGGGGTCACCCTGAGCCCATCCTTCTCAGCACTCATTGTGAGCCTCTCCCCTCTCTGGATCTGTGACCTTGTGTCTACCCACAAGGATGGATCAAGGTCCACCTGGGCTGACCAAGGGCCTGTGTAGCTTGCCACTAGCTGGGGGAAAGCTTATCTTCCAGAATCTGAAAACTAGTAGAGATTGTAGATTTTATTCCCTTGTAGAGTTCAAGTTCTTATGTTAAATCCATTGAAACTCACAATAGCTGCATTAGCAAAAAGCAATAAACCTAGCAAAAACTACCTTGCAATAATAATAATTTCCCCAATAGTACTCAACAGGTGTCTTGAGGTTGTTAGATCAGACTCCTAGGAAGATGGTAGCCTGCACAAGGAACCAGTCACTTCTAGACAGCGAGCACCGTCAGATGCACAACTAAGTAGCAAAGGCACAGAGTGCTGCTCCTCTTCAAGTTAAAGGCAATATGTATAATTTTACTACACTTATGGTAATATTTTGCATAGTTTAGCAATAAAATGCTTTAGGCTTTCAGCTTTACATTAGAATTTCAGTAAAAGTTTACTGACTTAAAAGTAATAGAAATGATAAGAAAAAATTGGTCTAATGCTTCTGTAATTATACAATTTTCCTTTTATTTTGCAACTACTCTCCTCAGAGGTGCTAATGGAAACTGTCAAATCTGCAGTGCATTATAGAAACAAAAAAGCACTTTAACACAGTTGAAGCAATAACGGAACGACTATGTTGGTGATAATGGCCGTGAACATCCAAGGTGCTGCTCCTGCACAGGGGAGGAGAAACATGGCCATCTTTGCATGAAAAGGCCCCGCCAAAAGTTCCTGTCTGCACTGTTCACCTATAGGGTTCATGCATATGCTGACAAGGTTATCTATCACACCTTACTAAAAACCTCTTTCTATCATTTTAAAATTTCAGCCATCTGAATTGCAAAGGTAGCACATGTTTGTTGCAAAAGTTCAAACTGAAATTAAGTATCTATGCAAAATTTGAGTCTTTGCTTCCTTTTCTAATTCTATTCTTTTCATATAATCAATGCTAAATCATTAGGCTATAAATTCCATGTTTTCTCTTTTGCTTATGTAAACATGAGTATGAAATATAATAATGAAAGTAATAGCAAATAACCCTTCAGTAGTGCTTAAGCTATACCAGGTATTTTCTTAGAGAAAAAGACATATATTATGCCATTCATAAAACCCTGTGAGATGTGCAAGTATTCATTTCATTTTATAGATTAGGAAGCTTGACACAGAGGAGGTAAGTAATTTGCCAAAAGCCACACAGCTAGTGGGAAGCAGCTATACCATTCAAGAATCAGGAAATCCCAATATCTAAGCTGCACTGTCTCTCCCGCTCAGCCTTTCTGGTTTGTTCACCTGAAGGGGATTGTACCATGCTGCCTACAACTTTCTCACAGACCTAGCAAATCATCATTGCTCTCTTTTCAGTGCAGGAGGAGACGTCCCAGATATTCAGTCTGCCATGAGCATGAGATTGTCTTCAGGTGTCTGCTATGTCAGACAAGGTGGGATAAACCACCTCACACACAAATCTCTATGTACTGGCGCGATTGTTTTTCCTCAGAATTGAGCTTTTGGGGTCAAAGAATGTGCATGTGTGAAATCCTAGAAGATAATACCATCTCCTCTTTGCCAGATGTTGCAGGAATCTGTAGCAGTATCAAGGTGAGTCAGGTAACTCATTCAGTGCAACCATGCCAGGTCTTTCTTGCTGTTTAACATTTGGAATAAAAATAATTCTGTAAATACATAACTTTCAAGGCAACTGTTATTTTAGTTTTTGGTATTATAATCTACTCCTGAGAAAATATGCGTGGGCTGGTCATAAGGTGGTTAAATATAAGTAAAATAATTAGATGGAGGTATTGCAAGTAACAGTTTGGAATTTCTTCCTTTCCCAACTTCAAATACAGAGTTTAGATTTTCCCTGCAAACAGCATTCATTTGTTATTCATTTTCTCCCACCTCTCTCATGCTCTGGGGAGGACAAAGAAGGGGCAGATCACCATTTGTCCTAGGAAGTTCATACCATACCATCTCCCTGGGTCTCTTCCAGCTTGGTGGTTCTAGGAGAATGTGAATCTCAAAGTGAAACTGCAAGCTGCAATTTCCCGGATGCCCACAGGTGATCTTATAGGATGTGTGCACAGATCTATAAAACACGAGCCGTGATCTTGAAGCAGGTAGTGTGTACAACACGGGTGAAAGGGAGACCCAGCAAGAGTGGCCACCATCAGGACCAGGGAGTCTGCATAGCCAGTGGCCTAGGTGCACCAGTGTGGACTCTTCCTCCCCACTCATCCTGTTGGGACCCCAAGGACGCCTTAAGTACACTATGCTGTGATCAGAACCCAAACAACATTGACAGAGTCCTATGGGGGAAACGGTTCCGGGATGAACTTCTCAAGGCTAGTGTGAATCTTTAGATCAGCTTTTCACATGGGATAGTAACATCAAATCTATTTTAACCAGTTTAACTTATTCGCTTGTTTTTAAATTTTTCTCTTTGAATTAATAACTAATAATTGCACATATGTATGGGGTACAATATGGTCATTTGATGCATGTATACATTGTGTAATGATCCCATGGGGCAGTTAGCATTTCCATCTTCTCAAATATCTGCTGTGTCTTTGTGTCGGGAAACAGTGAAGCGCTGTCTTCTAGTCCTTATGAAATACACAGTAAACAGCTGTGGGCTGGGGCCACACTAGAGTGTGTTCTATCTGTGGACTGTGTGTTTTGGCTCTTGTTGTCCAGCCATCCAGACCCTGCCCACCAGCTAGTGACCACAGTTCTACTCTACTACAGCAGCATCAGCTTCAGTGAGGACACATGGCCTGCACCTCCGGGCTGGGCTTATTTCCCTTCATGGAATGATTTCAGGAGATATTTTCATTGTGTGCACTTCTTTTCCATTTAAGTCTTACAAATTTGATACAACAAATTAATTTTCTAGTTATATAAAATGCTGATGATTCTAACTTGTGGCATTTTTTTTTTTGAGGGTCATTGTTTTTCAGCTCACTTTTCTGAATTTACCTTTGAAGGTCTAATTCTCTTAATGATAACTTTCTTTCGTCATTTTTGTTAATTTCACAGTGTACATTTTTAGCCATTATCAGTTTTGAATGGATTTCTTCAGCCATCAAAATTCAGTGTATATTATGAATTTTAGTGAAAGATTGGTGGCTTGCATTCATCGCCTAGCTAATCCATGATAACATTGTGAGCAACTTTGTCATGGAGAGCAAAGGAGGAAAGAGACCGAGTGAGACAGATGCCTGGAGAGACCACTGAGGAGTCCTCGAAGGGTCCCCGACCTACACACATTTGCAGGTGTGACGCAACAGAGTCAAATGACCTTGGGCTGGAAATGACAGAACTTGAAACTCCAGTTTCAGGCAGATCATGGAGTCCATCAATGGCAGAGGTGGGATGCAGAGGGGTCCTCTGGCCCAGATCTCCTGGCCCTGCTGCAGTGCTTGCCCTCTGTGTTGCAGCTGGCCTCCCATGGATGTAGCCCTGGTTGCTTGAAGGGCCCATCACCATCTCCTTGCTGCCCCACACATGTCTTCTGTGCTCCACCAGAGCATTTGGAGAATTCTTCACCAGGGCTGTTTCCCAGGCTCCAGGCTGTGTGCTTTGGAGGAGGGTATTGGGACCCCCATGGCTGGCTGCCTGCTGGGGTGAGTCACACTCACTCTGTCCTCCCTGCTTGCACTTTTCCTGGAAATGCTTCGCTGTTGAGTTGTCGTTTCCCGGTAAGTTATAGGATATGATTGCAATTTTCAAATGAAGGCTTGAAGTAAAAAAGCCCAATTCATACCTACCTGCTGAAAACCATTTAAACTCATCTCCATGAAACCGATGCTACAATTCAAGAGCATCACTGCATTGACTCTCAAACAAATGAGAAAATAGATGGGGAAGCCTTTTGAAGAGCACAGATCTATGTGAGTGTGGCAAAGGTCGTCATGATTAAAATCTGTGCAGGGCGAACTCATTAAACCTATCTGAGATGCAGTAAAAATCACTAATGCTGGATAATTAACCAACAGAGTACAAATCCAGATCAATCATAAATGCTCCTAAAAGCAGAGCTTGGAATTTTGGTTGCATTTCCAAGTCAGGCAGCTGAGATAGATCTGGGAATGCAAACCCACATCAGAAGCCTCATGTCATTTTAGGGCCTGGTGCCTTGTAGGCATTTTTTCACATCCTTTCAGTCAGTTTCCCAGTAAATCTATGATGTTGGTATTATTTCCCACTCTTTACATAGGAGAAAGTTGGAGGTTTTAATTTAGGAATACTTTTCAGGTTCACATAGTAGTAAATAAAAACAAACAAACAAACTAACTAACCAGGATTCTAACCCAAGTCATCTGATTCCAAGAGGAAAATATCTGTTCATCACCTTCCCAACAGATTATGAAATTTAACCATTGTCTTCTAATGTAGCAAAAACTGCTTCCCAACTGATCAAATTTATGTGCATTTCTGCTCAGAGGGAAAGAATACCATCCTGGTATGTGTCCATCACTACAGAGGCTTGGGGCTGGGGTTTTCCTGGCCATTAAGGTGGGGAAACCAGAGGGATGAGGCTGCCTTTCTGTGTTCTCATGGTGAGGCTGAACTTTCTCTTGGGCTGACATTTTTTAATAACCTGCTTTCATGTTTGGGGACTAATGATTAAAATTCTGGCCCAGTTTTCTTATAAATTAAGGCAAAGAATTCTAGAACTCATTTGACTATCTCTGCTTTTCTTTTGTGTACACATAACACTGTTATACAGAAACTAATCTGGCCATATATGGAGAGAAAAGCCAAGGGCCCTGCTTCCCCCGCAGGAATAAGATAAGGTTTATCCCCAGAGATGCAGGCTGGAGGATTACCCAATCACCAAATAGAGGGGATTAGACTCGACCCCCCAGAGCAGAGACCTGCATTGTGGAATTGACCCTGAGAAGGGATTTGTGGATCTCTGAGGCACAGCTGCTGGTGGATGTAGATAGTGCAGCTCATGGCTCGGGCAGGCGCTGCAGAGCTCAGAGATGCACACCTGGGGGTCCTTGCTGGTGGCTGCAGGGGTAGGTGGCTCTACCCAGCACACTGTTAGTGGTTGCTATGTTGCTGGAGATCTTTAATCTCCAAAGTGTAAGAACTGTGGGAGCATCTTCACTTCTATGGAGTTAAGTTATCAAACGGTAGGAGATTACCTGTGTTGGTCAATGGAAGAATGTTTCACATTAGCTCCAGCTAAGATTCTTGCTTGGCACTAAATGTGAGGATGGGGGTGGACACAGACCATAGTCTTTAAGGGTTTATAAGAAGAGGAGAGTAGTAGCCACTGCGTGGATCTGCTATGCTCTGGGCCCTGTACTAGTATCTCTGAGAACACTCATCTCCCCATAAGGTTAATAGGCAGAGATGCCGTATTTTGCAGATAAGAAGCTGAGTCCTGGAGGTTAATGATTCAGTTGTTCAAGGTCACACAGTCAGTTAATAATGGAGCGAGTGAAAGCTGGGACTCTGGTTTAAGGTAGTACACTGCACTGTCTCCCAACTCTGGGGGCAGGGATCTACAATGAGATGCCACAGGCTTTCAAACACCATACCTCACACGATTTCTTTAGCATGCACATTGTTTGTTGCTGATTATTAGGATGCTGTCACTCTCTTTGGAATTACCATGGGACAGCCAGGAAACATTGTTTTACATAGTCTTAAGGCAAGTCTTTGCTGGTTTATCTTTAAACATAAAGCACGTTTTGTATAGAAAAAAAGTGTTTTGGAAGCGATCAAAAATTATTAGTGGCTTAATCCAGTGAATGAATTGTGATTAAGCTGAGTAACAGAATTTTTTAAAAAAAGAAAGAAAAGAAAAAGAAAGTGTGATCCCAGAATCACGAGGATGAGAGAATGTGCCTTCTGGGTGTTCCTTACTGACCCAGAGTATCTACCTTTTTGCCACCTCATCTGTGTGTAAAAAAGAGGATTTTCCTGTAAGAAGGAAACCACAGTTGATATCCAACAAACGGGAGAGAGAGAAACGAGCGCTTATAGTGGAGTTTGGAGGGCTGGGATGGGCGAAGGGTCTTCCTAGCCAGGATTTGAACTAAGATAACATGCCTGGTAGACTCGACTTCCTCTCACAAAAACAGGTATTTCCTAAAAATCCAAATTTTAAGAATGTAAGTAAGTACTAATGAAGAATTCGAAAGGTTAGAAAGGATAGGGCAATGACATAAACGTCCAGGTCACTCAGAAAAGTCAGCTTTGAAAACTAATTTTCAAGAAGGGCATGCATGACGGTTCCTGGAGTTCAGAGAAAACATCACATCCCATTTCTCTTTCTTGTCTAATCTCATGTTCTTAGAGGTTCTGTGTTTATGTTTTGTAATCCACAGGATCTGTTAATTGAATGTTGTTCATGTGCAGGCACATGAGGCATAGTAACGTAAGAACAGAAGTACATAGAAATATCTATTGTTGATCAAAGCAGTGGTGTGTGATCAGAAACCTCTGGAACCACTGATCTAGACCATTCAGGAGAAGCTGAGAGGGACTGGCTCAATTGGAACAATTTAGTGCTATCAAAGAGCAGAGGTGAGGTGATAACATTGTAGAGCCACAGGAGATTGGAGAAGGCTTTCCTGTGGTCTGTGTGTTCACCTCTTGGATCTTTCCTAATCTCCCATCTGAGGACTCTCCAGGCCTGAACAAGGTCCAGAGAGACCAGTGCTTCCCGGTCACATGACAGTTGTTCGTCCTCAGGCTCTCCGTGTGCTGACTTGGACTTAGGCTATGTGACTGAGCAAGCTGCATGGCTGGGGGAAGCCTAAAGAAAGAGCTCAGGTCTTAGTCCAATGCACTCCACTGGGGGCAGAGAAATAGGATTGTGATCCAAGTGGCTCAGCCAGCCACCCACCGGATCTCTACAGCTGGGACTCCTGCTGAGGAAGTGCGCTCATTGATGGGGCTGGGAAAGTTATCAGAATCCAAGCAAGAAATGAACACCTCTGGCTCTCCCTCTCCTCTACAGTAAGCAAAACAGAGGTCCACGGAGTTAGAAGGAGTAGAATCCCTAATGCAGGAGGCCAGCTCAGCTCAGGATCTTCCGGGTGGGCCCACATCTTAACTGGACTGGGAAGGAGGACTTGGTCATTGAGAGCATGGAACGTCCTGCTTCATGGGGAACAAAGATTCCATAGCCCTCCTCCTCCATCGCCTGGGAACTTGGCTGTGGGGAGCCATTGAGGTACAGGGATGCCCTAAGCCATCCTAAACATAGCTCCATATTGAGCAATCCCTCTTGCTCTTAATTCTATAGGCATAAGCATTTAATAATTTACTTACCCTCTGGGGACAGAAATTTAAAATTTTATAGAAATAGGAATGACCAATGCTAGAGTCTTTTCAAGCATTTTTATAGCTAAATCCTTGGAAAGTTTTCCACCTATTTTTTTTTTTATTGAAAGAAACTGAGAATATAATGCAATGAAACTCTCAAAAGGAAAAAGTTAATTATTTTTACCCTTTATGACTCTTTTCTAGAAGACCTTTTTTTTTCTTTTCTTTGTATCCCAGTAATTTGAACCCTGGGTTTCCTCCAGGGACTTCCGGTCTATGTTAGGCGTCAGCAGTCTCACACGCATTTCCTGAGCTCTCACTTCCCATCAGGATGTCTGTCCCACCTGGGCTGAGGGCTCTGTTTCCTTACATGTGGCTCAGAAGAGAGCTTCCGGCTAAGGCTACTTCTGCTCCTAGCAGACAGTTTCTTGTTTTTCTTCTATCTAGGAGGGACAAAACTCTTCTATTATGAATTTCTTAGGCCTTATTGAAATTATTTATGGAATTGTCTGTTGCCCAAACCAGATTTTGAGTTCCAGGATGACAGAGATTACGTCTTTTTATCTTGACATTTTCAGCATCTAGCAATAGTCCAGCACAAGGGAGCTCCTGAGCATGTTATTAGAGAACCAGAAATTATTTTCAAAATCTTATTAAAGAACCACTAAAAAAAAAAATCCCAAAGTCTAATGTAGACTGGTTATGGCCATTTATGGTTTATTTCAAATGACCAATGCCTCTTGCATCAAATAAACCAGCTGCTTGCAGCCAAGTACTCTGCATTGATTCCTGTCAATAGCATGGTATCAATAAGTCCACTCTGCTCAGAGCTTTAGGTGGAGCCAAGAGAATTCCAGATAATCATTTTTTGAGAGCATGCAGAGCTAACATAGCAACTAATAAAGTATTGGTAAGGCCAGATGATGGTTTATCCTTGGTCTTTTCTTAGAAAATTGTTTGTTTTGGTCTGTTTCTATCATATTAATAGCCATAGTTCAAAAGGAATCATTACTTTAATATCCTGGAATTTTCCTTTTGCCTAGGCAGCTTCATGGTGCATGCTTTAAAAGTGTAGTCCCTTGATAAATTTATTTCAGGCCAATTCACTCTGGATGAAAAATAAATGTCCTAACCCACGGATCCATGTTTCAGGTCCTGCTGGATTGGCACCTCACAGATGTCTCTCACTTCTCTGTTTAAATTAGGGAAGGAAAAGAGCTGTACATTTTATGGCCTAGATAAAAATCATCTTCCTTTACAATCCGTTATCCTTATAGCTTGCTAACTTCTTAGGTCCTGAGAATTGATTTAAAAGAAACAATCTAATTTCCTCCTTGCTATTTATGGATTTCCCTTCCTTTCTGTTCAATTAACATCAGCAGGGAAAGCAGAGCAGCCAGGGTGGTGGTGCTTATGGCTTGATTCTCTTGTATTAATTTAAACCTAAAACATTGCAAAATTAAAACAGTAAAGATCAAGTCTTCATTTTTCTTCGAAAGAAGGAGCTTCTACATGAGATCTCTTCCACTGCTCTTGGTGTCCGCCTGCACAGCGCACAAACTACGAAGAATATGCTTCGTCCTTTCCTCCACTACCTGTTTTGCCAAGGACTTCTCTCTGGAAAAGAGACAGTTGGATAGCGGTCTGCTTATCTCTGAGTCTTTATCCTCAGAAAGGAGTTTGTGATCATGAAAATTCCTTCCCTCTCTAAACTTTCAAATGAGACTCCACTGCAATGTTGAAAGGAGGGTCAGTTGAACCACTGGGTTGTTTTTCAAGTGAGGTGAGAAGTCAGGTCAAGGAGCAGAAGTAATTTGTCTTTCACAGGCTCCTTTTTATGCCCATCCAGAGGATGCACATTATCACATAGAATCTGAGTCCCAATCTCCCCTCAAGGAATGTGTGGGGCAGGAGGGAAGAGGACTTGGAACCATGCTGTGGGCAGCATAGCAGCCCTGAGGGCTCTGTGCTCAGATGTGAAAGTACTTAAATGTGGCTGGGTGTAGCCGGGCCTCCCACACATCCTGCTGGCTCCCAGTCTGTGGCCAGAAATCCCTTTCCTGCCACCTCTCCTGTGTCCAGCAACTTGGGCCAGGCAAGCTCTTGCTGGACACTCACTGTCCCTTCTCTTTGGCAGTTGCTGGGGGCAGTTAGAGTTGGGAGGTATTTGGCCTATCACTTTCAGACAAATGACACAAAGAGAACAGATTCCTAGGGAACTTGGTCCCTGACGGGAAATCTTGACTGCTTAAGAAGTTAGAATGTGAAACTCTGAGCAAGAGGAAATAATTGAGGCTCTGTTTTGAAGCTCTGGTTTGCAGAGTATGTTCAGAAACTTCTGGTTCTTGCTATAAAATGCAAAAGCCTGGGTTTATCTGCAGGGCTTATTGCTCAATGCATGTGCTTTACAGACCAGGTGGGGCTCCAAACACAGGAGTGCCCATCAGCTGCTTTGTTTGCTACACTGAATTTCCAGCTTTGTTGTCAAATTTGCATTTGAAGGCGCTATCAAACCACAGCATCAAAATAATGATGACAGTTGCTGCATAATATAAGAAATGGTAAGAAAAAGCCCTCTGAAAAGAAAGGGTCCAAATGTGGCAATTATGCAGAGCAGTGACAGCTCATTCACAGTAAGGCACTTAGGGTAGGGGGAAGTGCTGCCCCAGCAGGCCTGAGGCCACCTGATCCCCAGCAGCCCAGGCACAGCCACCCAGGGAGATCAGCAGTGGAAATCTGCCTGGAAGTCACCATGGGGGGAAGACAAATTTGGTTTGTTTGTCTTTGTTAAACCAACTACTAAACTTGGGGTGGTGGGTCTCTAGCTGTTCACTATTTCCTGTTTGCTTTCTCTGGCTGGAAAAACTCTGATTCTTCAGAATTTTGATGAAATCTGGTATTCTGATTTAAAAATAGGTGTCTTTTAAGCCAAGCGATGCATTCATGTGTCTTGTGTCTGTTTGTACCCTACCAAGCATCACAGAAAGCCAGTCTTTGCACTGCCTGGGACAACCCAGGCCAATGTTCCTCACTGACCCTCCACCAGAACAGGGACGCCGTGCACAACTCTAGCCAGCATGTGGTGGTCTTACTGCTTGTTTAGCACTTGATACGTTCCTTCCTGTTAGGCCTTCCAGCCTACACAACCCTTCATCCACCATCCCCAAACTTCCCCACACCTAGCCTCTTCCCTTTTAGGATCCTTGGTCAAATCTATAGTCAGTCTTTGTATTTTGTGACTATGAGCTCAGAGGTGTTCTATGGTGACAGATCCCCAGGAGAGAACGACTGTCTCCTACACCTTGTGCTCCATTCCTGTAGATATTACGGTTCTCTGAGTTGTCCCTTTGGCATAGTAGGTACAGCAGACAGACCTCAGGGGATCTGGAGGTGGCTCTCATGCAGTCCCCTCTTTGTAAACCAGCCTCTAATCAACAGAATGTGGATGAAAGTTGGCAACTAAAGTAGGGTACAGAAAGCCTATTTAAAGTTCCTTGGGGCTGACTGATCGTGAGAGACACCTTAGCTTCTGCTTTCAGAGGCCTCCATGCTACAGGACTAGCTCTTCCCTGGGGCCACCAGGTTTTCCAGAGACAGACAGTCACTCCCTCTGGTGGCGAACAAACACCTGGTTACTGCCTCCTAGGAGCAGGGAGGGAAGAGGAGGGCTTGAGGGCCTGCTGTGGGCTCTGATTTTAAATTCTGAGATTTCCCCCAGCCCTGAAACACACAAGCAAGCAAAAAGGCTGACCTCTACTGCTTGCTGATTTCCACGGTGTGGACGCTCTCTGGGGGCTGATTCCAGTGTGTATTGGATGTGGGAACAGGGCTGGGCCCAGAGGTGCATGGCTGGATCTTGCAAATGCTTCTGAGCTGTCTCTATCCTACTTGGCACTGACTCTGAAGGTCTCCCTCAGCCTCTCCCTAGGGAGCAGTCTTCTGACCACAGTGTATACGCGTAGGCAGCTGCGTCAGAGCTGGGTGTCTTAATGCAGAGTGACCCATGGAAAGGGTGGTAACCCTCGGTTCAGTTCTGACTTTTTCGTGCTCAGAGTTCAGAGGCAAAAATGAGATGCCAGGATGAGGCGTTAGCTTTCCTTGGACATAGGAGGTGCCTTGTTGGTGGTGCTTATTCTCTGGACCATTCTGGATGACAGAACTAAATCGAAAGTCAATCCCAGAGGAAAAGGCAGCTTTCACGCCTCGGCACCCATGTGGCAATCCCCCACTGCCCGTAGCACTCCAGGGCCTTCAAGTGAAGGTTCCCCGTCTCCCTGACTTGTGGGCTTTGAGTTATCCTGAGCATCATGGAACAAGGGACAGGCTTACTGGTCCCGAATGACAGCTCCCCACTCCCTAGCAATACAGTTGCCCCTCAGTCAGAGGGCAGGGCCTGACCCTGAGCAGACTAGCAGTGTCCCAGGGCACACTTCTCCATGTAGAGCTGGTTCCAAAACCACTTGCTCCAGTTGAGAGGCCTGCCAACAACACTGCTCACACTTTCTCTCTGCCACAGGGAAAGGCAGCAGGGACCAGAGAACAGTGTGTAGGACATAATCAGCTTCTCCTTTCCCCAAGTTGAAGAAGGAGCCGCGGTGCTCTGCAGCAGACACCTGTTTGTTAGGCAGAGGGAGTTGTCGGTCAAACTAGCAGGTGTGTGCGTTCCTCCCTTGGAAGGAAGGGTCTGATCTGGCTCTTCTACCCCTGTGGAGTCCCTTAGGGCTGGGCAGCTGTGTTCCAAGTGAGAGTCACTTTGAAGTTGGACCGTAGTTGTTTTGCCCCACATGGGGCTTTGGCATTGACCTGGTGCTTGGAGAAGCATCAGAATCATCAGGATTGGTGTATCCCTTCCCGGATAGAACTCCTAGGCCATGTTCTTCAACCCTGCAAACAAACTAGTCATGAGGTGGTGGTAGGTGATGGCATGCAGATGGTATCCCTGTGTTTCCAGGGCATCTGAGCACAGGTGGAGCATGGATTCTTATCTTTCCAATTTAAAAAGATTGTGAAATACATATGCATTAAGGAAAACACAGAATAATGCACTGAATGGGAGAGAAACCGCTCAGAGAAAACCATTAACATTTAGAATATTGTTCCACTCACTTTGGCTTTAAAAATTTTTATCTTATACATAAAAATAAAATTTGCCATTTTAACAATTTTAAGCAGACGATTCAGTGGCATTGAATACATTCACAATGTTCTATCACCATCACCACTAGAATTCAGTTTCATTACCTCAGATAGGAATTCTGCAACCATTAGGCAATGATCCCCTGCCCAGCTCTCACCAGCCCTGGCAGCCACTATTCTACTTCCCACGTCTCTGACTTTCCCTATTCCTTGCAAGTCACTGAGATACCTCAGATAATATTTGTGTCTTTGCCACTGGCTTCTTTCACTTAGTGTAATATACACAAAGTTTGCCTACATTGAAGCATGTATTAGAACTGAGTTCCTTTTTACAGTTGTGTAGTATTCCACTGTGTGCGTTTTTCCACATTTGTTTATCCATTCACCTGCTGGTGGACACTTGAGCTCTTTCCAGCTTTCAGCTATTGGGTGTCATCCTGCTGTGAACCGTGGTCTCCAAGTATCTGCTTGAGTGCCTTAAATTCTTTTGAGTTCATACTTAAGTCTTTCTACATTTAACTTTTTGAGAAACCGCCAAACTGTTCACAACGGCAGCTGCACAGTTCTGTATTCCCACCAGCTGGGCCCGTGGGCTCCGATTTCCCCACATCCCAGCTAACACCTGCTTTTTTTTCTAAGTAACAACCATCCCAGTGGGTGTGAAGAGATGTTTCTTTGTGGTTTTTACTCACTTTCCTAATGACAAGTGAGGTTTAGCAGGTTTTCACGTGCTTATTGACAATTTGTGTTTTTTCTTTGGAGAAATCAATTTAGGCCCTTTGGCCATTTTCAGTTGGGTGATTTTCTTTTGTTTTCAGTCACTTTTACAGTTGTTATTTTATTTTATTTTATTTTAGAAATTTCACGCATGTGTACAGCTCATGTTTTAATAAAGGGGAGTGGGAGTCTTGCAGTTTCTCACAGTTACAATGCTGGCTTCTTTGTGCCTCTGGACCTTTGGCCTCCCACACTCCCAGTGCCTAATACCTGCTTCTCTTCCCTGAGCTCTGAAGCAGATCCAGCAGTGCTCTGCCAGTCCTCTGCTTATCACCCTGTAGTTCTCTGCTTCCCTGTGTCTGCCTCCCCCCTGGACTGTGTGGTGCTGGAGGGCAGAGCGCATGCCTTACGGGCACCTGACAGGAGCACAGCAGAAATTTAACACACAGGTTCAATGAAAGAATTAAAGGGGGGGGGGAGTGTTTTAAATGTACAGGAATTGTCTGGAAACACAAATAAGGTCCATTTCCGTTACATACAGGGACAAAAATAGCAACAACTCCATAACCATCCTTAAGGGCTTTGTGGTCTCCATGGGGCCTTTCCATGCTCAGGTTTCGCTGATTTCTACAACGGTTTTATGGAGGAGGCCAACTGGCCCCACTAGGGACGCAAGGCTCCGGGAGGTGATCGGTGACTGGCTGAGGCCCCCAGCTTACAGGGTGAGTCCTGCAGCAAGAGCTGTCCCCACGTATAGCAAGCTAACCGTCTGGTCCCAAGCCAGTGACCCTGTGGAAATTAGGTGCCAAATCTGAAGCTCCAAGTAAGCTCAGAGGTGTGTGCCAAATGGGTAGAGCAAACGAGTTTCCAAAAGAGCAAATCCCAAATGAGCAAACAGAGAAGGTTCATCTGGAAAAGGGATATTCAATGTCTTCCTAAAGACAACAGGTTGCAAAACACTATTGTCCAGCGCTGCTTTGCTGTCTGGTGTTTCAGAATTACTGGCTGCACTGCAGGGCCATGCGGTGATTGATTAGTATTATTTTAAAAATTTTTCTTTAGTTGTAGATGGACATAATACCTTTACTTTATTTATTTTTATGTGGTGCTAAGGATGGAACCCAGGGCCTCACACATGCCGGGCAAGCGCTCTACCATGAGCCCCAGCCCCCGCCCTGTGATTGGTTATTCTTGACACTGTTTTACTGCCTTCCTTTTATACAGAGAAACATCTGTTAGTCACTATGTGTCCCAAGTGTTGTGGGTTTCTCTGGATTCTGGGTTTGAATGAGTAACTTCACGTTTGAGCTCCTGTTGGGAGCCAGCCATGGGCTGTGCATGTGAGCTATGCGCACTGGAGTGCATGAGGAACTGGACTGACTGCTGCTCTGACGGGGCTGTGTGTGACATTGTGTGTCCTTTTCTCTCGCTCTGCCTGTGATCCCACACAGCACCTGAGATGGGTGTGACTTTCCAAGATGTCAGTCAAAAACTGCTGACCACAAGAAGTCAACAAGCAAGACTCCACCCTCTGAAACCCGACCCTTCTCCCTATTTGGATGGAATGTTCTATCCAACAGCTCACCCCAATAAAAACTAGGGTTCGGGGCATGCTCACTCTCTTGCCTGCCTCTCTCGCCGCCTCCTTTGTGGAAGCTGAGGTTGAGGAGCCATCACTGAACCCCCAAAATGGTATTTTCTGCTTCTGTGTGGTTATTTAGTAGCCAGCCCAATTCACCTGGAGTGACCCTGACTGATTCAGTTGAGTGTCGCGGCCAACTCCCTTGACTTTTACTTTCTGTTCCTGTATTTTTCCATTTCTAGAATTTTCCTACATATTTTAATAGATCCCATTCTCTCATAAAATTCTACATTTTATTCTGCAACTTTTTATTTATTTTTTTAGTTTAAACTATTTTCTTTTTTTGGTCAAGCTGACTCACCCATGATTCTAAGATATATCATTCATTATCTGCTAAATAGTAAATAAATCTGAAATGAGTTATCGAAAGGTCAAATTACATGTAATAATTTCTCTTTAGAACTAGAAGGTAAAGATTTAAGCAGCAAAAGAATAAATCTTTCTTAAAATTAACTGCCGACATTTACCCTAATAGAAATTTTGTTCAATTTCAAATTATGTCACATCAATAAGCAATGGCAGAACAATGCACAAAGTTCCCAAGTAAGATGAAGACAACACAGCTACCAAAGTTACACAGACAGGACTCCAGACTTTAATCTGCTGGCCATGGAGTTCAGGTCTCTCCTCCAAATCACAGTGCAATTTCTTTAGCGGTTTATTTATTTTATTTTATTTTTGAAGTACTGGGAATTGAATCCAGGGGTGTTCTACCACTGAGCTACATCCCTACCCTGTTATATTTTTATTTATTTTGAGTCAGTGTCTCCCTAAGTTGCTAAGGCTGGGTTTGAACTTGCCATCCTCCTGCCTCAGCCTCCCGAGTAGCTGGGATTACAGGTGTGCACCATGCGCCTGGCTCTTAGTGGTTGATAACCAGAAGACTTAACCCAAATGCAAATTTATTAGCTTCCCTTTCTTCTTCTTCATCCAGAGGTCTCCATGGCTCTTTTGACCTGGGCTCTGGTGGGGGTGGTGGGGCTCTTGATGGCAGCTAGCTGCAGCTTCATCTGTCATGGGCTTGGTAATTCAGCCTTTTCCTTCTGGTAGCCTTGACTCTGGTCAGTCTTTGGCCCTGGGACATGACCTAGCCTCTCTCCTTTTTCTTGTAGTGTTCCTCTTGTCCTTTTTCTTGGTATTTGCTTAAGAGTTCTCTTTTTCATCTTTTTCTTCTTCATCTCTCTATTTTTTTCTGTTTTTTTTTTCTTCTGCTATATCCTTTTCCTTTTATTCCATTTTTTCTTCTGGTCCTCCATAAGCCCATTTGTGTTAATGAACTTGACCCATCAAACATCTCAGATGGGACCCCACAGCTGCCACATTAGTTTCTCCTTATTCTGTTCATAAAGATCATCCATAATTTCAGAAATCTCCTGCATGCTCCTAGCAATGGAGGCTGCAAGGCCTGCCCCCCATGTCCAGCATAGGCTGAAAGGTTTCTTGCTGATCTCTTTGTTTTAGCATTTCTGCAACCTGCTTTCTTTCCCCGCACTCCCTTATTTTGCTTTCTAGCCTTCCTCTGAGGATTCTGTCTTCTGTTCATTTTTTTCTCCCACTCCTCCATGAGCTCAACATAATTCTGGCAGATTATTTTTTCTTCCCTTTGTTTCTTGGATGATTTCTTCCTTTAAAAAGTGAGTTTTCCCTCATCACCTGGTTTGTCTTGATGTTCTTTTGGCACCTCTTTGTATCTGATGTTGGTTATAGGGTGGCAGTTCAACTTTTGGGCCAAGACCTTCAAAAATTTTATGAGCTGCTTCTGCTCTTTTCTGATTCTCATCGTAAATATTTTGGACAGTTCTGCATTGCTTCTGTACATCGGGAGGAGGGGGCCCAGGCTTCTGGGGCTCCGGAGTGTTAGCTGCTGCTTCTTCAAGCTGTTGTTTGTTTTTCTATTGAGGATCTGCTCTTGTGCTTTTGCAATTTACCAAGCTACACAATACATTCTTGGGGTTAACTCTTCTTTAGAAAGCTTTGAAAGTGAAGCATTTTGATCATCTCCACGTGGTCATCAAGAGATTGCAGAGGATGAAGCTTCACCTTTGCCTCCAAATGCTGGATCCTTCTTGGCATTGACAGATCTCAGTCTTCCTGGCAGTGTGAACACTAAAAGGTGAAATTGTCTCATGGACATGCTGAAAATGGGCATGAGCAACCTACTCCAGATGCTGTCACGCAGATTCCTGTGAACACCCTCGGGGGCTGGGCCTCAGTGAAACTCTACTTATCTGGTTCTCCTTTCTTGAGTGTCAGAGCTGGGGTAAAATTCTGAAGGACAGGAAAGTTGTCTTCCAAGATGCTTCTCCTGCTGCCAGAGCTATCAAGTTGGGGACCCAAACTCCTATTGTGGAGGGTGCTGGGAAGGCATGTGGACCAAGTGGGGAGGACAGCACTGTTCTCTGCAGAATGTCCCTTGGTTGGGAGGGTAGCCTGAACTTGACATCATCAGTAAAAGTCCTCACAGGGCTCTGAGATCAAGTCTGATAAATGGTCATGTTTCCAGAAAGCCATGGGGAGCCTGCGGAGCATGGGAGGCACTCACCCCAGCTGCTGCTCCTGCCACCTTCTGTTTATACATTTTCTGAACGTGCGCATCCTGCTATTTCAAAGTCTGTGTCTGGAGATTCTGATGCCTGCCCCACCTAGGTTTCAGCTCCATTGCCTGTTCTCTCTTCCTAGTTGCTGGCATGCCTGGTAGTCTTCAATTGGATGCTAGACATTGTGTGCAAGGTACTCGGGAAGCTCTGATGCTGTTCCTTCTTCCAGGCCCTCCACTCTGCAGGCAGGAGCGAGTCTCCACAATCCAGTCACTCAAGGCTGGCAGCAAATGTCCTGAGTGCTTCCTCTGGTTGACTTCCTTCTCGGATGGATGCGGCCCTCTAGTGTTGTTCTGGGTGTTAAGTTGGGCTCATGAACTTGGTGTTTGATAGTCTGGCTGGTCTAAACAGGTTTCCTGGTAGGGAAGGGTGATTCTGAGAAGGGAAGAGGAGAGAGACCTGTGCTGGGCAAGTGCTTCTTCTTCCTCAGGAACTGCACAGACTGGATGCCAGGCATGCCTCTCAACAACAGCCCAGGTTGCAGAACAAAGGCCTCATTTTGCTGGCGAGGAAATGCAGGTTTAGGACCCGAGGATGTGGAGCTGGGGTGAAGGATGGAGACCTGGTCTTTCCAGCTTCAAGTCTGCTCTCATCACATGGTCCTGAGGAGCCCTGCTTGCACTGTGACCAGCCTCAGGGGTTGTCAGAGCTCATTGCTCATCACTTGCTCTTGGAGGACACCTCCTTTCCCACATTCGCCCTCCCCAGTCTGCCACCTCCTCTCCTGCAGTGCCTTCTTTCATTCCAAAACCAAACAGGAAGAATCGGTTCAAGAGCACTGATGAGTTTCACTCCAGGGCAAGGGCTTGGAGGGTCAACCTTGCACAAGGGAAGCTGTGGTTTAATCTTGGCCCACTCAGGGAGATGCTGATTGAGCCAGCCCCTCCGATGAGTGGCTATACCTTTCTCTTTGAAGGCTCTTGTAGCCCTTGATTCGGGCCCTGCTCCTCTAGATGACGGTTCTTAGAAGCTGGTGCAAGCTCCCTGTCACTGGCTGAAATGGAGCTGTGACCTGCCTCCCACCTGTAGACTGGCCTCCCGTGAGTCCGTGAAACGTGGGCCTCCCTATCCAGACATTGCTGCGCTTCCTCTCACTTCTTGTTCTCCGCTTGGGCCCTGCATCTTTGCACGTCCACAGGTTTCTGTCTTGGATAGAAGCCTCTTTTGCACGGGGAGGGTCTAAACTCTCTCTGCAGTGTCCTGAGCCCACGGTTCTTGTTTTACTTCTAAGAGTTAAAAGAAACCACTTGCTGGTACGGGGAAAGTTAGGTGGGCTTCATTGTTTTGAAAACTTAAATGTATCTGGCAAGCAAGGGTCCCTCAAGGGCCTGGCTCTAGACTGGCAGGCAGGATGCCTTGGGGCTTGGTCCTGGAGAGGCAGATCAGTCTCTTAGGGAATGGCTTTGGAGTAAGAGGCGGTGCACTTTGAGTTCCCAGCTGACTGCTACTTCGACTCTCCTGTTTTGTCAACCGGAGCAGGAACTTGGTAGTGGAGCGCATTTTACAGGGCCCCTCTGCAGCCAAGTATGATAACGCCAGTCTAAGGCTTAGTCCAGGCCCGTCAGTAGGCAGCAGCCCTTTCTGTAACTGCTTCTTAGGAGGGAACGCTGCACGCACGGCCTAACCTGATGCCCTTATATGGGGGTGCCAGAGGCGGCAGGAGCTGCTATTGGCTCGTTACACTGGAGGCGTTTGATAGGAGCAGCCTTCGCTGCTACATCCAAGGCTGCATGTGGGCTGGGAAGGCAGAGGGGTCAGGACAAGCCTTGGGGAAACTCTTTTAAAAAAAGGCAGAGCTGACTGTGTGCTGGGGGGTTTCCTGGGGTACACTGTATCCCCTTTGCAGGAAACTTTGAACCCAGACTTTTCGAACTGCTGAAGCACCCTGCAGACGGCACCTGGCCACTTGCATTTCCTGGAAGACAAATGGGAATGGCTGCCCGCAGGGAGGAGTGTGCTTTGCCCTCCTCTCTGTGTTCTTCAAACATGACATCCTTAATAACAAGGACCCAAGCTACCCAGGTGCAGGCTTCCTCTCCCTGAGAGGCCCCCATTCTCTGTCTCCCCTAGACATTTTTTTCACATTTACATCCACAGTGTGAAACCAATTTCTAATTTTACTTTTAAAAGTATCACTAGTGTTTAAAAGTTTTCATAGCTTCAGGTGTGTTATTCCTGAGGCCTGGAGATCCTTCAAGCAGGGTCTGCTGTGACTCAGTCAGTGCCTTCCTAGCAGAGGCTTCAGGCTGCGCAGCCTCGGCAGGCCACACCACCACAAGCACAGCTGAACACACACGCAAGTGCACCAGCACAACACAGCTGAGTCCACATGCATATGAACATACGAACACACACATGTGCTCATATACTGCCCATATCTACACAGTTTCCTCCGTGTGAATTGGTTCACAGTTGGGGCCACAGAATCTGAAAATCCAAGCTCCAGGTATAATCTGATCGCTAGGCCAATTCTTTGATTAGGTAGTTTAAGTTCTGCTAGGAAAAGAATAATTATTTTTTTTCTTTACTTTTTGTCCTTCACATTTTTTATTTGGTGCATTATAGTCCTACAGAATGGTGGGACTTGTTGTTACATGTTCGGGCTTGCACACAGCGTAACAATGTAACCCAGCCAATGTCACTCTCAGAATTTCCCTTTTCCCTCCCCACTCTCTCCTAGTATCCCTTTCTGCTACTGATCTCTCTTTGATTTTCAAAAGCCTCCCCGCCCCCAGCTTATCTTTTTTATTTTTCTCTCTATCTTCCACATATAAGACAAAAACATATGACCCTTGACTTCCAAGGGTGACTTATTTCTCTTAACTTCTCTTAAGGTACTAGTCGCTAGTTCCATCCATTGTCCTGTAAATGACATAATCTCTTTTTTCCTGACAGCCAAATAAAACTCCTTTGTGTAAACATGCCATATTTTCTTTATCCATTCATTCACAGGTGAGTACCTAGTCTGTTTCCTAGGCTGTATGCATGTCATGGTTTCCGGAAGAATTAAACCTTCAAAGGTACCTGTCGGGCCACAGGAGAAAGTGTGCCTGTCTTTGCAGGTCCATGTGCTGTTTCTCTTACCTTCTCTGTTTTCTGTTTCCTATTTTGAACTAACAAAAGATAGACATGGAACACTTGGTGGCATCTGGGATAAATCTGAATAGCTCTGAAATCCACGAGGCTCTGCCACGTATCCTTACAGTCTCTTTCGTGTCAAGTATTATCCTACAGAATTATCTTCAATACTCTGCCGGCGGAGAGCGAGCATCAGGGTGAGAGTCTGGCATTCTGTGACCCCTCTGTGAGTGGCCTGATGAGTACAGCCATCAGTAACACAGGGCACTGTCCTACATTTTACCCAGATGCAAGTGGTGAGAAAGGTAAGTTTGAGTTCTTGGGTGCTCTTACCACCTGACAAGAACCTATTCAACATCATGGATCCCATGTTTTAGTTCCCCCTTCTTTAAGATTTCACTTGGAAGGTGATAAAGCCAACACCAGACACCAGCAACCTCTACTGTACCTTGTTACAAAAGCACTGCTGTTTGTTTGCTCTTCCCAGGCCAGATAAAACTAGACAGCAGAGGGACACAGTTCACGCAGGCTGCAAACTTTTGGACAGTGTCCTGGATTAAAAGCAACAATAACAACAAACAAAAAGGGTACGGGGTCCCCAGCCGTGGAAATTTGTTTTATGGGCTCCAGCAAATTCTTGGCAAATAAAAACTCTGAAGCCATCTGCAGCCTCCATTTGGCTGAGGCCAGAGGGTACCCACTCCGGGAATGGGCGAGTTCCTGGAGAGAGGGAGCTGGGGTTCCGGGATTCTGCTGGCCCATGGCCACAGCCGGCTTAGCGCTTCCATCTGGGGCTCTGCTCATGCTGTGCTGTCACCAGGAGCAGGAGACCCAGGTGGCCCTCAAATGCCCAGGAGGTGAAGGGGGACATGCTTCCCATCTGCAGTCAAGGCCCAGGGTCCTGGGGGAATGGCTGGTGACACGGAGGATGCCCCTTGTCCATGTATCACAGGAGAGACCTGTGAGCCAGGCTATTGAGATGCTCCAGCCAGTTGCTCTTCATTAAAAAAAATAAAAATATACACTCACTTTTTTTTTTCATTGAAAGATAAATGCTGATGGAAACTCTAGTTACTGGATTTTGTTTCTTTCTTTTTAACTGAAGGGCTTTCCATGGTTGACCTGCTATGAATTTACAGCCTAGCCTACCAGCCCCGAAGTAAATCTACATGCATATTTTATCAAAAGTTGCCTTTAAAATTGCTGAAATGGCGCTGTTTATCCACTGAGGAGTGAGGAGGGGAGAGTGGAGCCCAGGCTGCCTGCCACACAGCTTCACCACCCACAGGCCCCAGAAGTCAGAGTCCTCACCCAAGTAGCACCCAGGAAGCAAGGGGTGCAGGAGCAGGCTCCTGACCAGCCTTGGGATGGCTGGGAGGCCATAGCCCCCACATCCACATGGATCTGAGACTGCCACTTCTGCATCTGAGGAGGTGGAGAGCTGGCACGGGGACAACTAAGAGACAGGTAGAACAGCAGTCAGCATGGTAAGCATCTCCCCATCGCAGCCAAGCTCCCCGTACAAGTTCACATACTGAGATTTCCAGGACTTCCGAGGGGCTCGGCCATGTGCATGTGGATTTCAAGAGCATACATGTGTACACATATGCTTTCAGATTTCCTACCTGTGTGCTCAAAATACCTACCCGGGATCTCTAAGACCTGTCTTGGTCCATTTCTCATTGCTAGTTATGCAATAGCTCAGGCTGGCCAAGTTATAAAGACAGAGGTTTATTTTGGCTCATGGTCCTGGTCCAAGGTCATGGGGCCGCATCTGGTGATGGCTTCCTGCTGGCAGAGTCACAAGGCAGCATGAGCCTGGCCAGATTGGCTTCTACAGCAGGCCAGCTCTGGAATAAACCATGGACCATTTGCGCCCTCCTCCAAGGTCCCGCCTGCACCTCCTTTAACAATGGCACACTAGGGATTCAATTTCCTCACGAGATTCAGAGGGGGCAAGTTAAGTCAACACTGTAGGATCAGAAACTACAATTTGGGAGATATTATGGAAATGAAAGGCAAAGATAGAAAGGCCTGGGAAGTAGTGTTTTCCATCTCTGAATACACTTTGAGGTCATGTAGAATCTGCTAGGCAAATCACTCAACTATTCTGAGCCTCAGGTTCCTCATATTTAAAGTGAGGATTGTGATACACCTACACAGCGTCGTTGGAAGATGACATAAGGTGCATAATGCAGAGGATCTCAGGAACACTTCAATAGCTGTTAATTGCTATTTTCAAAATTTAATTCTGAGCTCACAGCTTACTTGTGACATTCTAGAGAAAAAACACTAAATTATTTGCATTACTTGTTTTCATTCACCTTTTATAAAACATAATTTTAGTTGTAGGTGGACATAATAACTTTTTATTGTATTGATTTATTTTTATGTGGTGCTGAGGATTGAACCCAGTGCCTCACGTGTGCCAGGCAAGTGCTCTGCCACTTAGCCATAACCCCAGTCCTTCCATTCCCTTTTACATGTCTAAGTCATGAGTTCTCTTCTTGGGTGATGATAAAGGAAAGGGGGAGTAGTGAGCTCCTTTGAGTCACAAGTGGATGCTCATCAAAGTCTTCTGTCTCTGTTTTCTGGCACAGAGAAGAACTGCACTATAGGCCCACCCCCCTGTGATGTTTAATCGTCCAGACAAGTAGCCCAACCCTAGTGCTCTGGCTCAGCATGTCCAGGGAACTTCCTGGGATGGAGATGTGTTTCTCTGTTGGCAGGGCAGCCACTGGGTACTTGCAGCATCCAGAACTTGCCATGTGTCTAGCACCACCGAGAACTTTAACTGCTAATTGTGTTGAATTTTAACAAATTTTAATGAAAATTCAAGCAGCTGGGGACCACGCCATTGGATGGCACAGCCCTCTCTGATGGCTTCTCATCAGCCTGAGTTCAGAAGGCTAATGACAGGCAGCGCAGAGTCCCAGCCAACCTGCTGGGATGTGAGAAGCTCCTATGTCCCTTTGGCCCCTGGAGTTTGGGTCTCTTGCTGCTGCTGCCGGGTGGGCAGAGCCTGTCCTGCTGTGCTGTCTACTGGAGGGCACCTCTCAGGAAAAAGGGACATAGGAGCCAGCTCTTCAAGGAGCTTGTCCTCCCGCAGCCACATACCCACCACTGAGAACTGAGGCACAGCCCATGTTTGTTGGGACAGGGGTAGGACACGGGCCTTGGAGATGCTGGCACCATGGGGCTGAGGATCGGGGCCTAGAGCAAGTGCGTCCTGGCAGAGCCGGGCACTGCTGACCATCAAGAGGCCCCTCTGGACATGCTATTAGATGCCCATTGGAAGCATTCATTCTGACCAGGTTCTCTGTTCCTTCGGGCTATTTTTATTACTTCATCTTCTTTCTTGGTAAGTGGAACCATCACTGGCTTAGTCACCATTGTGGAGTCAAGACCGACATCCCAGGCCTGTCGTTCCCTGAGTCTGTGGCACTTACCCCCTTCCTCATCACCCTACAACACCCCCAAAGCCACTGCCTGCTGCAAGTACACTGCAGGTGGCTCTAGGCTGGGCTGGTGAGGTCACCTGTATCCAATAGAGGGGGATTCACGGCCTGGGGGCTTTTCCTGTGTCCCACGAGGGTATCAGCCAACTGTGTCCTCGTTGGCCTCAGTCTACCCTCAATGTCTTTCAGCTAGTGCACGGGCTTCTCTCTGCCCCTGCTCTCTGACTCCTCCTGTTCCGTCCAAGCTGAAGCCAGCACAACTACAATCTGCTTGTCATCCCACTGGCTTTCCTCTGCCCCCAGGAAGCACAAACTCTAGTGGGGCCCACAGCCTCTGTTCTGGGGCGGAGCCCCCCAGACCCTCCCCTCTTTGCACACTCTTCCCCTCAGTGTCAAACACTACCTTGACCCCGTGAAACCCGGCATAGGCCCCATGCTTTAAGCCTGGGGTCTTGGTGCCTCTGGACATCCTGCCTGGAACGTGCTACCTGCACCCTTTTGCTCTGCTCTAGAAACTCTTCCCTTGAGACTCCCATGAATCATTGCAGCCTTGATGCAGCTTTTCCTGACCATGAAAAGGGGACCTGGAGCTTCCTCTTTCAGCCTCTCTGAAACAACACCATGGCTTTTGCTCAAGCTTAATTCTCACATCTGCCTTCCTATCTGAGTCTCCCAGGTCCTGAGAACCCCTGGAGGGTCTGCCTGGCCTGCTGCACCATGTCCCCTGCACCTGTCACAATGCCTGGCTCTTCTTGAACATCTAAGAAATGAACAGATAAGAAGAGCCGTTCCATTTTATTTTTAGGGGTTAAATGCATAGCTTTCAGCCTGCAGCCCCAGTTCTCGCAGCTCAGCTCCCGGAGTGCAGGGGTTTGGTGGAGGACGACATGCAGAAATCTAAGCTGCAGCAGAGACTCAGTTCTGTGAGGTAGGAGGCAAGGGGAGAAGTTAAACAGAAACTTGTCTTAATTGTAAGCTTTCTCCTCACCTGTTTGTTTAAACTCGTGGGTTAAACTGCACATTAGCTTTCTGGACCTGGTGATCTTCAAGGACACGTCAAAATTGTGAAGGGTTGGACCAGGAGGAGCCTGTGAGGACAGCAGAGCCTGGTCTGTCTGCTGCGTCCTCTGGCTCTGCTCTCGCAGATCCTCCCAGAACGATCATGGGAAAACCTAGCACAAGGTGAAGTTTAAAGAGATGAGGAAAATACCAGAAGGACACTCACCAGGAATCCTTAAGGGATAACGAGCCCCCAGCAGCCTTTAATGGTCATTCAAATAGAAAGGGAAACTCATGTGAGAAATTAAGTTCGTCCTGGGAAAGGACATACTGTCACCTGGTCAGAGAAGTGAAGCTCTCAGAGCTGCAGCCTCGAGGGGGTTGCCTTCTATCTCACAGAACCGAGTCTCTGCTGCAGCTTAGATTTCTGCATGTCATCCTCTACCTGCACTCCAGAGCTGAGCTGCAGGGACAGGGCTACACGCTGAGCTGGTCTGAGCACTACTGGATAGTCTGAGCTAGTGGACAGGCTTCTCTCTGCCCTGTGAGACAGGCAGGTCCTCACCTGTGCATGGGGACCTGGTAGGACCACCTCACGGGGCCTAGTGGGAGCCAGTGTGTACAATATGCCTAATGCTTTGCCTCAGCTGCCACTGTCCTCTCCATCACCATGTGAAAGCCACCACTGCCAAGCCCGCAGAGGAGTAGAGTCTTGGTGGCCTCTGAATCTTCTTCTTGCCATAATTCTCCAAGGAAACTGAGTTTTTGTTTGAATGCTTTGTTTTATATGATGCCATCTACACAAAAATGATCTAAATGGCCACATTTGCTTGTTAACTTTGTTTCTAAATTATATGTTAGTCAATAAAACTGTGCACACTTGTGAATTACAACGTGACGTTATGATTTTGAACCTCCTTTTTGGGTGATTTAAATTTGTTCAATATGCTCAGGTAGGCTTGGCCATTAGTTGTCTAAACCAAGACCAAACTCCTATGGTGGGTCTGTGGGCTGCCCTGGACAGACCATTGCAGGGCAGTGACTTGGTTAAGCCTATGTGCTCCCTGAGGGCTGTCAAGATATACCCCACAACCTCAAAATTAGAAGCAGGAATTAGTGAGAATGACTTCAAACAGGAATATCCTTACAGTGTTTCATGCTGTGAGATCAGATACATGTGCTGAAATTAGAGAATAGACTTGACACAAAGTAAATTCATGTACCTATTAATTAACTAGCCCACTTTTATGCTGACCATCCCTTTAGTAATCATGAGTTACATCCATGATCCTTATGATCTGTGATTGCTGTGATTGAAGTGTATAGTTCAACATTAAAGTGAATTAAGAGAATTTAAAGATTCTCTCTAGCCAACAGAATAAAATATAGAATAATAAAATTTTGAGGATTTTCCCTAAACCTGACCATTAGATAGATTCTACAGGGTCTCATATTCTATCTTTCAGAATCTCAAAATGAAAAATGGAGATTTTTTTTTTGTCTCACTCTATAAAGAAAATCTTTTTTTGTTCTTATGTCTAAGTGACAAAGTGTTTTCACAGCTTTAACTATGTCATTTACATGATGAATTATCTCAGTCTTCATATTGTGTGACCAAAAGGGATTTTCCCTGAGTTTATTTTGATCTCTTTCCATTCATACTGCCTTGGAAGAGTACTTACCTGGATAATCATACAATAAGATCAACAAAGAAATTTATTCCAATATGTTTGTCTGAAATAGATGAAAACTCTGTAATCCAGAAAAAAAAAAAAAAGCTTTTTCTGGCTGAGAAAATCGCATATGAACTTGGCTATCTGGGTCCACGTGGAGGAGGGTTAGCATCTACTGCACTGACCTCAGTCTGTGGACTCTGAGGACACTCTTACTACAAGCACTTAGTCAGAACTGCACCAACAGTAACCTGACTCAGGGAAGTCCTCCTGGAGCCAACCACAGCACCAGCTTAGCTCCAGATTAACTCTCAACAAAGTACACTTAATGGTTTGTGATATTTTTCCATTTTCACTTTTATTTTGCTAAAATCACTTTCACCAGAATCCATTATTTTCACTTAAGGTTTATGGGAGCATTCATTTTTGTCTTCATAAATCATTTTTAAAACAAGATGATAGCTTTGGCTATAAGTTTTTTCTTACAGCCATTATTTCTACCAAGGGTGATTTTGGGGGATCAGTGTTTTCCTAACTAGATTTTTCTCAAGAATAATTTATATTTTATCTAATTTTTTAGTTGATAAATTTTGGTGGGTATAATTTGCATGCTTGGAGAGTTTTGGTTCTAAAAGTGGTATTAATCATTTTTTTTCAGAGAGAGAGAGAGAGAGAGAGAGAGAGAGAGAGAAAATTTTTTAATATTTATTTTTTAGTTCTTGGCGGACACAACATCTTTTTTGTATGTGGTGCTGAGGATCGAACCCAGGCCGCACGCATGCCAGGTGAGTGCGCAACTGCTTGAGCCACATCCCCAGCCCAGTATTAATCATTTCTGACAGGAATAATTCATAATGAAATTTAAAAATATTTAATAAATGGACACATGGTAATTGTACCTACTTATAGGATACCATGTGGTGTTTGAATCACGTCTGTATTGTGCAACAGCCAAATCAGGTTCAGTGTACCTATGTCCTGAAAGATTTATCATCAAATGGTGAGAACATTCAAAACCCCCTGTTGGAATGCTTTGGACGTACACGGCCTGTTCTTAGCTATAGTCTCCTTTCTGTGCGACAGAACCCAGCACTGGCCTCCTTCATCATCATACCTTAGGCCTCCTACTGCTCTCCGTGTTCATGAGGAACTTTATACAGGGCTTGTAATTTGTGCTCACTTCGTAGGTAACCACGAGGAAAATAGTAAGGGATTTTACGAGGGAAGGAAAGAAGACCAAGATAAGAAGAGGACTGGAGGAGAGGAGAAGGGACAAGGCAGAAGCAGTCAGAAAGGCACAGAGGTCAGAGAGGAGGCAGACAGGAGTGGAGGGTGCCCACAGTGAGGTGGGTAGAGGCAGAAACAGAGGCTCTTCTGCTGTGTGGATAGGCAGCCACTTCAAGGCCTTCACCTTCACACATGGGAAGTGTGGGTTCACCTACACTCCTGTGGGGAGATACTAGTCCCATTTCCATCTGTCCCCTCATAGTCCCACAGGCCCTCAGAGACCCTGATGCCCGGGCAGTGGAAATCCAAGGATTGGCTGTGTCAGAGCTGGGCACTGGTGTCCTCCAGCTTCTCAGCTGTCATCACAGATGACCTGAGACCGATGACTGCAAACGTAGCTCCCAGGGCCCCTCGTGCTCAAGGAGCTAGACTTTCCCTGGTACTGGGGATGGTCCTGGAGCCTCACACAGGCCAGGCAAAGGCTCTGCCTGCATGCCAGCTGCCTTGCCTTCCAGAAGTTCACCAAGTGATTGCCTCTGAGCTAACCTGACAACCCTGACTTGCTTGCGACTTCACCTCTGCTGATTAAGCTTCACCCCAGGCAGCCCACGCCAGCCATGGAGCTTCTTCCTTATGAACTAGCTCTGAGGGCACTGAACGGCCTCCTTTTCATTGGAAAAGTGCTTTCAGACTCCATGGAGTATCCTGCTTTTACCTCTTTAGAAAATGGCTTTTTTTTTTTTAAAAAAAAAAAAAAAAGAACAATGTGAGATATTTGAAGAGGACAGATGTATAGAAGCAGAGACTATCCGAAAACACAAGATTTTGTCTCTTTGCTTTCTGGCACTGCCACATTTCATTGCATGCTCTCATGTGGTCATTGTACAGGGAAGTCCTCACTGGGGGATCAGGGCGTTCTCCCAGCTCTCAGACTCCACCAGTCCTGGGAGCCTGGACAAGCCACCCGCAGCCTGAGCCCTCTTCTCCTGTGTGTGGCTACTGTTTACCTTGCCTGTGTTTCTTCCTGTTCTTACTTGGAGTCATTTTATACTCGTTCTCTGTTCTCTGTGACCTGGGGCCTCTGCTTCAGTCCCAAGGGCCACACTCCTATGCCAAGAGGAAGGGATTTTGCCTTTAATCTACAAGAACAGTTGATAAAGGCTCTGATGGCTGAGGGTCCCCTGTCTTCCTCCCTTACCAACCTTGTTATGGTTTTGGAATTTAGTTTTCGACTGACCAATATAAGGAGACCTACCACTTTCTTCCTTAGAAGTTCCTAAAATCAAGTTCAGTTTTAAAATAAAACTTCCCCAGATGATATGATTTAATAACAAAACCAAGAAGATGAAATGTGCAAACCACTCTTGGAACTGAACGGTTATAAATCCCAAATGTATTCACAAAGAGAACCAAGCAGATGTGTAGCAAGGATTTAATTTGTGCACTGAGAACTTCAGCAGGAAAATGATAGAGAAAAGAGGGAGACGAGAGGAGAACCTACCAGAACATTCTCACGTCGACCTTTGCTGTTTAGCTCATACGTAGAGTTTTAAGTTTCCAGCCACTGTAGGTGCTCAAAACTAGAACGACCCCCATAATAACTCTGGAAGGACTGGCCTGTGTCCACCTTCCCCACCCTACCCCTTCCCCCTGCCACCTTCTCCTCTGCTCTGTTTGGTCCAGGAGGCTGCAACGGGCTGGTCATCTCTCCAGGCTTCCTTGCATCAGCCTCCCAGCTGTCCAGCCATGGGGGTAGCGTGCATGAGGATGGGAGGGCCACATCCTCACTGCTCTTCCCTTTTCTGAGTGGCACCTCCTGGAAGGGCCTGGATCCTTCCTCACTGGCCCAGGGCCTGCTGGTGGCCCTGCCGTCTGGTCTCAGCTCTCCTGAGCTTGGATGGCGCCAGCTTCCTGCCTGAGCTCAGGCTGCCTCTATTTTGTCTCTTCAACTCTGCCCACACCTCTCCAGTTGTCCCTTCCTTAAAATCTCTCATTTGGAATCTGTTTCCTGCGGGAGTAGAAGTTCTGAACAGATATCTGTGGAAGCAGAAGTCTTTTCTGATGCGGTAAGGACTTGATTTCCAAATGCTCTCTGAGGGTTGTTTGGGGATGCCCACCACAAAGTCCCCACTGGATCTGAGTGAGATTTTAGGATGGGTCAGTGGTTAAATGAGCCTTCTTTTATGATATGGACATGTTTAAATTGCCCTTACTTGGCAAGATAGAAAGTCACCAGCGAGTGCCTGAATTAAAGTTGGCCATTCTGGATTAAAAAAATGTGGCATATATACACTATGGAGTATTACGCAGCACTAAAAAATGACAAAATCATGGAATTTGCAGGGAAATGGATGGCACTAGAACAGATTATGCTTAGTGAAGCTAGCCAATCCCTAAAAAACAAATACCAAATGTCTTCTTTGATATAATGAGAGCAACTAAGAATAGAGCAGGGAGGAAGAGCAGGAAGAAAAGATTGACATTAAACAGAGGCACGAGATGGGAGGGAAAGAGAGAGAAAAGGGGAATTGCATGGAAATGGAAAGAGACCCTCATTGTTATAAAAAAATACATAAAAGAGGTTGTGAGGGGAATTGGAAGAAAAAATAAGGAGAGAAATGAATTACAGTAGATGGGATAGAAAGAGAAGATGGGGGGAGGGGGATAGTAGAGGATAGGAAAGGTAGCAGAATACAACAGTCACTAGTATGGCATTATGTAAAAATGTGAATGTGTAACCTATGTGATTCTGCAATCTGTATTTGGGGTAAAAATGGGAGTTCATAACTCACTTGAAACTAATGTTTGAAATATGATATGTCAAGAGCTTTGTAAGGTTTTGAACAACCAATAAAAAAAAAAAGTTGGCCATTCTGTGGGAGGGAAAGGGAGTGAGAAGGGAAATCGCATGGAAATGGAAGGTGATCCTCAGGGTTATACAAAATTACATATAAGAGGAAAGGAGGGGTAAAACAAGATAATACAAGTGGAAGAAACGATTTACAGTAGAGGGGGTAGAGAGAGAAAAGGGGAGGGGAGGGGAGGGGAGGGGGGATAGTAGAGAATAGGACTGACAGCAGAATACATCAGTCACTAGAAAGGCAATATGTCAATCAATGGAAGGGTAACTGATGTGATACAGCAATCTGTATACCGGGTAAAATTGGGAGTTCATAACCCACTTGAATCAAACTGTGAAATATGATATATTAAGTACTATGTAATGTTTTGAACGACCAACAATAAAAAAAATAAAAAAATAATAATATAAGTAGCTCAGATGATCCATAATTTTAAAAATGTATATTTCCAGCTATGTTTTGAATCTTTGTAGTTTATATCAAGTAGACATTTTTCCCCTTATGCAGTTATGGTCAGGGAAGGGCTATATAATCAAATCCTATGCAATTGAGTACTCTAGAGTAGATAATGTGTAAGTAGCCAGGGTACATGCTTAGAAACACACAACCAATTGTTGGATTAATATCCTCTTTCTGTTCCTTTAGTAAAACATGCTGATGGATAACCATAGCACACCATAGTGCCAGTAGGCCACTTTCTGGGGATCCTGTACAATTCTGTTCCTACCGATGAGTTGCATGCTTATCAAAAGTTGGTGCTGTATGTCTTTGTTATTTTAACCACATACAATTATTTGTAATTTTAATTAAATTTTATATCCATGAAAAATAAATAAATAAAGTTGGCCATTCTGAAAAATCCAAAAACTGGGGGATTGCCAGACTCTGTGGGGCTCATGAATCAGTTCTCCCAGAAAGACATTTGCTGAGACTGCCGATTCTGCAGTATTCTGGGAGATCCATGCAGGGACTCTACCCCAGGTGTCCCTGGATGCATCCTTAGCACACCAGCCCTTGCCTGGGAGTTGGGTGCTTGCACTTGCCAGGCTGAGACTGGCATCTGGAGGTTCCCAGAGAAGAGCCCTGGGGGGCAAGGCTTGTACCCCAGATATCACATACCTGGGCTGTGGGATCCTGTCACAGCCCACTCCCTGAAGGCAGCTCCTAGGCATGCTCAGAGTTGACCAGGGGATTGTTCTCAGCTCAAGGGCTTCAATGCATTGTAGGCTAATCCTCACGGGTCCAACGGCCTAGCCAACTGCCCTCCTGAGAACTTGGGACGGAAGTTGTTGATCTCTCTGTCCCGGTGACCACATGAGCGGGTGAGTGGTCTCTGCCCCTCTGTGCCCTGCCTCGTCAAGCTTTTACACCCCCTCTCAAGTGTGGACTGTCACCTGGGCCTGCAGCTGCTCCTCACCATCTGGGGACCCTGTCCCAGTTCCTGACTCCTCAAAACATAGTTCTCTCCTCTAGGAGGTTGATGGATTTGGTCCTAAAGTTCCCTCATTTTCCTTCCATTTCTGGCCTCTGATCTTCCTAGCTCTGAGTTCATTCAGGCGTTCAAAACCAGTTCCAAACCTGCAAATTAAGCCCTGAGATTTTAATTCATCCTTGCCAGCATTTTCATGCCTGCTTAGATGTTACTGTGAAATTTAATTTGGCACATCAGGGACAAATCTGATGAGGTCATTGTCAAAAGGCTCTGTCCTGAAGTCCCATATCTGTTGTTTCACCTTCCTAACTGCACCCCTTAGGTTGGCCTCTGATTTCCAGACTGCAGTCTTCAGCCTCATCTAAACCCCATCTCTGAAGGTCTGGTTCTACTGGGGATTGAACTCACGGGTGCTCTACCACTGAGCCACACCCCAGGGTGCTCTACCACTCAGCCACACCCCAGCCCTCTTTTTGATCATTGCTGTTTTTATGTTTGATTTTAATTAATTAATTTATTTGTTGTTGTTGTTGTTTGAGACAGAGTCTCACTAAGCTGCCCAGGCTGCTTTTGAACTTGTGATCCTCCTGCCTCAGCCTCCCAGATGCTGGGATCACAGGCATGGCCGCCAAGCCCTGATGTTGGAGAGTTTTAGAGCTGCTCTGTCAGGTACAGGTTTTGTGCAACCTGTGTCCCTTGGCTGCTTTCTTCTGGCAGGAATTTCTTTTAAAATTAAATCAGAGGCTCTGTCACTGTCATTGAAAATATCCTCGATCAAGGAGTGCCTCATTCTTGTTTTAAAATTCATTGTTTTAACAGTTTGTGGTCATTGTTGAGCATCTCTGGGGAATTAGCTTTCTTGGGTTGTGTCCACACCATGTCTGAATAGTCCATTGGAAAATGGTCAAGTGAGAAAAGCTCTCATTATCTGCACCTGGATCCAATCATGCCAAATGTTCTGAGGATGGCAGACACCTGGATCGTCACCAACATGCAGACAGATGTGCTACAAATCCCAGGATCTTTACCTTTAAGTGGTACTTGGGTGCTGACAAGATTTCAAATGTAGGTCTGATTCATTTGCCTGTTTTTACCCTTCATGGAAAGATCACAATGAAGCACGATTGCTGAATGACCTGAACAGCCTCCTCCCTGTGCTGGAGCCTGGGCAGGACTGGTCCTCTGCCTCTGCCTAGCCTGGTGTCTCCAGCCTTAGTGCATAATCTGCCACGAAGACACTGCTGGGCAAAGCAGCAACCTCACTGCTGTGGGGCACCCTGCTGTACCCACCTGCAACTAGGTTCTCTGCACAAAGGGGCAGCAGGAGGGGACAGTGTGAGCCCAGATCATTGAGAGGATTTTCTTGGGTCCTCAGCTGACATCTATTCAGAAGAAGGTATTACAGTCACCTCCTAAGAGGGTGCCTGGGATTCTCAGGTACTGACCTCAGGGCAGAGACCTCCACTCATGTTTCTTTAGGCCAGGACCAATGTTATCTTTACATCGAACTTCTGCCACTCTCCATCCAGTGGAAGTGACTTTGGGGATGAATCCTAGGCTGATGTCTCCATCTCCAAGGTGCTGCTGACAGGGGCTCAGGTGGAGGAACTGCCCACTGTCTCCTGCCTTGGGCCCCAGGGGTGCAGGACTCCTGAGAGGAGGGCCCTCTCCAAGGCCAGGCCTGTCTACAGCCTGTGTCTTTGCCCCCCTTCAGTCCTTCCTGCTCTCTGATTCCCACCCTCCCTCTGGCCATCTCCCAGGACCTACTACCCTGCCTTCCCACCTGCCTTCAGGTGTCTGGAGCCTCAGTAGGCACTGATGCAGTCATGAACTCGCCTAGCACTTGCTCAGATTGCCCAGTGGGCAGAGAGGACTTGGGAGCCCTGTAACGGTGAGTCTGACTCCTGGGCCTTGTCTTCCCTGAACCTCAGATTCTTCTTCTGTGAAATGAGGGTAACCACCCCATTGCGGGGCCATCTTCCTTGACTGTGGGATTTGGGTTGGGTTTAGCCAACAGGGAGCACCAGCAAGACTACAGGATGGGAGAAGAGAGGGGGGCATTTTTCCATTCTGAGACGGTCCTGGGGGGGCTGCAGACCTCCACACCAGCTGTATCCCATCAGGGCAGTGCCACCTACACCTTTAACTCCTGGGTTTTGCTGGCCACCCTGAGCTCCTGCTCTGCAGGCCCATGACTGAGGGCCCCTACTCTGGCCAGGCCCAGGACACTGAGCTTCTTGGTCTTCCTGGAGCAAGTCCACATGTCTGTAGTAAGCTCTTTACCAAAGTCAGCCCCAGTCCTAGTTTAAGTCTGACATCGGTTCCCCACCAGGAAGAGCAGCTGTAGCCACAAGCCCCGAGATGCACATGCAAGAGGCAGCACTGACCGGCCGGGAATGCCTCGCATGTCCAAAATCATGTCTTTGCCTTCCCTCGCCCTCCTGCTTTGAGCCTTTGGCTTCAGAGCCCTGCCCCTGATGGTCTTTCCTAACTGTCTGGTACTGAAGCGAGCCATGGCCCCTCTGGAGCTGAGCAGCCTCAGGTGAGGCTCTGCAGCCACTCATGTGGGCGCTGTCACCCCAGCAGGAACAAACCTCCCAGAATGGCGGAGAGCACCCTAGTCAGTTCACAGACACCTCCAGTCTCTCAAATCAGTGGCCCCAGATCTCTGCACCACCACTCTGGGGACAGCTGGCTGGTGGGACTCAGTAGGTGTGAGACCTGCTTAGACCAACAGAGCACATGCGGTCACCTGAGGTCAGCAGCACAGGGTCTGCCCTCCCGGCCCAGCTGTGCCCATGCACTTGCTGCATGCAGAGTGGTCGCAGCTGGCCCTCAGAGGACCTGGGAGCCACCCATCCTGGGCTCCATGGAGTGGTTGAGCCAGGGCTGTCCTTGCTTCTCCCTCCGTGTCCTGGGCTCCCTGGAGTGGCTGAGCCCAGGGCTGTCCTCGCCAACCTCTTTCAATTAACCTGCTTCATCTGAGCAGACCAGCATGTCCCTTGCTGCTCCGTGTCAGAAGGCAATTAACCTTCTGACAGAACAAGAGGGAAAGCACTCGAGCACCTAGCAAGCCCGCAGATGAATCACCAGTTGGTGATGTTCTTCTCCCTTAGCTTCCCGGCCACGGAGGCCTTCCCTGGCTGGGCTGCCTCGCTCCCTTCCCGCCACCTTGCCCTGTGTCCAGCCCTGTGAGCACAGGAGGCCAGTGGATCTGTTGAATCCGAGTGCAGACACAGCAGCAGCCTCTGGAAATGTGTGGCTCCTTCCCCCAGGGAAAGCAGGTCAGCAGAGGGCAGCACCGAGGAGCTGCAGAAGGGGCTTTCTGGTGGAAGGTGTGGGGTGGCAGGAGGGGTGCCATAGAGGCAGGCAGGAGGGAACCCAGCAGCAGTGCTGAGCCAGCAGCTCTCAGGCGGCCTTTGGATGCCCTATAGGACTCCAGACCCACCCACACGCAGCACCTGCGCCCCATTGTGAGGGGTAGAGGCACTTCCCTCTCCGCAGAGCTCATCTGGAAGGAGTGGAGGAGGAGTTGGGGTTCCTCCTTCATTTTGCATTGGATCACTAGGTCTGGGGTGGAGAGACTTCTCATGGGTCTGCTATCTTTTATTGGAAGAAGCCTCACAGACGAGGCTTGAGGGCCCAGAGAGGTCAGCTGCTTTCCCAGGCTCAAACAGCTGTGGTGACTCTTGTACAGTCCTCCTTTTGCCCAGGGATGTTCTGGGCTGGAGCAGTGGGTCCCCGGGGAGTGGGACCTACATCAGATCATGTACAGTTCACATAGGGCGGGTGAGAGGAGGTAGTCTGCAGGAGGGGGCTGCTCATCTGGGGGGTGCTTCCCTGCCAAGGCAGTGCTGTGATCCTCTGCCAACTCAGAGTCGGGCTGAGTAGCCCTCGGGACTCCAGCTGGGCACCTGCCCTGGAGGTGTCTGTCTCCTCCAACTGAGTAAGATCGAGGCTACCTCATACTGCCCAGGACTGTTGTCCTCATCCTGCAGGCGAGGAAACGGGGCTCTGGGAGGAGGAGTCTTGTTTGAGGCCAGAGCTGGACCCTCCTCACCACATTCCAGGGCAGGGCCTTCAGCATAGTGGAGACTCCCAACAGTTAGTTTGCTTCATCCACTCTTGCTTTTCCAAGGTCAGGCAAGGTCGTCCCTCCAGCAGAGACTGTGTTTGCCCCTTGGAGGAACCCAAGGAGGCCTCAGGCTGCAGCCCATTCCTGTGTCTCCTCTGTCCACTTACCCAGTGTGTGCTGAGTATCACAAGGGGACAGCAGGACATGACGGATGGTCTGATGTTTTGTACAGAGTAGAACAAGCTAAGGAAAGGGAGCCGCCGCTAACTGGGAGCAAGGACAGATCTCAGAGAAGAAAGCACTGGCCCTGGGCCCTGCAGGAGGAGAGGTCCCTACAGGGCCAGGGCCTGGGCATGCAGAGTGGCAGCCTGGGCACAGGCATTGTGACAGGAGGGGGCCGCAGTGCTCCTGGGAAGGAGAGACTTGGTGCTGCGGCAGGATGGGGAGTGAGTGTGGAAGGTCCTGAGGAAAAGACAGGAAGGCAGGCAGAGCCCGCTGGGAAAGGCCTTCACCTGGGTCAAGAAGGCCGGAGGCTTGCCAATCGATAATTTATACTGAATTAAAAATTCTTGATTATTCAAGGAGCTTTATAAAACATAAAAGCCTGAGGGCATTTGGATACAGCACAAAACCACTCAAAGGGTATTTCTGAATGGCTGATAGTGGCTTTCTAAATGCTAAGGTTCCCCTGTCCTTTTCTGTTACCCCTGGGGCTTGCGTCTGGAGGCCTCAGGGTAGTGCTAGTTTAGAGATCCCACCGCACCTAGCGGAGCATGGCCAAGGGCCTCATCTCTGTTGCCTTCTCTAATTTACATCCACTACCAAGGTCAGCAGTGCTCTTGTTGCTCCCGGCAATGGCCAAATCAATGCCACGCCAAGGAATGATTCCTTTATGTGAAGTTGGCTGTATTAAGATGAGATGATTGAAAGCATTCTCAGAGTTTGCTCTCATGGAGCACCCTTCCTGCCACTGTCACTCTCCTGTTAAAATATCATGAAGATGGGAAGCACATCAGAGATGGAAACACACGGCCGCACCTGGCCTTCAGGCCCAGAGAGCTGCGCTGGACGCTTAGCCGGCCTCAGCCAGAGTCTCATGGGAAGGAGAGACTTGGTGCTATCGCAGGTTGGGGAGCTCCAGGGAGCCCCGTCCACTCTCGAGGGAGCTGGGCTCGAACACACTGGCCTCCTGCTTGGACAGGAGAGGTCTGCACCAATCGCATGAATAGGCACCAGCCTTTCTACCTCCTGGAAGCAACTAAGTAGATTGTCCACTTGTGGGGATAGAAAAAGACACGGCCAGCGCACCCTTGGAGATGCCCTCCCCCAGGAGAAGCAGAGGACCAGGGTGCAGCCAGGAGCGCAGAGCAAGTTACAGGACTTAGGAGACCTTTCACTCAGAAAGTCAAAGACTTAGGAAGTGGGGGATCAGTGGTCTCATCTCAGTGCAGCTGTTTGCATGTCTGGCCAAACCCACCTGCTTCTGCTGCAGAGTTGAGAAGAGGTCTGACCTACCACAGCAGAGAGCAAGCTGCACAAGAGCAGTTCATACACGATTTATAGACACTACATCAGGATCTAGGAACCAGAAGAAAGTACTAGAATACTGTCTGGGGTCATGAGTAAGGTACAACAAGGGATAGCTTTTAAGAAACTAGAGCAGAAACCAAGAGGAGAAGGTTTATTATAAGAAAACAGGGTGATGGAATCCCCCCATTTCCCTTTCTCTCTCCCCTCCCCTTATTTTGGACTAGCTCCTGCAAATCAAAGAAAACAATTTTAGCTTTCTGAGTCAGCCTTCTCTCACTTAGCATGATGATCTCCTATTCTACCCATTTACCAGATAAAGCCATAATGCCAGTCTTCTTCAAGGCTGAGTAATACTTCATTGTGTGTGTGTGTGTGTGTGTGTGTGTGTATATATATATATATATATATATATATATATATATCACATTCTCTTTATCCATTCATCTGTTGAAGGGCACCTAGGTTGGCTTCATAGCTTGGCTATTCTAAATTATGCTGCTATAAACATTGATGTGGCTGCATTTCTGTAATATTCAGATTTTAGATCCTTTGGGTGTATACTGAGGAGTAGGATAGCTGGATGATGGTGGTTTCATTCCTAGATGAAGGGAACTGTCGGGGAAGGAGGAGGATCAGGATAAGGGAAGGACAGCAGAATGAACCTGACCTCACTTTCCTATGTACATATGTGAACACACTTCAGTGAATCTCACCATCATCTACATCTACCAGACACTAACCCAAAACAAAACAAACTGAAAGTAAAAGCAGAAAGATGAATAGAGAAGAGAGGAGGGACCAGGGGGAGGGAGGAAGGGAGGGATGGGGAAGTAGTAGGGACTGAGCTGGAGCAAATTATATTCCATGCTTTTATAATTATGTCAAAATGAAACTTAAAGTTATGTATAACTAAAAAGAATCAATAAAAATACAATTTGTCTCTAAGAAAAAAAAAAGAAGAAAACAGGGTGAGATGAAAGGGCTGTAGGTCCAGGTCAGGGCTGCGAGGACAGTAAGACTGAGGGGGCGGAATGAAGCCGCTCACAGGGAAAAAAGGATCAGCGTGGAAATGACAAGGTCCCATCCTGAGCAAACTGGGAGCTCCCTCGGGACGCAGAGAGGAAATGGGGACCGTGGAGGCAGCAGGTCCTTCTGAAGTTTGTTTTCTTGAGAATGAAATCATAAGAACTAGAAATAGAGGAATGAAGAGAGGCATTGACCTTTCCTGAGCTACACAGAGATGAGGTGTGTGGCTGGGCAGGGTTCCCAGGAGTAGAGGCTTGGTCCAGTTAAAAGCCCTGGTATGAAGCAGGGTGATGCTGCTTCCTGTGACTGGGAGGATCTGCTGGAGCCTTCGTGCAGGCCTGGGATTGATGTGTGAGGGGAGTCTTCATGTGACATAGCTCGACAAGTCCTAAGGCAGTTCAGAGGTGGGAACCTTCCTCTTGACCCTGGTCTTACACTTGGCATCTGCCCACCAGCCACCTTCCACTCTCACCATGGCCAGCTCCCCCGGGGTCGCCAGAGCTAGCAGACAGAAACAAGGCAGGGGTCCTGCTAAATCTGAGTTCCAGATAAACAAGTCGGGATGTGCTTAGATGAAAAAATGGTTTATCAGAGGTTGGAATTTAAATTCTAGATTCTTTCTGGCAAACTCACCCTTCTGCCTGATTCCTCTGTTCCCCATCCTTTCCTTGGGTTGCTTTCTTCAGCCCTAATAGGACCAGGTTCCTATTTGAAGGTTTCTGGGTCACTTGCTGATGTTTTGCATAGCCCTCACCTCAACAATTCTATCATGGAATCAGGAAGAGAATTACTCAGCAAACATTAACACCCGACAGCTTTTACAGCACGGTCCCTTCTGTCTGAGGTCCTAGGTGGGGCCCTGATATTATTTCTAACTTTGCTATAAAATTTTTATTAAAGTCTATTGTTAGAATACATATTCTTGGTTAGTAGAATGATTATTACATATGTGTCAAGTTTATGTAAGGATACCGACACCTACCTAAAATTACAGGCATTTGTATGCCAGTTGTTTGAAAACAGTTCTGTAAAATGTCAACAGTGATTACCTCCATGTAATAGACTCTTGATTTCTTATTTACATTTTTCTAGATTTTTGATGTGTTAATATGTAGCATTTTGTCATAAATAATGAAGATACTTTTGTTTTAAAAAGTCTATTGTGGGGCTGGGAATATAGCTCAGTTGGTAGAGTCCTTGCCTTGCATGCACAAGGCTCTGGGTTCCATCTCCAGCACAACACACGCGCACACACATGCACACACGCACACACACACGCACACACAGACACAGACAGTCTTATTGTGTTTTAAGATAAAACCTGATTCAAAATCTTGCTAGTGGCTCCTAGACTTGATAGCACAGGGGAATCGCCAGAGGAGCTCTTAAATGTTATAGATTGTTTCCTGCGTTTCATTTCTGCCCTGATGAATCAGAACCTCTAGCACTGGGCCCAGAAATGTGTATTTTTGAAGATCCACTAGAGTGGTTCTGATGGAGACCAGCAGCATCTGCCCTTGGACTGTCCTTGAGGAGCAGAGCCTAGAAACCACCGCTGGATCCTCCGTGGGTGGAGAGGAGCCCGCCCTCTGCTGACAAGGCTTTGACAGCTCTGATGAGGATAAATGGCTACTTTCCGAAGCTACCACTGCCAAGAAGTCTCCAGATGCCTTCGGAAGCCTGAGGCGGCTGCTGGGATTACCTTGACTGTGGGCACTGGGTAGGTACATTCAAGGAATCGGGATGGAGGGGCTAGAAGCCCCAGCACCCAGCTGAGGACAGCGGCCATGGGGTCCACAGGAAGGTCTTGGACCATCCTTAGGCTCAGCATGCAATGGGCACACTCCTTGTTCCAGCTTACCTGGAGCAGGGGCAGGAGGTGGAAACATCCTGTTGAAAAGAAGCCCAAGCCTTAGAGCATCCTCAGGAGATCTGCTGAGGTGCCGTCCATTTAAAAGAATTTTTCATTACATATTAACAGGTCTTTTCTGTATAGCACTTAACAGATCTGGACAGAAGCGGGAGGGAAGAACAGGGTGGAAGGACTCCCAGGAATGCTAAAGCAGTTTGCATCCCTCCAGCATCCTCTCACTGGGGCATAGCTTGCTTCCCTGCTTGGTTGCTTTAATTTTATCACTGGTTCCTGATTGTTTATGGAAATTCGGGTCCAGTCCTTGAGGCTGAAGGCATCCACACTTCTGCTTCCACTTGGAGGAGAAGGGCCAGGACCTTTGCTTCCCCTGCTTCTGCTGCAGCTCTCTATCTTTCAGAGGAGGAAGAGGAATGATTCTGGGAAAGAACTACTCCTCTGGCCAGAAGGATTGGAGATAAATGCCCTTATCATTCAGTTTCCTTTATCTGATCCCTTACACACTTTTTCAATTACAAAACCTCAGGTCTATTTGACAGATTTAACTTGGGGGGAAAAATGAAAGCTCTTAATTTATTTCTGGAGTTTCAAGTTTAGTTATTTAGAGATAAATGGAGCAGCCAGCATGAAACTTACATCGTGGTCCATCCATCCACCTGCAAATCCAGCCATCCCTCCATCCTTCCAACCTTCTGTGCATCTGTCCATTCATCATCCATCCATCCTTCCATTCATCTGTCCATCTAGGAACTTTATGCTGGGCACTGGGTAGGTACAGACAATGAATAAGAAATGGTGTCCTTTTAAATATTTTTCAGTTATAATGAAGCATCCTGAATGCTATCACACAGGCATGACTCACTCTGAAATGGCTGGCTTGATATTACAGAGCTGTTCAGAGTTACTGGGAGAGCTAGACTGAGAGGTACGGGTCCTTTCTC
This sequence comes from Ictidomys tridecemlineatus, assembly GCF_052094955.1. Lineage (NCBI taxonomy): Eukaryota > Metazoa > Chordata > Mammalia > Rodentia > Sciuridae > Ictidomys > Ictidomys tridecemlineatus. Next base: position 94,823,988 of record NC_135479.1, read on the forward strand.
TCCTATATACCTCCTGTGCAAACTGGGGTAAAATACTGACCCACACTTACAAAGGAGGGTAATGTGGTCTCGGCCTCTTAAGACTCTTATGGGGACTGAATAAGTTAACATTTATTGATTCCAAAAGCTCAGATATCACAAGCTGAAAGGCAGAAAGGTAATCCAACTGGAGCCTGCACAGGTGTCTCTCCCTTCTTCCCAGCACCACTCTTGAGCCTCTTCTGTGCTGTCTACCTCCACCCTTACCAAGCATCATGCACCTGGTACAGGTGGCAGCCGGGACACTCGTGAGTTGGTTATGAGTAAGGGGACCCTGTGAAGGGGGGTGGGGAGTGGCCTCTGGATGGACTTCCCTCCCCTGTGGTCAGGGGCTTCAGTGTACATCTCACTTAATAATTACTTGGTGAGTTCCTGCTGTGTGTGGACTCTATACTAGCACTTGAAGGTCAAAGCCAAGCTTGCTGCCATGCGGAGTCTCCATTCCCATTGGCAGAGGAAGGAGAGAGCAGTAAGTGCACACACCCAAGTGAAGTATCTAGTATGTAAGACGCAGCATGTGCTCCAGAAAGATTAAAGGGGCTGGAGGAAGGGGTCAGGAGTGCTGTGCGGTGGAGGAGGACAGGGCACAATGAGAACAGGGGCTGGGGTAGAGCTCTTTGTGCAACAAATTAGGGCAGTGGGCTGTCAGATTGCAGGAAGAGTGCATGAAGGGCAGGCCCAGGGCAAGAGCCTAGGAGGGGAGGCATGCCTGGTGTCGGGGGCGGGGGGGCTCGGGGCGCCTGCCTGAGCAGGGTTGTCCCTCCTTTCCTTGTGGCTGACATTCCCAAACTTGAACAGGCATCAGGGGTTATAGAAAGGCAGCGCCCAGGCCCTACTCCCTGAGCTTCTAATATCTCTAACCTGCTCAGGTGACCTTTCTGCATCTGGTCCACCCCATTCTGAGGACCTCTCCCTGGGGCACAGTTCACTGTTTTATGTGTATTTGCTTGGCATTCCAGGCTCCCATAGTCTGCCTTCGACCCCAATTTGGGAGCCCTGCTTCTGGGGCAGGCCATTTGGATCCTCCTTGAGGATCACCCCGAGGTCCTGTCTCTCTCTCTGGCTCCAGCCTCTTTCTTTGGATGGGGAGCCCAGGTTAGGCTGGAACAATTTCCGATTAGGTTTCTGACTGAACTCTGGACCACAGGTAGTTCTTCAGTCCTCCTACAAACGTTTTATTCCATTCACTGAAAATTTGTGGAGTCTAGGTTCAGATTTGGGTTCCTAAAAGACCATGGTAGAGGCATTACTAGCCCTTCCTGCACAGGCGGTGGGCTGGCTTCTCATTTGCCACTGCAGGGGAAGGGGGCATGACTGGAGCCGAAACCCTTACCAGGATGGCACTCAGACATCTCAAAGGAGGCAACACACCCCTAGACTTGTATGGAATGAAGGCGCGGGAAGAGCGAAAGCGGCACTGAGAGGACCCGAGTGTTGGCTGTGAAGGTGGCGAAGAATATTAAGTGGAAAACGGAACGTGGGCAAACAGAATCAGAGAGCCTAACACCCAAGCAGGAGGTCCAAACAGTGCAACACCCACTTTGTATTTATTTGCTTCTGCAAATTAAATTGGAGTTTGATCTGCAGGCTGGACGTGGGCAATTATGCATTCCTGGGACACCTGACAGAGTGCATGGCAGGAGCGTGAAGAAGTAGAAGCACATGCACATGCAGAATGCAAATCGCGGGGACGCAGACAGTGCAGCTAGAGATGTGGCTGGGCACGCACTGGATGTGCACCCTTCCCTACTGTGTGGCTGCGCGGGGAGCTGGCTTCTCTGGGGCTGACTGAAGGCTGCTCGGGGCTGATGAGGGCATCTGCATGGCCAAGCCTCACGCTCTCCAAGTCGACATGGCACGCGCGCATCCCATTTTCTCTACCTCACTGTGCTGACTGGGGACAGTCCCCTCTCAAGTGAAGCAGGTGGCTCCACTAGGCCATCTTAACTGAGCCTGAGCATATACGTCAGCCAAAACTGCGCTGGGGAAATGATGGACTCTGCGATCATGCTGCTGGGTCTCCCAAAGGCGTTGCCACTAGAGTCTCAGCCTCCAGCTAGTGTTACTAATATTATAAAAATCATTCAGTACCCTGACCCACCCAGAGCTCTGAAGCATTCATGCACCAGAAGTCCTATTGATGGCTGGGAGGTGCAGCTGGACCTGGGGCTGTGACCATGGGTTCAGGACTCTGAGGGATTTGCTGCCGGGCAGCCTTGGGAAAGTGTCTTACAAATCCCTGCAAATGTGCACAAGGATTCTAACTGAGGCATTCAAAGATTAATTGAGCTAGCTCACATAAATGGTTTTTAGACCCTAAAGTGCTGCATAAAAGTTTGATGGCAGTATGATCTATATTTGAGAATTGAAATTTTACATTTTTTTTCAGAAATATTGCTGGATGATGCAATAAATTTTAAATAGATGAACTGCATATCAACCAAACATTGTATTAAGAGTAAAAGTTCAGTTAACCAGTTGCTTAGTGGTTAAAACTGAATATGTGCCTCTGTATCAGAAAAGAATAATTACCAGCTGTATTAATGAACACTCATTTGCATTTAGTGAGCTTTCCTGAATTAGAATTAGTTCCTATGAGTTAAGAATAATGACTGTGAGGCAGTAGAATGAATCGGCATAACTTTTCTATGTTCATGTATGAATACTGAACAGTGAAACTCCACGTCATGCACAACCACAAGAATGAGAAGTTATACTCCATATATGTATAATATGTCAAAACGCATTCTATTGTCATATTTAACTAAAAAGAACAAATAAAAAAAATTTTAAAAAGAATAATGCCTGAATTTTGAGAGTGTGCTTTGTTAAAAAAGTACATTTTTATCACATAACCTAGGCCATCTCAATCCCATTACTTGTTGACATAAGGAATTCAGACTTAAGTTCTACTTGAATTAACACATGATTAGGTTTCAGAGGACAACTATACATAGAACCATTAATTCCCAATTGTATAATTTCTTATATGGTCATATTGCAAAACTATCTAGATTTTCTAATACAGTTAAAATTATCTAGGTCACAGACTGATTTATGATTTTACACCTGAATTTACAAATCTTATTCAAAAATGTTTTAAATACGAGGCTAATTGTTATGTAAATATGACCCACAATTCAATGTTAGTTTACATACTAAAATAATGATTCATCTAGCTTTTGAAGAATTTTTTGGAACAAAACTTCTCAACACTTGCAATATTTTTATATTAACACAGGTTCATAAAAGAAAATAAATGAACCATCTATAAATAAAATGGTGGTAGCACACACAACTTTTTTTTTAAAATTAGGCCTTTTATTCTAAGATAATTGTAGGTTCTATCTCCCTTCAATACTGCACGTCTGGATTACTGAAGCCCTATACTGTCTTGAAGTCAAGTAGACTTCCTTTTTTTCTTAAAAGCTATCTAGATATTTGGGTGCCTCTCCCTTAACTTTAGAACTTTGGAGTCATCCTGCTGTGGGAGTCGACATCCAGGTCTCTCTGGTGGCCTCTATTATCTCCGGGACAGGGGTACTCTCCACAGTGGGCAGGGAAGACAGTCCCATGCCTTACTGGGTTCATCCTGGCACCCAGGAGGGGCTAGGCTGGAGGAGGGTGTGGCTGGACTGCTCACTCAGTCTTCTCTGACTCAGGGTCACTGTGAATTCTGGGTACTGCTGCAGGACAATGGCCATTGTCTGCTGGTGGGTCTCCCAGGCTGTGACTTCTGGCTCTGAGATACCTGCACTTAAGTTTGCTTAATTAACCAGTGACCATGACAAAACTGAGCCATGCATTCCTAGATTGCTCCCCACAGACTCCTTAAGCTAGACTCCTGGTGCCGCCCTCAGGATACCGTTGCTATGGAATAGATGCATGAGTACCGAGAGGGTGCTGTGGTCTATATTTAATTTATGAATATGAAAATTTGCTGCAAGGGTTGTATATTTAGACCACAGCAGAGTCTTAAATGTTTTGAAATATATAATAAGGTAGACCACGTGCCGCCGATATTCCTAAAAGTCAGCCAGTTTCTGTTATTTTGACAAGCTGGTTTCTGGTTATATTTGTCAAATCTAAGCACACATCATTTTATATTGTGGACAGGAAGTATGTAGGGGACACTGCAATCATTTCTATCACTTCTTTGTTCCCTCACCCTCATTTCTGTATCCTTCACTCCCTTCATTGAGTTTAAGGACCTCAAGGTTAATGTTTAAGACACAGGAAAAAATAAATAAATTAAATAAATAAAAAAGCAAAACTCAATGCAGTAGGCCCAGTATCTAAAAGTGTTCCACCTGAACAGAAGAGTCACGGGATAGCTGTCCTGGATGCTTAAGGTATTCAGACTCGTTTCTGTGACCTAGGTCACAGTTTCTTCTCCCATGACATTTCCCCCAATCCTGAATCATCAGCATCTTATCTAAGAAAACCTGGTGGGCTGCAGCCCTTCTTTCCCCCAGCAACCTGTACCCAGCTGCACGGGAGACGTCTTTTCACCTCTGGATGTGTGCAGCAGTGTCTGCATCTTACTTCTCTGTGGAGTTGTGAGCTCCAAGGGTGCAGACTCACCCACTCCTACCACAAGGCCTTGTATCTAGGAGTGCCCCCAAATATTTGTTGAATATGTAAGTTTTAAAAGGCAAACCAGCCCCCAAAACCTCATAGAGATAGAATGCTATAACTGGACTTCAACTCTTCTGCCCGGGCTGTGTCCTATCTATTCAGTAATATTTCACACACACCATGCTTTATCTGCCAATGCAGGGGCATTTACTGAGGCCATAAGAAGGCTCTTGAATTAGCAGGAGAACCTAAGACTCTTGGTTATTTACAATACGAACAAGTACAAAACCTCTTACTACTACAGTGAATGAATGCAGAAATAGGAAACATTTCACTCAAACATAAGTTAGGGTTTTTGATCTAAGGATTGGCATTGTGATACTAAAATAATAAAATCATTTATTTCTTATTCCTGAGTTCATTTGTGCTGTGGCTGAGGAGCATAGGTGACTATGGGGTGATGAAAACAAACAAATTATCTAGCCCAGTGCCCTCCTGCCCACGAGATGTCCATGTCCTAATCTCTGAAACCTGGGAACATGTGACCTTGTTGGCAAATGGGCTTTGCAGATGTGATGAAGTTAATGATCTGGAGGTGGAAAATTGATTATCTGGGTGGACAAGAAATAATAGGGAAATTATAGGGAGGGAGGTGGAGACAGAGTGAGAGGAGGCGATGACATGATAGCAGTAAAGCTGTGTGTGAGGGAGAGTCAGAGAAAGAGGCTGGACCTTGAGGATGCTCTGCAGCTGACAATGGCGTGAGCAGGGCCATTGGGGTAAGGCATACAAGCACTTCCAGAAGCTGGACACGGAGGCAGGTGAGGTCTCCCCCAGATCTCTGAAGCTTGAAGGACTCAGAATTGTAAGGCAGTAAATCTGTGTTGTTTCAGTCACTGTTGATGGTGGCTTGTTACAACAGCAAAAGGAAACTATACTAGAGACAATGTGAGCCACTAATGTCAGGCACACATGGAATTTTCAGTTGTCACATTGAATAGAGTAAAAATTGAGGATGGGATTCATTTTAACAATGCATTTTATTTAATCCATTATGTCCAAAATATTCTTTCAACACGTAATCAAATTTTAAAAGTTAGTTCTTTATTTGATATCCTTTCCCTCTTCAGGTCTTCAAAAGTAAGTATGCATTTGGTATTCAGCACATCTCCACTGGACCAACCATGTGTGGCTGGTGGCTACCATATTGGATCACATGACATGGGTGACCCAAGTGTCACCTCCTGCCACAGTCTTGTAGTCATTGCCCCTTGCGGTGAGGCTCACCCACCCCATCGGCCTCCTTGCACGTGCTGGTCACATGAAATCTTAGCCCTGTCTGTGGAAGCAGGCTTTTCATTTTAACAAGAACACCAAGTGACACATGTCCTTAAATCTTGAAAAGCACTGCTGTAGATACTGAACCAAACTTGCACAATTCACATAAAAGTTACTAACATTTTGTTTCAGTTACCTCTTTCCCAAATGCTTGGCACTTTCAGGTACTTTAATTGCAAAACTTCAACCATCGCTGAGAGAATCAAGGGTTTTTAGTGGAGAAGCCTGTGGTTCATGGGGTTCCTCCCACGGGAAGGCCTCTAATGTGATAGTCTGGTCCTCTTCCTTTCTAGCTGCTCAAGGTAGAATGGGAATTGAGTATATTCACAAGGTGGTGCCACTCGCTGAGAGGACCCACAACCCTGAGTGGCAACAGGAGAGCACATCACCTGTTTCCATGCTGGGGCAGATAGTCCGTGAGAAACCCATCCACATCACTCCAACCATGGCTCGTTCCTGCAGGTAAAAGACTCCTCAATGATATGAAGGCTGTGACAGTTGGAACTTTAGGCCCCTCATGCAGCTTCTTTTCACTGGAATTTTATGAGACATGAGGCTCCTGAGCAAAATGAACACAGTATATTTGCGTGCTCATGAGTGTTAGTGGGTTATTTGACAAAATCAACACTATTTAAAGCCTCAGGTGAACCTGAGCCACTGGCAAGGTAAGGAGAGCAGAGCGCAGACTCACTAGGTGCGCGTTTCATCCTTGGCCTGGTCCTGGGCCTGTTCATTTACGTTTTTGGTTAAGGAGAGAAGTTGGAAAATGAAACCATAATTGACAGGAAACAAAAGCAAATTTTGTAATATTTTTAGTGGAAAGTACATCAGAAGAAAGAAGATCGTGTTCGTTAAGGATATGAGCATGACAACGGGAGGCCTGAGGCAGTCTAAATCAGAATGGAACCATAATTCTGCGTTTGGCAACATTACACCTTGTAAGAATTCCTTTTAGCTACAAAGCACTTAAACGTGCACTTAAGAAAAAAAAAATGTGAGAAACAGCTTCTCAAGTGTGTATGTGAGATCACAGGAACGTAAGAGGAACCCCGGCGCAAAACCAGAAACAAAATGGCAAGCGCGCGTGGAGTGAGCAGGATGGCCCCGGAGCCCGCCCATTGGTGAAGAAGGACTTGTGGGGTGGGAGGGGCTGTAGGCAGGGAATCTGCCCATTGGTGGAGAAGGGCTCTTGGGTTGGGTGGGGTGGGCTGGGAGTATGCCCATTGGTGGAGGAGAATGCGTGGGTGGGCTGGGAGTACGTCCATTGGTGGAGGAGAATACACTGGGCAGCCTCCACAGAGGCCACCCGTCCAGTGCAGGAGAGCACGTGCTTCCACCCACTTTGCCAGAGACAGGGCTACTGCAGTACAAGGAGGCCAAACCTGGGCCAACCCTAAAGGAAGGGTTGAAACTGAGACCCCCTCACAAAAGCAGGACCACAAGAAGTTCATGCTTCAGGAAAGGGTAGAGAAATACCTCTGACTATGTGGGAAAAGTAGGCAGTGCAGATGGCCACTAGAGTAGTGGGTGGGGAGAATGAAGAGCAGGGTGGAGAACTAGAGCTCAGAAAGATTTTGACTGGGCTGGGCTGGGGCTCAGTGGCAGAGTACTTGCCTAGCATGTGTGACACCCTGGGTTCCATCCTCAGCACCACCTTAAAACATATGAATAAAATAAAGCTATTTTTTAAAAAAAGATATTGACTGACTGTTCTTTCTTCAGCATTGATAGACAACTGGACCTTCAGAGTTAGCAAGCACAACAAATCCCAGGCCAATACATAATGACGAGGCCACATGCACACACACCGAAGTCCTGCAGAAATGACACCAAAAGCAAAGGCCAAATTCAGGAGAAAAGATGGACAATTTAAAAGGAATAGGGGCTGAACATTTGCCGAGTTTGCGCAAGGTCCTGGACTTAATCTCCAGTACCGCAGAAAATGAAATGAAACAAAAGAATTAAATTGAACTTGAAATAAGATAGGAAAGATGTAGCAATTAGATTGGTACAGAGTTCCTTGCAGTAAACATAAGACCTGTGAACTGTGCTGAGTGCTATGAGAACATATCTGTCACTTATCATTAAAAAAAAAATGGTGTAACAGTCATTTCATGGCAAGACAAAACAAAAACCTAAAGTTTACCACCACTGGCAATCACTAAATACACACCCCAAAGCTCCACTCCCCAAAACTTGACTTGAACCCAGAAGGGTCATGTGAGTGCAGAAGGGCCAGTGAGCCAAGTAATTGGAAATGAAGGCTGGGTACCAGTGAGCATCATCAATAGCAACAATGACATCGGTGACTGATCTAGGGCAAGAAAAGTAGTTGTAAATAATGAAAACCAATTAAGATATGCAAATGGTGGAGGAGCATCAGAGTTGGTGATTGTTAGGAGCGTAGAACTGTTGCTCCATTTAGACTCAGTGAACATTTTAAAGGTACCTATAAAAATAGAAGCAGTGTATAGTTTCCAGGCAACTAGAGGGAAAGAAGGAAAAACAGAATAAAAATAACTCAAGTCTAAATATCAAAGAAAGAGGGGGAAAACAAAGAAAGATATAGGAAAATGACCACAAAATAGTTGGCAGGGCTCAGGTTAATGACAAATGTGCAGTGAATCTGGTTGGTTGAAAGCTGCCATCAGATTGTAAGAGGTCTACCCTGGTCTGCTTGTGAGCTCCACATGCAAACACAAGACTTAGGAAGGCTAAGAGGGATAGATGTGGAAGAACGCACTGTAAGTCCTAATGGCAGGGAACCTTGTTGCATTAATACTAGCTCTTTGGGCAAAAGGCATTATCACAGTAAAGGAGAGCCACAGCACCTGGATGAAAGGCTCATCACACTAGAAAGATGCACTCTCTCATCCCCCCTCCTTCCTTCCCTTCCTTCTCTTCTTTGGCTGCTGGGGATGGAACCCAGAGCCTCATACATGCTAGGTGAGAGCTCTACCATTGAGTTACATCCCACTCAAGTGTTCTAACTACTACATACCTAATAACAAAATATTCAGAGGTAAAATTTGCATACTGTTAGGGAAGATTGACAAATCTTCAATTGTTAAGGGAGATCTGAGTGTATCATATTCTGTAATTGGTAGATGAAGAACACAAAAATCTGGCAATGATATAGAATACTTCAACAACATAACTACCAGCCTTGATCGGTGTGCATGCTCATCCAATACAAAACACATACCTTTATTCTTCAAACAATGTGACATGTTAAAAAGAATCAACCCAAGCTGCAATCAATTCCAGCCAGCCATGTGAAAGTGTATCATGCGGATGGGCAGTCCTGTTAGTGAAATCTACCTTAATACATTCAGGAGGGACACATGGTCATGCCACAATCAAGGCAGGACAGGTGTTTGAGAACACTGTACACCTTTAAATGTGGCCATTCTTGGTGAACTGGGCATTTCATTAGGTTATGAAATTAAAAAAAAAAAACAAACCCTTGGTTGTCCTGCATAATGTTAGGCTTTCTCCTTTTTAAAGTAAGAAATAAGGCAAAAATGTTCCCATCTCTACTTTAAGATTATGCTGAGCTGGGTGCAGTGGCACATGACTATAATTGCAGCTAGTTAGGAGACTGAGGCAGAAGGATTGAAAATTTGAGGCCAGTCTGGGAAATTTTGTGAGACCCTGGCTCAGAGTAAAAAGGTTTAGGGATGTAGCTCAATGGTAGAGCACCCTGGGTTCCACCTCCTCCTTGCCCCTCAAAGAAAAAGAAACAAGAAAAACAATTCCCACCTCACATCATTCCAAAGAGACATAATTCCAAAATATTAAAACTGAAATTTCAGTCCATTAGGAGAAATCCAGCAGAGATTGTGACTAGTCTGTGTACAGGAAAGGCAGCTTAAAGGAGAGTAAGTGTGCACACACTTGAATCCACTGAAGGTCAAAACTTCTCTGCATATAGTAACAAGAACAGCAGGTACTGGTACCAAAACAGGCGGGTGGACCAATGGTACAGAATAGAGGACACAGAGACTAATCCACAAAGTTACAACTATCTTATATTTGATAAAGGGGCTAAAAGCATGCAATGGAGGAAGGATAGCATCTTCAACAAATGGTGCTGGGAAAACTGGAAATCCATATGCAACAAAATGAAACTGAATCCCCTCCTCTCGCCATGCACAAAAGTTAACTCAAAATGGATCAAGGACCTTGATATCAAATCAGAGACTCTGTGTTCTGATAGAAGAAAAAGTTGGCTTCGATCTACATATTGTGGGGTTGGGCTCCAAATTCCTTAATAGGACACCCATAGCACAAGAGTTAATAACAAGAATCAACAAATGGGACTAAAAAGTTTTTTCTCAGCAAGAGAAACAATAAGAGAGGTAAATAGGGAGCCTACATCATGGGAACAAATTTTTACTCCTCACACTTCAGATAGAGCCCTAATATCCAGAGTATACAAAGAACTCAAAAAATTAGACAATAAGATAATAAGATAACAAATAACCCAATCAACAAATGGGCCAAGGACCTGAACAGACACTTCTCAGAGGAGGACATACAATCAATCAACAAGTACATGACAAAATGCTCACCATCTCTAGCAGTCAGAGAAATGCAAATCAAAACCACCCTAAGATACCATCTCACTCCAGTAAGATTGGCAGCCATTATGAAGTCAAACAACAACAAGTGCTGGCGAGGATGTGGGGAAAAGGGTACTCTTGTACATTGCTGGTGGGACTGCAAATTGGTGCGGCCAATTTGGAAAGCAGTATGGAGATTCCTGGGAAAGCTGGGAATGGAACCACCATTTGACCTAGCTATTGCCCTTCTCAGACTATTCCCTGAAGACCTTAAAAGAGCATACTTCAGGGATACTGCCACATCAATGTTCATAGCAGCACAATTCACAATAGCTAGACTGTGGAACCAACCCAGATGCCCTTCAATAGATAAATGGATAAAAAAAAATGTGGCATTTATACACCATGGAGTATTACGCAGCACTAAAAAATGACAAAATCATGGAATTTGCAGGGAAATGGATGGCACTAGAGCAGATTATGCTAAGTGAAGCTAGCCAATCCCTAAAAAACAAATGCCAAATGTCTTCTTTGATATAATGAGAGCAACTAAGAACAGAGCAGGGAGGAAGAGCAGGAGGAAAAGATTAACATTAAACAGACATGAGGTGGGAGGGAAAGGGAGAGAAAAGGGAAATTGCATGGAAATGGAAGGAGACCCTCATTGCTATACAAAATTACATATAAGAGGTTGTGAGGGGAATGGGAAAAAAACAAGGAGAGAAATGAATTACAGTAGATGGGGTAGAGAGAGAAGATGGGAGGGGAGGGGAGGGGGGATAGAAGAGGATAGGAAAGGTAGCAGAATACAACAGTTACTAATAGGGCATTATGTAAAAATGTGGATGTGTAACAGATGTGATTCTGCAATCTGTATTTGGGGTAAAAATGGGAGTTCATAACCCACTTGAATCTAATGTATGAAATATGATATGTCAAGAGCTTTGTAATGTTTTGAACAACCAATAAAAAAAATAAAACAAACAAACAAAAAACTTCTCTGCATCAGTATGTACCATCAGAACAAAGCAGTCACTCTGTTACCGCTGTTGACCGGTGATGAGTCCTTGCTTCCCTGATGTTGAAGAATAACACCAAAGAAGGCAAGGTCAGAGTAGAAATTAGAAGTTTATTAAAGGACAGCAGAAAAGACTTCTCCCAGAGGAAGAAGGGGACCCAAGAGGTGGAATCTGTGGAAGTGCGGTTGTTTCCCCTTTTTATAGTTTTGGTGATGGAATGTAGGTTGGAAGGCCCAGGGGTGGGACACAGGTGGGCCTAATTATCACCTTTTGGGATGGGATTATCACTTCTCTGGGATGGGCTATTTCCAAATCTGTTGGGGCTGTTGGTTAACACTTCTTTGAGGTGGACTTTGGCCTAGGGCCTTTTCAGGACTTCATAAACATTCCATGAGTTGTCCTGTTTTCCCTGAGTTATTCTCACTATGGCCTCCATTTTAGATTTCACTCGGTATTAGACCCGATTTACCTAACTACACTGACTACCTAACTTTAAATCTGGCTTCAACTCCACAGGCCTGAGAAGGGCAGCAGCAACAGTGACGTGCTTAACCAACAATGAATTACCAGCCAGAACTTTCAAAGAACACCACTAAGAGAAGAGCAAGTAACATACAGGAGAATCAGGATATGAGAAAAATGTTCAAAAGGAAAAATCTGGAATGGCCAACAAACCAGAAGAAAGGATCTTCAAATTCACTTGCACTAGAGCAGGAAACACCAAAAAATGCTCAACAGACAGCACCTGGGAGTACCCCACATATCCCCAAACTGCAGCATTTCATGCCCGTCAGACAAGCAGAGATTCAAAAGTCTGCAAATATCAGGAATTGTGAAGGTGTGGGATAATTGGAACTCAGATAAAAGCTCATGAAAGTGCAAAAGTGAGAACTACGAACAATTTGGCAAAGTTTAGCAAAGCTGTAACTGCTGGTATCTTGCAGCCAAGAAGCACCACTATTGTGTTGGGTCCTGAAAAAAGTGCACACACCCTGGGAGGTGTAGCCCCTGGCGGGTCCCACTTCCTGCCCTTTATTCCCCTCATTCAGCTGCCTCTGCTACACCAGCCCATCTCTGCCCCAGGACCTCAGCCTTTGCCACTCCCTCTGCCTGGAGCACTCTTCCTTGAGGTCCTCCCATGACTCCTTTTAATTTCCTTTTGGTTTTTACTGGAATGTCAACTGGCCATTGATATTTTCCTGGCTCCACTCTTCTCTATTACCATTCCATCTAATTTTTTTATATTACAGCATTGTTGCCATAATATACCTCTTGCTTATTTAAAAATGGAAAATTCATAGATGCAGCTTGTTTGTTCTCATTCAATTTAGTGTCCCCAGGATCTAGAGTGGGCCTGGTGCATAGTAGGTGCTTATTAAATGTCAGTTATATAAATAAATGTGCATAAATGTTTATTGCAGTATTGTTTCTGATCCTTCTATCACTTTGAGACAAAAACATTCCCATCTACTTCAGAGAGCCCTCAGACACAGGCATGAAGAAACAAGTGGTCAGTCATGGCAGAGGTGTCTCACAGAACCTCAAGTACCTGAGGACACCCTCTCGGATGTGAAGTTATTCCACATTTCAATATATTGTAGTAAAAAAAGTTTAGAGTGGCAAATCAATTTACTCTTTTAAATGTCATATAATTTCCTGGAAAACGAATTACTTTGCAGAGAATTTTTCTATTTATTTCATAAATAAGTGTTATTCTAAGCAAAATTGAGTGCAAAAGCTTCTCGGCCGTGCTTGTGCTGATGTATGTAGGGGAAGCAGTTACCCTGCTGCGAATTTTACTAGTGAGGATTTTGAGGGTTAGATATTCATTATGTGAGACATGTGGAGAATGCTAGGAATATAAATGTTGTAGAGGACATGCCTTTACAGAAATCATATCATAGTACCATTTCTTCAAACAAGACTTTCTCTTCCACTTTGTGTTAAGTCAGAAATGAAGCAAAGAAAAAAATTCATTCTGTGGAAGATACGATTTAGCTTTTCCTTACAAAATAGAGAAGCCCCATACGCCACATGAATACCCATCGCTGTTAGTGTCAGTGGAAGTCCTGAGCCCACGTACAGAAGAAAAGATGGGAAAATCCTTTTAGCATATCTATGTTTAAATGCAGTCCATCTGTGTCCATGACCTTCTCTCTCCTTCTCCACAGGGAGAGGAAGGATTGGTGTGCAGCTACCAGAGCAGGAAATGGGAGCACAGGCTGCCAGAAAGCAGAGTGTCACCAGCCAGTGCCAGGCGAGTCCGCCCTCAGGCATTAGCGCCAGGTCGAAGTGTCTAGGGATGTGCTCCCCAAGGGCATGGAGAGTCTGAAGACTTCATTGGAGCCCTGTTCTTGCTCCTGAGGGTGTGGGGGCTGAAGACAGTACATATGGGGACAAATAAATACACCCTGCCTTTTCACAGCTGAGGCCAGCAAGTGAAAACATGCTCTGCTAACCAGTTCCCTGGATATGAGACTAAGCCGGAGTCAGGGCCACCTCTGTTTCTCAGCTCATCAGCAAGATTGCTGGCCCATCATGATGGAGAGAAACCCAGCCTGATGTAACTTCAAAGACCAACACAGCATGTGGCCAGGGAGCATGTGTGATATGATCTGTAAATACTGCATCTACACGCACACGTGATCCTGCAATCCCACTCCTGAATCCGCATGTTCCATGAAAGATTTGGAGACATGATTCCTATCAGTCCTCTTCACAATAGTGCAAACTGGATGTAAACCAAATGTCCGTCAAAACCCAGGGGACAGGGATGAGTGGTTGGTGGAATAAGGTACAGTAAATTGCTGCTCCTGTGGAGCAGCATGGATTCATCTTCAAGCCAGGATGCTGAATGGGAGAAGCTGGGTGTCCAGAGGCGCACTGCCTGCGTGACTCATGGGGAACATGGAGCAGAGCAGAATGGCTGCTCTCCACCTGACTCGCTGGGCAGGGACGCCTGGCATCAGTAAAGTCTACATCCCCACAGCAGCATGTGGGCAAGTGCCAGTGGGTGCAGAGGCAAGCCTGGCCAGCTCAGGGCTGGTGGCCAACACTGCTGAAGAAGTTAAGCCTTTGAGTGTCAAGAGTAGGAAGGACACAGTGTGGCGGAGTGTGAGCAGCTTAAGGAGACAGGAATAAATGCATTACATATTAGGATAGGAAAACACCGGGCAGGCAGGAGGCAGGCAGAGGGCAGGGAGTGCCTTGTGGAGGCCGAAATCTAGTGAAGATGATACTCGGAAGACATATGTGCCCGGTATGGCCTTGGCGTGCCATTAAATATAAAAAAAAAATAATCATACAGGTCTTAGGTGCCACCTGTATTTACATATAAGTACAGTAATGTAGGTATTTACATAGAGATATAGGCAGACATGTATGTAAGTACATGAATAATACTTCAAAAATAGTACAGAGAAAAATAATTTGTAACTGTATTCCCCTTATAACTGGCAGCCTCTGAGAGTCTGTATCAAAAATTGTGAAGATATAACTTGATTAATGTGAATCACGGACAGGTTTAACATTAAAGGAGAGGGTCAGAAGGTCTGGGGCTTCGCCTGCCTCTCTTCTGTTTGCCAGGGCGTGCTGGCGTGGTCTCTGACACAGCCTCGCTGACGCCTTCTCTTCTTCTCCCTCTTAAGTGACTGAGTTGAAATGTCTCTATTAGAACACACTTGTGTAAGGAAGCTGAATTCCATTGCACCCTCCGCCTTCCCAACTGAGGGCACTTGGGAGGGTGGAGAATGAGGATCTTCCCTAACACAGTTCCTCCACTAGGGCATTTAGGGTTTAGCTGCTCAGCCTTGGTCCAAGTCCCTCCTAGGCCTGGGATAGTACCACTCCACCCTCAGGCCTTGTGGTATAACTCCTCGTGGCCAACAGAACCTGAACATCTAGACCCTCAAGGTCCATAGCCGCTCCAGAGTGTCTTGGAGGCCGAGGCAGGCTCACACCATCCTCAGTTGCTCCTGCACACAGAGGTTGTGGCTGCAGCCACCTCCCATCCTCAGGAGCAGCAGCTCTGAAGTTCTTGGACCAGCTCCTTGAGGAGGACGTTCACTTGCAGTGGACATGCTGTGACTCTCTGGACACTGTCCACTGTACCTGATGCTTTCCTGAATAGGGAGCACTTTAAAATTGCCCTCTCCTCCAGGATGACCACTGCTCATTGAAGTCATCAAAATGCAGCTAGCCTGGCGACAAGGATGAGAAGAGAGGCTACGTTAACTCCAGGCACGGAGCCCACTGGCTGCAGAACTGAAACTGAAGCAAAGCATTGTGGGATTTGCATTCATTCCAAGGACGTGCATCAGGAGCACTGAGGCTCAGAGGCCCAGGTTGACTCCCTCCCAGCAAGTGCAGGAAAGCTCCTGCAGGCTCAGTTCAAAGGTATGGATGCTCCTGGGGTTTGTTAAGACAGGAAACTTTTCACAAATGGAAACTCGAGTTTACTCTAAGGAAGCAATTACCAGGAAAGGTGAGACCACTGTGGGAGGGGAGGGGACCTCCTGTCTCATGCCATCTCACATTAAGAATAGCAGCAGAGAGCTGCCTGTCCAGAGAACTGATTTGTCCCTGTGTTTCACTGAACAGTTTCGGGGTCCCCTGGGTACTTCAGATCATCAAAATCCATTAAAAATGATGTCCTTCACAGCTCACAAATTCATGCCTAGAGCCCTAAATTGACAAAATATGGATTATTTTCATGATGAAAGAATTCTTTGTACAAGGATGAACTGTAGCCCCTCCTTAGGTAACTCACATCCCTGGAGTGTTCACAATACAGTTTCAGGTACAAGAGTTGGACCTGTGAGTGGTTTTCCTAGGAGCCTATCTTGAGGTCAGGAGAGGATGTCTGCTGCTCGGGTAGGTTGCTGTGCTAATGTCCCAGCATGTGATGGACTGGAGTCTGATGATAGGGTGTAGCCCTCCCTGACCAATATGGGGTGTTCAAGAAAGACCCCAGAAAGCTCTTTGCTCAACTGCTGCCATGTGAGGGAGACACGCCAGGAAGACAAGGCTGCGCTGGCTTTGTGAGCAGAGCTGCTCTCCTGATCAGCCCCCTGAGGACCCACTATGCAGAGCTGCTCTGAATTACTTGCTCACTGTCATGCTTGCAGACACCTTTGTCTTAAATGAAAAATAACGACTGGGGTTTGCATTCAATGCAAATGCATGCAAGAACACACTTTCCAGAGAACAGTGATATAAAAATACAGGTGCCCATTGCTCCACCCTCCCTCTGTGAATTATAGCAAAGAACTCTTGACTCTGATGTTAGTGAGCAAATATTAAGTTTGCTTCTGATTCCAAAAGATGGCACCAAAAATAAATCTTCAATGGAGAAGTGTTTTCTAAAGTATCAAACTCCAGGTTTTTTGAAAAGGAATACAAGAAGGGAAGCATGTAGGCTCATCAGCTGGGACTCAGACTCATGGCTGAGCAGCTCCATGAGGAGCACAGCTGGGGTCCTGCTCCTGGCTACCAGAGTGCTTGCCAGGCGACAGCCCTGTGTAGGGCCCACAAGGGCTGCAGCCTTCCAGGACCATGAACACAGGTCATCAGCAGAAGAGCATCAAGCAGCTGGAAAGAGAAGCAGACAGAACAGCAGGTGAGGGGTCACAAGAGAGCAGAGGGGTGGGGGGTGGGGAAACGGAGGGTGGGTTACTCATGCAGCAAGACCCGCCATGGGACTAAAGCACAGTGGAGGAGGGATCGGAAACACTTGCAAGGGTGCAAGGAACTTAGTGGGGGGGGGGGGGAGAGAGAGAGAGAGAGAGAGAGAGAGAGAGAGAGAGAGAGAGAGAGAGAGAGAAGTGGTTCCATAGTTAAACAGGAAGACTGTCAGCTGTCAGAAAGCAAGTGCAAATGAAAACCAGGGCAAGACCTGAGTTGACCGTAAGATGCCGTGGGAACCAGCACTTATGTGTCTTGAGAGCAATGGGCCAGAAGGCTCCTTCCACCGGCAGCTGATGTCCTTTAACAGTGGACATCACTCCTTTGAGCCTTCAGTGCCCCTACTAAGCACAGGGAGACAGTGACTCCTACCCCACCCTGGAAGGAGGGCAAGTGCACCTCCCAGGGTGACATGCCCCTGGAGTGGCTTATTCGAGTGGTAAGGCAGAGTCCATGGTTGAGTTCTTCCTAGGACACCACAGTGTTTTTGAAGAGACCATGACTGACCAGACCTTATGGAGCTGGTGATGCTATATTCTAAGACCAGCACACATGGGGACACTGTTCAGAAGCTGAAGGTCCCTGTGGATCCACCACCCTGAGATACATGAACTTGCAGATTAACTGAGCAGGACACAGTGGACATTGTTTCCACTCAGCTGTTAGCCACGAGTGGACAAGAGGCAAAGATGACGAATGCAGAAACCTGATGCTCCTTCCTCTCACTTCCCTGCAATTGTCAGTCATTTGTAAAATCCTAATTTTTGGGGGGGGTTGAAGTCAATATTCCCAAAGTTTAAGACCATTAAAGTTCAATCTAAAACCATCATTTGCAGGAGCCTTGGATAGGCATGGAAATACTCTCACTTAAGAGCAAAACTCACAGGAATTAATGATGCTGGTGAGACTGGAGGGTGGGGATTGAGGAAAAGATGGAGGGGATGCCAGGGAGGGTGGCAATGTGGAGATGGTCTGAGAAGGCATCAAGGTCACATAGAAGTATGCCTTTGCTAAACTCAGCAGATGAAAGACACTTGGCAGGTATACACTTAAGGTCTGTGTACATCCTCATATGTAAAGTGTGCATTAACCTATAAACAATTACTGAGCTCTGGACAGTGATACACCTGCAGAAGTATTTGGTGATGTTTGGGTTTTAAATGCATAAAACAGCAGTTGATTGATGGTATAAGGAGGCACAGATGGATAGATTTGTAGAAGCAAGCACAGTAACAGATTAATGACATAATCCAGATGGTGGGTTAAATTGGCATTCACTCCAAAATTCTTCTAGGTGTGTTATGTTTGAAATTTTCATACTAAGATGTTAGGATGAAAAAAAATTTAACACTTAAATTCTGAAAAACAATGAACTGAAGGCAACTGCGTTCTTTACTTGGAAAGGAATTTGAGGTAAGATCCGGGCCTAAGTGTCAGTTAGAGATGCATACAGATGTTCTCCATTAAGAACTGAGCCTCCTGCTCCTGGGAGATTACTTCTGCCTGAGAGAATCTCCTTTTTAAAAATGGGCAAGCATGTACAGACCTAATATGTCCTGCCCCTTCCCAGACCTGTTGCTTGATGTTTGTCACGATCCATTTCTCTTGGGAAAGGCTCAGACATGAAGGGTCAGCCTCAGAGTGGCAGGGTCATGGAGAGTGTGTGGGCCATGGTCATAGATAGTGGAGACAGTCTGTGGTCATAGAAAGACCAGATTTTAGTCTGGTTTTGGTGGGGGAAGAGCTCATTCCCCAGGGAAAAGGCTGTGAGCTGTGAATTCTTTTTCTTCTCTCCTCTGGGAGCAGGTCCCTGCAGCTCAGAGCAAGGGACTCAATCCTTAAACTACATGTGGACTCGGGTTCTTCAGTGCCTACTAACCCAGAGTTACAGCCAAGGGATTATACTGATTTCTGTAAAGCCAGTGATCATTCCATTCTGGCCCAGTCTCCATGGACTATTAAACAAGCAAATGAGACCCATCCTTGGAAGGAGTAGGAGAGGACATCCTGTGATTCAATGCTGTGGCTACTCAGAAAATAATTCTTATTTATAAAAATATTACTCTAACAAATGCAGTTGTGAAATGCACATCAGGCATGACTGTCTTTCATGTCCTTGTAAGAATAGTTGCATAAACAGGACCTAAGGACACTCTGAAGGGAGTCATTTACCATGACACATCTCAGATCTAGGTTGGAAAACTCCTTGGCCCAAGAGGTAGGAATGTGTGGCCCAGATGACAGCAACGTGTCCTTGGCTTTCTAGTTGGAGTCACAGTGATGGCCTAGTCCACTTTTCTTACTATAAGGAAGGTCGTGAATTCCAGCTTGACTTGGGTCCTTCAGTAGGGAACGAACATTGGATTTAAAAAGTCAGAGCTGGCTCGAACTTCGAGAACAGCACACACATGAACTCTCACGCACACACATGTGCACACTCACACACAGATACACATGAGTGCACACTTACAAACTCCCACTCATGCACACTCACAGAATGACGCACACTCACACACATAGGCACACTGACATGTATATCCATGTGCAACTCACACACTCACATGCACACTTACTGACATGTACACATGAATGTACACGCACACAGTATCACATAGACACATGTGCACACACATGTGATTTGCTCAAAAGAAAGCAGTGGGACTGGTTATGTCACCCAGGGTAACTTGGGCCAAATGACATTTAGCTTTGCAGAGTGATCAGTGTCTATATCCTGTCACCACTAGAAAACCACTAGGGGAGTGGATCCTGTACAACAAATGCAAAAAGAAAATATGCCGAGTGCTAAGCTGCAGAAGTCTCATAACCACTGGGAAAGATCATCAGGAAGAGGGTGAACAGCACGAGTTCCCAGAGGGGGAGGTTGACGCACATCTGTGGCTTCCCGAGCCTCCACTAGACCCAGGGCCAGAGTCATCAGTGATCCTGAGTCTCCCTCATCTCTTCCAGCAGCCAGAGGGAGGAGATGGCCCTGTCCTGGACCTTGATAGGAAAACAGAGAGACTGTGCCATTCTGAATCATCCACCTGAGTTTTTAACCTAAATTAGAGCTGGTGTCAGCCAAGAACATTTAGACAGAGAAGATTAAATGCAGTTCTTTTTTTTAAAAAATAATTTATTTATTTTAATTAGGTATACATGACAACAGAATGCATTTTGATTCATTGTACACAATTACAGCACAACTTTACATTTCTCTGGTGGTACATGATGTAGGTCCTACATGTACCTAGGGTAACGATGTTCATCTCATCCTACCATCTTTCCTGCTCCATGTACTCTCCCTACACTCCTTCTTCTTTGCCCAAAGTTCCTCCATTTTTCTCATGCCCCCCCCCATTATGGATCAGCATCAACTTATCAGAGAGAACATTCAGACTTTGGCTTTTGGGGATTGGCTTATTTCGCTTACTATGATATTTTCCAATCCCATTCCTTTATCTGCAAATGCCATAGTTTTATTATCTTTTAATGCTGAGTAATATTCCATTGTGTATATATACCACATTTTCTTTATCCTTTCATCTCTTGAAGGGCATCTAGGTTGCTTTCACAGTTTAGCTGTTGTGAATTGAGCTGCTATAAACGCTGATGTGGCTGCATTACTATAGCATGCTGATTTTTTTTATTTAGTATTTAGTATGACAGTAGAATGCATTACAATTCTTATTACACATATAGAGCACAATTTTTCATGTCTCTGGTTGTTTACAGAGTATATTCACACCAATTTGTGCCTTCATACCTGTACTTTGGATAGTAATGATCATCACATTCCACCATCATTAATTACCCCATGCCCCCTCCCTTCTCCTCCAACCCCTCTGCCCTATCTAGAGATCATCTATTCCTCTCATGCTCCTTCTCCTATCCCACTATAAATCAGCCTCCTTATATCAAAGAAAACATTCAGCATTTGGTTTTTTGGGATTGGCTAACTTCACTTAGCATTATTTTCTCTAACTCCATCCATTTACCAGGATTTTATTCTCTTTTATTGCTGAGTAATATTCCTTTGTGTATACATGCCACATTATTTTAATCCATTCATCTACTGAAGGGCATCTAGGTTGGTTCCACAGTCTAGCTATTGTGAATTGTGCTGCTATAAACATTGATGTGGCTGTGCCCCTGTAGTATGCTGTTTTTTAAGTCCTTTGGGTATAGACGGAGAAGAGAGATAGCTGGGTAGTATGCTGAGTTTTACCAGTTCTTTTTAATTAGTGTGTGTGTGTGTGTGTGTGTGTGTGTGTGTGTGTGTTGTGCTGGTACGTATCTGCTTTCCTTTTATTCTCCTTTTTCTAAAAAATTCTACGTATCCATGTCAGTTTGGATTCTTCCTTTCCTTCTCCTCTTCCTGGGATTGCAAACTTCATTGGTTCAGTACAGGAGAGTAGTGGGAATGGGCCTGGTATTTGCCTCAGTAACTTGGGGAAGTAACAGGAGAAGTCCTGGTTATAAAAGCCAACCTGGATGCAGAACTGATTACTAGAGGTCAGGGCGGGGGTGGGGGGGTGATGGAGGAGGCTGGACTTGATCCATCCATATACACTTTGGAGGTGTTGAAGTACCGCCCAGAATTCCCTTAATATGGACAGTTAATACAGGCTAATAAAAATGAAGTATTTAATAAAAGATATTAGAGGGAGGTAGGGCAGTTCAGAGGTGAGTAGCTCCAGAGCCATGACCACACTTAGTGCTACCCAGACAAAAGACAGAGGTGATGCCTCCAAGCCTGGAGGGGGCCACTGGTGAGGACCCAGGGCAGCCACCCAGAGCAGCTGGAGCCATGGAAAGGGCAGGGAGCTTTGGGACAGACACCAAGCACACTGTGAGGAGGTGAACCACCATGCTTCTTACTTTCCCCTGCTCCTTTCTACTTCCAGGGTCCCCCAAGGCCAGAGGGAAAAAGGCTCAAGCTGGGCCTTACAGGGTGATAAGCCTTGTGCATGGACTTCCTAAGCTCAACCTGCACCTTTCAGGGTGGTAAGCCTTATGGGGGGACTTCCCAGGCTTAGCCTGGTCCTCATAGACTGGTGAGCCTTGTGGGTGGACTTCCCATTTTCAAGCTAGGCACCATGGGGCTGTGTGGGGAAGGGCCGAAAGTACCAAGGGCGAGAGGACAAGAAGCTCAACGGTGCTGGCTCCCCCTTCTCTTCCCACTGCCCCCACTCAGAGCCCCGGTTGATACAAAAGCGCTTCCACACAGACAAATCAGGGTGGCAGACAGGACATGCTTCACTAGGCTCCCCTGTAGTTCTGTGGTATGTGGTTTTCATTCCAAAAAGCACCATCAGGACCCAGCAGATGGGATGAATTCTGAGGAGCAAGGTGCTTTTATTTATTTATTTTTTTTTCTTTTTTTTTTTTTTATTGATTGTTCAAAACATTACAGAGCTCAAGACATATCATCTTTCATACATTCGACTCAATTGGGTTTTGAACTCCCCAAATACATAATACAGATTCACTTCTGTTACATACTCACATTTTTACATAATGGCATATTAGTGACTGTTGTATTCTGCTACCTTTCCTATCCCCTACTATCCCCCCTCCCCTCCCCTCCCATCTTCCCTCTCTACCTCCTCTGCTGTTGTTCAATTCTCTCCCCTTTTTTTCCCCCCACCCCCTTGCCCCTCATAACCTCTTATAATTTTGTGTATCACTGAAGGTCTCCTACAATGGAGTATTATGCAGCACTAAGAAACGACAAAATCATAGAATTTGCAGGGAAATGGATGGCATTAGAGCAGATTATGCTAAGTGAAGCTAGCCAAGCCCTAAAAAACAAATGTCAAATGTCTTCTTTGATATAAAGAGAGCCACTAAGAATAGAACAGGAAGGAAGAGCATGAGGAAAAGACTAACAGTAAACTAAGATGAATGGGGGGAGAGAAAGGAAGAGAGAAGGGAGAGCAAGGTGCTTTTAGAACACGAGCACAGTCAGGCACAGTTGAGAGGAAGAGGAGAGTTTAGATGCACACAGTTCAGTTCTACCCATCAGAATAAAAGGAGCGCTGTTCATCCAAATTCCCACTTTCCTTTCCTAGGGAGAGTAGCTTAGTAATCCTACACATGGAACGTACCTGCAGAGCCTGCATGGATCATCTGGACAGTAATCAGCTCTTGCCCTCAAGAAACTCAAAAGTCATCTCACAGTGAATCTGCAAACCTTTGTGGGGAGATTGGAGCAGAGAAGAGAACCCTTTCTCTGATCAAACAGCAGCTCCTTCCCCTCTTCTCCTTTGCTCCTTCTCCATTTGAAGAAATTCTTACAAATATTTCCACCGTGTTTCCTGATGTGAATCAAGTGACGGTTTTAAAATTTGGCCATAGCACATAGCCAAATAAATAATTTCTATTTGTCTGAAAAAATGTCTGCATTTGGGAAAGTCGGTTCATCAGAAGGGAACCCTGTTTCCCTCGCCCACCCTCAGTTAATGGGGGTCGCCAGCCCCACGTTGCCTTCCAGCTTTCTAGTTTGTAATGTGATATGATGGTACTTTTTGACAGTAACGAAAATGATTTATGGCCATAAAGATGCAGTCTCGTGGTTATAAGAAAGATTTATGGTTCTGGTTATGAAAGATATTTTACTCCTCAGCAACATCATAGGCATGGCTGAGAGCCTAACAAAATCGAAATAAATGTCCAGAGTGAGCAAGCTTGTCAGGCCATAAAGGAAGTTCTTCAGATCAATGGCGAGGTTCACAGGCCTGGGGTTGATTATAGGGATCATCTTAACGCTGTCTAATAATTTCAGCTCATATATATCTAGACTTGTGTCTACTTATATTTAGGAAAGTAATTTTCCCTTAGAAAGCAATTGGAAGGCCAGAGGGACGGACTTAATGCTTTCCAAAATACTGAGCACGTCATCCTATGCCCTTGGGCTGGTTTCAGGGACACGCTGACTGTGTAGACTATGCGCAGTTGCCTCTGTTCAGACCCCTTGCTCTTTGGCAGAAAAGTCTTCTCAACCTGAATGGAAGACGGTTGCTCACGGTATCAATTTCATCAGGCTCCCAAACCACCATACCCCCTTTGTTGACTCATCCACCACTGGGTGGGGGGCGCGGGTGTAAGGAGTGGGGAGGTGAAGATTAAGACACTGAAGTTCAGCAGTGGTACCCTCAGTCATTGTCCAGAAATGAAGACTTCTAATTAAATCTCAATCCTGAGGGATTGCCTGGTCAGGTGGAGCGACTCTGTCGAAAGCCAATGCACAACTGGCCATCTCCCCTCTCTCCTCTTGGAAGCAGCACCAAACCTCTAGCTGACAGCTAGTTTTATAAGCAACTTTCGTGCTGTGCGATGGGAACATAACCTGGGGGAGCTTGCCCCCAATCTGAAGAGTCACATCTCCAACAGAGCTTCTTGCACCAACAGAGTGGAACAATTTGAATTAAATTACTTTTGGCTATTTTATCCACATTGGTGAAGCTTTGTTTTAAGAATAGACAACCACAAATAACATTTTTCTCTTTTTTTTGTGGATGGACACAAACATTTTTTATTTATTTATTTTAAGTGCTGCTGAGGATCTAACCCAGTGCCTCACACATGCCAGGAAAGCACGCTACCACTGATTCACAACTGCAGCCCGCATATAACATTTTAATAGGAGTTCAAAGATAAAATCTCCAGGGTGGTAAAATTTAGCAGATGCTATATTTGAAAAACATATAAACCCTGAATTTTCTGTTGAGCAGCCTGTGGGATGTAAACTAGAAGTATTTTATAGTTCATCATTATTTTAGGAAGTGGCAGTGGAAGCACACTTTCTACAGGCTTTAATTCTACGGGAAGAAATCTGTTTTTCCTCCATAATCCCTGTTGTGGTTTTCCCTGGTACAGTGCAGTTTTGACGTAAAGGAGGAAAAGAGCCAAGTTTACAAAGCGCTGCTGCACAGAGGCCGGTCGGGGTGGCTTGGCGGGCCGAGTTGGAGCATGATGTGGGCACACCTCCTCAGGACAGGTTCTGTCAAGGAGCCACGCCCTGCGCATGCTCTGTGGGCACCGGGATTCCAGTGCTGATGGGATGTCAGTCATCCCTAAATTTGGGGACTGTTTCAGGAAACAGATGAACGCTTTAGATCCCCACCCCTGAATCACGTCCAGCCACCCAGCCACACAAAATTTGGCATAAAATTTCAACTGGCCCATAGCTACCAAAGGGGGTTTGACAACTTCATGGCTCTCTAACTTAGGACTTTTGTTGTATTATGAACACAATAAATATTCTCATTGAGAATCAACAAATATATCTTATAGACTAAATACAAAGTTACTCCCAATGATTAATAATTATTTATGATAAGCAAATATTGCACATGTACTAGATGTGAATCTACTGTACTGTGGGGCGATATTAATTTCTGATGATTGGCTGGTCTGGCCCTGCTTTCTGGTTAATTGTTAAGGTTTGGCCTAACCATGAAGGTGGCTTGTGCTGTTCTTACCACACGACAGGTACACTAGGTGCTGTTTCCAGTGACATGATGAAGCTCAACTCTAGAGTGGAGATTATTTATAGTTCATCCTAAACACAGAATGGGATTCCATTGATCATACTCATTTTGTCTTAGCATTCCCACTCTGAGCTGAAGATAGTCAGATACAAATTTGGATACAAATAGAAAACCCAACCTTATCCTGCTTGTTTTAAAATGTCCTAGATATAATAAAAAGAAAACTTTCACTTTTCCCATGAAAAAGAAATGTAAAAATACCATGCAGAATGAGGTCCAGGGAAGGTGGGCTAGCTCTGGGAACACCAAACAAGGCATTCTTTAAAGCAAGAAGCATCAGTGACAGAAGATGTGTGTCTAATACTATCCAAAGGATGTTCCCCAGAGGATAAAGCAATTAAAATCTGGAACAATTAAACTCAGAGATGCATACTAAAAGGATATGAAGCAAAAAGCACAAACCAAAACAAAACAGAACTAAAAGAAGAAACAGGCATTTCTAAACATAGTCTGAGACTTCACGAACTTCATTCAGAAAATAATAGAATTAGCTGTCAGGAAATTAATAAATAATACAGCCAGTGGTAGGTTCAATTCCCCTGTGGGAGCATATCGCCACAGAGCACCCCTTGCACCTTGTGCCCAGGCAGCCATGGGTGGCACAAATCCTGCTGCTACCAGGTGCATTCCCAGCCCCTGTCCATGGAGGCCCAGCCACAGATGTGTGAAATACTAAATAAATCTTTAGAAAACCTCAGGCTATCAGATTCTCTAACATTTTTTCCAAAAGTTTAAGGGAGATACAAAAGCAATCTTTTCACAAAAGCTTTTAGAACACAGGAAAACAGGAATGCTTTGTTTTTAAAAGCCAACTTAACTTTAATGTTAACATCTTATAAAATATCACAACCACATCAAAACAGGTATTTGGGGTCAATTGTTTCATAAACTCCCACACAAAAAAATCTCAAATCAAGTATTAGGGAATCACAGGGCCGAGGGCACCATGGTGAAGACAAATTCATTCAAGAACATGAGGTTGGCTTAATGGCTGAAAATCAATACGATTCATCACTGTAACAAAGTCATCAGAAAATAATGATTCTCTCCATAGAGAGAAGGAGAGCGTGAGTTTAAGTCTATATCCATTCATAATGAGAAATCCTAGCAAACTAGGAATAAAAGGAACTTTTTAGAGAAAACATCATAAGATATTGTCAAATATCTTTGAAAAAAAAAGAAGAAAGACTTAAAGAAATGGGACCTATGCTCAGTCCATGGTCAGAAAATTTCATTATTGTAAAGCTGTTAATTGCTCCAAACTGATGTGGCCACACTCCACAAGTGCACACACATGTGGACGCTTGTGACCCGGGGCACCTCCTTACCGTGCGTGTAAGGCCAACTTAACCCATGGCACTGGGCGATGGATATTTGTGTGAGGACAGGCCACTTGTCCACTGCAATATCCATTCCAAGCCAATTGCTGGGTTCAAGTGAGATGCTAAAGCTTCTAGCAGCTAAGAAGGGAGAGCGTCCTCAAGATTGTGGGTTCGTGCTCAGTCTGTAGAGCTAACTACAGTGAAGTTCAGAGCTTCTTCACAAGACGCTTGCCAAGGGAAGAGGCAGCCTCCAGGATGGGAGAAAGCGCCCACTGCACACAGAACTAATAATGGGCATATGGATGGAGCATGCAGTGGCTCCCCACATGCCAGCCAGGAAGAACTGTAAATAAGTCATAAATAGAGACAGGAAACTTAAACATGAGCTGTGTAGAAGAGAGTCCTCCTGGGACTGGGGCTGGGGCTCAGTGGCAAAGCGCTTGCCTAGCAAGCATGTGTGAGGCACTGGGTTTGATTCTCAGCACTGCGTATCAATAAATAAAATAAAGGTCCACTAACAACTAAAAAAAATATAAAAAAAAATAAGAGAGTACTCCAAGTATGCTTGAAATGGTGTTCAGCCTCGTCAATCATCAGAGAAGATAAGCAGTATCACTGCAAGCCCACCTGAAAGGCTGAAGCCTCTGCAGCCCAACCTCACCAAGATTCTCACGCAGGAGTTCATGTGCCGATGGTAGACCTGTAGGCTGGAATACTTCCTGGATTCACCTACTTGAGTTGAGCCTCTATGCAAGCCCATTCCTCAGTTGTCCCCACTGAGGCATGTGTTCAGCATCTGCAAGAATGCTCCTGATTTACTGTCCACAGTGCCCTGGTACTGGTAACACCCCCAAAACACTTAAACATTGGCCTGGATGCATTACATGTGTTCAAGGGAACCTCACACAGCAATGGAAATGCAAAGTCATCACATGGAATAATCTCATGAATATGACGTAGATGGAAAGAGTTTGCACATAAACACAGAAAACAACGCCTAATGGCATCTAAACCAATCTGTTGGGTACAAGTCTGACCAGTGGTTACCTGTGGACAAAGGCAGGGGTAATGGTTGGCAGCCGATGCAGGGGGCTCTCGAATGCTGGCCAGTTGTGTTCTGTTTCCAGGTCTAATTGGTGGTTGATATTTACATCTGAATTCATTTTATTCTAAGCCGTTCTTTTAGCATCTTAATTTCAAGTGTTCAGAATAATCCTCCAAGTACATTTGAATTAATAGAATTTGAAAAAGGTCCTGAAACTCTTGGGTCAGTTTGTTAGGTAGTAGCTAGCTAGCAATGAGCAGTGAAATGCAGGCAAGGTCACAAATGTTCTTTAGATTACTTTAGGGACTGCTTTATACCACTTCCAAAGTAAACGAGAAAGCAAAGGGTTGTAGTTAATTTGTAGAAAATAAACAGAAGCAAGGAAGCTAGTTGAAAATCACCTCAAGAGAACAGGTTTAATGAGACTAACTCTTGACAAGGTCCACTGAGGTTGAAGTGAAGTGAGGAATTATGGCTATCAGTGTCTCCAACTATCTGGGAAGGAAGATTCCTTTAGCTGGGCAGGTGCACTAAGGTGCCTTCTGATCAGCTGTTGACCCCAGTGACCATATTACCATGGGATTGGTTTGTAGATGAAGCCCCCCTAAATAGGAAGGCCACCATGACACTTTCCGAGAGGACCAAAAACTCCACCACCTGACATGAAGGGGGGAGTTGAACACCTGATTGGCAGAGTACAGAAGGTGGTCCCCAGTTCTCCTGGTAAACATCAAACAGTAATAAATTTGGGGCCAGCATCATTTCCTTCATCATTCTTTGCTTGGAGATGGACCACTCTCTCTCTTAAGAGTGCTCTCTGCTTAAGCCTCACTTTGCTTCTACTTTACTTTCACCTGAAATAAAGTTGTCTTGCATGACTTTTTGTGTCTGACTTTACATTTTTTTCATCAGAACACAAGAACCAAGGTTTGAAGTTCCAGTTCCGAGCTTTCCTGTGACAAGTTGATTTGTCAATTCTGTTGCAGAAACAACCACACTCGTTATCTGCACTACTTTTGTTCCTCTCTTTATTTTTATCTCAGTACTGAAAGATGCAACAGATCCCTTGAGGGAATCAGAAATCGACTAGCTCGGTTGCAGGACCCACAGCTCAGTGGCACTGCAGCAAGTGGCACTTTTGATTCCCTGGTTGGTGCATGTCACCACTAAGCACTGCTTGCACCTTGTGCCCAGGCACCTGTGGGTGGCCCGATTCCTGCTGCCACCAGTTCCACTCCCAGCCTCCGTCCATGGAGGCCCAGTCACTGGACAAAGCACGCAGCTGCAAGGCCAACCAGCGACTCTGGGCACCGCCCAGCATGGCTCTGCCTCCACTCCTGAGCTCAGAATTTCAGCTTGCTAGCCTAACACTGGAAGACCGCTGGTGCACTTGGTTTCCATTTATGAGGGAATTAGAGGGGAATAATAGGGATGAAGCCTCAACTATCCTGCCCCAAATCTTCCTGGAAGCCATCTCATACTGTTCTTTCATAGAGGTTGGAACTTCATTTGTAAATTGTAGCTGGGCAAAGCTGTAGTCTTGAAAATCCTTGCTCTACATATTTCAAGGCAATTTTACAGCTGCTTTAAACTTTATTATTTCTGATTTTTTCTCCCCGAATAGACTTTGAATTTATTAGTTTAGGTAAAAGAGAACCTTTTCCCACATAGATTGTGAATTCCATGGAACATTTTAATATTCAGAGAGGTTTGAATTCTGCTTTATTTCTAAAACATTTGCAATCCAGAATTCACTAAAATTGCCTGCCAAACAGGAGCAAAGACTTGCCTCAATTAATTTAATTAAATTAAGGAATGATATGAGTTTTATGCATGCATTTATTCCCAGCTATCCCCTGCTTTGCTTCCCCCTCCTCCTCTTTTCCAGGCTGAGATTTAATCTGGAGAGATACCCAGGAGTCTGTCAGCTGTGCGGAACGTGTCATCTTTTCACTGGATTTGCTACGGTGGACCTATGAAAGCCCATTTAAGTAACTGCTCTCTGGGAGGTAAATTAACCAGACAGAAAAGAAAGCAAAACTAGTTATAACTCTACTACTTTTAATCCATTCTAAGGCCCAAATGCACATCTCCCATAAACAGCTTCCTTAAGAAAGCATTTGAGAATGTTTATGCCCTGCAGCCATCTGCTCAAACGTCTTGGTGTCATCTTGGTTTATGATCCTCCAAAGCACACTTTACCCATTTTCTGAGTGGGCTGGCTGAAACTCTGAGCTGTGGCTCTCACCTAACCCCCTGGTCCTCTGCATTTGAGATACCGGAGGGCAACCAGTGTGCCGGTCATTCGGAACTGCACCAGCAACCAATCCTGAGGCTTAACCTTTGGTTCAGTGTCTTCCCTGCTCAGCTCCTCAGAAGCGCACGGAGGAGTAGGTGAGCTGGCTCATCTGTAGCCTGTTACACTAATGAGTTTCCAGGCAGTATTTTATCAAAGCAATGTGTCAGAGTCTTTCTGTTATTGCTTCTGGTTTTGATGGGTTAGTGTTGGTTATTAAGGGAGAACCACATTTTTTTTTCTCCCCTTGACAGGCAAGTGGAGGGCTTTCAGTAATAGGTGCAGAACAGAACCATCTGGTGTACACTTAACGATGCATTGTTGCGTGTTAACTTAAAGCTGTTATATGCCTTGATAAACACATAATGGGCCTCAAGAAATTCACAGAAAATTAAAATGTAAATGTTTACCCAAACTCTATTTTCCTTTTCTTTTCATTCAGTCATCTGTACCTGCACCACATATGTAAGCAAAAGAAACGATCAGAGCACAAATTCTCTCCTTCCCTCTGTGGTTCACATTGCCAGAAACACAGAAAGGCTTTATTTTCCTGTTTCAGATGGGTCTATAGCAGAGGCCAATGGCACCATGGTGGTCACGTTGGCACTGTGTTTTCCAAAGACAAGCTAGACCATTTATAAAGTCCATTTCCCCTTCATGCAAATGACCCAGGTGGAGTAAGTATACCGCAAATATGTAGAAAATATTTTTATCATATCACCAGTTTGAGGCTCTGATTTTGCTCATGGTTAAATGATGAAACATGTTGCCCTTTAGCTATGCTGTTGGAAAAAGTGCACTGAACAGCCCTTCACCCCTGAGAATTCGCAGGTCCAGGAGCAAGCATGGTGGGACCTGCAAATTCCCTGGGATGAATAACTCTTAGAAACACCCTACCTGGGCATTCTGCAAAAGGGTGACCCCTCCCCACTCTGAGGAAGGATGAACTGTAAATGCAGTGAGTTGACCAAATGCTCAGAGATATGGAAAAGGGAAGGAGGAAGAGATAGAAGGTAGGTGTAAGGGTCACAGAGGAAGAAGGAGGAGCACAGATGTAAGGCAGGGGAGGAAGAAAAGGAAAAGTGAGGACAAAAATGATTTTAAAAGCTGCTGTGAATAGATACCTCCTGAAAGAAGATCTAGGGATGCCCAAAAATATATGGAAAAGGGTCCACATTACTAATGACCAAGGAAGTGCCCATCAAATGCATCACTGAACCCCAATTAGATGTCTGTAGTGAAAGAGCAAAGAGTGAGCAGGCTGAGAAAGGGGGGCTCCCACACACAGCTGGTGGGAATGGACACCAGCACAACTTGTGAAGACCACACGGAGGTGCATTTCAAGGCCAAAAGTACATTTCCTGTTTAGGTCAGCTTTCTCACTGCTGTGACCATAATACCTAGAAAAGCAGAGGAGGGAAGTTAATCTTGGTTAATGGTTTCAGAGGTCTCAATCCAAGGTCTGCTGACTCCATGGCTCTGGGCATGAGGTGAGGCAGAACAGTATGGTGGAAGGGCGTGGGGGAGGAGGGAAGCTTAGAACATGGCAATCAGAAAGCAGAGAAAGTTTCACTCACCAGGCACAAAATATATACTCCAAAGGCATGCCCCTGTGACCCACTTCTCCAGCCATACCCCTCCCAGCAGTCGATCAATCCACTGATTAGATGATAACTGTCATCATCATTCACCTCTGGACATTCCTGCATGGTCTCACCATGGGCTTTTGGGGACATCTCATATCTAAGCCATGCCATTTACCACGTGATGCAGCTAGCCCACCTCTGGGTATGTGTCCAAAGTCAGTGAGATCAGTGTGGTAGAGACAGCACCTGCTCACGTGGATCACCCCTCTGCTCACATTAGCCAAGACATGGAATCACTAAGACATCCACTGGGAGATGAATGATGGAAATGGTGTGGTTCACAGACACACAGATAGCATTAAGCCAGGAAATAATGGAATCGTGTCATTTGTAGCACCGTGGATGGAACTGGAGGTCATTTTGTGAAGTGAAATAACCTGGATACAGCAAGACATGCACCCCAAGATCTCCCTACAGGGGGAAGCCCAGCCTGCTGGTTTCATAGGTGCAGAGAGCAGAATGCTGGTTACCGGAGGCTAGAACGGATGGGTAGAGGGGAGGGGGGGTTGCTAGGTGGTGGGAACAGAACAGCCTTGCAGGAGCCATAGGCTCTCAGACCACCGCAAGGAGGCTGAGCCTACAAAAATATACCAGATACTTTATAAAGAACCAGGAGAAAGGCATATGAGGTTCCCAACACAAAGAAATTAAGTGTTGAAGGAGATGGAAATCCTGATTGACCACCACACACATACACGGGAATCGAGTCGTCATGAACCACACACCAATATGACCAACAGAAGAGTGCCAACTCTGGGACCTTCACAAGTGGAACACACTGAGGCTGTCCTAACAAAGGCTTGAGTGGCTTCTGAATGAAAATTGTGCCCTTGGAACCTGGCACCTGACACACAAGAGTCTCCACTCACGGCTAGTTACTTGGATATAAACTGCCTAATGTGGTTGTTTGCATATTTCCAGAGTTTTCTGCCTAGCAAGTTCTGGTCCCTAGAGGTAGCCTGATAGAGTGCGTTTTTTTTTTTTTTTTTTTTTTTTTTTTTTAAAGTAGAGTACCATTTTAAGAGGCTCCATAGCTGGAGGCACCAAGCAGCTGCCCCTGTGTGAGGCTATGTCATATCGTGAACAGTAAAGCAAAGAGGAAATCTTTGAAAAGATTGAATTTTAAAACAGAATTCTATCCAGACCGTGAATTAAAACAATGAGGCCAGCTTATAGAGGTAGGCACAGCTGGAATCTCTTGCAGGCCTGCAGAAATCTTTTCTCAAGAAAGAACAGAGAGCAAATAAAATGGTTTTTCTCTTTGAGCTCAGCATGATCTATGGTAGGAAAGCTTGAGATTGTCACACTCAACTTCCTAGGTCCTGAAAGACACCCCAGCATCTCTATAGCAAGGACACCCAGGACAGATGTTTCTCAACTGGGGTCACTGGTCACTGCCCCTGCAGGCCGCTGTGCAAGTGGCCAGCCTCTTAGGAACGTCATTGAATGGACTCCAGGAGGCAGCTAGGGGTCAAAGTGGAGGAGACACTAAGCTGGTGAGTGAGTGAATCCAATTTTCTGAGAGTTTAGAGATGCCCGAACGTGCTCCTAGGAGAGCCTACCCTTAATTACCTCATTTCTGGCAGAGAGACCCTGTGGGAAGGATGACTTCTCATGAATTCCTAGAGTCACTCCTAAAGTCATTCCTAACGTGAAAAATGGCCAAGGCACTGACAATTCTCCAGGAGAAATGCATGATCCTGTGCTCTTTTGAAAAACACCTATTTTATAGCACAGGCACCATTAAAATTCAAGAAATAGAAGCACCAGAGGTGACATTGGGAGAGGCTGAATACAATGCTCTTTTTTGAAATAGCTTTCGATTTCTGTACTTGAGAAATCCTGAAGGGGAGAGGAGAGAAGAGAAGACCCAGGGAAGGGCGGAGGAATATGCACACCGAGAAGTCAGGCTCCTGAGTTTTGGGGTGCGGCGTGGAGACCCCTATGTTTTTCTAACTTGAAGGAAACGTGTCTCTTTAGAACAACACATCATGCTCTATTTCCTGAAATTCTAAACCATCTCTTTAGAGTTCCCTAGATCTCCACGGAAGATTTAAGCACACACACACATATCTTTTTGCTTTCTACTGGGTGCAGGGTACTGGGTGAGATAGTATTGTCTGGTCCCCCCTTTGTCACATAGTGGTGACAAAGCAGAACCAGGGAAAGTAACCAGAGGAAAAATGAAATAGCACCGGTGTGGACAGCTTAGCCTTGTCACATGGTCACTAATGGCCTGCACATGCTCCTTGTCACATGGTCACTAATGGCCTGCACATGCTGACAGGGAGCACACCAGGGCCATGTGTCCAGCCTCAAGGGCCTGCTGTTGTAGACATGGTTAGGAAGGGTGACGGGCAGAACCCACAGTGCTGTCACAGAGCATTCCTCACCATGCCTGCTCCATTCCAGGTTAAAGTGACACACTAACTGAATGGTGAAGCACTCGGGTTTCTCTGCTTCTTTTGTTTTCCACTTTCTTTTAATTGACCTTTGTTCCAATATTGTCACTGTGCTCTATGCATTGTGAACACCCTATGAAACGAGGATAGCTATACTTAAATTTCATAACACTAAGTAATCGCTGATCTTTGAAAATTGATCTGTTTGATTGGAAAAGTGAGGGGGGAATGTTTTCTTTAATAGTGTCAGACTCACAGGAATTTTAAATCTCAGTGGGCACTGTATTTTCTGATGAGGCATTTTGTGGCAGTACTGCACTGTAGGCAGGGAGTTATCCCCAAGCCGAGCCGCAGGCCTAGCTCAGCATCGGGGTTGGTGGACCCACCATTTGGGAGCACAGTCTGATGGAGCATCGAGCGTCTCTTACAAGTCAGGCAAAGGGAACCCAACACGGACAAAAACAATACTGACTTTCCATTGAACATCCTGGTCAGTGAATAGAACTGTTGGCAGTTCCATGAAGCGTGACTTCCAGAGCTTTGGCGCACACCAGTGCTTGAGGACAGAGCGCTGCCTGGGAGGTACAGGTGCTAACGCGGCTCCCTGGGTGGAGAGGGACTGCTGCGCGTGCTGGTCTTCTCACGGCTATGCTGTGACCTGCTGAGGCTCTGAAGAACCCCAGCTTCTGGACTTTGGGGCACTGTGCTCAGCAGGGCACTGACACTATTACACAGGTACCAGGTGTCAAGAGCCACCCCTCAGAAAGCCCAGCCCCAGCTCTGTGTGTAAAAATGCCTACCTTCCTACCTTCCTTCCTTCCTTCCTTCCTTCCTTCCTTCCTCCTTCCTTCCTTCCTTCTTTCCTTCCTTCCTTCCTTCCTTCCTTCCTTCTTTCCTTCCTTCTTCCCCCTTTTTTTTGCTCATTACTATTTTAATAACATTTTGTAAGTAAAAAATTATAACAAGGGGGTTAAGTCAATCCTCACTCACTCTTGGAGAAGAACAGTAAACCTTGGGCCACATATCGCCCCTCCCCATCAAACCCTATGCTGCTTGCTGGCTTTGCCCCTTGAGCCGCTATGGCCATGTCCCAGGACTTTCCTCTCTTTCCTCCAAAATCTCTGCAGCACTGGAGCCTCTTGATGGAGAAAGCGACTTCTTACATCACAGGTTTCCCTTTCCAGCCCAGGACTCCCTGTGCTCCCCCAGTCATAAGTATGAGAGACCAGCTGTGCCCTTGGGCTCCTTCAGGAGAGAGCAGCTGCTGTCCACTGTGGCTCTGTGACTGGTCTCCCTCCGCCCTGTGGTCACCCAGAGAGGATGCCTTTTAGTAATTTCTACCGAGAGTTAGATGGGTGTGCCTTCTGGCTGGTATAAGGCATCTCTACTCTTCTGTGAAATGTCTTTAATACAATACATACATTAATCTCTGCAGTTTATGACTACCCTTAGATTAGGTTGTTTAATATCTATAACAGTTTCTCATAAGGTCCTTAAAAAATCCCATCTGATTTTTATAAAAATGCCTTTGACAAATGCAAACATAGCTATAAAAGTTAGTATCCTGCTAAAACCCCATTCAGAATGGTCCCTTGGCCACCTGTGGCACTATTCCCTGTAGCCATGTGATGGTTAGCTGTGGCTGTGCGACTGTGTGAATGTGGCCACACACCACCCAGGCCGGCCCTCAGGACCCGCTGCCCCTGCTTCTCTCTCTCTTCTATCTGCTGGTGGGTGCTGACTCTCGGGGTAACCCTGGCAGCTTGTGCTCAAGACGGCAAAGGCCGATCTGGAAGAAACTCAGAAGCACACCAGCAGGACTGTCTGGGCCAGGAAGGCAAGTGGGGAAAGAGCAAAGACCTATGCTTGGGAGGAAAATCTGCAAGATCATTCCATGGAGGAGCTAGAGGGAGGTGAACATGAGCTGGGACTGCAGCTGGTTTGTAATCTGTGCTATCTAACCAGAGGTGGGCTGGGAATCCAGAGGAGTCCTGATAGCAGGCTGCAGCACAAGCCCCAAAGGCAGGTGTTATTAAGAGGCTGGCAGCAGCCTGTTGAGAGGCCATGGAGGGCTACCAGGCTCCTTTAGCACTTGCTTCTTCTGCGGTCGGGGCCAGCAGGACCTCCAACCCTTATTTCTGAGGACCTCCGTCCTGCCTTTTCTGGATGATGTCGGGAAGCTCCCTAATGTCTCATTTCTTCTCTTCTGGCTTGCGTAGGAGCAGACTGTTCAGCTAGTGGCTTTCTGGGTAAAAACAAAACAGAAATTCCACTATGGTTGATTTCAAGAGGACATCCTTGAATGAGGACTCCGGAGGAGATGTGCAAAAATGGTATGTTTTCCCTTGTGTGTACGGCACCTCACACCCAACCTTGAGAGCTGAGTGACAGCCCAAGGCAGAGAGGTCATCAAGAAGAGATGACGTTCGCACTTGTTGCCTTTGTTCTAAATGCAGTTCACTGAAAGTTTATATAATCTAGGTTAAAATAATGTCTGTTTAACAATAGGCTCATGGAATTCTTGAAAGCACAGCAGTAGGTTCTGGCCTTCCAGCAGAGTAGCCAGCTCACCTAGAGCTGTTGGTTTGTGACTTCACCTCCCCCTGCTTCCTGGTGGCACCTTGGAAGGGCAGTGTCCTCTAAAACCCTGCTTCCCAGCTCCCAGAGCTCTGTCTTCAGTGGTTGGGATGCAGCCAGATCTGAGAGCTGACTTCCTCATTCCTCCTGTCTGCAGGGGAGC
This sequence comes from Ictidomys tridecemlineatus, assembly GCF_052094955.1. Taxonomy (NCBI): domain Eukaryota; kingdom Metazoa; phylum Chordata; class Mammalia; order Rodentia; family Sciuridae; genus Ictidomys; species Ictidomys tridecemlineatus. Next base: position 94,861,212 of record NC_135479.1, read on the forward strand.
ATTGAGGTTGTCCTGATGCTTGAGGACAGATTGGTGCTGGAACTGGAACAGCATAGAGAGAACCGAGTAGGACACAGCCTTGACCTCTGGGGGACTTGAGGACTGATTGACTAATTTCCATCAAGAGTCTAGATTATCAGGAAATGAATAATTTGCAGGCAAAATTCAAGTTTACCAAGCTTGCTGCTTCATTTTTCCTGATCATGGTACTGTGATTTGTGAGGAAATGATGTGGATCGTTCAGGTGATGAGGTGGGTGAGGTTCCCAGAAGGAGGAGGGAGCAGATGTGGAAAAGGGGCTGCAGTGTGGAAACTTATTAATCTAAATAAAATGCTACGGAAGCTGCCAGTTTGCACTGGTTTCTATGCCTGTGGTGACCAGTGGAATCTTCTGTGACTGATAATGAAAGGTCTGTCTTTTCTGTCCAACTTGGCAGCAAAATGGGGTTACATGTGGCTATTAAGCACCTGGAATATGGCTGAGCTGGTACAACAGGGAGCTGAGTTTTATGCAATTTCAAATAAATCAATTTTGAACCCAAGTAGTTTTCTGTAGCTAGTGGCCACCATATGGGGTGGTGCAGCTCTGGGCCAGGGGTCAGCAAACCAGGCTGCAGGGCAAATCTAGCCCCTATGTGCTTTGTGTGGCCCATAAGCTGAGAATGTTTTGTTGTTATTGTTGTTGTTTTCATTTTTGAGTGCCTGAGGAAAACAAATACACAAAAAAATCTATATACAGACACTGTATATGACTTGTAAGCCTCATTGGTCTCCATGCGATCCTTTATAGACAGTGAGTGCTGACCCTTCTTGAGACAATTAAATGCTTCTATAATGCAATGGTCAGGAAAGGGTCAGTATGCTGTTCCAAGATTCCACAGCCCAGTAATGTTCTCTGCATTACCCCAGGGTCACCAGGAAGGACAAAGCTGCTGTAGGGAAGTTCTGGTATTGATAGCAGAAGACAGAAACTGAGCAGGAGGAAGCAGATACCAGAGAGATCAACCAACCAGGTACCAGAGAGTCAGGAACAGGAGTGGGAAGATGTGAGGACGTGCCCCAAGGCTACATCCAGGTCACTTTGGGTACAATGGCAGTGAGGCTAAGCCCACAGACAGGAGCAAGCTGGCCTGCTTCCAGCGTTAGAGCAGTGGCCTGAGAAGCCTCTGAGGTAACTGGTCCTCCTCCTAGCCTGCAGAGGAACATGGGGCTGGTGCATGAGTTGAGAATCAAGATAAAAGGGGAAGTCACAAAGATTTAGTGTCTGTCATAACGTGTGCTGAGCACCGTGGTGGGTGTTTGAAAAAATATTGTGCCTACTGTTTCCCTTTATCATGATACTATGACATCATTGTCTCTCCCAAGATGTGGTGCCTAAACAGTTCTCTGCATCTGGGGACATAAATGTGCTGAGTGATGTTAAATTCAATAGTATACTTGTTTTACAGTAAGGAAACTGGGGCTCAGAACAGTGCGGAGCAGTTGTGTTTGCTTCTCTTTGTATCTGACAGGATGTGCTGTTAAGAAGCTTTTTTTTTTTTCTGTGAAAAGCAGATTTGGGAAACATGGAATGTTCATCAGACCCGAGGGGATAAGTGAATAGAGAAGCCTTCCTAGAGATATAAAGCTGGCTTGATGTCAAGACACGGCTCACATTCTCTCCCTATTCCAGATTATCAGACTAAACAGAGGTTTGCAAAAAGACTTCTCTTACACCTCCTGTGCAGACTGACTACTGGATTTCCAGCCTTCCTCCTTCCTTCAGCTCTAGGACACCCAGTGAACCTGTGACCACACATCTGTTCTTCCACTGATTTAGCTGTGGCTGTGCAACTGTGCCCTGGTGAGTGAATGTGGCCACATATCACCCAGACTGGCCCTCAGTACCCACCCCTCTTCTCTCTCCTCTTCATCTGCTGGTGGGTGCTGACTCCTGGGGCAACCCTGGGAGCACGTGCTAAGGATGGCAAAGCCCAGTCTGAGTGGTGCATGGAACATAGCTCACCCCCACCATGCTTAGATCCAACAGCAAGAAGACAACCAGTACAGAATGAAAACCTTAGGCTGCAGGTGCTGTCAAGGCAGCCACCATTCCCCGAGCAAACCCATTCCTGCACCCCAGCATTGACTCCGCAGACGCTAACAAAGGCTTGCTTCCTGAATCTGTTGGCAGGACTCAATGTGGTTCTTTCTTTCTGGAGGAAGCTCATTTTGGAGAAGCATTTTATTTTCCAGACTATGCCTTCATGATGTGGCCACAAGGGTAATTACCAATTACCTACTAATCTAACTAGCAAAGTGGTTAACTTGTGCCTTATTTTTTTTACACCATGTAGTTTCTTGGTGTTGTTTTGTCAAGTTAACTTTCAGCATCCTCATTGGTCACACTCAAAAATAACTAAGTGCCTCTGTAATAGGGAGTTTGTCTTGGGACTTGAGGGTCACTCAACACCAATGCACTCTTTCTTTTGAAATGCAACTAGGGCTGCAGCTTGGCAGGCCTAGACCAGTGTGATAAGGCATTATCTTAGCCCCTGGGGCATTTCCTGTAGGCATTATAAACGGAGGTGATTACCAGGGCTGGGGTTTGGTCTTGTGGCTGGAACATTGCATCCTACTTCAGGAAAGACTAAGGAATTATTTTTCCGGTGCATCTCTGGCCTGGAGTTTCAGCTATCTTTCTTTTATGACACTCCATTACATTTACTTTGTTTCTGTGTTTCTCCCTATGACTGAACAAAGGAAAATTAAGGGAAGCAATAAAAACAAATTTTCAAATACTATGTTTACAGCCTAGAATATTAGGACAGAGTTCAGACGGCTCACTGTTTTGTATTTGCACTGTGCACATGAGTGAACCAAATGATGTTTAGATTTTTCTTGGTTCTTGCTCCACAATGAGTCAGATAAATCACTCTCTGATTGCCTATCGCATTCTTGAGACGCATGGGGAATGGCTGACTGTAAAAGACCCCGATTCAGACGCGCTTGCTTGCAGACAATAAACATTGTTTACCACTTTTATATTTATGCCAATGATTATAAAATAGTCAACAGCCAAAGAGTCTTAGAAAAAAAGTAGCATCTTGCCTACAGAAAGAAATCTTTGACAAAAAAAATCTCTCCATTTCCACTTGGTTATGCTGCTCCACAGCAAGGTGATAATGTGAGAGACTCAGCCATCCCGAGGGCCACAGCAGCTTTGTTATCAATTACCAAATAATAAGCCAGAGAATGCTGACATGCATGCTGAACATTAAGAACACATACTTGTATTGGGTGCAAATATTCTGTTCCTAAGCACATATTTCAGACTCTTCACATTGACCCAGCTTCCTGCATAGATTCTCCTCTGCTTCATTTCCCCACTTGGTTGAAATAATGCTGGTGATTACTGATGTGTGCAACATTTACCAAGCTTTTGCTCACTCATCCTCTCATTGGATTCAGCTTTCTTAAAAATTGAGGGAAATAATTTCTAAGAAATGTAGAATAACTTGCTAATATTTGGTTAAATAGCCAAAGCTTGAACTTCTATCTCATTTCTCCAAATCTGAATCTTTACTTTCAGGCAAAGATGATACTGAGCTTGAGGGTGTGACTTTCTGGATCAAGTTTCTGATCTAGGCAGTTTTGCATGGCTTGATTGACTGATGGGTTGATTTTCTTTGTCATTTATGCACTGGCCATCAGTTTGGTATCTTGAGTTCTGCAGGATGTTTGATCTTTTGTATGCAAGTTATTTTACTAAGCTCAGTGAAAAAAACCAAAGGAGTAAAGAGAGAGTGTTTGCCCAAACAGAACATAAGCACTTACAAAGCAGCCCCTGCGCACATGGTAGCAGTGCTGGAAGAGGATTCTTGTTATGTGAGACTTTGTGGCACTTGCAGGGATGCATGATGGATATTATGGAGACAGGAGACAGAATGCGAGAGCAGTGTCTGAGATTGGTCTCTGATGACCTCATGGCTGTGGCATGCCTGGTATCTGGAAATGTTCCTGTGCAAGGGCACAGGATGCCTAGCTGCTGTGGTAATACCCTGCATGAGGTGGGTCTGTGCAAGAGTCTTATTGGCTTTGACCTTGATCTCAGGCTCATAGCTCCTGGGAATAGAGGAACCTCTCTTGCTAAACAGCCACAATGTTTCATCAGCTCAGCTGCTCCTGAACCTGCCTGCTTAACAGTAACTTTAAACCATGGACTTTCTTTAGAGCTACACAAAGCTCCTAACATTGCACATTGCAAGTGTAGATTGCAACTGTGGAAAGGATGCATAATGTTGTAACTTTCTGAGTACAAAGAATAATACTTGCATAGTCTTTAATCTGATGATGGTATATATATATATATATATATATATATATATATATATATATATATATATATATGATTAGGAGTTTTACTCTTTAGACCTGCTTCTCTACCAGAGAGCAGTGCTCCACCCAACCCCAGCTTTATCTTCAAAATCACATATGTATAATCTTTATTTTTCTTAATCCCTTTGGCCCCTCTCTGGAATCTGCTAGTTTGGCTGCACTAGTCATAGCAGATCCACATTACAAGGAAGAGGTGGGCAGCATACCATGCCGCCAAGGCCTCATGAAACTCTCTAGGAGTCACTTTGTGGCTGCAGTGAGTAATTAACGTGGTTATTCCCTGGTATGTCTGCACACTTTGCATTTTACATGATAATTTATCATTATAAGTAGTATCTGATTCTCATGAGTGTTAGTTAAAACTTATTCCATACAAGTTTTATTAATTAAAAATGTCCAACCTCCATTATAAGTTTAAACTCTTTCAGTCTCCTGGGGTAAAGACAAGTGCTGTGCACCAGGAGCCAATATGTAGACTCAACACTGGTGAGGCCCGGATTGGGACTTGAGCTGTCAGAAGGGGCTTTATATCCAAGGATTCTTACAGGTCCAGGTGTGGCTGCTGTGTGGTGTTGAAAGCTGGCACTCCCCGGGAAAGAGATGGGGGCATAGGATACTTGGCATGTGGATTTCAGCCTCCTGTTCTCTGGTCCTCTGCAACTAGAGCCTGATGTGATGATACTCTGGGCAGGGCAGTGCCCACATGGGACCGAGAGAGGCACTGAGGCCCCCATCAGGGTGCATGCATGGAGGGCAGCATGAGCCAGCTCTCACCTGCTGCTGTGATGGAGGCAGCAGGGAGCAGGCTTCTGTTAACACCTGCTGCCAGTCATGGCTCTGGATCTCTCACAGTAGGGCGACATCCAAATTAAAACCCAAGGTGAATCTGCTGAGGACACACAGGGGAAGCCAAAATGAGCAGAGGGGATGGTGAGGTGGGGTGGGGAGGACATGGGGCCAGGCACGCAGCACACCTTCAGCTGCACTCTCACAGGACTGGCCCAGGTGAGGCAGGAGGATGCCGGGAACAAGGCCGCTGCTCCTCAGGCACCTCCCCCAGGACTGCTCATGGGAGCTGCAGGCCGGTGGTGATCACAGGTGCAGACACCACATTCTCACTTCCAGCCTCCTTTTTAATTCACACCTTGGCCCTCCTGGTCAGTGAATTGCTGTTCCTTCAATCTCACTTTTATTCCATATTTGTACAAAATCTATTTAGCTAGGAGCAGAGGGAGTGATTTGCTATCAGCATAGCATGTCATGGTGATGAAGGATGAAGGACTGCTATGCGCCCTGTGGTTACCACCTTTTAACCCCTCAGATTCCTTTGGCTTCTCAGCTCTTCCCTCGTATAGACACACATGCCTGGCACATGTTTGACGCCCACACTCTACCATAACGGTGACATGTTCATCCATGTGCTTACCCAGGCTCGCTACCAGCAAACAGGAATAGGCAGCTTCTGAATTTTAATGGACTTGGCAGCTGGTGCCAAAGGCTGTCAGGTAACTGGTCTCCAGGTGGACTCTCTGGGCACAGAAATTGTCCTGTGCACCCCGAAGATTATCTAACAGAGTCAGAGTGTCTGGGTGAGAGTTCTTATTGGGTTTTGTCTTCTCATTTGAGGAGTCAGTTCTTTGGGAGCATGGATGCATTAGATTTTGCAGGCCCAGGAGCTGTGTGTGGAAACAAGTCATGTGTGTTCCCATGGTGACCTGTCCTTTTCCATTATGGCTGGAACCCCAAGTGGCCCAGCTCTCTCACCCTGGCTGCAGCCTGGAGCATAGGGCATTTTGAGGTCAGTGTGGCCCACAAAGCCACCTGTTCTCTAAAACATGGAAGGAGAACTGAACTTTGGGGGGATTTCAAGAGATATGTGTTGGGTAGGTGTGTATCTAGGTGTGCATGTGCCTATGTGTGTCTGTGTGCATGCATGCCCATGTTTATGCATGTGCGTATGCCTATATGTGTGCATGTGCATGCACGTGTATGGGTATGTGTGTACACACAGGTGCATGTGCCTATGAGTGTGCATGCCTGTGTGCATGTGTGGTGGGGATGTGAGTATGAGGGAAGTGACGTGTAAATCAGGACTGGGAGAAATGAAGGAGGCAGAAAAGACAGAGAAAGAATGGATTGTGAGTAGAGCCCCAGGCACTAGTATCCCCGTTTGCCATCACTAACTGGCAGGTGGCACACCTGGCTCTTCTTCCAGGAGCAAACAGGGATCAGCACCAGCCCCTGGGTCATGTCATCCTCTCCTCTGGGTGGGAGGCTTCTGGTGGTCAGAGCATCACCTATCTAGATTCATACAGCCTCAGCCAGGCTCTTTTACTACAGGATTCTGCCCTTGAATGCAAATGAGCACATTTAAATACTGGGTGCTCAAGGATTTGTGTCTTGTTCCAAACTCAGAATAAAGCTATCAGGTTCTCTCTCTCTCTCTCTCTCTCTCTCTCTTTTAATAAATAGGACTAAACAACCTTAGTATTCATTGCAACAAAGGAGACAGTTACCTCTACAGATACAAATAATTGTAACACATTTTAAAGTAGGAAACTGCTAGAGGTAATTAGCATATCAGAAACATTTTCTTCAGCACATTTATCAGCTTTGACTTGCAACGATCTTTTTTGGATGAAAGCTTATTCTGAAACCCACTGAAAGTTATCTGTCATCACTTTATGACCATGGTGACATTGTATTATCATGGATTGTTTTTAATTCAAATATTTGGCAAACAATTTAAATGAGATTTGCAGCATACATTGCTAAGCTCATGGTTGAAATATTAAAACTTCATGCATGAAAGATTTGTCCTTTTAATAAGATTGATCACACTGGACATTGCTTAGCCTCTCAATTAAAACTCACTTAGCTTGCAAACAATTTGTTAACAAGTCTGTCTGCTACAAATGCAAATTAGCGTGCTAGCTCTTCTGACCCAGTTAAAATGGACAACAAATAATCAGTGGGGATTTTCAGAGCTAGATCCACACACTCTTAACTAAGGGTTTGGTTGTTTGTTGGCTGATCAACGTCACCTTGGGGCAAAAAGACTTCTGCTGAAGGAGCCCCCTAAGGGCATTCTCAATACTGTCCTGGAAGTGGCAGCTGACATGAGTTTCCCATGCCTCTTGGCTGTGAAGATCCAGTGTTGCTGAGGAAGAGTGGGGGCTGTCAGGTGCCAGGGATCTTGTTGGGGAAGACTGAGATCCTGACACCTTCTGTGGTGAGGTGCAGTGTTCCTCTTGCTTGGAAGTTGCCTCTGTAGAAGTCAATTTTTGTGAGAATGCAGAAAAGTGTTAATAGCAGTTTACCCTAAGCTTGGGGACATCTGAACAAAAGAGCTGTGTGGCTCTGGCATGTTCTCAAGGCTGACCAAGGAACCAGGCACTGGCTTTGGGTATGGGTGGAACTGGGTGGGATTCAGGAGCCAGGTACATACAGCATTTAAGCTGGAATTTAATTCTGGTGAGGAGAGTTCCCTTCATTCCTGCTGCTACCTGAGAAGCTACATATGGGGACAGCATCCTGCACAGCAGGGTCCACAGCAGTGGTAGTGGGGAGAGGGATCATGCTCTTCAGACATCGACTCCCCTCCAGGGGTGATTTCCACATGCCACACGGCTCAACGTTGGCAAGAGGCAGCCTGTCCAGCATCAGCTGGGGGACTCCCTCTCTCCAAAGCAGAGGATGTGGTCCTCCAAGCAGGCTATGTCTGCTCTCCCTGGTGGAGGTCAGACTCCTCCATAACCCTCACTAGTATTTGCCATCCCAGGCAGAGGCCCGTGCTGCTGAAATGGAAATTAAGCAAAATCCGAGGATCAAGCAATTTATTTCACTTGTTCAACTTTAAACTCTCTAACAACATCTCTTAGGAAGATGTCTCATTTGCAAAAATATGGGAAAGTCAAAGAATAGTGGAAAATACTTTGCCAACCCAAAGGCCAGAAGAAAAGTCCATTTAAACCTGTTCTAAGTATACCCATTGAAAGGAAGCATGTTTTCATGCTTGGGTTTGATGACTATGTGTAGCTATGGGTGGTAGAAAAACTGCAAAATGAAGCAATTCCAAATACATTTTAGAATCACAATGTTATTATAAGAAATAAAACAAATACCTCATGCTGAATATAACCAAAAAGTTTGCAATTTTTCTTAATAGAAAATATTTTTTCTACACACTCATTAAATGACTGTTGAACAATGTGAAAAATAAGTATTGAGGGGGATGCCAGTTCACTAGGGCAACTAGTCAGCCCAGTTGTTCGGGTGCACCCTGATAAACTCATCAGGTAGTCCGCCATCCCATAGCTGACATGACCCGGACACCACTTCAGTCCATGTTTACTCTAAACCAAGGACAGTTGTGAATGCACATAACTGTGCCCCTCTGGCATCCTGTGGCTGTGACCTATGTCTGAGCAATCTTGGCACGACCAGCTCCCCCATTGCCTCCCATGACAGCACAACTGTCCTGCTCCATGACTGTGTTGGATGCAGCCACAACCAGAGGGCTAAATTCTTGCTCCTGTAGAACTTTCATTTTATTGAGACAATGGAAGACAGACAACAGACAGATCATTAAGGAGAATAATTTCCATTAGGAAACAGAGAAAAGGGAACCCGGGAAACCATGCTGAGACAACAGGTATGGATGTGCATGTGCTATAATTTTAAGCAGAGGAGGGCATCACGGATGGGGTGACTTTCAAGCAGGTGTTTTCAGGAGGTAGAGTGAGAGCACCAAGATACTTCAGGGTAGAGCTTCCTGCAGAGCAACAGGGGCTGTCCAGGTCGGGGCAGGGAGGTTGCAAGGCTGATCTGAGAGAGATGATGGCTGGGTGGGGTGCAGGTGGGCTGAGGGGGCGTGGCTGGGTTCCAGACACACTCTGAAGAAGGAGTCCCAGGATCTGACAAATTACACAGGGTGTGTGAAAGGGAGCAGGGCTCTGTGGAACCAGCCAGCTCACCAGCTTCCCTGCCCCTGTGCCTAACTTGGCCACCCTCATGTGCCGATTCCCATGGCACCATGAGAGGCCAGCTCCTGCTTGGGCTTAGCCTTTTGTTATTTACACAGCTCCTAAAATCACATCAGAAGCTTTTATAGAAGCAGAAGACAGACACTTGGAGGTAGGCAGACAGAACTGAATGGGTTTCCCAGAGGGACATGCATATACTTTTGGGCCTGAGTTTTGGATGTTTAAGCAAGAGCTACAGGAAGAATTTTAGCCACCTAAGACCCCCTGAATTGGGCAAGATAAAGTCTTTGCAAGCATAAGAAGGAATTGGATTGCAAAACTTTTTTGACTTGGATATGTTAAAGTGTGAACTCTGGACAGGATTACAGTCAGCTCTTGGATAGGCCCAGGAGGGAGAGAAGGCCTTCCAGTTTTTATGAGGAAATCTAGGCTGCAAAACCAGTCTCTGGGCATTTCTACATGATGCTCAGCGAGCTGGATCCCAGTGAATGCTGGAGAAGTGTCAGAGTTAATTGATGAGTGACAATGTATGCAGGGACACTCTGGGGCTAAGATCAGTAAAATCCTTTGGAGAACCTAAGTCATGTGATAAAGGATATTGATAACCTTGCATCAGGAGACACTGAATAGCCACTGGAATTAATCCCCAACGTATATAATAGACCAGGGGGTATTTTGGCCCAGATGTTTAAGGAATTCAGCAATAAACTCAGAAGTGCAGCAAGAGAAGGAGGCAGGTCTTTCTTTCCTGGGTGATTGGACTGTCGGAGTAATTGGAGCATCTATCACCTCAAATTTGTGTCAAGTTCTTACTCCTAAATAAGCAAGAAACTTGCGGGCAAGGAGTGGTGCTTTATTTTAATTGGAAGGTTCTACTAAGTGGAGAAGCATTGGCATGTAGAGTGGTTAGAGTTATAGTGGGCAGGTGGGTGAAGGGAAGGATATGTAGATGGTGAGCTGGAGGAATGGATGGAGGGATGGATGGTGGGTGAATGGTGGGTGGATGAGTGGATAGTGGATGAATGGTGAGTAGATGAATGGTGGATGGATGGTGCATGGATGGATGGTGGATGGATGGATGAGTGGATGATGGATGAATGGTGGGTGAATAGATGGTGGATGGATAGATGGTGGGTGGATGAGTGAGTGGATTAACAAATGGATGGGTAGATGGACACATTGGTGGGTCAATGGTTGGTAGATGAAGAGATGAAAAATAGATGGATGAATGGATGGATAAATGAATGCATATGTAAGTAATTGAGTGGTTACATTGTTGATAAATATTTTTAGCAAATAATGCTCTGTCACACCCAGGCAAACACACACACACATACATGTCAACATACATAGGTCTTCATACATTGATTCTTTCCCTCCATTTTAGTCAGATAATTCTTTTAAAGATAAAAAAAGAGATTAAAAATTCTGAATTTTGTTTTCTATAGTTGTTTGAATTTAGAAACCCAGTTTTAAGAAATAAATTTTTAAAAAAGAAAGAGATGAAAAGAAGCCTATCAAATTAAAGCAACATTAAAGACGAACAACAATGTGAGTACTTTATTTAAAAAAAAATTAAGCTGAACAAATTATAACCTACGTGAGACAAATTTAAGTTTAAACTCTAGTTGGATGTTTTCAATTTTGAAGATTCTTTTTTTCAGGTAATGCGATTATATTTAAGAAAGCAGAGACCGTTTACAGAGGTGTACGCCTATTATCCCAGTGATTCAGGAGGCCAAGGCAGAGGGATCTCAAGTTCAAGGTTCCTGGACAAGTTAGTGAGACCCTGTCTTAAAATAGAAATTGAAAATGGCTGGGGACCAGCGTAGTGGAGGAGCACTTACCCAGCATGCACAGGGCACTGAGGTAGATCCCTAATAGTGAAAGAAAAAGAGCCTCTGTATTTTACAGGTATGTAATTTACAGATGAAGTGTGATATGTGGGTTTGCTTCATTCTAACACGGAGGGATGGAGGAGGTCGAGGGGTGTCATGCAAGAGCCCTTGCCAGTGTTTGGTGACTCCAGAGGCCAGGTGATGGGTGAAAGAGGTCCCCTATCCTACTCTGTGTTTATATATGTTTGAAGTTTTCCTTGATAAATAAATAAAGCATAAAAAACTGTAATTGGCATTAAGATCAGAGAACTGGCATAGTGACACAGTGGTGATCTAAGTTAATTGTATTAGGCTTGCTTCTAAATTCTTCATTCCTCTGATCTATGGCTCCCGTGTGTGACTCTTCTTCACAGGGCAGTGGACAGCTTGCTGAGGGAAACATCTATTTTTATCTTAAACATTATTTAAATGAGGCAAACCTTGAGCGCATTCTCTTTCTTGCTTGCAGTATAAATCTCTATATAAGTCATCTTAAGCCTCATGCTTTGTGCTTGAAAGGAGCTCTCATTACTTGCAAACCTTAGTGTAAATCCTCTTGATGTGTTTAACTAAGATTTACTAAAAGGAAACCGCAGGCCCCTTCCTTCCGACAAAGTTGTGTCCCCTGCTTCTTATTTGTTCATATTTCCCAGAAGGCCTTGATGTCTAAATTCTGGGTCTGTTTTGCAACTGAAAGGGCTGCAGAATACCTGTTTCATGGGCATTAATTCCTGCATGGCCTCGCATGACTAACTTCCTGCAGATTTTTGACTCCACACACAGAGACATATCTAATTATGCTTTTGAACCTAATGCAACAAGTAGAATTCTGTCCTCTGATTATAAGCCAGATACTTGAAAATTGTAATTGGCTATTATTCTTCCAAGTGAGCTTATTACAGTTTGAGGTCGAATGCAGCTGGAAGTTTTGTGTGAACACACTGTTGTATGAAGCGTATTCCTGCATGTTTCTAGGTAGACTGGCGACTGTGCGACCTGTCGCTGTGATAGCTCAGGCATGAATTACATGTGGGCTTGGGTAAATGTATTGTGGGAAAACTCCTGCATTGCAGAATGCAACGGAACCCCAGCTCAGAGCCTGAGCCTGCTGACCCTGCTGCCTTCTGTCCTGCTGTGGATTGACCTTCTGTTTGTCTGAGTCTGCGCTGCACATGTGTTCTAGAAGACTTCTCTCTTACTCCAGTGAGGAACCCCTGCTTGGATATTCAAGTCTTCAAGTGCTAAAGCTGACAGTGGCAGGCACATAACACCCTCAGTGACAGTAGCAGGTACAGCAGGGGGGACTGGAGGCAGCCCTATTCAGAGGGTGGTGATTCTCAGTGCTGGCGCACGGGATCTATATGCAGAACATTTCCAGATGTCCCAGGATTTCTCCAGAAGCCCTAAATCCTGACTTTATGTTTAATCTAATTTTAAAATGCAGGAAAAATATATCCCGTGTGCTGTTTGCATGTAGCAAACACTAATCTAGGATAATCACTACTGAGGACTTGGCCTCCCCGCGTTGCTCAGAATTTCTACAACTTGTTTAGCTGTCTGGGGTCTGTGTATTGGCTCACCAGTCACCTCAAAGGAGCTCTGAGTGCTCCTCTGCATGTCCAGGGAAGAAAGGTGGCCCCTTTACAGATGCAGCCCAGCCTAGCAGGGCCTGGACACTTCCTTCCTATGACTGTAGGAGGCTGAGTTGGAACGACTTTCCAGAGAGCAGTTTAACAATATATTAGAAAGATTTTATTTCGACCAGTTACCTTGAGCTCAACAGTGACACTTCTCTAGGTTTATTCTTTAGGGGAATTGCAGGTGTTAAATCACACTGAGATACAGAGTTAACAGACAGCTGTCCATTGCACAGGCTGGAGGGAACAGAAAGCAATCAGGATAATGGGGTGTCTTCACACTAGAAGGAGGAGGCCAGTTCCAGTTCATCCAGGGCCACTAGAAGAAATGATAGCAGCTCTGTTGGTTGGGTGGTTCCTAAGTGAGTCCAATTTGGCTTTGTGAGCAGTCTTACTGTCACCCATGAGCCTTGTGCCACTCACTGCTGTAGCTACCAGGGCATGCTGGCTGCATCTTGTCTCTGCTCCTGTTTCCACTACCCACCTCCCTGGAGGATGCCTGTCCAGCTTTCTCTCCCTGAACTCAGGTTCAGCTCAGGCAAAATCTCTTTGTCACCCCAAGTCCCTTTCCAGGCTACTCCAGTCTCCTCTGCTTCCATCTCTGCCTCTAAATCTCATCTTCCTTTGTAACTTTCTATTTATGCATCTACCTTCTCCACTGAGCTAGAGTTTTTCTGCAAAGGAAGCTGTGTGTGTGCTGTAGTAGTGCAGTATACAGTCCCCATATAAGTGAACAGCTCCATGATTTCCCCATAGTCTCTGTGAACTGCGCTTCCTAGAGTTGTGCTGTGCCCTAACTGTGCAGCAGTATATGGTGGCCTAGAACTCCAAAGGTCTTTAATTTTATCAGATGTTTGACTTTTCTCCATGTCTGAAAATGCCTCTAGGGCCTGTTCTGTTTTTAATTGCCCACCACCCTCTCCTAACACAACACCCAGTGCCCAAAATACTGTTTTGCGCAATCTTAAGACAGCTTTTTTAAAAAGTGACTATGTATTTTTATTATATAAGCTCCAACTGTTTAAGTCTAGGACACTAATTTTACTTTAAAGGGGAAAGGAAAAGAGGGCTATTAATGGAAACACACTGTTAATTATTTCCAAGAAAGTTATTTTTTTTTCTAAAGATACTTTCTTTTTACTATTTTATCTACTGGAAGTGAGTCTTCTGGGATCTGTATCCCCAATAATTTGAAGATGACTAAAGCAATTTAGAAAGTGAAAATGAGTTTCTTATGCTGTGCTCTTTTAGATGTTTAGGGTACATTGGCATTGAAGAAATCAAGTACTAGTGTATAAAAATGAAGTCACTTTCATTTAATTGATCCTCAAAGAAATCCTATTATTGTCCATTTACAAGTGTGCAAAGTAAAACTATCAGAGTCATAATGACCCACCCAACTGTGTTTGTTGGTACCCTCGGCCCACGAATCCTCTCCTCTGCACCACCTCCCAGAGCTGCCTGTCTTGGCTTTTCCTCTTGGAGGCACAAAGGCACCCAATAGTAACCTCTGCACCCACCCACCTGGTCTTCATTATTCCACATCATCTTTACTTTGGACAGCCAATGAAGAGCCCTCAGCTTGGGCTACTTCTGCTATGTTGATAATGTTCCATTAAATAGCGCCTTCTTGGGTCCAAAGACATATGTTATTAGTATTATAGAGTTTGGTTTTTTAAATGAAAGTCATTTATTAAATAAATTAAAAAGAAGTATCCCCCTAACTTAAATAGAAAATTTTCAGTATCTTGATGCAGACATATAGATTATCTACCAGCTGTTTACTTGGGTCTTTAGGAACAAATCTGATCTGAAATCAACTTTGACACAATTTAATGGGAATGGATTGCTTTATCTCCACTAATACATTTCTGCTTGGGTTTTTTTTGTTTTTGTTTTTGTTTTTTTTTTTGTGTGTGTGCATATGGGAGACACTGAATTTCTAGAAATTGTGGGAGGGACACAGAAAAGATTATTAAAGTCTGAAGAAGAAAGTGTTGAGCTGCTCCCACCCCAGGTCCCACATTCCTCTTCCTTTTTGATCCTGCGGGAATGTCTCTGTACTCAGCCATCCAGCATTTTGCATCTAATACTCTGGAGAGTTTTCTCAACAGTTAGGAAGATGTGATAACACTTCCAGATACCCATAGCACTTCCACACCAGCCTCTGAAAGTAACAGGGCGTCTCAGAAATGCTTTCTCCAGGGAGGCAAGTCTGAGGTTTCTCACTGTTGTGATTTCCTTCAAGGGATTGTAAAAGAAAGCCATCCACAGTTGCAGAAATATTTTCTTGTGAAATATTTCAAGTGCATATAAAAGTGCAGAGAATAATAGGAGGAAAACTTACACCTGTGCCTGCAGCATGAGTGACCTACAGAAAAGTGCCACTCCAGCCCTTGGTGCCCTCTGATCCCACTCTTCCCTGCTCCACAAGTGCCACCCTCTGGGCTCTGTGTCCCCTGCCTTGCTTCTCACTTTCATGCAGATGACTCAAGAACAATAAACGGAGACTAACATGTTCCCAAATGACACATAAACGGCCCCAGCCTTTACAGATCTTTCTGTAGCTTGCTTTTTACTTTCTGCTCAAAAATATTTTCGAAAACCATCCCTATTATTAACGTAGCTCTAGGCTCTCCTTTCTGCAGTTGTGTGGCCTCACATTGTACCAATAAGCTGTGATTCATGTCCACTCCCACAGTGGTGGGTGGTTTGGCTTATTCACCTGCTGGTCACTTCCAGCAGTGCCCAGTGAACATCTGCTCGATGCCTGTAGCTCCATGTGAGAAAAGTGCATGGAAGCAGCACTGAGTCCTATATCCATCCCTGTCACCAGCTGTGCTGACACTTTTGTTTGTGGTTTTAAAAAATGGCTATCTTCCCTGAATACATACCTTCACTGAATGCCAATCAGCTGATTTTGGAAACTATTAAGAAAGTTTTGGTGCACTCTATGAATACAGAGAGGGATAAATTGTTCTCTTTATTATATACATATCTATATCTGTGTACACACACATATATAAACGTATCTGTATATATGTATAATAGGCAGATATGTATGTGTAGATTGTGTATATACACAAAATCTACTACAAAGATGATACATCTCTCTCTTTATATATATGTGTGTGTGTGTGTGTGTATATATATATATATATATATATATATATATATATATATATATGATACACACAAATGGGTTCAAAAAGCCATTAAATTGTATATTTGGAAAAATATTTAAGCAAGTTGGAAAGTTGAGCTCCAACTTTTTAGGGGTACAAGTTGGGTATTTTAATAGGTGACAAACATATCATTAATAACATCTGTACCATTGCTGTAGTTGCATTACCAAATAACTCTTTTTGTAGCAAAAAGTATTTGAACAGTTTTTCATCCATAATACAAATACAACTTTTTTAAAGGAGTGTGTTTATCTTGTAATTTTAATGTTTATTTTGTATTTATCTGCTGGGTAGTGGGGCCTGAGAGCTCTTTTTCCTCACAGTAGAAGACTGAGATTTCAGACAGTTATCGTTTCTAAAAGATAAAAACGACAACTCAGCTTTAAATTTTCTTTCCCCTAAACTTTCATGTGATAAAAAGGCCTTGTGATCATTGCTCATCTCAGCACAATGAAATTCTCCCTTCCCTAGTATTGTAATTCATGAAGCCACTGGGCTGACTCTGAGACTGAGATTCGTTGCAGCCTTGACACTGTGGGGAGACGGTGCCCAGCACTCTTGGTCTGGAGGGTCTCCTGTCCACACCAGGGAGACTAGAGGCCCAGCATGCCTCTTACATGGGAGCATGCACGTTCAAAGAGGTGGAGACACCCATGTTCTATTCTGCTCCATGGATCATCATGTGCAGCCCCTTTCCTGGTGCCAATGACTGGCAGGGTTTGAATGGGAGCTGTCCAGTTACGGCTGTGACCAAGCTGGGGCTGAAGCCATTGGGGCACCTGGAGACGGGACTGGGTGAGGTGTTGGCAGCAAAGCAGGTGGCAGGGACAGAGATGAAAGGGAAGATTAGGCCCCATGGGTAGGGTGCTTTCTGCCATGCTAGGGACTGTGCCCAAGGCTGGAGGAGGTCTTGGACAGATGAGCCACAGGATCCCATTTTCAATTTTTAAAGTTTTTGAATTTTTAACTTGCAGCACTTTACATCCTCACAGGGTGTGGCGGGGGCTTTTAGCACCTGTTCAGCATGCTGACCTGTCCCGGTGGGCATACCCCCTTCTCCTCACCATGTCTCTGTGTCTGGAGGCACTGACACCTCTTCTGGTTCTTCACGAGATATGTGAGGCCTCCTTGAGAACTACTGCCCCCGCTGTCCTGGGAGCCTGGAGCTCATTCCTTCTCTTACTCCAGTCCCCACTTGTAAAAAATTCACCTGGCAGCAGAATGGACACGGGTTCGGGGAAGGATAGAGGAGGATTTTGATGCAGATGGAGACGGTTTAGGGCAGTGTCACAGGACAGCTTGCTGTTGTGGAGGTGAGGATGATGGAAAGGAGGATTTGAGAGACTTTCATAGAAGAAGGCCGGCAGGCTGTGTCTGTGTCTCTGTCCCCAAGGCTGTGAAGCAGGAGTCATCGTCCTCTGAGAGGTAGGCTGGGAGGTCTAGAAGGTGATAAATCTGCCCATTAAGTGGGCAGATTTGGGTAAGGCTGGGCTCAGGGAGAGGAGGGGAGTCATTCTATACCCCTGTGCATTCCACGTCCAGATAGAGGCATTCAGGGTGAAAGAGGAGGCGTCTGCTAGGCCCTGGGAGATTACCACTTGGAGGAAAGAAAGCCCTGAAGGGAGTCCTGAAATTGTCCATGGAGAGTCCAGGGAACTGGAGGAGAGGGTGCAGAGGTTTCAGATTCTGAAACAAGGGAGCCACCAAAAGGACCCAGGACTGTCTGTGGGAGAAGACATGGCTGACCCCGACGGTCCTGCCCAAGCATCACCCTGCTCTTTCCACCCTCTTTGTGCTTCAGAGTTTTCACTTGGCCCTGGCCTCCAAATACCATATATCCTTCCTGATCTCATGCACATTTGGTTTCTCTGCTTATATTTAAGCTCTGTGAGAGCAGGAGTTGTCCGTATGGGGCACTGTCACCTCTCCTGTGCCAGAGCGCTCTGAAGAGACAATGCATTAGTACGTGTTGGCTGAATGGAGGAATCAGTGGGTCAACTGGGCGTAGGGTATCCCAGATGCCAGGAGGCCTGATGAGGGTGGATCACAGCAGGGCTCACCTCTGCCACTCAGAACTGACAGGGAGTTTGTGCTCCATGTAAGCCCCAGAACTGTGCTGAAAAGTACATCCCCTAAAGCCGGGGAGACAGTAACAAGGCAGCCTCTCTGCAGTGCTGGCAGGCAGCACAGGCATTTACTCCATTGCATAAGAACTGTATGCAGCATGCTCATTGGTTAGAGGGGAATCAAGACAGACTCCTTAGCCAGGTAGAGTGTAAATGGCTGAGCTAGATTGAAGTCTGCACCTGTCTCTCCACACAGGACCTGCTACCTTGAGATCCAGAGACAGAATCTACCACTCATACCTTCAAGGTTTATTCAAGAAGGCCACAGAGGGAGAGAGGATAGATGAGGTCAGGTGGCAATGGGGACGCAGGTCTGGCTTGCCTGCAGAGTGCCTTGGGAGCAATTATAGGATCTTGAGCAGAAGGGTCCTCTCGTCGCTTGGTAGTGGTTTCTAAAGCAACCCTGTGAGGTATTAAGAAAACACTCAAAGGAAACAGGGGCTAAAGGAGGAAGAGAGGTTTAGAGAAACAAAGCAATTCAGGAATGAGAGGAGGACAGTTTACCCCAGCCACGTGTCAGCAAAAAAGAACATCAGTGTGTGGCCCACAGAAGGGACAGGCCCTTCTGAGGCCCATTTGCAGCTTGGTGGGTAAAAGGAGCCAAACATGAAATTCCTCTCACTGTGAAATATCAAGAACTATGGTCAAGCAATCTACAGTTCAAATGGAAGAACACTTGCATGGAGCTTGCCATGGATTTCAGAAAAACGATTATTGGAGGCATATAAAAAGTGTCAGGAATAACAGCTAACACAGAACAGCAGCCACAGCGGTGGGTGAGGAGTGCAGCCTTTAAAGGTACACTTTTTAAATGTAATAAGATGTAAGTATGTAGTATTGGGACCACTCAAAGTTTAAACAAATTGTATCTCATTGTATGAACCTGAAACTTTCTTGTCCAATTTGATGTGTGCAAGTATTCCAATCATTAAACTGGTAGTATTTCACAGCAAGATTAAGCCACAATTTACATACTATATCCTTCCCAAGACACCCAGCACTTCAATAATGATCTTTTCATGCCTAGGGTGGGTGAGTGAACTGCTCTCTCAAGACCCTGAGGGCTGAACTGCTGGGCTCTAGGACATGAACACTTGAAAATTTGTTGATGATTGCCACATTGTTTTGAAAGTGGTGGTAGCAGTGTACACCACTTGTAGCAAGGCTCAGATACCTTGTTTTCACCGCTGTTTTGTGTTGTAGGAGTCTGAAGTTGTTATCCATCCAGTGGGCAGGAGACACAGCCTCCCTGTGGTTCTGATCTGCATTTCCCTGGGTAGTGGTGTGTCTTAGTGCTCACTGGCTACCCAGATCGCCTCTCTAGTGGGTCCTCTCCCTGTCATCCTCCTTTCTCCTCCCCCTCCTTCTACCCCTGCATCTTTTTCAGTGCATCTTGCTGTTGATATTGTTGTTTAGAAGTTCTTCCTACTTTCTGGATACAAATCCATTGCTTTTATCTTTTTCTAAGGGTGCATTATGATAAGATTTCTCAATAAAGGATTTAAAGTGCTTTTCATGTTTGAGTGTTTTCTTGTCTATCATTGATTTTGTGTGTATGGTAAAGTTTTCTTACAGAAAACCAATAATCTCAATACCACTTAGGGAACCTTGCTTTTGACCTTCAGTGCAGACTTTGTCAAATGCTATGCCCTCCTACACGTCCATTTTGGGACCTGGGTTCAGGTGACATGTTTATCTTTGCTTGTATTGAAGTCACACATTGTGATCCCTGTGGCTTCAGGTGAAAACACTCCTGGCCAGTCTCCTGGCCTTGCTCCCTTTGTAACTGTCTTGGCTAGCGTGACTCCTCCACTTTGTGTTTGTTTCCAGATCATCTTGCCAAATCATTTGGAATGCCATGAGAGGCGTCACGGCACTGCCTGGCACTTGAGGGTGTTCTGGGGCAGGTGCTCACAGGAGCTGGGGTCCTTTCACTGATCCAAGAGGTTTAAGCACTGCCTTTTGCCAGCGTCACCAGGAGTGAGGTCTGGCTTTTCAGCCCTCCTGCTCTGCTTCCTGCCTGGCTCTCTGCACCCAGCCATAAGGAGTCTCTCTCCCAAGAACACACGCTCCCCACTCTCTGCGTCTTGTTGGCTTTGCATTCTCTTCCTCTTGCCTGCAGTGTTTGCTCTCTCCTTGTCTGGTGAGCTCCTTCTTGCTTTTAAGTCCTAGTGGTTGGAGGAGCTTTCTTTGCCCCTTAAGTGGGGTGCTGTGCCCCAGGTTCCAGAGCAGGCCCCTGGGCCCTGTCAAAAGCCTCTCCATGTGGTACAGAAACTTCCTGGTCCCTATGTCTTCAGCTCAGTGAGGACCTTGATTGTTACATGTTGCTCCTGGAAGTCTCTCTGGCACCGATAAGTTCCTAGTGTCTGGCACCTGGTTGCAATTCCAAGATTTTGATGTGAAGATGGATCTTGATCCTCTCCTGGAGGCAAGTCCCTGTGACAGGCAGTTTAGGGGATCCAAGGCAAACAAAAATTGAACATGTCGTCAAGGGGGGAACTTGG
Organism: Ictidomys tridecemlineatus; assembly: GCF_052094955.1. Taxonomy (NCBI): domain Eukaryota; kingdom Metazoa; phylum Chordata; class Mammalia; order Rodentia; family Sciuridae; genus Ictidomys; species Ictidomys tridecemlineatus. The sequence goes on from NC_135479.1 coordinate 94,881,903, forward strand.
AGTCAGATGGGCTAACCTGGTGTGTGTGTGTGTGTGTGTGTGTGTGTGTGTGTGTGTGTGTGTGTGTGTGAATTATAATACAGAGCAGCAGAAGGTAGGAATCACTGGATCACAGGTGGCATCCAGGGTGCAGTGTGCTGAGCAGGCTTCCCAGGCTTATGAGGACCAGATTGATACTGGATGTGTGCAGCTCTGTATCACAGCTGGTGTTTTAAGTTATTGGAAATATAAATGGACTTTAAAATACACTATTTTTTTTTTTTTAGCAACACCATGATCTGTTAAAATTCTGAAGCCTCTACCTCCACTGCAGGTAGGAACTGGTTCTGCTTCAGATGCGAGCTGAGCAGGGAGAGGAATTTCAAGGAAACCATTTCTGGTCAGGCCCTGGTGTGGTCTCTGCCTCCATCTGAGTGCTTCCTAGGGCTTTGGCAGTCCTTGGCGGCTGCCTCTAGGGCCTCTCCTCTTCCCTCCAGGCCATCTCTTGCTGCTCCCTCCTTCCTCCTCCATTGATTTCCCCCATGCACTAGAGTTGGAGCCCTAGCTATAGATCTGAACAGTCATCCCTGTGTGAAGAGCTCAAGGCAGCTCCAAGACAAGAACCCTGAGCTGCCCCTGTTATGTGAGGCCTGGCACCCAGGGGTTCTCAGCCAGCATTCAGTGAGTCATTTTTATGGGACTCGGGGAGGTGTTTCTGAACTCAGAATGATGATTGGTGACAACAAGTTGAGAATGTCCTACCTCTTCATTGAATTTTGGAAAGATATAATTGGTGTCATAGGGGAGAAAGGAAGTTCGTATAGTAAAATCCTCAACCATGGTTTCTGCTTGAGAGCCCTGCCATCAGCAGCACCCCCTGAATTCCTCATGAAAAACCTGACAGAGGCCAAGACCTTCATGGCACCCACAGCCCAGCTCCTGCTGTGATGATGGTGGCATCTGGAATGTGGTGATATTGCTAGAGGCATGTTTCCAACCCAAGTTAGAAACAGAGCATCCCTGGGTGTCACCATCATATTCCTGCCACTATGTGAGTGTGTGGTTCTGTCTACAACTTCACCATCACTCGCCATGTGCTGTAAGATGGGGGGAAAAAAAAGAAGAACTAGTCCACATGGACACGCTGGGGAGAGGGCATGGTTGCTACTGTCTCAGAACTCATTCAAGAAGGAAGTGAGCAAATAAAAAGTGTATGCAGAGACATTCCACCAAGCTCCTGGATAGAGATGCACCATCCAACCGGGGAAGCCACCTGCCTGGCCCTGAAATGTGATAATTCAGAAGGAGCCCCTGGCCTCCACCACTCCTTCAGGTCCCTGTGAAGCCTTGAGGCCTTCTGCTCTGCAGAAAGGAGAGGTGGGGCAGCTGCTGGGCCTTCTGGAGCACAGGAAAGTTTGGAGAAGAAAGTGGCCATGCTCAGTGCAGCCCCTCCTGGCTCATCTCGGCCTGTCTGCTGTTTCCACACTGCTCCATGGAGACCGCCAGGCCAGGTCCCCTGGGCTAGAGCACTCGGTGGGTCAGATATGCCTGCCCCTGGCAGTGGACATATCTAAGAAGCAAACGTTAGAAAGGCCACTGTGACCTCGTGATTTCAGCTTGTGCACCCACCAGGACCTCATCAGTTTTAGATGGCTTGGTCCCTGTGTGGGGGCCTGCCCCAAGAGGGTGGGAATTTGGGAGAAAAAAGGAAGCACTTTGTGCCCTTCATCCACCTTTGTCAACACTGCAGTCACCCAACTGGCCTGTCCACCTGAACAGTGTGGCAGATGCCCATCACAGTGTCCCCTCCACGCACACATGTGCACACCTGATGCAAGGAGCACACGGAAGTCTGTATCTGTCTGCTCTCCACGCCTGCCCGGAAGTAACTGGAACCAACGGATATGTCTTTGTTCCAAGAAAATTCTAGACCAGCTCCCAGCTCATTAGATTTCTTTCTCCCCTTTCTACTCACATGTTCATGTCATTATTAAATGTGTTTTATTAGATTTATATTTGGCTGGGCACAGTCACCTAGTCCTGTAATCCTAACAACAGTGGAGGCTGAGGTAGGATCACAAGTTCCAAGCCAGTCTTAGTGAGGCCCTAAGCAACTAAAAGTAAGACCCTGTCTCAAAATGAAAAATAAAAAGAGATGTGGCTCAGTGGTTGAGTGTCCCTGAGTTTGATCCCCAGTACCAAAAAAAAAAAAAAGTTATCTTTCTATAAACTAAAATTTTTCTTTATTAAGTTTGTTAGTGGAATTAGTACAAAAGACAGTGCCCTGACCTAGAGGTCAGGATGACTACAGAAGTTTGAAAACAATAGAGTCAGTTACCAGAGACCAGAGAGGAGACTTGCCATGTGATTATGAACAGGGGACGCTGCCCCAGGCCCTCAGTAGCAGAATGAGAAGCTGTGTGGCCCAAGTGCCAGCTTATGGGGAGTGTAGAACTGATGGCCTATGTGAAAGGTGTCAGGCACTGCTCACTCCCCACACCAGGAGCTCTCCAAGCCAGTCCACGTGTCCACTAGGAGTAGCAGGCAGGTCCCGTGCCACTCTAGTTATGTGTGATCATTACACCGTAGAGTTGCAGGGAAAGGGGGAGGAACAGGGGATCAATTGAAAGGATAAAACTATTATGTGCATCTATGAACACTTCAGGATGAACCCCACTGCTATGTATAACTAAAATGCATCAGCAAAAATATATAAAAAAATGAAAGACAATAAATTGCTGAATTGCTGTATATGAAATTGAGGAAATATCATAATTTGAGAAAAAGATATTGCTTTGTTTTAACACATGATTTACTAGTGGAAACTTCCAAGACCTGGCAGGAGTATATGGCCTTGGACAGACTGTGAAAATATCCCATGAATAATACATAAGTGAAAATTGTAGTCCTGAGCTGTGCTTCTAATGCTGTCAGTGTTTACCTGGTGATTCTGGCTGAGTGGTAATTACACAGTGTCCACTGTGTTCTTAAAAAATTATTGGTACATATTTTATTATACAGGATAGTAGGATTTATGGTGACACCTTTGAACACACACATGAAATAAATAATTCAATTTCACTTCCTAGCACCTCCCTTGCCCTTCTCTCCTCTCTCCCTGAGCTCTTTACTCTGTCTCCCTTCTATTTTCATGACATTCCTGTTTGTTTGTTGTTTCCCCCCTCCAGCTTCCAAATATAAAAGAAAAAAAAATTTTTTTTTCAGTACTAAGAATTGAACTCAGCGCTTTGCACATGCTAGGAAAGTGCTCTACCACTGAGCTACATCCCCACCCTTTTTTCTTTTTTATTTAAGACAGAGTTTCATCAAGTTGCTTAAGGCTTCTCTAAGTTGCTGAGGCTAACCTCAAACTTGCCATCCTCCTGCCTCAGCCTCCATTGTGCTTTTTAACAGTAACAAAACATAAATATGCTTCTTGGGAAAATGTAAAAGGTTTGGGGATGATGGGAAGTGCAAAGAAAGTTAATCTGTTCTATGGGCTGGGGATGTGGCTCAAGCGCTAGTGTGCTTGCCTGATATGCATGGGGCGCTGGGTTCTATCCTCAACAACACATAAAAATAAAATAAAGATATTGTGTCCACCTAAAAAATAAAAAAATATATTTTTTTAAAAAGAAACTTAATCTGTCCTAAACGAGGGAATCAATAGAATTTTCTTGGTTTCCAAACTTTAGTACCAGGCAACTTTCTGCCATCCTTTGTAACAGGTGAGAAAACACATGTTCCCAGTTGGGACCCGCAGGCTGGGAGGCGAGGCGCAAGAGCACAGCCAGAGTGGAGGCCTCAGCCCAGGAGGCTCTGGTTTCAAAGCTGAGCACACACAGCTTCCCTCCCAGGATGCCTCTAAGCCCTGGGCCCAGTGTGCTGAGCCAGACTGGGAAGGCTTCGATGGTGAACAATGATTCCTATGAAACCCCAAATGTTCTGTGTGATTACTGTTTGTGTACCTCTCTATCAAGACCAGCACTAACAACTTATTGATTAAGGCAAGCTATTAGGAAAACTATAGATGTAATTTGTGGTTGGAACTGGGATAGGCTGCACAGGTGACCAGCTGCTTTTAAATATGCAATTTGACACACAAAGACAACCTCATAAAATCATAGGAATAAGGGCAGAAACATCAAAACTGCAATTTGGTTTTAAGGCAAATATTCTAATACTGCAAAAGTTCCAAAAGATAACAGATACCAGTGTCAATAGCATTGTGTGTGTATGTGTGTGTATGTGTGTGTGTGTGTGTGTGTGTGTGTGTTTTAAAGGGCATGATAACATACAACTTATTTTCAAGGAAACAAGGAAGTTCTAATACAGTAGCAAGGCTAATCACTTAAAAATTGTCAACAGCATTAGTGGAGAGATGTATGAAACACCCTTGCGGGTATCTGAGGTCCCCGAGTGTCCCATAAAAGAAATAAAAAGTATTTTCTCCAGGAAGAAGACAAATCCCAAGAAGGGCATTTCAAAAGTGTCTATTGTCACAAGTGTCTATTGTCAAACCAGATTCTGCAAATGAGAAGCTTCAAGTTTTCTTTTCTACATTTTTTTCTTTTCTACTTCAGCCTCTTGCGTTCATTTTTTTGAGTCTTGGAAGGCAGTGTGGGCATGTGGGAGATTGGGGGTGAGATTGTCACTGTGTAACTGTCACCAAAGCTTCCTGGTGCTCCACAGATTCCAGCTTGCACCAAAGTCATGGGGCAGGGCATTGTCACCAGGTTCCCAGGGCAGTTGGAGGCTGCTGTTCCAGTACCATTCCGAGGACTACCAGCCTCGTTTCAGGTGAGCTCACCAAGGCTCTGATGCAGATGGCGAGATTTCAGCAGAGCACTGAAGTAACATCCAGATCCAACCGCAGGGAAATGGGTGCTGTCACTCATGATGGAAGACTCATTAAGCTTAACTTTGTTAAATGGCCAAATGAGATTCCAGTGCTGGTATTTCCATTTCCTATGAATCTTTTTTCTTTTTTTCCTTGCAATGTTTTTTAAAATTAAAGTCTGTGAAAGGTCCGGGTCAAAGGAGCACACAGGTCATGCAGTGGAGTCCTTGGTGGGGCGAGCAGGACAGCACTACACAAAGACTACGGTGCAAAGAGGGATGGGAAGTGTGTCCACGCTCATTGACGGTATATGAACTTGAACTTCCCAGTGATTTCCTAATGACTGTATACTGGGGCTTCTAGGGAAGTCGTGGTGTGCTGCCCTGTCCCAGGTAGTAGATTTAAAGGTGGCAGAAACTGTCTTGGAGTTGGCAGTGGAATCTTCAAGGCCAGGAGAACAGATGCTATTCATCATGCGTTGTGACGGTGTAGCTCAGGCACTAAACCCCTCTGTCAAAGCTTCCAGATTGCGTGGGAGAGAAGCTATGTAATGTGATGTGACTGATTCAGAAGAGGAGGAAGTAGTCCCAGTTTAACCACAGAGGAAATGCAAACCAAACCCCAACCTTCTTGCATATGCTTAGAGTTTAATTGATCATCCAGCTGTGAGTGAGGCAGAGGGGGCTGGTGGGGAGACCAGCATGCTTCTGCTGAGCTGCACACACTGCTCAGGGTCCAGGTACTCTGAGGAAACCGATTCTAGAAGAGTGAATAAGAAGACCTCAGCCTCAATTGGAAGGAATGTGTGTAATTAAATAGATAAACAGCAGTGTTGGGGAATGAAGACCATTTGGTGAGGACTTGGAAATGTACTAGGGTTTTTCCCCAGAGAAATCTGTCAGGCAAGGTGGCACCTCCCAATGAACAGCATCTATACTTCCAAAGGATGTGCCAGACCTTTGCCTCATCATCTGTCAGTCCCCTGTCAGTGATACCCAGCTGTTGTGATTATAAATAGGTCTGCTATGAACATCTTGATCTACACATCTTTCTGAAACTGATTATTTCTTTAGGCAAAATGTGACTTAGTCTTGAGGAAAGAAGATTTTGAAGATATGCAGGGGGAAGCCCAGCATTGCCCTTTTCTCTCTATGTCAAAGGAAGGACACTCCTGAATTTCCTCATGAGGAATCTGCTCAGCTCTTTGGTTGATTGCTTTAGGAAGGAGAAAACAGACCAATTCCATTTCCTTTTCCTCTGACATTTATCCAAGTTAAATGATGAGATCATTTTAATCTCCCTAACCTTTTCTTTCCTTTGCAACCTGATGCAATTTTCTCACAGTACGAGAAAATACTGGGGGTTCTTCTTTCACTTCTTTTTCATGTTCCTGGGCAGAATTGCTGCCCTTTGAACAAGACAATTATTCCCTAAAAGATAAAATGAGTTTACTTCCCCTGTGGTTCTGAAGTAATTTTATAAACAAAATTTTAGAATGCAAGGGAGGATAGAAAATAGAAAGAGCTGTTGGCAGAGTTAATTGGTTGATCTTTTTATGTAGATCTAATTTGGGATGTCAATTGAATTTTTGGAAATCATTGCTTATTTCCCTTGAGAATTATTTATTGCTCTGTGTAATTTGAATATATAATCCATGGTTTGTTCACTGCTGTATTATAGCTTGATTGAGAAAAACTATTTCTATCAAGGAAAGATTAAAAAATATTTGGAATCGGTTTTTCTACCCTTCCAGTATTGTTGTAGACAAAATACAGATGCAAAATGAGCACATAATGAATTGTTAGATTTATCATGGTTTCATTCTTTGCTGACATTGAAGAGGCAGCAGAGCCATAGTGGGAGTACTTAAGGAGGTGAGCTTGCTGTGGCTTTGGCAAGCTCAACTAGTCTCTCCAGTAATCTGTTTTAAATGCATACAATTATGTAATCAGTAAAAGTGACCTCCTTCCCTCCCTCCCTCTCTCCCTCTTCCTTCTTGTCCTTCATCTCCTTCCATTTCTTTTACTCTCCCTCTTCCTTCTGCTCCTCTTTTTCTTCCTCCTGCTCCTCCTTCTCTGCCCCTCCTCCTGCTCCTCCACTTTCTTCTGCTTCTCCTCAGCCTCTGCTCTTCCTCCTCCTTTTCCTCCTCCTCCTGCCTCTTAGGAGACAGTAGCTTGGCTTCACAATGAGATAAACATTGTCTGACACCTTAATTCTACCACGTGTTGATGCTGGCACTTTTCCCATTTTCTCCTTGGTCATGTGGCAATGATCCTTACTTCCAAGGTGATTTTGAAGATGGAGACAGTGTTGGCAGACCAGCTGGTGTGGCACAGACAAACATCAGGCCCTCAGGACATGGGAAGAGTAGTGATGGGACACAGGGGGGTAGCCTCACCCTGAGTGCAGCCCATGAGCATTGCACATCTGTGGTCTGTCCTGAGAGTGGCGGCTGAGGCCCAGGATGACGCCAGGACTTGAAGAGCGTCTGCTTCCACACCTCCATGAATGTTAATAAGTTCATAAACTTGCTTCCTGACTGCTGCCAGGACTTGAAGAGCATTTCCACACCTCCATGAATGTTAATAAGTTTGTAAACTTGAAGTCCTGTGGGACTTTCTATTAGGAGTGGCTGTCTTAAAACAGACTTAAGCCAGAGCCTTACATGGCAAGCTGGGAAGTATATTAGAGATGAGATCTGGACTCTGGAGGCCACCCAATGGGCCATTCTCCCTCTCTCCTTGATCTCCTTGCATAACTGGTTGCTTTGCCTGTTAGTTTTTGGTGGAAAGCTAAAGACAGATTCTTCCCACCTCACCTTAGGGCAGCCCAGCTATCCTCCTAGGGAGTGTGCTGTGCAAACCTTAGAACTCACACCCTCACAAAGGCTCTGTTCTGTATTTGCTTGCTATTGATGTCATATAAGAACTGGGTTATGAATGCTCTATACTGTTCACATTGGTTGCTGTTGTTTATTTTTTTCCCTATTCTGTGAAGTACTGAGAACCTCCAGAAAAACTACAAATTCACAGGGTAGAAATTCTGCTGTAAACTCCATAAAAAGACAGTGCACCTTGTTCCACACACAAATTAATGATAATCTTCAGCTATGCTTTAATACAAAGAACAGGTAGACACAACCCAAACTAACAACCAGGCCCCAAGTAGAAATAGCTTGAGGTGTACCCCCAGGTTCCACTAATGGACATCCACAGCTATATCAAAACAGAGAATTAACACAAAGTCTGTTGTCACCACACCTATGAGGGGGTTTCAATCTTCACTTTGGAAAGTGAAGACTGAGTCCTGAAAGGGTCTACACATAAAAGCAGAAGAGAAATCCTTCCCAACAGATGAATAAAATCCAACACAGAAACACAAGAAGTGTGAAAAAAAAACAAGCTAACACAACACTTCTAAAGTTCATAATTCACCATCAACTGACTCCAAAGATACTGAAGTGAATGAAATATCAGATAAAGAATTCAAAAAAATTATTATAAAAATGATCAACAAATTCCAAGAGAACACAGAAAAATAATTGAATAAATTAAGGAAGTCAGTATAGGCTATGAATGAGAAATACAATGAGGAGGTGGAAATATTGAAAAAGAACCTTTCAGAGATCTTGGAAATGATTGACACAATAAATCAAATAAAATGTTCTGTCAAAAGTCTCTCTAATGTAGTCGAACGTGATGAAGACAGAATGTCAGAACCAGAAGACAAAGTGTCCAGCCTTTAACATCCAGACAGCATTAAAGAAAAGAAAATAAGGAACCACAATCAGAATAGACAAGAACTCTGGGACAACATTAAGAAAACAAATTTAAGAATCATCGTAATCAAGGAGGGTTTTGAGGTTCAGGCTAAGGGAATTGATAATCTCTTCAGAGAAATAATAATAGAAAAATTCCAAATCTTGAGAATAAGATGGATATCTAGATACAGGATGCATGCAGAACTCCAAATAGACAAGATCAAAAAGAACTGCTCCACCACACATTACGAATAAAATGCCTAATATTCAGAATACAGTTAGAATTTTAAAAATCTTAAGAGAAAAATGTTGGGTCACGTTTAGAGAGGTGCTTCGGTCAGCTTCTTTGCTGCTGTGACTAAAAGGCTTATAAGAACAATTGTAAAGTTTATTTGAAGGCTCATGGTTTCAGAGGTCTCAGTCCGTAGAAGGCTGGCTCCATTCTCTAGGGCTCCAGCTGAGGCAAGACATCATGGAAGAAGAGTGTAGCAGAGGGAAGCAGCTCACATGCTGATGAGGAGGCAGAGGGAGACTCTGAGAGATACAAATATGTACCCCAAATGCTCACCCCAATGGCCCTCCTCCTCCAGCCATGCTTACTCACCTTCAGTTACCACTCAGTTAATCCCCTCAGGGATTAGTTCACTGATTGGGTTAAGGCTCTCATAGCCCAATCATTTCTCCTCTAGACCTTCTTGCATTGTCTCACACATGAACTTTGGGAGACACCTCATCCAAACCATAACAAGAGGCAAACCAATCAGAATCATATCTTCTTTCTCAGCACAAACTAAAAACCAGAAAGTCTTGGAATAATGTGTTCCAAATCCTGAAAGAAAATAACTGCTAATCAATACTGTTATATCCACTAAAGCTATCCTTCACAATTGAATAAGAAACAAAAGTCTTCCAAGATAAACTAGAAGAATTAATAACAAGTAAACTAGCACTACAGAACTTACTTAAAGAAATACTGCACACAGAAAAAATAAGAAACAAACACAAGAACTCACAAATGAAGAACTCTCATTTGAAGAGTAGTTAAGCAAATGAGAAACAGGACCAAAATAAACATTATAAATAAATGAAAATGACAGGAATTAATAAACATCTACGTACTAACATGGACTGTAAATGGTGTCAACTCTCCAATTAAAAGACATAGGCTGGCAGAATTTATTATAAAACAAGACCCAAATATATGTCGTTTGCATGAGATGCACTTTACAGGCAAGGACAACCACAGGATGACAGTGAAAGGAAGAAAGTTGATATACCATGCAAATATAACTTGAAAAAATGCAAAAATAGCTACTATCATATCTGACAAAGCAGACTCCAAACCAAAATTAATCAGAAAAGACAAAGGCCACATTATACTGGTATAGGGAACAATCCAACAGGAAGATAAGACAACAATAAATATTTATTCCCCAAACACAGGTACACCTAATTTCATTAAAAAAAGACACTAGTCAAATTGAAACCTCAGATAGACCCTCATAAATAATACTGGGTGATTTCAACACAAATCTCTCACCATTAGACAAACTTGAATTCAGAACAGACCCTTTAGACCTGAAAAATATTATAAATCAAATGGACTTACCAAACATTTATAGACTATTTCATCTAACAATAGCTGAATACACTTTCTTTTTAGTTACTCAAAAACAGATCAAAATTTAGGCCACAAAGCAACTCTTAGCAAATAAAAAAAAAAAGTTAATATAATTCCTTGCATCTTATCAGATGATAATGGAATGAACATGACCAAACACTACAGAAATTATATAAACACAGAGATTGTACAATACAGTTTTGAAAAATGGATGATGGAATAAATCAAGGGAGAAACTAAAAGGTTCTTAGACTCAAATGAGTGATACAACATATCAGAATCACTAGGATACTATGAAGGCAGTTCTAAGAGAAATGTTTATAGCTGTAAATTGCCTACCTAAGAAAATTAGAAAGATCTCAAATAAACAACCTAATGTTGCATCTCAAGGCCCTTGAAAAAGAACAAACTGATCCAAAATAGCAGGTTACAAAATCAATATACAAAAATCAGTAACTTTCCTATATACCAACAACAAATATGCTGAGAAAGAAATCAGAAAACAGTTCCATTCACAATAGCCTCAAAAAAAAATCCTAGGAATAACTCTAACCAAGAAGGTGAAAGACCTCTATAATAAAAACTGCAGAACATCGAAGAATGAAATTGAAGAAGACCTCAGAAAATGGAAAGCCCTCAATGTTCATAGATAGGCAGAATTAATATTGTTAAAATGCCCATACTATTAAAAATACACAGATTCAAATCAATTGCCATCAAAATACCAGTGCACACTTCACAGATCTGGAAAAAGACAGTCCTAAAATTTATTTGAAAGAATAAAAGACCCAGAAGAGCCAATGCAACTCTAAGCCAAAAAAAGCAATGCTGGAGGCATCACAAAACCTGACTTCAAATTATACTACAGAACTATAGGAACAAAAATTGCATGGTACTGGCATAAAAACAGACACATTAACCAAGGGTACAGAATAGAAGACACAGAGACAAAATCACACATCTATAGTCATCTGATCCTAGAAAAGATGCCAAAAACTTCCATTGGAAAAAGATAACTTTTTATGCAAATGGTGCTGAGGAAATTGGTTATACATATGTAAAAGAATGAGATTAGACCCTTATCTCTCACCCTGCACAGAAATAAATTCAAAATGGATCAAAAATCTTGGAAACTATGCAAGTCCTCAAAGAAAACGTAGGGTCAACATTCCAGCATATAGGAACAGGTAATGACTTTCTCAAAAGGACATTTAAAGCTCAGAAAATAATGCCAAGAGTTAATAAATGGGACAGCATCAAATTAAAGAATAAAGAAAACATTTAGCACTGTGAAAAGAGAATCTACAGAATGAGGCAAAAATCTTTGCTAGCTACTTTTAAGACAGAGAGTTAATATCTAGAATATAAAAAGAACTCAAAACACTTAACCTTAAAAAACCCTAATAACCCAAGTTATAAATGGGCAAACCAACTAAAGAGATATTTCTCAAAAGAAGAAATATAAATGACCAAAAAAATACATGAAAAAAAATGTTCAGCATCATAGGCAATTAGGAAAATGCAAATCAAAACTACATTGAGATTTCATTTTACTCCAGTCAGAATGGCAGCCATCAAGAATACAAATAATAAAAAATGCTGGAAAGAACATGGAGAAAAAGGAACACATTTTTTTTTACACTGTTGTTGGGATTGTAAATTATTGCAACCACTGTGGAAATCAATATGGAGGTAGCTCAAAAGACTAGACGTGGAACCATGCTATGACCCAATTATACCACCCTCAGATATTTATGCTGAAGAATCAAATAATCATACTATGGAGATACATGCATACTCATATTTACAGCAGCTCAATCCACAATAGCCAAACTATGGAACCAGCCTAGGTGTCAATCAGTGAATGAATAGATAAAGTAAATGTGGCATATATACACAATGGAGTTTTATTAAGTCATAAAGAAAAATAAAATTATGTCCCTTGAAGGAAAACGGATGGAACTAGAGGCATTATATTAAGTGGAGTAAGTTAAACCCAAAAGGTCAAGGGCCATATGTTTTCTCTCATATGTGGAAGATAGAGAAGAAAAAGGAAAAGAAATGTTGGGGGTAGATGTCTGGAAAGGAATCAGGCGGTGGGAGGTGGGGAGGAACCAGGGAAGTGATACTAGCTAAGCTGTATTGTTACAATGTATGCATGCACAGATAATGTAACAACAAACCCCATCAGTATGTACCACTATAATACACCAATAAAAAGATGGTGGGGGAGAATGAATTTCATGTTCAAGGTCAGCCTCAGTAACAGCCTGTGTCAAAATGAAAATTACAAAGGGATAGGGTGTTAGCTCAAGGGCAGAGCAGTTGCCTAGCATGTGAGGCCCTGGGTTCAATCCTAGTTCTTGGGGTGCGAGAACTAACAAATGCATAAATGTAGTCTCTTTGCAAAAGGTTAGATTTATATAATATCTCAGTAACATCCTCCAGACGCTTTTCATGTTCAACCCCTCTGTTCTCCAGAAATAAAGAGTTGAAATTTGGTGAGCATCTTTCCTATATCTTCCCTACAAAATTACCTACACATATAAACATATGCAGATGTGCAGGCTTTTAAAGCAAAATACACCTCACTGTATTTATTCACTGTTCCTCGGAACTCCTTCTACTATCTCTATACACCCTGATCATCTTTTTAAATGACATAGAATAATCCAAAGTATGGATCCCTTGTGGTTCACTTGATCACTGAGCTCTTGATAAGCACTTGTATTTTTCTCCGTGTTAGCCATATTGCAGTATTATGCATCAGTGTTTTTCATATATGTGTTTCAGTAGGATATTCCCAGAGGATGGTGCTGGAAAGAGCATATGCTTCAACTGTTTCCTGAAGGTGTCCCTTGTTGTCTGTGGTATTGCCCGTGTTGTTCCAGGAAGAGTAGGGTAGACTATCCCACTCTAGGGAGGACAATGGGCTTCACCTCCCTCCCTAAGGGTGACCTGGTGCATGTGAGAAGTGAGGTGAGCTGCACAGAATGTCAGCTCTTTGCACCAGCCTGCCATTGAGAGTCTCCCTGGCTACACTCACGTGTCTGACTCAGTGGTCTCAGGTGGAAAGACAGGTTCACGATGTTGAAGGAACTGGACTGGCAGAGGGGAGGTCATAAGGACATTTCACTGTTCCTCAGGAGACACCAGGAGCAGCTGGTGTTAAGCCAAAGTCGAAAAGAACATACTCTAAAAGTATTGCATGACTAAACTAGAGAAGGGACAGGACTTCTGTGTCACTCAGTCAAGCAGTGGCATGGGCCAGTGCTGTGCCTTCTGCCCCTGTACTCCAAACAGCAGCACCTGTTCCATACACATATCAGCTTCATTTTGGGAACCTGGCAATGTATGTGCTGAGAAAGGAACTGAGGGAAACTAGAGACGCGGACGCCTCTTCATCAACCTGTGCTCCACAACCTCTGGAACGCCAGGATCAGGGGCGAAGTTCTCACAGCAAGGCTAATTACTTTCATAAGGCTTGCTTTGTTTAAAAATAAATTCAAGGCAGATGTCAGAACTGGACCTGAACCCATACTTCCTCGTGAGCATTTCCCATGGCACTGCACAGTTGGTTTCCGGTCTGTGCATTGGTGGGGCCCAGAGACAGCATGATTCTTGCCAACTGCCAGTTTTCTCCAGGCTTCTGTCCCCTCTGTACCTCTCTCCTTAGCTGCCAGTGCGCCTGTGCCCAGGAGAGCCACCTGCCTCTCCATCTCTGCCCTCCTCCCTCTGTGTCCCATTCTCTCTGTCACCTCCAGCCAGCACTTGCTGACTCCACCCTGTGCTCCTTGTTACATCCTTGAAGAAAGAAAAGCACAGTTCTTCTTGCAGGAAGAAAGCACAATTTTTGATCCTAGGAAACTTCAACTTGATGGAATTTTCTAGAGTTTATTTGAATTAAGTAAGTTAGACTTACTGTGGATCAAGTGTTGTGGAAAATAAAGGCTAATTAATTTGTCATGGATCCTATATAGTATCTATAATTTAGCAGGAACTTTAAAGAATGAAGATGTCAGCCTCAGGGTCCAGAGGTCAGTGCAGAATGACTCTTGTCCTGGAGGTGAAGGCACTTTGATACCAGGAAGGGGACTCTACCCCGCCCTTAAGAGTGCCTTTCTAGGAAACAAGAATAGATACTTTTCTTAGGTGGGTTCATATAACTGTCACACTGGTCTGTTTGGAACAGTAAATGAACTCTTTTGTATTTGCAATCTTGATTTCGTATATTGATTTATCATCCCTTCACAGATGGGGAATTCATGACAGTACCTCTGCAAAGCCAGACAAGCTCCTCAGAACAGGACACACATCTCAGTCAAGCATCCCCTCTTCACACCATAGGAAGAAAGCAGCACAGAGGGTGAACTGTGAGCTGTGGGGTCTCTGCCTGATGTGCTCTGCCCTGCAGGATTTCCACACGGTATAGGAGAGAGCCCCAGAAGGGGCTGTGCATGACAGCTGTGACCCTGGCCCACTCTTCAGAGTCCAGACTGCTGTAGCCTCAGTGCCAGCCACCAAGAATTGACGCCACAACCCTCCATCCTTGCTACTGGGATCCATTTCACTGGGACATCAATATGTCCAGGGAAACCCTTTCTCCTCCAGACTCCTTTGTTGCTGGGATGACCATGTGGCCCATATCTGGCCTGTGAGATGCCAGTAGAAGCCACTGCCATCCCCAGCTGGAATCTGCACAGAAGTTGTGAAGACAGCCAGGCTGAGGAATGGCAGCAGGTGGAGAGGCCCTTGTTGGTTCTGCTGAGCAGTCATGGGCTTCCCACATCTTCTCCACAAACCCAGGTGTACAGTCTGAGTTTCTGGTACTTGCTGCAAAAAGCAAGTCTCTGACATAACCACTTTCCAAGTAATGCCTTCTCTTGCTACCAGAAAGCATCATGTTTGAGAGTCCAAACTTCATGAGACCTCAAACCATGTAACTCCCAGAAGAAAGTATAAGGCAGAGCTCCTTGCTGTTGGTATTGGCAGTGATTTCTGGGTATGACCCCTAAAGCACAGGTATAAAGGGCAAAGACAAAAAAGGGGACTGCATCAAACTAAATGCTTCTATACATCAAGGAAACAACCCACAAAATAGAAGATCACCTGCAGGGGGAGAAGCAGGCGCTAACCAATGCGCATAGGCAACGGATGTCATTCATCCGCAGAAATCCAAATAACTGGATTCAAACTGGACAAAGGATTTGAGTAGACACGTACCCAAAGAAGACATAGGAATGGTGTGAAATGGTACTCAGATCACCCATGACCAGGGGAAGGCAAAGGAATGACCAGCAGGTGTGCGGAAGGTTCTCAGACCGCCAATGACCAGGGAATTGAGTGTCAAGGCACAGGTGACAAATTACCTCTCACTCTTCAGGAAGACCACTATCAAAACCCAGAAGGTCCATTTTGGTGAGAATGTGAAGAAGACACAGGTTTTGCATACTATTTGAGGGGATGTCATACACCTGTTACAGAAGGCAGTTTGTAGTTTTTCACCAAAATGGAAAAAGGACTACCATGTGATCCCCCAATCCACTTCTGGATAGAAATCCAAGGTCAGTGAAATCAGTACCTCAAAGAGACATCCACACCCCCAATTCATTGTATCACTGCGCACAATAGCCAAGATATGAAAACCCTGAGTGTTGGCAGTAGTGGAGTGGACCAAGAACCTGTTAGTTATATACACCGTGGAACAGCCATTCCATCTTAACAGAAAAGGAGTCGTGCTGTTTGCAGCCACATGGTTGAACCTGAAGGACATTGTGCTAAGTGGAATGCTAAGCCAGCACAGAAAGACAAATGCTTTGTGATCTCACTTACATGTGGAACCCAGAAAGCCAAATTCATGGAAATCGGAGAATGGGGATGACAGGGACACAAGGCTTGGGAGATATGGGGAGCTGTTGATCAAAGGGCACGGAGGTTTCCATCATTAGAATGGGTGAGACCTAGAGACCTAATGCAGATGTGGGGTTTGCAGCTAATAAACTAATAATTCTACATATATCCTTCAAACTTGTTGAGCGAGCATGTCTTAAGAATTCTTGGTGCACAAATAAAAGTGTGGAGATATGGAGGGGTTAATCGGTAAGATCATTATGTACCTGTGTATCAAATGTCACGTTGTATAGATAAATAAATATCTTTTTGATAAAATTAAAACAAATGACCAAAGTCAGGAAACCATTCATCCCAAGTTTGTGAACGGCATCCCAGGAAGTAGTGACTGGCATGGTTTCTGCATGTTCCCTAAGGGGGTTGGGAGAGAGAGCTTATGGGCCCATCTTCCAAAAGAGCACCCAAAATGTGAGGTGAAGCTGGCAGCTGGTGTCCAGGGTAGCTGAGGTCCCATGGGCCTGCCCAAGTCGAGCCTCTGCCCCTGCCAAGCCCCACTGCCCACTAGGAAGTTTGCAGGTAAGGACTCCAAGTCCTGATGGGCACTGCAATACAGTTACTGTGCTGTTTTTAGAAATGAGGAGACAGAAAAAAGCAACTTCCCAAGGTTCCAGAACTCAATGAAGAGCTGAGATTCAAATAATGCATGCGAGGCCTAAGTTGCTGCATCTTCAACACCATTTCCCAGAAGTGTGCTATTTTATTTCCACTTCATAGCAGGTCCCTGAGGGAATTATATTTGCCATTAGTCTAGGAGAAAGTGAGCACTCGGAGACATTTGCTTCATGGCCCAGTATTTCCCAATCCATTTCTTCAGGTTCCAATGCATGGTTCTTTCTGCCAATGCACAGGCTTTCAGAGCTTTCTGGAAGCCCCTGCCCCCATGCTTGCTAAGTGCATAAGTGCTTGCTGGGTGCCTGGTCTGTGTGCTGTTCTTATTTCACAGACGAGGGAACTGAACTCAGAGGAGTAGCTGTTGCAAAGTCTCAGTGGGGTGAGCAAGTGCCCAAGACCTGACCAGCCAGCTGGCTCCTGACCCCTCCTGCTGCAGGCCTGGCAGGTGCCCTGAAGCCATCTGAGATAGTACAGGCAACGGCTGACTACCTGGGAAGCATGGGGGAGCAGGGGAGAGAGGGTTCCCTCCATTTCCTGGGAGTTAAAAGTTGATTTTGAGAACTCTGCTTCTTGGATCTCAGCTCAAGCAGACAGGTAGTGAAGGCAGAAATGTGAAATCCCTCTGCTTGCTCCAGATATAAAGTATCCATTTACTTTTTAAAACCAGGAGAGGAGAAGCCCACACATTGTAAGCTAAAGGTTACTGTACTTAACAACCCAGCATGGGAATTAAGGCGCTGCAGGAACGTAAGAGGTCATTTTGTCCAGATCTGGCAGAGGACGATGCAGCTCTCTCCAGTGCTGTGCAGCTCCATGGTGGTCCTTCAAGACAGCTGGTGGCTTTAATTCCTATGGGATCATGGCTTCAACCACTGGGCGACTCATAGAAGCTGTGATATGGTAATATTGAAGTGGGGCTTCTCACATTTAAGAAAATAGAATTTTTTGTGTGTGGGGGGGTGTCAATGGCATAGTGGAGTTCCCTGGAACCACACAGTGACACAGTGACATGCTCACTCAACTCTGGATTAGAAAACCTTTCTGGTGTCAACTGGTCACTGCCCTTTGTGCTACTGAGACTTTCTAGTACATTAGGAAACTCCATAAGCGTGAAAAATTCAGCTCCGCCATGATTACTCTCATGGTGGTTCCAATTACATCCACTTCCTGACATGCTGCTTTTCTTGTAGGTGAAACTCTTAACTTTTCATCCAGTTTTACTGAGGTCGTTTTGATATCCTAATTTGTGCCATTTAGGATATAGTTTCAATAAAATCGTATAGATTTTGCATTGCTACTAAATGTTTGAGAAATGAAGCCAGGGTCCCCCACAAGATGAGTACATTCATGAATTCATTTATGACATGCAGGAGTCATAATCCTCAGCTGATTAATCGAAATGCAATATAAATATGATTATGCCTGCTCACAGGTGATGTGGCCAGCTCAGTCCTCCCAGCCTCATGTTTAAACTGAGGAGGGTGCTCTGCCTCTTTAGAACTGTCAGAGTTTACATTAAGGTCTAGAAAGTTCACCTTATATGTCATTCTTTGGGCTTTCTGAGGATATTGCAGATCTAATGAAAACATTGTTTTGCTTTTTTAATTAATTGCACAGCAAAGTGAACCCTCATTAGGTTTCTTGACCTCTACTTTCCATACCATCACGGGGTCCCACTGTGCTCAGAAACAATGACTATCACTGCTGGCCCAGCAGCTACCATGCGCCAGAACACCAGGAACAGAACCTCGCACATTCACACACATGTGGTACTTCAAGGTGGTCACTGATTCAGAGGTAAATACATAAGTAGCAAAATGCTATCACTTCTATCACAGGTTTAATTTCTAATTAATACTAATACCAGGGAGCCTTGACTTGGCAAAGTGCAGGGAGTTCACAAAGGATGTGGGCTTTCTCAGTTTTCTGGGGATCCCAGAGGGCCTGCTGCCAGAGCTTTCCTCAGCAGGGGCACCCCTGACCTCCTCACATGCTATGGACAGGCCAGGGGATGACTGCAGAGGTGGGCACACTTTCTGGACCCTCAGATTGCTCTTACTGCTTTTTGCAGATTAAACTGAATTAGCTCTAGACCTAGTTGAGAAAAGAGAATCATTATGTTAGGCAATCCTTTGTCTCTGGGTTAGAAATCACAAAAAAACAGCATCTTTGATGGGAAAAAAAAGAAAACAGCAAAGCAATTTGAGTGTCCTAAGTTTGAATTAGTTTTGGGGAAAAAAAAATCACCCCAAACAGCTGTGTGGTTAATGGCTGGAGAGAGACCAGAAGCTGTGTCAGCAATCCCCAAATTGCAGCTAAACTAATTGCTTGGGAAGCTGCTTGGAAGACAGATAAAACATTTCATGGAAGGTTGCAAGGGTTTTCAGGAGCCCAACCTGGCCCTCTGTGAACCAGAGCCAGGAGATCCAGACCCAAGGCACAGAAGCCCCAGCTTCCTGGCTCTGTGCTCCCACCACCCTGGTCCCACTGCCCTGGTCCCACTCCCTGGCCACTCCTCATTTGTTATTCATCAAAAATGCACTGTGCACAATCTGTCACTGCCAGGAATGTGATGGGGCTCCTCCCCTCATGCCTGCCCTGCCCTGAGGGTGGGCAGGGAGGACCACTGGGGCTGTGGGTACACCTGAGTCTCTCTTTTGCCTTAAATTCTCCAGCAACTCAAAGGCAGGGGACAGGCTGGGCATTTGGCAGTGCACATGTCTCTCATTAATACTTAGAAGCCAGAGTGTACACATACCAGTAAAGCAAATTCAAAACATCTACCATTTCTATTCCTTGTTAAGAAATATGTCTTTATGTAAGCTAGTTCATATGAGGAGCATTTGGTGTTATCTTCACTGTGATCAAGCAGGTCCTCCTGCATTATTACCTGCAGGTCAGGGTCCCCCACAAGATGAGTACATTCATGAAGCACCTTCTGCTGAGTCTCTTGGGACTTGCATTATATCTCATGGAGTCATCTGAAGCCTTAGAATGCCGTTAGAAGGCAGCTTGTCAAAGCAGCCTCAGAGTTAACCCTTGTGGGTTAGGACAGGTTTCTCCCTGCTCTGAAAGTATTCATGTGTCCTTGAAGAAGAGCTCTGGGCAGTCTGTCAGGTGGGCACATTCTACCATGTAGCAGGAAAGACTCCTCCTCCACCATGGAGCAGGTCTGAGGGAAGGGCCGCAGGTCTCCGCAGTGTCCAGCATTGAGCAGTATGTTTTTCTTGAATGAGAAATGAGTACATGCCAGGAAGAGGGAGCAGGGCAGAGAGAAAACAGAGATGGGAAAGATGGGAGGGGGTCCACTGGGAAGGATGATCCTGTCATGCATGCTCCACTTCCTTATCCCAGCACACACCTCAAGATCTGTGTTGCAAGCCAGGTGTGGTGGCCCACAACTGTAATCCCAGCAGCTCAGAAGGCAAGGAGGATCGCAAGTTCAAAGCCAGCCTTAGCAACTTAGTGAGGCTGTAAGAAATCTAGTGAGACCCTGTCTCAAAATAAAATATATATTTAAAAAAGGGCTGGGGGGCTGGGGATGTGGCTCAAGCGGTAGCCCGCTCGCCTGGCATGCGTGCGGCCCGGGTTCAATCCTCAACACCACATACAAACAAAGATGTTGTGTCTGCCGATAACTAAAAAATAAATAAACAAATATTAAAAAAATAAAATAAAATAAAAAAGGGCTGGGGATGTGGCTTAGTGATTAAGCATCCCTAGGTTCAATCCCTAGTACTGAAAGAAGAAGATAAAGAAGAAGATGAGGAAGAAGAAGGAGGAGGAGGAGGAGGAGGGAGGGGAGGCGAAGGGGGAAGGGAGGAGGAAGACACTGTAGTAGCACCAAGAAGTACATCTAGTGCACAGGGGCATGTATGATCCCCACACCCGCAGTAAAGGAGCATGTGTTCCCATCTTGCACGGCTCCCCCCACCCCAGTATGCCCTGTGTATGCCTCTTCACCACACATGCACACACCCCCTGACAAACTCCAGCTCGCTGGCTGCCACTCTGCTCTTTATAGATCCACCTCCCCATCTCCATCCTCCTTTGTCTTGCTCTGCCTGGTTTTCTGGAATTCTCTGGAGGCACTAATGAAGAGGATGTGTAGTGGTTTCCTGTCAAGGTTAAAAGGGAGGAAACTTCTTTTTTTCTGATACAAAATAAACAAGTAATGTTAAGTATAGTAATTGCTGTTTTCCCAAATCACGGCATGTAGTAAAGTGCTTATAAAAGGCAAAGGCTTTGATTATGTGTGCTTTCTTTCCACACCCTACTGTGAATGCAGAAGAGAGGCCCTGGGTTCCACCAGTCTCCCTCAGAACTCACTGAGAGAAGGGCTGGTGGTAGGGTTGCCAGATTTAACCAAAAAAAATACAGTGAGTGCAGCTAAATTGGAATTTCTATCAGCAGTTCTTGAGTGTCTATAAAATACACTTTTACCAACATTTTATTTGTTGTTTATTGGAAATTCCATTTGAACTTAGCATCTTAGATTTTATCTGCCATTCCTAATAAGTGAACACGCAAGAACTAGCCTGCCAGGTCACTCTGTCTCAGGCAACTCTAGAGCTTGGATCTACCCCACATCATAGTTTTTTGTTTTTAAAGAAACAATTAGGAATGTTAAGAGACAACCTGCAGAATGAGAGAAACTCTTTGCTAACTACTCTTATGACAGAGGATTAATATCTAATATATACAAAAAACTAAAAAAAAAAACCTTCAAAAATCAAGTAACAAATGAATTAAATAGACCCTCTCAAAAGAAGAAATGCAAAGGGGCAACAAATACATAAAAAAATGTTCAGCATCATTAGCAATTAGGAAAATGCAAATCCAAACTACACTAAGATTTCATCTCACACCAGTCAGAATGTCAGCCATTAAGAATATAAATAATGGGGCTGGGGTTGTGGCTCAGCGGTAGAGCGTTTGCCTAGCATATGCGAGGTGCCGGGTTCGATCCTCAGCACCACAAAAATAAATAAATAAATAAATAAATAAATAAATAAATAAATAAATAAATAAAATGTATAAAAAAGAATATAAATAATAACAAATGCTGGAGAGGATGTGGAGTAAAAGTAACAATTTTACATGTTGGTGAGATTGTAAATTAGTACAACCACTATGGAAATAAATATGGAGTTTTCTCAAAAGATTAGGAATGGAAGCACCATAGGACCCACTATCCCACTCCTCAGTATTTATCCTGAAGAACTAAAGGCATCATACTATAGTGGTGCATGCATACCTATGTTTATAGCAGCACAATCCGCAAGCTATGGAACCATCCTAGGTGTCCATCAACAGATGAATGAATAAAGATAATGAGGTATATATACACCACATCCTGAATGCAAAACATGCTGCATTGTCCCAATTGTATATGTCCCATCATGTGGAGTGACACCTGGGAAAATCAGCATGCTGAGACACACCTTTTAAATTTTGTGAACTTTATTTTATTAAACATTTTTTTTCTTAATTAAAAAAGTAAGGCAAGGAAACTTGGAAAGTTTCAGAAATATATATACGGGAACACAATGGTTATTGGTAATCTCACTGTCTAGAAATAATCACTGTTAAAACATTAACATAAAATGTTAGACTTTATTCTCAATATTTTCTTGTTAATATCACAAGATATATAGAATTTTGCATTCTATTTTCCTAAGTAAATATGATATTGTAAGGGTTTCCATAAGCATTTTAAAACATTTGTAGACATCAAAACTGGGCAGGATAGTGTAACTTGTAATCCCAAGGACCCAGGAAGCTGAGGCAAGAGGATAGTGAGTTCAAAGCCAGCCTCAGCAATTTAGTGAAGCTGTAGGTAACTTAGCAAGACTCTGTCTCAAAAAAAAAAAATAAAATAAAAAGGATGGGGATGTTGTTCAGTTATTAAGCACTCAAATACCAAAACAAACAAAAACCACTTTTAGACATCATTTAAATATTGCAGTACACTAGGAAAGAGAAAGAAATATTTTAAAAAAATAGGAAAGGAAGAAGTAAAATTGCCTATTTCCTGATGATGTATCTTATATATAGAAAACCCTAATGAAACTACTTTCCCCCAAAAGTGCTAGAGCTGATAAAATTCAGTTAAGTTGTGAGATACAAAATCAACATAAAAATCAATAGTGCTTCTGCATACTAATGCCAAACTGCCCAGAAAGGAAATGAATAAAACAATCCCACTACAATAGCAATGACAAATGAAGTAAAACACCCCAGTGTGAATATAACCAAGGAGGCAAAAGGCTTGTTTGGTGGAAACAATAAAACACCAATGAAAGAAATTGAAGAAGACACAAATAAATGGAAATGCATCCCATGTTCATGGATGGGAGTAATTAACATTATGGAAATGCCCTTACTTCCCAAAGTTATCTACAGGTTTACTATCATTTCTATCAATTTCTGTCATTTTTTACAGAAAGAGAAAAAACAATCTGACTCTGCATGGAACTATTAAAGACTCTGAGTAGCCAAAATTATCTTGAGCACAAGGAACAAAGCTGGGAGCATCACAATCCCTGCTTTCAAAACATATTATAGAGTGATCAAAACAGCTGGCACTGGCCTGAAAACAGACATGTTGACCCATGGAAAAGGACAAAGCCCAGAAATAAATAAACCCACACATTCGTGCTGAACTCATCTTGGACAACAGTGCCAAGTACTCAAAATGGGGATGGACAGTCTCTTCAGCAATGCTGGGGAAACTGGAGATCCACATGCAGGAGAATGCTAGTGAATCTCTCACACACCATACACACAGTAACTCCAAATGGACTGAAGACTAAAACAGGGGGAAATGGCAAAACTACCAGACCTGTGCCTGAGAAATACTGTGACAATTGTCAAAGAAGCTCTGTGATATTGGGCTTATTGTGGATGTGACCTGAAAGTAGGCAACAAGGACAAAACCGGACAAATGAGGTTTCTGCATACAAAGGAAGCAATCAGCAAGGTGGAGTGGGTCCACCGGGTGGGAGGAAACATTCAACAATCATGAAATGAAGAGGGATTCTAGCAAAAAGACAACTTGATTTAAAAATGGAGACCTAAGGAGACATTTCTCAGCAGAAGACATGCAAGTGGCCCACAACTCATGAAAACAAAGCTCGGCATCATTAGTCAATAGAGAACTGCCAATTAAATTGACAAGGAAATATCACATGGCACCTGCTAAAATGTCTTATGTCAGAAAGATGAGTGTTGGTGAGAGTGGAGAAACAGGAACACTTCTATGTAGTTGATGGGAATGTAAACTAGTACAGCCCTCAGGAAGAGTCATACAGAGATTCCTTTAAAGTAGGAATAGACATACCCCATGACCCAGCAATCCTACCAGCAGGCTTGTATCCACCAGCATTGCTATCAATGTGTCAAAGTGACATCTCTATACCTGTGTTCACTGAAGCCTTATTCACAACGACCAAGACATGGGATCTAAACCATATGTCAACAGAAGAACGGATAAAGGAAACAACAAGGCATGCACATACAGTTGAAAACTCCTCAGCCTTAGAAAGGAAACTCTACCATTTGAGAAAATGTGCATGAACCTGGAAGACATCACGCTGAGTGAAATAAGCCAGGCATGGAAAGACAGGCACTGCATGAGTGCATTTATGTGTGGAGTCTAAAAAGTTGAACTCACAGAAACAGAGAGATCATGGAATGACAGTATTCAGAGGCTGGCTGGGGAGGGAGGAACAGGAGTGGTTGGTCAAAAGGCACAGAGTTTCAGAGATTCGGGAGAAATGCGTTTTGAGATCAGCTATTCCACAGGGAGATGATAGTCACTAAAAATATGTTGAATTTCATGATAGCTGAGAGAGTAAATTTCAAATGCCTCACCATAAAAAATGATAGATAAGCTTAATTTAATCATTAACATTGTATTTATCAAAGCATCACCTTACATACAATTACAGTTTGTCAATTAAAATGAATATTAAAAAAATAAAACAAAAGATTGCTGCCTAATATCCTGCATAAAATTTATCATGATGTGTATTTTTTTAACAAGTCTAGTTTTGTTGTCTTGCTTTGTTTTGGGGGATGTGGTCTATGCATAGTAATGCATACTATGCTTAAATAAAAACCTCTCAACTACTCCCGTAAAGCCTTGTGAGAACCACAAGTTTGAAACTTTCAATCAAAGGCAGCTGTTCTCTTCCCAATCACCAATGAAAATCCCTCTACACCAAAGACTGCAGTGTCCTGAAAACCCAGGGCTGGAGGTACAGATTAAAGGTGTCAGTGCTGATGACAAGGAGCTGTCATGCCTCTTCCTCCAGGGGTTACCACACAATGTGCAGCGCCATAGGCTAATCTAGGCAGCACAGTATGACCAGTGTTGATGGACCAGCCCCTGACTACCTTGAGATGTCCCTTGAGATCTCTTTCAGGAGCCTGAAAGTCACTTTGAATGGCCCCAGATGAGCCGCCCACTGGATATGCAGCTTCTCTGTGGCCCCCATGCTGAGCTCACCCTTTCAGAGGCCTCTGCATCCACCCAAGCCCTGAATTGTGACCACCAGGCAGAGCTCCTACTCTCTGGGGTGCACAGCTTAGCATTTGCCTCTGGGGACACAGCCATGCCCAGGTGTCTTCCCTCTGCACCCTCTCATTTTCCCAACTCCTCACTGTATGATCAAGCCCAGACTCGACTCTTGGCTTACTTCCTGATTCTTCTAGCCATCCTGCTGGGTGTGGAGGGGCATCTCATTGTGGTCAAGGCTCGCTTTCTACAGTAATGGTCACAGACATCCCTGGGTGGGCACAGGACACCCCCAGTTTGATGATGGGCTTTGAAGGTCTCTGGTTCCTCCAGAGCAAGATGTGGTCAACAGGACAGTTTTGTTTGACCATGAATTCTCCAGCTCCTCAGGGGCCGTGGCACCCTACCCTTCCTGCTGTCCAGCCCCTGGCTGGACTCACCTCCATCTTTTCCCATCCGGCTCTCGTGGGTCTGAGTTTGTGACTCCTCCCTAAACCTTCTGTTCTGTATCTGAATATCTTTATTCCATGATTATTAAAAACAAAGACTCTAGACACAGCTTGGAAAGATTTTTGAAATGCTGAGTTTTGAGGATTACGGCTTCTGTAATGCAAAACTTGAGTTAGCCAATTGCTGTGGTTGAGATCTGGAACATGCCCCCACAGCTCTCTGGTTGGAAGCCAGTCCCCAGCACAACAAGGCTCAGAGTCAGGGGTTTTCAGCAGTGATTAGATCTTGAGGGCTCGGACCTTGTCACGGACTGATGCACTGATGGTGGGTGACCACTGGCAGGTGGCCCCTGTTCAGGTGCCTCTTGGCCTGTCTCTGCTTCCTGTCTGCCGTGAGCTGAGCAGCTTCCCTTGCCCATGTTCTGCTCTTCCATGGTGATGTTCTACCACGCCTCAGGCCAAGAAGAATGCAGCCAGCCAACCAGGGACCGAGACTGCTAAAACTCTGAGCCCACATCTTTGCTCCTTGCAGTTGTTCTTTTCGGGAATGCTGGTCACAGTGAGGAAAAGCTGTCCAACACACAGTGTCCAACTGCACTGAACGTTCTCTTGAATCAGGACCTCAACATTGCTTCTTCAATCATAGCAAATCCTGACATGTCAATCTAGGGTTGCCAAAGCAACCTGTGAGCTCACAGGGATACCCTTTGTAACACATGCCATCTGCCCTAGATGTATTGCTTTTAGAAACTCGACATTTGCTTAAAGCCTCTGGGGTCTGACCAATTCTGTGAAATGCTCAGAAATAGGTACAGGTGAGATCACAGGACCAAACAACTCTGCTGGCTTTAGAAGTCCTTTACAGATGGGGGTGCTGTGGCTTTGCATCTGTGGCAGCAGGACTCTAAGACACTAGACAGTGCAGAATGACAATGGCTGATAGTGCTTTCAAAGACCAATGCATACAACACAGAGAGGAGAAAGAGCCTGTTCTCAGAGTGGATCAATGGTCCCTTAGGAGCCAGCTCTATTTAGAGGCTATTTCACCTTACTGTGGAATGAGACTCCATCTGTGTAAAGATTGAAAGACAATGGAAGAGGAGAGGAGAGGACCACATAGTCCACAAAGAAGAGCATCTTTCCAGAGTAGTTCAACAAACCACTTGGCACTTAAAACACTGGCCATTCCTGCTTCTTCTTGTTTCTACAATTTTCTTGTAGTAATTCAGTATATGGCTGATTTTCTTGTAGTAATTCAGTATATAGCTAAAATATCTGCAAATCCAATGGTTTAACTAGATTCAGAGTTTTAGATTTATCTATCATTCTTCCACCCTCCTTTCCCTCCTTCTGTCCTTCCTTCCTTTCATTTCTTTGTTTGCGTGTTTGGAATCCTCCAGTTGCCTTTTGTATAGAGCAGATGTTGAAGCATCGGAAACCCCTTTCTCAAATTCAATGAAAATAGGTCTCAGCACCAGACACTGCAAAGGCACACGGGGAAGCAAAATCTGCTTTTCAGAATTAATAGGATTTCCCAAAGGATGCATTTTTCTGTTAGACCTAATCCTCATGATCAACAACTGTAGCTCCAAGTAATTCTTTCTATTCCTTTTATTCATGTTTTCTGAGCTTATTCATACATATCCTCCAGGTAACTTTTATTATAGAAATCGCTGGCTCTTCTGCCAAAAGAGAAGAAGGCTTTATATTGAGATGACAAGCTGCTTTTCTTCCTAGTGATATTTTTAAAATATGGGCAATTTCTGTAATTCTTATTTTTCCTCAATGGCAGCCTAAAGCATTGACATTGTCTCTTCATTTTCAATAACTGGAGATAAATTGCAGGCGTTAGTCTATACTGTTCCCACAGACTTGAATAAGCATCAGCCTATCTATACATTCAACTGCCATAGCTTTTCCTTTCCACGTGGGGTAATTTTTATTATTGAATTCATTGAAAAAAAAAAAGCAGAACGACATCCATTACTTATTTTTCTATAGGATGTAAAGTAATGGCTGTGTGCTGGGACTAGTAATTCTGGGTTCTCTGAGTTGATAGAGAGCAGCACAGGTGGATCAGAGACATTGGACTCGTGGGCATCACAGCCAGCTGAGACTGAACAGCAGGCCCTGGATTCTTCTCTGGCTCTCAGCTTCAGGAGAGGCCCAGGGAGAAGCAGGACAGCTCTCCCCTCCTGCAGCCTGAGGGCAACACACAGCCACTTCCTTTGGTATGAGCCAATGGCCCTGTTTTCTTCTTCCACACTTCCCTTCCCTCAGGCCAGGCCCTTAAATGCCTCCCACCCAGACATTTTAATATTTCATTAAGGATATTAGAGAAAGATGTGAAATATCAGCCAGGGGTAGTGTTGATACCATCACCCTCGCTTCTCTGTTTTGGGGGTTTGCTATGGTCATGCAGCACTGAATCCAGAGACTGGAGCCTTCCAGCACAAGGGTTTCACTGTGTGGCCCAGGGCCAGTAGCTGCTTCCACTCCTCAAATTCCTAACTGGTGAAATGAAGGTTGTGAGGTCACGATAGCTCTGGAGGATGGCTCACAAAAGGGTCCTGGAGCAGAGCCTGGCATGGAGGTAAGCATTTGCTGTCAGTCTTAAAGAGGATGTTCTTCTTTCCTCTCTACATAGGACTCTAAAAATGCAGTCAAGTAGGTAATTTGCACACAATTGTGTATCATGCTTGTTTCCTTTAAGATAGGAACAATTGGGGGCTGGGGATGTGGCTCAAGACGTAGCGCGCTTGCCTGGCATGTGTGCGGCCCGGGTTCGATCCTCAGCACCACATACAAACAAAGGTGTTCTGTCTGCCAAAACTAAAAAATAAATATTAAAAAATTTTAAAAAAAGATAGGAACAATTGCTTCCCATGCTGCTTTATGGTTTTTACATAAGTAAAATTGTAATGCCTGTGTACTATTCTGTGGAGTCCAAGTGTCATCATTTTGGTCCATTCCCTCTGGTTGCAAGTAATGATACAATCTTTATGCAAATATTATTTTCCTTTTATTTGAAATGACACAGGTAAAAAAATGATCAGAGATGAGGATACTTTGATTCTTCAGAGATGTCTTTCTGAATAGGATGCACACATTTTGACTATTAGCAAGGAGAAAAGAACTCATGGATGTATTAACAGGGTGGTATACTACAAAAGAGCTGTGTGCACTGTCCTTATTTCCATAATTTTTTTGTTAGTGATGTGATTGCTTTGCCCAATTATCAATTGCAGAGATTTAATATTTTCTTATTAATTGTATTTCATTGTAGGGTAATGGATACATAGCTCTTTGGCTGCATTTGCTGCAAATCTTCATTGCTTTTCTTTCTCTTTCAATTTTATTTAGTGGGGAATATATTATTAGGCAGTAAACCAACTTTTATAATCTATTTATAACATTTCTAAATTTCTTAGAGACCTGGAAAATAATTTATTTTTTATGATTTTATGCTGATTATCTAATAAACCTATGAAATTGATTTCATTATATGGCATTAGGAAAACCTAAATGGAAAAACTGTTCTTCACTGAGTATCTCACGGCAGTTCCCTGAGGAAGCTTTCTTTCTGCTATTTTGAGAAGCCTCTGTGTCATGCCTTAACTACCAGGCGATTAAGTGTGGTGTCCACATTTTCCATGCCGGGATTGGTCCACCCCTCTCCTTTTGAAATAAATTCCATTATTATCATGTTGGTCCAGAGCCAAGGATGCCTCTCCCGCAGAGTTCTATCCTTCCTGTTGCAGGGCCTATTGTTTGCTGTCTATTTGCATATAGTTCACACACAGGTCCCGGGTGCATCTGGGATCACGTCTGATGGTTGCTCACTTACCTCTTGGTGTTATTCATTGGTCCTGACCTCTTTCTTCTCCAGGGTATCCAACTGCTAGTTATGTCTCTTGTCCTTTATTTAACACTACTTTGGAAATCTATTCATTGCAATCATGATCACCATGATCATTTTTCACTTGATTTTAGTGAAAATGATGCTATAGATCATAATTAAATATAATATTGACTGGTAGTTCATAATAATGCCATGTAAGTATTTTTATTACTCTTTTCCAATGATTTTTTAAAATCATGGTATTAAATTTTATCCAATTAATTTTCGTGTCTCTCCATGCTTGAGTTGGTGCAGTTTTATGTATAAAAAAATAGTTCATTATATTGAATTGTCCTTGCATCACTAGAATAAAAGCTACCTGATCGTGTTAGGTTATTGTTTGACTGCATGTTGAATTCTTTTGGCCAGTGTTTAATTTAACGTTTTAACATTTCTATTAATAAGGCGCCTCGACCCACACTGTGGTGGCTCGTCTTTGGGTGATCCAGTTACATTTGCCTCGCTGTTGGCACTGGGTAGCTTTTGTCATATGATCTGTTCTGGGATAGTGCATGATCATGGATTCCATTCTCCCGATAAATGAAATTCATCAGGAGTTCATCCGGGGTGTTTTCTGGACTGAGTGAGGGAGAGCTCTTTGCTCCTGGTTCCTCGGGATGCAATTTCCCCACATACTCCTTCCCCTCTGCTCAAAGCCCCCCACCCCCCATTACCCCTGCTCCTGCACACTTCCATCCCGAGAAGGAAAATGGATCTCACCAAGTGAGTGTTATTGGTTGGTATTGACGACCTCTTGTTCTCACACTGCCCTGTCAAGAGGCTGTCATGGTTACTCCTACGAGACAGGGCTCTGAGATGGCTGGGAATCCACTGGGCTCTGCACTAGGCCAGGCTCCAGGGCTGGCTTCAGCCAGCAGCATTCATGCTGGGCTTCCCGTCCCATGGCTCTTCCCACCACACCATACATAATACTTCATATTTTCACAATTTGGGATGATTTCCAATGTCTTTCCAGTAATTGGTTCCCAGAGTTGTGAAGTTTCTAAAATGATCTTGCTCATGAAGGGATCGAGCAGAGCTGTCGATAATTTTGCATTTTCTTATTATGAGTCTCAGGATCTCTGCAGTCCCTACACCTGCCTCTCTAGGCTGGAATATGGTGATGTTACTTGTTATTTCTGAGTATAATTCTACCATTGCAAGTATTCACTTAGCCTCTCTATTACACTTCCAGGAATTTTTAAGGGAATAATCAGAGGCCTAAACGTGGGCTAAAATGAATATGCAAATGTGGTCACTATAGCGCTGCGACACCTTTTTGGAGAAAGACTAGAAACAAGCAGTATGCACAATGAAGGGTTTATCAAGTTATGCTAAAATCAAAAAGTGATGCACCCACTTAAACATAACGAAGCCGTTCTTTGACCTGGAAAGATATATATGTACATTGCATATTTTTTGAGTGAATTAATGTGCTCAGATGACTGTGTGTACGTGTGTCTGTTGCAGGGCGAGACAGACTGGGAGGTATGGAGGCATGGCCAGTGGGAACACCAGTGGGAGGCTTCCTGTTAACTGGAAGGGGAGAGGCTGGGTTATCACTTTGACCATTTTATTTTTAATGTCATTTATTTATTTAAGGTGATTTTTCATAGAGGGGGGTAAAGAAAACAGGCAAAAAAAAAAAAAAAAAAAAGTTCTAGCAAAGGAGACTCAGAATAAATGGTGGAACATGCTGTGAAAACTGGGCAGATTTTAGTGTGGCCACTGATGAAGGAGGAGGCCCTGAGAGCAGGGGCTGCAGGTCTCACATGCTCCGTGGCCCTGTGGGTGCTCACGGCCTCCTCCATAGCTGATGGAAGTCTATTCCCCCATCCATCTTTAGTGCAAGCCCTTTCATTTCTGGAAAGTTAAGGCAAGAGCAGTCTGCTTCACACCCAGCTCAGGGACTGTCATTCCGGAGTCAGTGCCCCAGGGTTCACCTTTCACTTAAGCCATGTGTCAATCACAAAGCCACCACTGACAAAGCACTCTCAAGACAGCCCTTTTCTAGAGCATTCCAGACCTTCCATTCTTACAAAAACCCTGTGAATTCAATTTCACTGTCTGATATGAACAGATTAAGAATGTAAGTCCCAGAAAATCAGGTGAGAAATCAGTGACAGAGCTGGGACTCAACCTCATCGAGATCCCAACTCCCATATCTTCTTTCAATTCCTGGGGATCGAATCCAGGGGTGCTCTACCACTGAGATGCACCCCCAGCCCTTTTATTTTTTTTTTTTTTTATTTTGAGACAAGGCCTCACTAAGTTGCCGAGGCTGACCTTGAATTTTCAACCCTTCTGCAGCACCCTCCAGGGTCGCTGGAGTTTCAGGTGTCTGCCACCAGCCCAGCCGGATACCATGTTCCTAACGATTGCTGTGCTTGCCTCTGATGTTATGCCCAAGTGGACTGCAATCTTCCCAAAGATTCACTTCTATAGTGTTCCTGATCCCAAAACAAATGACATGCAAATGTTTTTACTTACTTTAGTTACGTTTCAAACAATTTTTATTTTTCTCTAAGACATTGTGTTTATAAGTCACCTCTCAAGCATTGTCTAACACTGCACAGGACTTGGACATGCTTGAGGGAAGACAAGTAGCTCAATCACCAAGTAGGGCCATTTAAAACTTCTGCTAAAGTCAATTGTTCACTTTACTGAAGTCAATAATGCCTCGTTTTTGATGTATTTAATTTTCTGATCTTTTTATAAATGAATTATACTTACCTGCTTCTCAAAGATTCTGGCAGAGCAGGGCTTGTGCCAGCATCTACCTGTGCATCTCAATTGAACCAGCAGCGACTGTCTCCTTGCAAGTTACGCAGGGAAGAAGCAGCCCCAGAATCAGCCTGATGATGCACTTCGGTTTTTTTTGTTTTTGTTTTTTGTTTTAGATTTTTAAAAATTTGTTCTAATTAGTTATACATGACAGAAGAATGCATTTTGATTTATTATACACAAATGGAGCACAACTTCTCACTTCTCTGATGATGTACTTTCTGCTCTGGCTGTGGGTGGTGCTTGATCATGATCCATAGCCTTGATCTTACCTCCGGGCACAAAATTTCTATTCGACTCAAAGGAAGGATAGACCTTGGCTTTGTCCCATCAGCATTTTCCCCAGAGTTGGCAGATTTCATGTTTACCTGAGCAGAAGTGGAGAGATGTTTCCTGGAAGCCTGGGACACCTCAGTCCAGCTACCAACAGCCACATGCTATCCAGGGAATAATGCAGCTACATCAAGATTGCTCATGGGCCTCCCACCTCCCAATCCCTAACTGTATCAATGGATGCACAGCAAGCATCAAGCCAGTGGTGCAGGGAGGAGCCTGGGAATGTGTGTCTAAAACATGGGTTTTTCTCCTCACAACCAGTGACAAACTTTGTGGTATACAACCTGACATTTGGTCAGTTGCATGCACTAAGAATTTGGTGGGTTGCTGTGTTTTTGTTGACATGTAATGACTGCCTGTTTATGGTACAGTGTGGTGATCTGACAAATGTGTATGGTGCATAAGCAAAGCAAAGCCATGAGAGAGAGTGCTATCTCTTCCAACATTTGCCTCTACTTTCAGCTGGGAAGTGCAGACCTCCTTGCTTCTGGCTTTCCACAAATAATAAACTGCTGTGAGCCAGAGTCTTCCTGCCAGGCTGTAGAGCCCGACACCCTTTTTCTCCCACCTAGCAGTATCTTGATACCTGCTCTTCAGCCTCCCCTGTCCTCCCTCCATTCCCTTCCTAGCCTCCAGTGGCCCCTACTCAGATCTCTACTTCTGTGAAATCAACTTTGTTAGCTACATGTGCTACCAGGAAAGACAAATTTTTATTTTAATAAATCGAATCTTTCATGTGTATGTTTCCTCCAAAATGAGGGGTGAGTATCTGTAGTGGGGCAGAGATGCTACCCCAGCAATGCATTCATTTACAGATACGTTTTCTGAGAGGATGAGAATAAAATTAAGTAGAATGTTTCCCCCCTTAAACATAGGTTTTTTATATACTTATTTTTGTCCAGATTTCAATTTGAAATTTCTAACCAAAGAAACAGGTGTGTTCAGTTAGAATGACAGCCATCAAGAATACAAACAATAATAAATGCTTGAGGGATGTGGAGAAATAGGAACACTTATTGCAGGAATTGTACTTTCATAAAACCACTGTGGAAATCAGTATGGAGTTTCCTCAAAAGACTAGGCACAAAACCACCATTTGACCCAGCTCTGTGACTTCTCAGTATGTACCCAAAAGCATGAAGAGACAGCATACTATAGAGATACACTTGTACCCATGTTTATAGCAGCGCAGTTCACAATGGCCAAACTGTGGAACCAGCTAGGTGTCCATCAACGGATGAATGAATAAGGAAAATGTTGTGTATATACACACAATAGAGTTGAATTCAGCCATAAAGAAAGTGAAATTATGTTATTTGCAGGATGAAACTAGAAACTCACGTTGAGCAAAATAAGTCAAACTCAGAAGGTCAAGGGTCATATGTTTTCTCTCATATGTGGAAGGAAGAAAGGAAAAGGAAAAGAAAGGAATCTTATGGAAAGAGAAGGGGACCAGTAGCATGGAAGGGAACTTGGGGAGGGATGGAAAGATAGGGGACGTTGGGGGAGACGAGGGGATGAAACAGACCATGATGAAAGGTGCATTATGAACACATCACGGTGAACCCTATATTATGTAAAACTGTCATGCACCAACGAAGTATTTATGGAAGAAGCAGGTGTATGTTTGGAGAGTTTCTGGACAGCATGCTTTCCAGGTGGAGGAATCTGTCTAAGGAGGATGCTTCCCTACACCATGCCATTCGCCAGCGTCCTGGGGAGGAGGATGCCAGGCCTGGTCTGAGAGGCTGCAGGCTGTGCTTTAGGCGGCATTGAGTCTGACACAAGATCCGGGCCTCAGATCGCCCATGGAGAGTGGTCTGCAATGAAAATGCTGCCACCTCTATGCCACTGTTCAGCACGTGCCTGTTCTTGTGCCAAGCGCTCAAGGGCAAGAGCAGCACCCGAGACATTCAGCTCTGCCATTCTCAAGTGAAAGCAGGAGCAAAGCCAACAGACAAGTTGCATGATGAGCATCAAAGCTCTTAGAAAGGCCTCTCGTGTGGCTGCAGCAGGCTGGGGTAAGAGGACTGCAGTGTGAACTGCCGCTCCTTCCCTTCCCCAGCACCTTAGTGGTCTCCCGGCTTCTGGCTTTGGGTCCCAGGAGCTTGGACTCCTGGTCCTGTGGTGTTTGTGCCTCCAGCACAGTCCATAATACAGGCACAGACAACAATCTTCCATAAAATATCAAATCTATGTGTGATCTTAGGTACCAAAGTTTAGAACAACGATGAATCATACACTCCCAGAAGGAGTAGAAAGCTACATGAGTATGCATTTTAAAAGGCTCTCATTTTGTGGGGCGCATGCTCAGGAAGCCTGCACTGCAGGGGAAAGCGCTACTCCTGGGATGTGTTTCCTCATTCCCAAGCAGATTAAAAAAAAAAAAAAAAAGTCAAGTTTTCTTTCTCAACTTTCCTGCTCCTGGGATAAAGACCAGTCCCCAGGCCGGCCGTTTCACTGTCCTTTATCCTGTTGAGGTGTGGCCTGCTGTTCTAAGTGTGGGAGTTCTGTGAGCAGGCATTTTCCAAGCTTTTCCAAGGGTGAGTCTGGCTTCAATCCAGGATACTATTTCACTACCTATTACCAGGAGCTTTACTACCAGCCCACACCATTAACTTTTAAGAAAAAAGTTACAACACTATACTGAATGTATGCTTTCTGGTGACACTGGAGCTGGGTACAGAAGCCAGGGCACCTCACATCCTGAACACCTTCTGATGCCCAGCATGCCTGCTGGGACTGGCTCTGGGTTCAAGGCTGGACGTGGGGGAGATGCGGCTTCATGTGTTCTCCCAGGAAGGGCTTAGGGTTGGGGATCCTGGGGAAGGTGGGGGAGGTGGGGAAAGCACGTTTTTTCATAAGGATGAGGTAGGACAGGGTTGGCTTCCTGCTCCTGAGAAAGGACCACTCTTGGGGAGGATAGGAGGGGTATCACTGGGTCAGCACCAGGGAGTCACCCCAAGTAATAACCCATGAAGTCTTCATGTTATATTTTCTTTAAAATTTCTTTTGGATTATTTCTTTAGAACTCTCCATCACTTTGCAAATACATGCATGATCAGTGCTTTAAATTCCCTGCCTAGAAGATATCCTGGAAGGTTTTATTAATTGCTACGCTGATTTTGAGGTTGGATATATTTTAAGCATTCCTGTAACAACACGTATTTTCCTATGTTAGTGCTGAGTCATCATCTAATACATAATGGTGATACCTGACACGTCAGATATCAATAAAGCAAAGGCTCCGCTTGGACTCTTGCCTTCCCGTCATCAAGGGATCCGGCATCCAGACCTCCCTGCTCATCCTGTCCACACACAGCAGTTACTAAATGTAGCCCAAAGCCACATACGGGTTTGCACCCTGCTCCCCAGATGGAATACACATCTTTGAGGCTCTCAGTCTTAGTATAAGAATATATTGCACAAGAATATAACAAGGAAATAGTAGTGCCTACACACCACTTAATTTTGGGCAGATATTCTTATTTAAAACAATTCCAAATCATAATTACAGGGAGGGTTTTATTTTGCCACTCTAATTACATCAAATCAGGTCAGCACATGTGTACTGCGTGAAGACTATTATTTCCCTAAATAATCCTTCTGGATATTCTGTTGTTAACATTCTGTTAATGTCTGCCTTCTTTGAGGTTCTCCGCTGGTTTCTGAACAACACATTTATTCAGGGGTGCTGTGTGTGATTTGCTCATGCTTTGGGATCTCAGAGTCAGCCAAGATCACCAAGAGGTTTGGGATTAGAAAAAATGCCCTGGTGATCTTAAGGAATCATCTTATGAAGGGAAGGCCTTCCACGCGTTAAACTCCAGTCTCATTCTGAACAGCTGCTAAAACTTCTCTGCCCTCTCCTGAGCTCAGTTGCCTTGCCTCTCCCTCTCCAAATGACCTTGGCAACCTACCTGTTTCCAGCACAATCATGTTCATGCAGTGCAAGTGCAAGTGCAAGCATCATCATAGTGTGGGGAGGAAAGAAGGTGTGGATTCTTATAAGACCTCTTTCCTGTGGAGGAGGCCTTCCTGGGACACACAGCATTTATTTAGTGGGTTATGAAATTTGCTCATCTTTTCAAATCAAGGTATGAAGACTCCTAGCATCCATACAAATAAAAAGATCAATTTATCTGCGTTTTCTTTAAAAAAAAAAAAAAGTGCATCATTTCTGTTCCAGTTTCTCAGCAGAGAGAAAAGACCTAGAAATACCTCTGTTCTTTTGCTGAAAAACCTATGTACAGCTCACCACAGCAGAAACACCCGAGAGGCAGTGTCACTCAAGTCCTGTCACCAAGCCATCCAGCGAGCTCCCACAGAGGGGGGCTGAGCAAGCTGCAGAGGGAGTGAAACCCCTCATCCTGAACTGGGCCTGGAGCCATCTGACCAGACGGAAAAATTCTACATTATTTTATTAGGCTGCCCCTGCATCTAGTGGCCATTCCAGAGAGATGATGCTTCCCAGCTGGGCTTATACCCTTAGAGTAGAATGAGCTGGGCATGCAGAGGGCCCAGGACTGCTTCTTGCAGGGTGACTCAGCCTCTACCCTGCGTCTGCCTCTTCTCCTCCATGTCTGACTCCTCACCAAACACTTAGAACATGGGGAAGACCAAGACTTCCAGGCCCAAAGTGAGCTCAAATTTACAGAGGTACAGAAATAAATAAAACCCCAAAGCTAACTTTTGGACCACACAAATTCTAATTTTGTCTGCCACAGGAAGCACCATGTCCACAGTGCTGGGGGCTCTCCCCTCTCCCCAGGGCTTGCTGAGGGATTAGGCTGTGGTCTCACCAAAACTGTTCCTGCTGCCTGAGACAGGGTGACCCAGTGGATCAGGCTGCCCTTTCGATCAGTCTCCCTGGGATTTGGCTTCTGGACAGATAACACGTTGCTGCTTAGGAATGGTGGTTTTTGTTGTAGATTCAGGCCACAGTGTCCAGTGCAGGTGAGAGGAGGGTTGTCCCATCCTCACCCCATCCCAGGTTACGACTTGGCTGGGAATAACTTTGGCTGCCTATTGGAATCACAGAGAAGCTTTGCAAAAATACCTGGGGCTCCAGCTCTATTCCAGACCTATCGAGCCAGACCCCAGTGGGGAAGCTGCACCCACACATGTTGTTTTATTCCAGTTTTAAATCTTTGGATAATACAGGGATTCCAACATGCAGCCAATGTTGACAATCACATCCCTTCCAGAACCTTCCAAGAATGAAGTGAGGGAATCCAGCTTGGAATTTTGAGTGTCTGAAAAACAGGAAGTTTTAGTTCCAGGCAAAGATACCTGGAATTGCCAAATTCTGAAAATATCCTGAACAGGGGGCTCAGAGTCAGGGCGATGAAGTAGAGGGGCATGCTCCAAAAGTAACATACAGGTAAAACAGTGTTTTACTCAGTATTTTTTCACCCTGTGACTAAAAGACATGACAAGGACAATTTTTTGAGGAGGAAAAGCTTATCTGGGGGCTCACGGTTTCAGATGTCTCAGTCCATAGACAGCAGGCTCCACTCCTTGGGTAGGTGAGGCAGAACATCATGGTGGAAGAGTGGTGGAGGGAAGCGGCTCACAAGATGACCAGAAAGCAGAGAGGGTGGCTCCCTTCGCCAGATACAAAATATGTACCCCAAAGGCATGCCTCCAGGGCCCACCTCCTCCAGCCACACCCTACCTGCTTTCAGTTAATTTCCATCAGGGAATTAGTGTGCTGATTAGGTTAAGACTCTCATAACCCAATCATTTCAACTCTAAGCCTTTCAGCACTGTCTCACACATGAGCTTGTGGGGGACCCTCACATCCAAACCATAACAAACTGGCACTGCAGGGTACAGTCTTACCCTAACATGCACCTTGGCTGCCATCAGAGAGGAAAGTGAGACTTGGAGAACAAGCAGGACCCTTGAAGGCTTTAAGTTCTGAGCAGGTGACAGGCCACATCTGGTAGGTGGGTGGAAAAGCAGGAGCCAGCTCTCCTTACTTGCTCTTCAGGGGTCTGGGGGGAACCAGGGAGACCCCGTGCATGGGCTGATGGTACCAGGAAGAACCTCCAAGAGGAGCCTGGGGGAGCCCCTGCATGGGTATATGGTACCTAGGAGGAGCCCCTGCATGGCACCATGGTACCTGTGAGGAGCCTGGAGGACACCCTGCATGGCACCAGGGTACCCGAGGGACCCTGGGGGAGCCTCTCTGGGGGCACTAAGGTACCCAGGAGGGCCCTGGGGGAACCTCTGCATAGGCACCATGGTACCAGGGAGAGGCTGGGGTCAGGGGGCCCCACGTGGGCACCACGGCATCTACAGATGCTTTATATTCATGATTTGCCCTTACGTTCCTTCACCTGCTCGATCATCTTACTGAACCTCCAAGTTGGGCATCCTGCACAATGACAGCACCAGTTCTTGGATGAGAAACAAAGGCTCAACAGGACGACAAGACCACCTCAATCTAGCATTCTGCTCACCTCCTATCTTGTGCTCTCGTTCCCTCTTGAACTGACAGGAGAGCAAATCAGTTCTAAGAGATGCTTTGAGGTTTCCATTCCTGTTTTCAGGCTTGGTTGTCATGGCTAAACGAAGCGAGGGCGTTGGGGAGAGCTTGCTGCACACAGCTCAGGATCCTTGGCCCTGTGATTGACTCTCTCTGGAACTCATCTCTGGGATCCTCTTCACTGCAAGGTTAGAGAAGCCGGATTCTTTTGTGTGGAGGGAAATTCGGCAGGGTGTTTGGGTTAAAACTCAGCCTCTTCAGTGTCAGCCGGGGTCCCATCTGGCCCTCAGGCTTCTGCCTCCTACTTCCATGTCTGGCCACACTCCATGTGGGCCCTCTGAGCCCTCTTCTTAAGACTTTCTTCCTGCACATTCTGTGTGCCAGGGGGCCCTGCATGCATTACTTCGCCCTCTGGGGCAGCACCTGCCTCATCCAGCTTGGAATCATTCCTATGAACAGCAGGTGCTGCACACTTAGAAAGGAAAAGTTTGCTTTGGCTCTTGGTTCTGGAGGTTCAAGTCCAAAGTCAGGTAGCCCATTGGTTCATGCCTCTGGGGAAAGGCAGCACACACAGGGAACATGGCTCAGGAAACAGAGCAAATGGGATGGGGTCCCACAGCCCCTTCAGGGGCACACCTTGGGTGATTGCAGGGCCTCCCCAGCCCCACCTGTTCAGGGTCCACAGCACCTCCAACACCACCACTGAAGACACACCTTTATATGTGCACCTTGGGGGCCCCTGGTGCAAACTAAGCAGTCCCCAGGGCAGGCAGCCTCCCTCCCCATGGCACTGGGCAGGCTGATCGGTCAAGAGGCTCAGGGTGACTAAGTGACCCAACAACTGGAAGTGAGCTCAGACGCCAGCCAGAAATTTGTAGACATGAATTTTAAGGGGAGTATTGATTGAATCTTTTCCCATGAATACAACTGGAGTGGTATAACCTAATTTTCACTGAAGGTGGGTTAGAGCAGTCAATGTTTTCCTAATTGGCTGTTTAGCAAAAGCCCACATGATAAAGAGCATCATTAGGCACTTGCGGTGGGAGCATGCGCTCTTGAAGGGAACAGATGGAGGTCGGTGATTCCCATGTGGCCTATCCCCAGGATCCTCCTTTTATTTCAGCCACAGTGGCTTTGTTGAACACTGTCCTGCACATGGATGCAATCAGACAAAGAGTCCTCAGAACTGAGTGGGGTGTGTAAGGTTGACTGAAAAAGGAATGGCCACCATGAGAATCTTTTTTTTTTATTATTTTTAGTTGTAGTTGGACACAACACCTTTATTTATTTATTTATTTATTTTCACGTGGTGCTTAGGATTGAACCCAGGGCCTCACGCGTATGCTAGGCGAGCACTGTACCACTGAGCCACAACCCCAGCCCCCCTGTGAGAATCTTAACATGCCCTCATGTGGAGAGTGACCTTCCTGCTGTAAACTAAGACAAAGCCCCTTATTACTGCAAGTCAAAGGTCAGTTTAAGACCTCACAACTGTTGAATGACATCGGTTGTGCAAAGTTTGGTGTCTGGTACATTTTCAAGGGAAATAATTTTATTCCAGTAAAGGCTCCTGAATTGCGATTCAGGAGGGGTTTTGCGAAAGCCTGATAGATGGGGAAAGGCTCAAGGCTTGAAGATGCACTTGTGTAGGAGGTCTGTGCCACTGTCCTGATCAAGTATGTTTCATCATGGTGAAATCCAAAATCCACACCCCGTACAGATGTGTTACAGAGATGTCCTCCTCCACCTGGTTCCTGCCCCATGCTCCCAGCTCTTTACCGCACTGATGTTGGAAGAACTGGTGTGAGTGGTGCTGTGGCAGGTGGAACCTGTGCCCTTGGAGGCCTGCAGCTAGTCCTCTATCAACCTAAGCA
Source organism: Ictidomys tridecemlineatus (assembly GCF_052094955.1). Taxonomy (NCBI): domain Eukaryota; kingdom Metazoa; phylum Chordata; class Mammalia; order Rodentia; family Sciuridae; genus Ictidomys; species Ictidomys tridecemlineatus. The sequence continues at coordinate 94,922,983 of NC_135479.1, forward strand.
GTGACTCTGGTTGTGCCCTGGGGGAGGGGCACTTTTTGACGTGTAGGAGCAGGCAATGGAACTCACTGATGAAATGTGTCCACTTCCGGTACCTCCTGGAGTCATTTACCTGTGGATAGTATGACTCCCTTGCTGTGATTTTACTGCCAACAAAACCCACAGCCATGGGGCACATTTTGAAGGAGGGCAGCACATTGACATGGGGTAAAGCACTTGTGTATTAAAAGCGAGTCTGCCCAGAGGCCTTAGTTCTTCCACATCCCCAGGGGCCTCTCTTCCTGCTTCTGCACTTCCCTGTCTCCTTCTTCCCCTCCCTTCCTTCCTTCCTGGCTGGAGCTTACTTCCTGGACATCTCCATTCCACAGGCAATGATTTATTTCCCAGACCAGGAAACGGAAGCTCAACCAGTTTCTGTAAGATTAGGCCGAGAATTCCATTTCTAGTTTTAAGCTGACGATCTGGGTGGCATTGGACAAATCATTTTGACACAGGGGAACTCTGAAAGGTACCCATAGCTGTAGGTTCTACACAGTTAATGAAGTATTTGTCTTTAAGTTTCATTTAGTATCCCTGTGCTTATTTCTTACTTTATGATGTGGAAAGATTATGTGCATAGGGCCTTTTCTTCTTCAAATAATGAAAATATCCTGTGAAGTATTATGATATACGACTGAGAAGAACTCCTACTCATGTTATTAAAAAATTTCTCTTCATTATTGTTAAGTCTTGGGGCCGGCTGGAATCCTGGGCATCATCTGCAGAGGCTCAATTAAATCAATACCAATCCTTTTGCCATATTCCTAATGAAAGGGGGGAGGTAAGGCCATGCAGGGTCACTGCTGCTTGCTGAGGACTCCTCCCCTGCTCTGCTTCTGTTACTGTGTCTCCTCCTTGAGTTCACAGCCTGGCAAGCAGGGTCTGACTCGGCTCCAGGGCTTGTATCCTAATGCAAGATGTGCTCACCATTTTAAAGATGGATCTGAGAGGCACGTGAAATTAAATATTGACTTCACTGTAAATCCATCCTGCCAACACCTGGCAAAGCAGTAGGGCATGAGGCTGGCTGCAGGTGAGGACCCAAGTCGAGGCAGGGCCTGGCTGTGTGAGCCCAGGCCTCTGGCTCCAGCTAGAGATGGGTGGGAGTGGCAGGGCTCGACTCCTTCACTCTTCACACTCCCACAGTCCTTCAGGAATTTGACCTGGACAATATCTTTAAATGGGGATAGTTAAGCAAGTTGGCGGGGTCCCATGGGGAGGGGAGCCCAGTCCCAATGGCTGGCTCTCCTGTGGACCAGGCAGGAGCAGCTCCTTGGGGACAGCCACCCCTCAGGACCACTTTGTGTTGAGGACACAGAGCTCAGGGGTGTGCAGGGGTGTGGGATGCATGCTGAGGAAGAGAGCTCAGCACTGGACAGCACACTCAACCTGCAAAATGGACTCTCCTGACTTTGCTTCACTTTTGCCCCTTGAGCTTGTTAAACCCAAACATGGTTCCGGGCAGCAGAAGCTCTACTGGTGTCCTAGACACCCTTTAAAACCCACACTGTATGCAGATCTTACAATGATACAACCTAACCAGCGCACTGCAGGCTCCTTAGATGCATGCCCATCCTGCACAATTCTTTTGCAACTGGTGCATAAAAGGAGTAGACAGAACAATGTCAACAGTTTGCCAAACACCTACATGTTCATGGGCTTATCTGATCCTCACAATGTCACCATCGGGTCGCCAAGAAGGGTAAGTACTCTCTCTCTGTAAATAGGAAACTGGAATTCAGAGGAGGTAAGTTCCTCATGCCAGTCAGCAAAGAAGACTGTGACTGGACTTCCAGCTCCCTAAATAGCCCAAGTGTCCTGTCTGTTCTTGTTGGGATCCCTGTGCTTCTCCTTCCCCAGGACTGTCGACCTTGACCTCCCTAAGGGGAGGGTGCCCTGATAGCCCCAAGACCAGAGTGTGCAGAGATATGTATTTGAAAATGAATGCAAGGGATAAGTTTGAATATTAGAGATTTGAAGGAGATTTGAAGGCAGAATCAAGAAACTGCAGGTGTGATGCTAATCTTGGGCAAGCCTGGTCAGAGTGAACCTGATGTGGGTCAAGCTGAGCCTGGGAGCCGGGTGGGGCAGTCCACAGGAACTAATGCTCATGGATGATATAGAGAAGGAGCTGCAGGCTCCATTGGGCCCTTCAGGTTCCATTTGGCCCTGCGGGAGCTGCTCTTCTGCTTGAGTGCAGGTGCCTGTCAATCTCGCTTTTCTGTGGAAGCTGGAATCCAGGGTCTGGTGGGCATTAGGCCTGGAGGCGGTTTAGTTTGGAGAGCTCAGTGTTTCAGATATTCCTGAATTTGAAGATTTTATACTCCCCCCAGTCTCCACCACCCCAGTTCCTTGCTCTTAGATGCCTCATACTTCTACAGGCTCATGAAAGCATTTCAGTTGGTGATTCCAACCCACAGGCCAGGTTACTGGGTGTGGCACGAAATCTGCTAGGGTGGGACGAATGCCACCTTTAAAGCCTTGTTTCCCATCAGCCCAGCACAGCTGCCCCGCATCCTCGATGAGTGTTCTTGACCCTTTCTGTGGAGACTGATCACTCCCTCTTCTAAACAACCATGACACAGATAGTCCCTGACTTAGGGAGGTGCCACATAGGGTTTTCTACTTTCATCTAGTGCAAGCACAGTGCACATACAGTTGAAATCTTACATTGCATTTTTGTTTTGATCTTTCCCTGGGCTAGTGAGAGGCTGTAGGAAGCTCCACTGAGGCTCCCGGTGAGCCACGGATCCCAAGGTGGAGGGCCCACACTCAGTGTGTGCTGCTGAGCCAGGTGCTCAGGAATTATCCAATTCAGAGGGATCATTGTGCACATCCACAGTGGCAAGCAGCATCTCATTCACCAGCACAGTTAACCTCTGTGCTGCTCCATGCTGTTTGAGAACATTCCTTTACTAGTATAATTTATACGTCCCCCTCCTTCCTTCTTTCACCATCCCTTAGTGCTCCCAAATTCCCTCCTTGGGGTCTGAAGTTGGGAAACTCAAGTTAAGACTAACTCAACCCTCCCTACATCTTCTGGTGGTTTCCGAATGTTCTAGATTGGAACTGGGAAGCAGTGAGGGTAGGAGCAACTCCTACAGGGAGGACACACAGAGCTGGGATGAGGTTCTCGGGAGCCAGCAGTGACAATGCGCCTGCAGCATTGTCTAAGTTCACCACAGGGACTTTACCCAGAGATGGTAACTGTTTCAGCATTGAGAAAACTGACTGGTTATGCTGAATGACTTGAAAAAAACATGCCTGTTGCTCTTTGGATAACAAAATAAAATAAATAAAATAGTTATCATATATTTAGGAGGTTTCAAACACATTTGCTTATACGTCTGGGGATTACCAAGCTGGAAACTCAGCTGGAGATTCAATACCTGATCAGAAAGATTAATGCTCTTAATGACATTCTCACTGTTCAAAAAGAGCAATTTGCTTTTCCAACTTTTGTTCTTCCTATCCCAGATTGTCTGAGAAAATCACAGTCTCACACATAAAGTATTTTTGAACTAAAGGGACCAGGTTTATGGTAAATTGCTCTGGAAATGTCTGGGCTCTAAACAGTACTCCCACTCTGCTTGCTGAAGAGTGTGGCTTCCAAGCCTCAGCCCTGCTGGATTTCCCAAATAATGGTTAATGCAAAAGCTGAGTCTCCCTGGAGAGTGTGCTGTTTTCCCATTTATAAAATCATAAGCCTTGGGGTAATCCCTCATTAGATCAATAATGTTCTCATGAAGGAGTGTGGCACTGTCCAAGTGGGGGAGGTCACCCCTGTGGCCATGAGTGCCGCTCCCACCACTGCCTGAGTCCTCTCACCTCCACATTCACTCTAGAGACAGCCCTTCCCACCTGGACCAGGGCAGCAGTCTCTAGCAGATCCCTGCTTCCCCTGACCTCTCCACTACCCCGTGTGGTCAGGGCATCCAGTGCAGAGAAAGGCCCATGGTCACCCTGCCCTGGAACCCCTGGTGGCTTCTATCAGAGAATTTCCAATCCAGCTGCATCTGCTGCCCTCCCAGCACAGCAAGTCCCCTCCTTTCTTACAACACGCTCCTGCAACCTTTCCTCTCAGGTCTAGGGAGGGTAGAGGACCTCAGCCCAAATGGACTCTGGATTTTTGGGTCATCAGTCACGGGGGCTGGTAAAAAGGGGGAGCTTGACCCTGACAGTGTTTCCTGGGGGACCTTTCCTGATATTCCTTTCTCCTGGCCCTTGGAGGTGCTGCTCTGAGCCCCCTGTGTACTCCCGGGAAGTTCCTTCAGCTCGACTCAGAATTGGTTTCTTCTAAGCAAGGAGCCCTGGCTGCTGCAGCTCTCCTTGGCCTTCAGGATGGGGGTCAGACTTCAGCTCCTGTGGTTCCTGTCCACGCGCTCCACCCAGTTGCACCAGCTGACCCACCGCCCCTGGACAAGTTCATGCCTGCCATTCCTCTCCAAGACCAGCTGATCCTTGGGAACCTTGCCCTGCATACAAGGCCAGCCCTCCCTCTAGGCAGATCCATGCCTCCTCAGCCCAGGCCCTGCCTTTATCACTATTGTGTACACGAGGTTCCTAAATATGGGGTCGATGCATCTTCATCTTTGTGATTCTGCACCCTGCCCCGGGAGTCCCTGTGCTGCATGGTGGACCAGAGGGCTCATGTGGCTCTTCATGTCTGGGTCCAGCCCCAGACCTCCCCTTGCTTCCCCGCTGGACAGAGGCTTGCCTTTCTGCTTCTCGCCTGAGAAGCTAGGATCACAGCATGAGGCCATGCAGAGCCCAGAGACCTGCCCAGCTCGGGCTCAAGCAGTGCTTGTTGAAAGACAGCCACAGGCCTTGACTTCGTCTAGCATTCCGATACCCAAGCAATCCACATGAGATGCACTCGGAGTCTTTAGGGTCTGGGTACCTATTTCAAAGAACAAATGCGTGTGCACATGTGTGTCTATGTCAGGGCCTCTCCTTTGGTCAAAGTTGGGGGAAACAGACCAAGGGGAGAAACTGGCTTTCTGTGACAGTCACCTGCTCTCACACAGGACCAGGAAGATGGAAGTGCCCGCCCTCACCACATGTGACCATGTTCTCCAGACTCAGTCACATAAAAGAGAAAATGGCGCACACTCTCCAGTGTGTTGTGGCCAGAGGGTGGTGCTGCAGGACACAGGCACATCTCTCCTACCACCTGTGCTTTCCTCCAGCTATGTGGCTGTGCTCACCTGCTCTGAACAGCCTTCAGCCCTGTCAATCAAGTGAGTAGAGGGAGCTTACCCGTGAGGGTGAGGCTGGGCCAGTTCACCAATGTGTCTAAGGATTCAGTGAAACAAAAATTCTGATTTAATTATAGTGTAGGCTGTCTATCCCCAGCCTATGGATTTGTGGACATTTTCAAATGATAGCATATTAGGAATAAAAAGTATTTTGGGTAATAAATTAAGAGTGGGAAATTCTTCAGATATTCAGCCAAAGAGTGAATTCCAGTTGTAATTTTACTGAAAAGAGCAGGACAAGTCACATAGTGAAAATCACATCTGCACCTGTTGACCCCCTAGCATCAGACTCTGAGGCAGAGATCCTTGAGTCACCCACTGGACAGAGGGTGAAGGGGTTCATCCTATCATAGAGCAAGAGTGTCAAGGGGCCACTCAGGACTGACTACACAGGGGAACATGAACCCAGTGCTGTTGAGCCCATCCTGACCCTGAGTCCCCGCTCAGGGAGGAGGTTCTAAAGGGAGACTGGTCTGGGTTGAGATCAGCTGCCCTGGATCCTAGGGCATTCTTTGCTGCTTGGAGGGGACACTCACGTGGGGCCTTGGACAATCCAGGCTGAGGCCCAGTCTTGGTCCTCTTTCTAGAAGGTGAGGGGCTTTCATTGTGAACAGACCTTCCCCACCAGCCTTCAAGCTCTCAAGGTTCTCAGGAACTCCCGAGGAGTGGTCAGGGAGGAGCTCTGGGATTCACCCCCAGCCCCTAATCCCCAAAAGACAGCTCTGCATTTGTAAGTGTCATGTATGGACCTTTCTGGAAGGCCACAGCTAGATGTTTAGGAAGCTCTTGGTCCAGAGAGTCGTGACGAGAATGAGTACTTGTGCTTTTTGCCACACACATGTCCTTTTCTAAGAACTTTGCATGTGTCTAATCCTTCATCCCTGCAGCAACCCCTGAGGAGTATTATTGCTATCCCTCATTTCACAAGAAGAAAGTGGGCTGCTGAGCATCTTGTCTAGACTGATAGAGCCTGCAGGTGGAAGGAGGCCATGGCCTCCTGGCCATGGCCGCCTGGCCACATGGTGTTCTCAGCCTGGGCTCTGATCTAACTTATCCGTGTCTTTCCTTCCCAAAGACTCCATGGTCCCAACATTGGAAACTTAGTCTCATCTTAAACATAAAACCTGCTGTCATAAAACCAACCTGGGCATCCACATTGGTCTCTCTTACAAGGCTTCCTCTGAGAAAGAGTTTAAGCTTGGCCTTTCAGCCAAGGTGGACAAGAGCAAGAGTGTAACTGGACTTCCTCAGTAGAAACCAGAGTTCCAAATGACAGAGGGGGATCAATATTCCTCCTCCATGCTTCCTCTCTTCCTTCCTTCCTCCCGCAGAGTTCAGAGTGGAAGGCGTTTCTACACACACAGGACATATCCCCCAGTGGCCACAGGCAAGGGTGGCATGCCAACAAAGAAGAGCCAAAGGGCCTTGGTGGCAAGAGACAAGGATCCCAGAAGCAGAACAGAGAAGGATGTCCCCAGATAGACAAGGCAGAGGGACCCTGGCACAGTACAGGTGCAGGAAAAGTCAGCACAATGACTAAGCTGAAGAGGCCACTTTAGCGACAGCTGAGCATATTCAAAGGCCTATGGAGAGAGTTCAGCACAGGACTCAGGTCTTTAAGCAGCTGGTGTGGAGGGAAGCCAGGAAGTATGCTGCATCATGAAGATGGCTCAAGCGCAGAGCAAGCAGAGGCTTTGCATCCTGAGGGCCCCTTAAGACAAGGGGGAGTCTCGTGGATTACTGTGTGGACCTAGCAAAGGATTGTAGGAGATAGTGTAATGGCAATATCAGACCCGGTTGTAAAATGAAATTATAAAAATGTATGGTAAGAAACCAATGCCCAGAAAAAGTGTCAGTTTCCCTGTCAGCCTTTCTTCAGGAACCCTAGTTAACCAAGGATCCCTACCTTTTGAATTGGAGATAACTGCCCCAGGAGTCCAACAGCCTTTCAAGGCTAGAGATTTAACAGATGCTGTGAAAAGAGTCCTTCCTTCTTTCCTGTTTCTGTGAACATGCTTTGTGTTAGAGAACCCACACAAGGGCTTCAGACACGTAAAGTAGGAATTTGTTCTAAGAGGAAAAAAGCCCCAATGATAGGATTTATCTAAGATGACACCAAATAACCTATGAATGTGAGAAGCTGTGGATCAGGGCTCAGAATTTGGAGTTTGTTCTCCTCTGCGCCCCCTGGTGGAAAAGAAAGTTTGGCATTCTCCCCCTCACAGTGCTGCTTGCTGCTTCTCCAGTGACCTGTTTCCTGCACCAATAGAAGGGTTCATGAGTGGCATTCCAGTGACCACCAAGAGCTGCAATTGGGCAGCTGTCTGTGGAGGCTGAGATGTGGGGCAGTGGGTCATCCTCACTAGGATTTGGCATGACAGCTTCTCACACTGCCTAAAGGACAAGGGGGGCCCTCAGGGATGGACAGCTCCACCAGGGCTGATGCCTGGTACATGTCACAGAGCAGGAGGCAAACACATCCAGGCAGGAAGCCTCACTCTCACCTGCACCTGACACAGAGGCAATGCTGCTCAGGTGGTGAACAGCCTCACCTCTCAGCAAGAATTCCCTTTGCAAATGCCAGGTGAGCTCAAATCCCACCATTCTGTATCCAGCTGACAACTGCTAGCACAAGCTTGGATCCATCATTCTGTATTCAGATACCACTGGCCAGGTAAGCTCCAGTCCATTCTGTATATCCTGTAATGTGGTCAGAAGAGACTCAATCCCTCAAAATCAATGGAGAAACTGGGGTGCTGAGGCAGGCATTCTTCTCATTTTAGATGAACAAAACAAGGTGCAGACATGAATATCATGGAGCTAGTGAGTGCTGACAGATTCAAGACCAGCCCTGCTTCCCAGAAAAGCCTGTATTTCTATTCTCACACAGCTTGTTTTCAAAGTTAGAAAAGGTTAAACTTTAACTGGCAGAGTGTGCATGGCTCTGTGGAAAACTCTGGTGTGATTATGAGATGCCAGTATTGATTAAAGCACTTCTCACATTGCAGGGCGTCCCCGGGGAGGGCTGTACCACAGAGCACTTTCATCACTCATGGTTCTTCATCTTCCAGGTCCCATCAGGTATAACTCAGCTCTCAGGAGCTCCTTAGCATGCAAACAGGGCCAATCTGCTCCCCTTCTGTCTGGCCTGTCTGTCTCTCCTGCTGGGTGAAAGGATTCAATGCACTTGGCTCTCAGAGATTTTGAGCTGGGTTTTAGCAAATTCTTACACCCCCCAAGGCTTCTCAAATGCCTCCAAGGATTTGAGCCTGGCAGGAGAGAAACTTTCACCTATTTGGTGTGAGGGATCACACACTGGGTCTGGGGCCAATTCCATCAGCCTAAGTAAACACAGACACACCTTCTCTCTAGACTGCTTCAAATGCTTACAAGATCGAAACTACCTTCCCATGCACAATATCTGGAAAAAGGTGCCTTCCTTGTGAATGCAGTTTGTAATGGCAGGATACCTGGAGCAGGCTCTTCACTGCCTTTCCCACTTCACACCTAGTCATTTTGAAGACACTGGAAGACCAAGGGGACTTGCCAAATCACTCACACTTAACATCTGTCAGAAACAGCTCTGCAGGGGACGCACTTCTGCCATCCTGGGATCTGCAGGACTGGTCCCCACAGGAGCAGCAGTATGGGGACTGTTTCGTATGTTAGGTGGCCTGGATTTGACTGTTCTGATAGAGTCCCATAAGAAGATAACAGTAGTAACAGCTTCCTGAGAACATCCCCTTCAGCATTCTGTGAAACCAGGTAGTCTACAACTAAATGCAAAGCTCTATTTAGCCCCCTAGTGAGGCTGCTCCTGAGCTGAGTGTGATTATTTCCACTCCAATGATGGGAACACTGAATCTTGGAGAAGAAGTGTGACTTATCAAAACCTAGGCCTCTGACTGCAGCCCCAACCTACTGACCCCCATTCTCCCTTCTAGTGAGAGAAATGCATGCTCCATCCCCGCCCCCTAGGGGTTACTCCAGGAAATGCAAGCTGGTAAGGATAGGTCTTACCATCTGCCACATGTTTAACAGATTCTAGGAAGCCAAAGCCAAGTGAATCTTACGCTACCCCCTTCCTCCTCATCTCACAGGTGAGAACAGAGCACAAAGTCACAGGAGGTCATGAGAAGAGCAGGACAGGACAGAGTGACACCTGCTGCTGTCTGACCCCGGAGGCCACTGCCACCACCACTCCTCTGCCTGCTTCTCACCCATGCAGATAGGATGCCCCGTGACCCCCATCTTGCACAGTGGCATATAAGGAAAGATCTAATCCAAGGAGAGGCACATGGAAGTCCTTCACACTTACTGCCCCTGGAAGAGATGATGTATGATGCTGGAGCTTTGTAGCTCTTTGGTCACCTGAGGGGAAGCTATAGATATTCTAATACTCACCCATGACCCTGGTGCCCGTGAGCTGGTGAACAACCTTCAGAGCCATCTACTTCCAGACTTGTGCTACTCGGACAAATGCATCCTTAAGGTTTGAATGGCTGTGTTTTCTGATGATATCCAGACTGATTGGAGTGGACATCATCAGCAGCATGCTTGCCTGCCTTCCATCTCTGCCAGGGTCCTGGGGGACCCAGGGTTCTGCAAAGAGCTCTGCCAGATTGCTCCATGAGAGCAAGGACCAAGTCTGTCTTAGTCCTGGCTGTCTTCTTGCACCTAGTAGGTACTTAACACATGATTGCTGATTGATTTTTAATTAGGTAATTAATCCAACACTCTGTTCATACACACTGTGCACCCCAAGCATATACCAGGCACTGAGACAGTTGCTGGGGGTATAGAGATGAACAAGGAATGCACCCCCCACTTGGTGTGTTTGCAACTGGGGGGCAAATCTCACAACTATGATGTAGTGTGAGAAGTGCTGTCACAGGGAGAATAGCGAGGTGTTACTGGAGAGAGAGAGAGAGAGAGAGAGAGAGAGAGAGAGAGAGAGAGAGAGAGAGAGAGAGAGAGAGAATCACTAACACCCAGTAGGCCCAGGTAGGATGGAAGAACACCCTCTAACAATGGACTATGGTATGCTTATTAGGCTTGGTGCTCGGTTCCAGTAACGTGTTTCTTCACCTACTCTGTCCACATTATTCTTGATAATGATTAGTGATCAACATAAATAGCTAACTTGCCAGTGCTGGTGATGCATATCACAGTTCTGTGGCATAGGTACATACGTTATGGACAACAGCTCTTGAATAGGAGCTGTCATTGTCTCCACTCCACAGTTGGGAAAACTCTTTTTGAAGGTACTGGGGGTTGAATCCAGGGTCTCGCACATGCTACAGTAGTGCTCTAACCCTGAGCTACATCCCCAGCCTGGATCAGGAAACTGGGACAGAGAAATCTCATGCAAATATTTGCTAAACTCATAGCTAGGAAGTGGCAAAGGGGGAGTAAGACCCAGATGATCTAGATGCAAAGGCCATATTGTAAACATTCTGTGGATCCATGGTCATTGTTTTCCCAGTCATTTGAGGAGAACAGAATCGATGCTCTCATCATGCCCTGGTTCCTGATTTGACCTGGACACAGACTTTGCTGGATTTAAACTCCAGCCAAGGACTGGCAGAGCTCTGTTCTTCAAGCAGTCATCCCTTTCTGCAGGGCATATGAAGAATCTCTAACAGGACCATGCCGATTTCCACTTCATCTTAAATATAGTCAACCAAGGACCAAGTTCTGAGTTGGAGCAAAGAAGTCTTTTCTGCCTATGAAAAATGGGTTATAGACACTTTCCACTAAATGTCATTTTTATTTTATTATTTATTTATTTATTTATTACAAAATGAGAGAAATGTGGTCTAATTACTTAGCTATGCCAGATATGCGTTTTCAGCTGCTGCTACGCTTAGCACAATCAGGCCAGGCCTACCCTGCGTGCACAATGAGTCCTGTCAATTCCTCCTTACTTCAAGATCACTGGAGGAAAATGATAACAGAGTGGAGAACAAATTTATTTGATTTTAGTGAACCTGTGCTAGAAGCTTCCCCTCAAATCTGGCTCTTTCCACCCTGCCAACAGCTGCCCTTCTCTGACCAGCTGGATGAGAGGGGGTTGGGACATACAGAAACTGTGAAACCAACAGCTGCTTCTCCTGAGAAATGCTCCACCAAAGAGCACTGAGATCTGCAAAGAAACAGGGACACATGAGCCATGAGTAGCCACCCTGCTTCTTCTGGGGCTTCAGCAGCACTGGCAGTCACCTGAACTACCTTGGGGTCCACTACAGATATAGCCAGAGATGTCAGGCCCAGAATCACACCTGCTTCTCGGGTCTCTGTGAGTATCAAACATCTCCAACGTCAGACCCCAAACTTCCCACTGTCACAGCAGTTTTAGAAGATGCTACAAGCTCCTTATGCTCCTCACTTGAAAAGGCAGAGGCCAGCTCCGTTGCTTCTCACAGTGGCTCTGCTCAGGGCCCTGCTTCTAACTGACACACAGCCGTGAAGGCGCCTGACTTCCAGGTCTTTCCAGGTCAAGAAAGATCCCCTCTCGCACTCTCTTCCACTCTCTGCCTCCCTTCTCCTCCCACATCCCCCATTCAACTCTAGGGGAGCCCAACTCTAGGGGAGCAGCTGCCATGTTGGAGCACTGGGCTGCCCTTGGCGGGGTCCAGGTGGCACTCCTAAGTCCTCCTGCCACCAAGGGCGCTGACTTCTAGGTGTGTGGTGGTGGGTGCAGGAGGTGGATCCACAGCCCAGTGAAGCTGCAGCCTAGGCAGCATCCTGGGAGACTCTGATCCAAAACCATCTGGCCAGGCTGACCCTGGGCTCCTGGCCCAGCATCAGTGTGAGAGGATAAGTGCTTCCTGTGCTGAGCTGTGTTTCCGAATCATCTGTAAAGCAACAAGGGACAGCAGACTTCTGGGCAGAGGCAGATGACCTAAACTGAGACCTCATCAGCAGCAGTGGCAATGAGGTGTCAAGGCACTGCTGAAACACCTGATGCGTTCCCCAGAGAGTCCTAGTCATGGCCGAGATGTGAGGTGTCCCCAAAAGCTCATGTGTGAGAGTTTACAAGTGAAGTGATTGGTTTCTGAGAGCTCCAACCTATCAGTGTTAATCCCCTGAGAGGGATTGACTGGGTGGTAACTGCAGACAGGTAGGTGTGGCTGGAGGGGGTGGGTCCCTGCATGTGTGCCCTTTAGGTTTATATTTTGTCCCTATTGAGTGGCACTCTCTCTCTGCTTCCTGGTGCCATGTCCTGAACTGGTGCCATGTCCTAAACTGCTTTCCTCCTCCATGCCTTTCTGCCATGATGTTCTATCTCACTTTGCGCCCCAAGAATGCACCCAGCTGTCTATAAACTCAGACCTCTGCAACTGTGAGCCTTGAAATAAACTTTTCCTCCTCTTAATTTGTTCTTGTTAGGTCTTTCAGTCAAAGTGGTGAAAAAGCTGATTGAAACTGTCCTCTTGCACCTCTTGGTTTCTGCTCTACCTGTTACTATCCTTTAAGACCTCTCCAGTTTCTGTGTGTGTGTGTGTGTGTGTGTGTGTGTGTGTGTGCGCGCGCACACGTGCGCACGGGCACGCGCACATGCACCTCTTACATATACATTTGTAAAGATCCCTTTAATCCTCAGAGACCACCCAAATGGAACTCTCAACAAATGGAGACCCCCTCAGTTTTCTTTTCCCCTCCCTTTCTTCTCCCCCTCCTCAGCTGTGCAGGACCCCAGCTGTGCATGACCCTGCTGCACACCCATGTTCTCTGGCCTCTCCAGTGGCCTGATCCCTGTCCTGCCCGCCTGCTGTGCTCATGGTCAGCCTTGTCTGTGCTGTCCGCTCACCACTGCTGGCTCCCCTCCCTCCTGCTCTTCTGTCTGGTTTTGTTGCTCCTGAATTCAATTCTCTGCTTCTTGAATCTCCTAAAACCTGCTCTTTTCTGTAGGAGCCTCTCCGTCCAGCTACACACTGGGGCTGAAGTTGGACTCTCAGAGGGATTTCCTCCCTGTGTGTGTGTGTGTGTGTGTGTGTGTGTGTGTGTGCATGCTCCTCTTATCTATACAAATGGAGCTGCAACCCCATTTCCTGCACCAACCTGGCACTCCCTCTTGGCTCCAGGGTCTTAGTAAAACCCTTGCTTGCCAGGAGCCCTGCCCTGGGTTCCTGTGAAAGGTGCCACTACTAGGGCCTGGCCGTGTACGTGGGGACAGGGACACAGCTGTGTCTGAGTGGCCCACTATGTCAGGAAACTTCTTTTGGCCCATCTCTTGTGTAACCCGGCTGTCTGACTCCCCCAGCGGCTGTCTGTGGGTCCTGGAGGCACAGGGGCTGTGGCTTATCCTTCCTTAGAGGTTTCTCTAAGGGGTTTTCCACCACAAATGGCCCGGTGGACAGAAAGAAAGGCATCGTGACTTCTTTGTACAAACTTATCCAGCCCGACATCCACCTACGCCCCTCCTCTTGCTCTCATCAAGATCTCCTGGAGCCTCCAGTGCCCTCAATAACACAAAATTCCTGGGAACCGAGACTGCTGGGAACTCACAACCAGAGCAGAACGTAGCCCCAGGAAGAACTCTGTTTCATCAGGTGAATCACCAGGTCTGATGACTTTCCTGGCTCTTGGCTTTACAAATGCAGGTTGTAGCTAAAATTAAAGCAGGTTCTATCTAAAAAACAAATCCCATTTTGATAATTGTAAATATAAAATAATGGCAATTTTTCTCAGGCCTGAGCTTTCTCCCATTAAAAGTAATAGTTCAAACCAAACTAGTTTAGCGGTTACCAGCTGAGTATAGACACCCAGAACTTAGAGGAATGTCATCATTTCCTAAACCTGCAGGAGAAATTCATCAAACGTTTCTGCTCATAGACACATGGGAGGCGGGCACTTTTGCTGCCCTTGTGTCTTTACATCTGTGTGTCTTTCATCCGTGCTTTCTCTTCTAAGCAAATTTTTAAAAATTCTCCTTGCAGGGTTCTCCAAGAAACCTCGATAGCCTTTGCTCCACCCCCTGACCCTACACCTGGAAGTGCAGTCATCTCTTCCTCCTGGCACCTACAGCGTTTCCAACCTACCATGGGCTGGCTTGTCTCTGACACCCAGGAGCCCAGCCAGCCTTCCTGCCACTGTGACAGCAGCTCTCCCAATGTGTTTATACGTGGTAATTTTATTTCACAAAAGCCCCAGGTGCCATCTATTTGTTTTGCAGCCCTGGACCTCATTGAGGATGTTCTTGTGTCTATCTCTCTGCCAGCAGCTGTGACATAATTTGGAGATGCCACCTGCTTCTAAGGTAGGAGGGCAGGAGGGAAGTGGAGGGTTAATTAGTTGGTATCTGTGAAGTGCTTTGCAGATGGAGCGTAACGTGCCAGGGTGTCTTCACTGTGGCTTTGCTCTCCATGATTCCTGCTGGAGGGGCGGGTCCAAATGACAGTGGCTTGTGATATAAGCAGGGGTCCAGCTCCTCACTTAGCTGCTTTGATCCTGGAGAACTAAGTTTGTCGGGATGATGGGGATATTACTCCTCATCCCACTCTCCTGTGAGAAAGATGAAGAATTAAGATTCTTGATGGCATCAGAGGCAGGGACACAGGGGAAGCTCTGTAGTCCCCTTGGGACCTGGGTTCTGCTGCATTACACATTCTCTGTCCCTCTGTGCATACGTGTGTTTTCCTTTCGGGAGAGCCATGAGTTCACTGCACTCCTGGGTGTGCATCAACAGTTGCACCACACCTCTGTGCTCTGGAACATTCTAGTAGTGTCGTTCACAATCAGACCACATGGAGGTGTTCTGATGCCTGTCAAGAATTGAAAGGGTGGGTGTGGCAGTCACACAGTGGAAAACTATGTGGGGCAGGGGCGGGGGTGGGGTGGGGTGGGGGAAGAGTGGATCTACAACAAAGTCCATAGCAAAAGGCACGCCACTCAGACGAAAATATAAAGAAGCCACATTGGGGAGGGTGGGCACTGCGTGACCCAATCATACCAAAAACAGAAAGGCCAAGGGACTAATCTGTTATTCCAGGAGGGTGGCTGGGTCACAAGGCTGCAAGGTGGATGAGCCATGGTCCAGGTTCTGGGTGGCTACACAGGTGTGCTTGGGCTGTGGATCTTCAAAGGTCATTTACAAGCTTTTCAAATAGCAAATGCCAAGAAATGATTTGAGAAAAACAGCAGTACTGATATTCCCCAGCACTGGCTTAGCTCAGTCCAAGGTGCCACATGCCCCTTTTTTCTTAATGCATAGTGAAGCACTTGCTAGATATAGCCGCCAGAAATGATATCTGAATTGGGGCATTTTAGGTGAGATTCAGAGTCTTTCAAAGAACTTTGAGTCAGGATGAGGAGGTCACATGCCCCACATGTCCTTTGCTCCCCTGCAGCTTGGTGGTAAAACATGAGTCTTCAGGTTCCTGCAGGATGTGTTACCACACTCAGGCCCCACAGAGAGCCAATTGGACAAGACAAGGTCCTTTCTCTTGTGGAAGAAATGCCAAGTGGCCCTTAGAGACTGAATCTAGCAACTAAGTACCAAAATGTAATGGAACTCTTACTCAGATTGGGCATTTACTCTCAGAAGGTAACACTGGAAAATCTTGTCTGTCTTTCCCAGGCCTCTGTCTGAGTGTTCTGGTACTGAAAAAAATTGCACCATGATTTAGCAGTGCCCTTGAGGGCTTGGGAGAGAGGGTGGGCCCATGAGAGTGCAGGGACCAGGTGGGTGATAGGGATTCAGGACTCCTATGGAAGCTCAGTCAGTACCTGAACTGTGTATCCAACCTGTCGGAATTACAGCCCCAGTCCCAACTCCAATGGTGAAGCACAATGGCCAAGTCATTATCTGGCAAATCAGAGACACAGAAATACTCTCATTTGACTGCTGGTGTGACCTTCAGAGCAGAGTCACCAATCACCTCCAGCATAGAAACATTTCAGTAAAGCTTTTTGGGAACTGAACAAATCTACTTGCTTCCTGGGGTTATCAAATGGAACCAATTACATTTATGGAACATCTGCCAAAAATAATGCTCATTTGAAGGGGTCGGTAATTATGCCATCATTTCCAACGACAATCAGAGAGCAGGACAGACTGTCTTGGAGGCCTCTTCTAGTTCTGAGCAGCCCATCAAGCCATCCATGCAGAAAGCTCCCTCCTGTTCTCAGTGGCCTAGAGGACAATCATCTGTGAGCATCCAGTGCTCAGCTACAAATTATAAATAAAGAGGGACATGTATGCCACTCAGAGGTCACACTGTGGCCTGCACCTGCCTCTTCTGCCCTGCTCACCACCTTTACCAGGTGGCCTGTGGTGCCAGTCTGCAGAGGGTACTCATAGCTCTCAGTGCCTGCTAACTGCCTTCTCATTGCCCCTTGTTGTGTGACCCCATACCCAAAAGGTGGCCCTTTCTTCTAAGCCTGTCTCCCTCCAAAGCGTTTCCCATGTACTCTCGTGTACAAGAGCCCCCCTCCCAGCTGCCCCTCTTTCCTCTGCCTCCTGCTTTCCTGGAAGCAGCCACAGACAGCTCTGTACGACTGTCCTACTCCTTAGCCCCATTTCCTTGGGGCCGGGGCAAGGCCTGAGCTTTGTGTTTCTGGGTCTCCGCCCAGACACCATCACCTCAAAGCTCAACTGACAATAAATAAATGGCCATCGAGGAAAGAGCCAGTTTCAGACAACGAGCTGGAGTCACTGCTGTGAGTGGCCCTCTGATGGTCTGAGCATGGAGACCTTGGGAGGCCTGCTGTCCCTCAAGCACAGGCTATGACTTGGAGCTGTGGCTGTAGCCTGGCTAACATGACTACAAGATGCACAATATCTCATTGTAGGCCACCGCCAGGTACTTCCACATGTGACTGCAATCTCCCCCCACCTGTTCCTGAGGAGGCAGAGCACAGGGCACCAACTGGCCCTATGCAAAGTCCTGGGCCAGCAGGAGGCTTGGAGCTCAACGTTCAGGGCTGAGTCCTCAGCCCTCTTCAGCACCTCTGGGCTGGATGTGCCTTGCCTCTGGCTGCCTCTGGTTTTTATTTGTTCACAAATGGTGACAGCGCTGGGAAGTGAACTGTATTTCAGCAGGTGATGAATAGCAAGACAATCACCACTCCTACAGGTGGGAAACTGAGGCCCTTGGATGCGCCAGCACACCCAGGTTCACACAGTATTCTAGAGCACAAGGCTGGTCACCTGACCCCCAGGAGCTTGAAAGCTTCCAGTGCTGGAGGCCATATAGCTCCACCCATACCCCTCAGCTCAAATGAGCACTGGATCTAAAATTGAAACTGAGGTTCCTGGACCTTCTGGTTTGCCAGGAACCTGCTGAGCAAGTGTGACCCATAACTTCATGTTTTTAAAAACAAACAACAATAAATACAAAGTCAACAAGTACAAGGCTCTGTGTATCAAAGAATAAGCAATGATGGCCATGGTCAGTATTTTGTACAACTTGAAGGAAAACCCTAATAGAGTTCATACAATTTATAACTCAGTGACTATCAAGTTCCTGCACACTGTCTCAAGAAGGGCATAGTTCTAGGTCCTGGAAGAGCAAAAGGCCTTCTTGTTCTTGAAGTCACAGCCAGTGCAGACTCCTTAGGACAGAGTTTCCGTGAAGTTACCAGCAAGTCTTAAATGCATGTGTCCCTCCGCCTGGTAACTTTGCCCCAGGAGCTTGTGCTTTGCGTCAATGTTCCAAGTATCAATGCACAGTCCTCGGACCCCAAAAACTTTGGTGTTACTAGAAGTTTGACAACATTGCATAATCTCCAGCCTTACTCACTACTGGGTTGTGATCTGCATTTCAGAGACCCCCAGGTGATTCTCAACTTTTGTGACAGTCTAAGTTTGAGAATCAGTACCCCAAGGATCTGCTAATTGGGTTACTGTGATGGGGAGTAATGCTACTTGGGGCTCCTGCAGGGAAATCATGGTGCCACAGAAGAAAATAAAATGTGGCTTTAAGTGCTCAACCAACACTCATTCTGTCATACATATTTCCTTCTTGAGCACCCTGTGCACCAAGCACACTCTGGGCCCTTGGGATTCATCAGTGAACAAATTCCCTTCCCCTGTTCTGTTCCTGCAGGGGGAAGAGATGATGAAGACAAGGTATAATGAATAAATATGTGACATCGTATGATGCCAGAGGATAAGAATTACAGAATAAAGGGCAAATAGAGCAGGGAAGGAAAGATCAGTAAGCAATGTACTGAGGAGGGACTGGAATCACACTACTAAATAGTGGGCTCTCCATGAAGCCACAGAAAGGACATATTCGTGCAGAGCCTTGAAGTCATGATGGAGCTGTGAGAAAGGATCCAGGGAGAAGAACATTTCAGGCAGAGAGGGGCCACACACAGTTTTGGGGCTACAGAAGGCTGGGGGGCACTGCTGGGGCCATCTACAGTGGCAAAGCCATGCAGCTGGAGTAGGTGATGTCAGGTGGGTGCTGGGCTAGGAGGCTGGGAGGGAACAGCTCTCTGGACTTTTCTATGGCTTCCTTGTACTTTCCGCTCTTGTTTGAATAACCTCTGTGTGTCTGAGTTACAGGTGGTCCATCTGACCATCTGTGGGGCATTTCCACCTGGATGCTCTAAGACACTCCACCTAAAGATGAGCATAAGCACAACATACTCCCCTCCAAACCTGTCTATTCCTTCTATCCTGATGCTGCATCTACCTGGCCAAATAAGCCAGAGGCCTGGGAGTCACCCGAGTCTCCTGATCTCATGCCCCTGTACATGCCCCTGTACCACGTCAATCATCAAGCCCAGGACAGTCGACTCCAAAGCCCCTCCCAAGCCATGCCACATTTATGTATTTCCTGGGCCTCAGCTCCAGTGGCCTCCAGAGTCTCCAGCTCCACATCCTCTGCCCACCCCCTCTTCATCTCCAGTCTTGCTTTCCTGCCACCACCCCACTGTCACAAAGACTCTTCCAGAATTATTTTCTGAAAGAGCCAATCAGATGATTTCTATTCCCAAGTGAAAACTGCCGTTTCACCACCCCTCACCTGCCAGAACCTTCCCTGTGGCTCTCAAGCCTTTGCTCATGAGGACTCCTCAGGAAGAGCCCTGCCAGGGTGGATCCGGAATCCCTGCACTGCACCCTGCCCTGGGGCAGTGCCTCCGGCTCTGGGCTCAATGTGAAGTGAGGCTGCTGAGGTTCTGGAGTGGAAGGCTCGATGTGCGCCATGATGGGCAGACAAGCAGGCATTGGAAGGGTCTGTGATGCTTCAGAGGCGTGGGCAGCTAAGAAGAAGAGCTCTTTGGAGACCTCTTCGTTCCCACTATGGACAGAAGACAAGCCCTGGACAGGTGGCCTTTCCCGACTCAGGGAGACCCCAAAGGCCTCCTAGCAAAGTAGCGACACTGAGTTTGCAACAGGAAGGCTTGACCCTGCCCTCTGCCTCACACTATCACCTTGTAGCCGCCTCAGCACCTGAAAAACCAGCCTCTATCTCAGAGCAAAGCCTGTCCAAGGAAGGGACATGGCCTTTGTCCTTGGAAAATCCCACAGAGCACTCCTAGGCACATTCCCACCCTGCTAAATTGTTTATCTACAAATAACAGGAGACTTCTGCTGCCCCAGGTATCCCTGACTCAGTCAGGCTAGGTGGGGATCCATAGCAGCCCCCTAGCAGCCACCAATCAGCATGAGACAGGGAAATACCTGGGATGCCAGATGACACTCCCAGTTTATGGTGGTTGATAACATGTTGGGAAACCATGTAGTTCAGCATATACACCCCTCTTGGCTCAAACCAATCAGTTCAAACGAATACCCCTTTTGTACTGACCAATCACCCTTACCCAACTTGTTCCCGCCAGTGAATGTGCTAATCATATTTTAGAGTTGTTATTTGATTTTCCCGCGGTGTGTGATGATTTGCTATGATGTATGTGAAGTCCCTGCCCTCTCTAAAGAATGTATAAAACTGCTGCAAACCCTGGGCTCGGGGCCTCTCAGCGTCACCAGTTGCTGTGTGTGCGCATGGAGGACCAAGCTAGCTCCCAATAAACACCTCTTTGCTGCTTACATCGATCTTGGGTCTCTGGTGGTCTTTTGGGGGTCCCGAATTCGAGCATAACACACCATAGCCTCGGGTGTTCTGTCCCTGAAATGTAGCCATTGGCTTTGCTGGCTCTGAAGGTCCAAATGTTATTCCATACATGTATTTGGGGGTGATCGGGGAAAATAAAGGAACTTTTGAGGGAACGGAGAGGGAATAGACAGGGGGTGACATTTCTAATGCCACTTATTCAGGAGAAACTCACTGTGCTTTTGCCATGAGTGAGGTCTGTGGCTTTGACCTCAACTCAGGAACCTGACCTGAGCAAGAGGAGGCCACACTGCAGACGACACACGGCTTCACTGCCTTGGACTGAGCCCTGACGTCAGACGGTTCTCTGTCCAGAAGGTGTCCCGCGTCTTGCTATCCGTGTCATCAGCACGGCTCATGAAGCCCGGCCGTGAAGCAAAAGAGGTCCTGGCTGCTGCCCTGAAGTCCCATCTCTGGAAGAAACCGACTTAACTCACGAACGTATCGGAGTGCTTCCAACGTGGCTGAGGCAGCAGGACAGTCCCAGGGCAGCCCCGAAGGACGATGCTCTGTTGGCAGCAGAGACACGTCCACCATAATGGGACAATCTAAATGCGTAACTGTTACAGCACTCTCCTTAAACCGTTCCCTGCGTGTGCCAACATCCATCACATTGACTACCAAGCCATCTATTTTTCATAAAATGCTCTATATCTGAGAGGGAGACATTTAAAGGGGAGAATAAAATGGAACTTGCTGTTTCAGCTGAGATTATGATGATTCCAGGGTTTCCTGAGGGGCTGACCGATGGTGGGGAAGGGGGCCATGTGCCTTGCCATCCCCTGCAGGCGGAACCCACCCTGGCCATGTCCCCGCTATGTGCCTGGCCTCCCTTGAGGAGACAGCACTTCAGGGAAAGAAGCTGATGGTGGCTGACCATCTACACTGCTGGGCCTGCTTCTGCCTCAGGGACTAACCCACGTGGCGGCCCATCTGTGCTGAGGGACTTTAGCTGGCACAAGGGTCCTGAGGTGAAAGGCCTGAGACAGACCACTTCTTGGCCAATGGGACAGAGGTGAATAGTTCAGGGAATAGTTCTAATATGCTACATTGGAGCTGAAGGGGTTGTTTGTGTTTTTAAACTTACTTCACTAATTTAATGGTGCCTCAGATTTTTGGTGTTGGCGATCCCTTCTCCAATAGTGCAGATGTCATCCTAAGTCTGTGTAGGAAGGCCTTTAGAGGGTGGCACCTCCATCCTACTTGTTCCCATGTGCCCCAGACATTATCTGTCCCCTAAGACAGCACAGTGAAACTCACTAAAGAAACTCGGGCCCTGGGCAGCCACAGTAAAGCTCGTTTTGATTTTAATAAAACAAATGGTAGAAGCTCTCAACCATGCAATAAACACTTCTTGTGTCCTAAAAAGCCTCCACTTTAATCCTGTGCTGATACATAATTCTCAAAACAGCACAATTCTGACTCTCAGACAAATATAAAATGACCATGTCAAAGTGTTCTCAATTTATAAATTAATGAGGGAATCAGCAACACTTTAAGAACAGATTGAAGTAGGACTAGAAAATAGACATTATAAATATAGGCATTCAGGAACAGCGCAACGGATTTCTTAAGATGAAAATTGGCTAATAATTTGTGGGGGACCAAATGTAATATCAGAGGTTCTTTTTTCTATTAGGTGGAAGTCAGTGGGACATAATTCATTTGCTTTCCTACAGACAAGAGTCATTTGCATTAATATTCATTTTCTACAACTTAACTTCTTCCCTTTCAGCGTTATGAAAGAGAAGAAATAGAAATCCAAAGGTGTATGTCACATACCTTAAGAAATAAGATGATCCAGACTCTGCAATGTTGAAAGAGCCACTCAGTAATCTCTTGGCTGTTCGCAACTCTGGGGAAGATTTTCAGAACACTCTGAGATGGAGAAGCTTCATTTCCCTCTCATGCACTGGTAAGTAACCTTTAGACTGTTTCCCAGGAGGAGAAATGCACACTGAGCATCCCCTCATATATATTCTCAGACGTCTGTGTGGTATACACACCAGTTTCCTGCAAGTGGGGTTGCTGTCAAAGGCATGGCCACTCCAAAGAGGGACCAGATAGCCCAACTACCTCCAAACATGCTGTGCTAGTTTTAGCACCAGTAAAACACAGTGGGGGGGACCCTTTCCCCAGACCCAGTTGACACTCAAGTTATAAGTATTTGACAATTTCATTGATCACATGGAGGGAAATGGTTGTCTTAACATGGCCTTTCCATGATTGTATGGGAAGAATATCAATATCTTTGTCTATATCATAAAATTATTGTAAGGATTATATAAATAGAGCTCTTAAAAATAGTCCTTGTCATGTAAACTCAATATGTGTAGTTTTGTTCATTTTCCTTTAAAATTATTTTTAAATTTTAGTTAATTTGAGCGACACTTTCTATATTAGGGATAGTAAACCTGTGTCCAAAATATGTAGTGCCACATGTAACATATGTGTAAAATGCAGCACAACACACACATACACACATATACACCTACACATACCCACACATAACAGGTCAAAGAGCTCAATATTTTCCTTCCTAGGTCCAGGGTTTTATGGTATCTTATGCAAGTTTATTTCTTCACTGAAGCTTATGAGAATACTTTAATGCTTTTAGAGGACCTGGAATTTATTTCGGCATGATGTGAGAAAGATAACGAGCCAGGTCTGTGTGGTTTGGGATGGATGAGCCAGGTGACCTAGTGGTTGGTCTGCTCACACTAATCTGCAATGCCAGCTCGGCTGCCCTGGTGTGCCCGACTTTACCCTTGAAGGTCCTTTCTGCCTAGAATTGCATCACTGGCCTGGTGTCTTTCTTGCTCCCACAGAACACTGTTCAATGACCCTGGCTTTGTGGGAGTTCTGATATTTGGAGAGGCAAGTGCCCCCTAGTGTTCTTTTCCTCGTTGCCTTAATTCACCTTCCCATTGTACCCTCAGCTGACATTAGCAGTGCTTGCCTGGTTCTTGCAAGCCCTGCAGGGACTTTGCATGTGCTCGCAAGGAATCCGTAAACCTACTTGGGGAGGGTCGTACTTTAGGCTCGCAGAGCTTCATAGAAGCTTGACCACCCTTCATTGCTGGGATGTTACTGTCCTCCCTTTAGAAAAGCTGTGTGCCAGGCACTTCTCCAACCCTCCAGATGACCAGTGAAGCGGTCAAATCTCATTCAGGCTGCATGCTAGCAGGAGAGGTCACTGGGTGTGCACAGTGCAGGAAGGTTACAGGCCAGTGGGGTGGGTTGCAATATTCATTGAGAAAGAGCATTCCTGAGAAGGTGATGTCCAGCCAAGGCTTTGGAGAGACGTGGTCATTGGTGAGGCCCGCTTGGAGAAGAGTCTTCCAGCAGAAGGAGCAACCAATGAAAAGGTCCTGGGGTGCACGTGGCTGGGGTACTCAGAGAAAAGCGAGGGCTGGTGACTGAGACAGGAGAAGGTAGAGGAGGGAAGGTCAGAGAGGAGAGGTGGAGGGACAGCAGGGCTGTAGGTTTGCTCTGGGAGGGCCAGGAGCCAGTGGATGTTCTGAGCAGGGGAGTGACTAGCTGGCAGCTTGAAGGATCAATCTGGCTGCTGTGCTAAGCTAGACCATGGAATGGAGGAGTGGAGAGATCAGTTCAGAGGCTGCTACAGGAACCCAGAGCCAACAAGGGAGGCAGAGAGTCCAGATTATAGCTGTAGAGGTGGGGAGAAGTGTCCAGAATCCCATGTACCAGGGCCTCTGGGTGGGTCAGTTACAGGTACAGACAAGGGCCACAAGTTCAAGGCCAACTCAACACTGACCACTGTCCACCTCCTGCCATCGCAGTTTGCTTGAAATTCCAATTTGTATTCTATTAATCCACTCCCTGTGTAACTCTGAAAATAAACCGCCCTGAGCGATCCCCTTCACACAAGAGCACTCATGAACAAACTAGTAAATTAAGCACCTCCTTGTAAATCTGGTTCACGAGGTTGTTAAAATCCACCCACGTGAAAGCTACATCATCTGGCATATTTATAGCATTAAGAGAGACTAAAGTAGTGAGCGCTCTTTAAGCTCCTTCACAGGCTGCTGCAGACTCTCTCCCCGGCTCTGCAGGCCTTCAGTGCGACCACTGCTCAGGAAAGGCACAGGGAAAACTGCTTGGGTTTTGGATTCAGATCAGATTGCACTTGAGCCCGGGTCTTGCTAATTGGCACTGAAGAGTTGCTAAGCCTCTCTGAGCCTTGCTCACTGTCTGTGTCTATAACCTTGGGACAACAATCTCCACGCTGCTTGTCTCTGCAGTGAAGATCTAAGCAATGTGCATAAAGCCCATCACTTGGCAGGTGCAGGCGAATAGGGATCCCTCGATAGCACATAGAAGGCTCATGCTAATGACAGCTCCTTGCATTCTTGCTGTCCTGTTTCAACACTGGCATCGGCATATGAACGCATTCTACACGCTACTATGATCATAATGGTGACAATATGAAATGGCAAAGGCAGATCAGGGCAGAATTGATCATATTTATTAGAATAACTCTGACTAGCCATGCTAGTTCTGTAGTCTCTCCCCGGCTGCCGCCTTGGTACAAAGGAGGCACAAGCTGAAGGCACATAAGCCCTGGACATGTGAACGATGGGTGACTGCCCTGACTTGGGTGACACAGTGGGAGTTGGGACAGGAGGGTTCTATTCTTCATAAGCACGCTTGAAGAAGGGATTCCCGGGGTGCCTGTATTTAGGGAAGCCACACCATTTTCAGGAGAGAGCATCACAAATATTCCCAGGAAACCCTGAGGCGGAGGGCCGTCCCTCGGCATTTCCAACCAGAAAGTGTTCCTTTCTGCCATGGCTTCTCTAAAGTCGACTGCCAGACTGGGATCTCAGTTGAAGTTATACCCACGTCCCAGGGCTCTGAAATGCAAAATGTTATCTGTGACTCCCCGCTGAAAGCCAAAGGAAGGCTTTTGAGGTGAAAGGACCCTGGCTCTCCTGTCTTGTCTCACATTCTCTCAAGGAGATCAGGACAAGACTGCGCCTGCCAGACTGCGGTGTGCACAGAAGGGTCTGGACTTTCAGACCAGGAGCTGCACACAGCATCATCCAGAGACCTTCCCATCCACGGGACAAGGTAGTGTCACATTACACAAATGGGGAAACTGAGGCAGGGCAGGATCAGCACAAGCCCGAGGCCACACATGGGGCACACAGTGGAGGTGTAGAGCAGTACAGAAGCACACTGGGAACTTCAGGATCATGGGAAAGCCCTGTTGGGTGAATTAAAACTAGCCATTTCCAGTAATTACAAATTATATCACCCCATTTTATGCACGGATGGTTAAAAAGCCGCCCCGGGCTATAAAATCACTGGCTAATGAAAAGAACATTCCAGGGTTTGATTTACGGTCCTGAGAGGCGGCCACAGCCACGCTGCCAACCTGTAAACAACCCCAGTGACGGCTTCATGTGCTCATCACAGGCCACCACCGTCTGCTGCCCTCGAGGTGGGGCCCTCTGCTCCTGAGCCTCATGTAATTAAAATCCTTTCACTCCAAAGAGAAGCAGAGACAGTCATCAACTAATTTATGAAAGAGACAGGAAGAATCTTGTGCTACCGGCGAGTTGAGCTGGGGATTCTGAGGTGGGTATAGATGTGATTAATTGTCACCGTGACTTCAGAGGCAGCCCTCACAGAGGCAAAGCTTTTACCACAGCTGTGTCTGGTCAGGAGACGGCACCTGGGTGTGGACAGATCCAGCCAGCAGGGTGCCTCCGTGGATCCAGCAGCTTGGAGAGTGTGGTAGAGTCCCACAGGAACATGGGGCCATGAGCCATGACCTGGATCAACCTGACAGGCACAGGACAGAGGGCTGCAGATTGCCACCTCTTCTTCCTCAAACAGTACTTGTCCCTGCAGGTCTCAGAGATGAGAGGTAACAGCTTCCAGGGGCTTTGAAAGTTTAAAATAAACTACACAAGAACTAGTAACATCCCAAGAATCAAGGATCGGTTTGATGTTTTACCTCCAGGAAAGATGCTTGAAAGTCAACGGCCCAAGAGCACATCGTTCCTTTTGCAGACAGCTGTGTGTGCTGCCTTGTTACGGCCAGAGCTGACGGCAAGGCTGCAAACCTGAGGCTCTGCACAGCGAGCTGCCACGGCCTATGGACACCAGTCGACCGCAGCTCTTGCCTGGGCCACCCCTCCTCTTCGAGGTAGGCAAGAAGACCAGGTGGAGGGAGGCTCCAGGAGACAGACTTAGTGCTTCTGTATTTGAAGGGTCTTCCTCATTAGGGACCGCTCCTGCTTTCAAGGGGTGTCAGTGACGCTGGCTGCTCTGGATCCTTCCCAAGCTCTGTCCTTCTTGCAGGGTGTCCTGCAAGTCCATGGCCAGAGACCATGCTGCCATCCTCCGTCAGTCTCTCTTGTGCTCAGGTCCCACAGCCCTTCTCTTGGTCTTCAAATTCTAAACCAATTTGGTTTCACTTAGGAGGCAGGCTTGCTAATACCATGACATTTTTTTTAAAAAAAGTATTTAAATAGCACAGGAAGATGAAAGGCTAGCATACCAGATTAAATTTGCATTGTTTAGTTATCAATGGAAGAGGAAAGTCACTCAACGTAGATTCATGATCCCCAGGAGAGCTACTTTTTCCCATTACCAAAACCAGTCACTTCCTGAGCCAGTCAGGAAGCAGCTCAAATGACTATCATCTAGAGATACTGCCCGCCAGCCCCTCTGGACAAGGCAGAGGTTCACAGGTCTGAGGTTACACCAGGGCAATGTAGAAGGGAAGCCGACCCAGCATTTGCCTGCAGTGAGCGTGGGCAACCCACGGCACTGCAGGAAGAAGGCCGTGGAGAATAGACTCCTGGTAAGGCTGTGCTCTGTGACTGAGGAACAGGATTGGACACTAGCTCTTTGGTGGCAGGATAATATTGTCCAGCATGTTCCCATGGAAACCAGACCAGTAACTAGTGTGTATAGATGGGCTGTCTGTGTCTCACAGATGCTTGGCTTTTAGAATCATGCACGGCACTTTCACAGTCCAGCTCAGCAGTTAGTTAATGTACCTGCAACCTCCAGCAATCAAGGCCACATTCTAGTTCAAAAGAATTAAGGAATTGAAAACGACCAAAACGGGACTTGAGGAGTTAGGCACTTGGAAGGTTCAGCTCCAGTGTCTAACGGTAGAGTTGTTCACCTGTGAGGAGACCACCTGGTGACACTTCTACCTGATAGCGAGTGCCAATGGAAGATAGGTGCCTCCAAGTCTAACAGGGTACTCGTCTCAGCATGCATCTTCAGCACAGAGTCTAAAATAGTTCTGGATGCAGGGCGGCAGGTAACCAAGTCCCTGGACTATGCCACAGGACCAGGGGTAGTGCAAGTTCCAGAATCGGGACATGCTCACTAGAGGGCAGGGTGCAGAAGTGCAGCATGTAGGGCAGCCAGGAAGGTGGCCCGCAGTCTCAGATGGGTGGGGAGAATGGCAGGTGCCTTCAGAGACATGGGGTCAGGACAGGTTTTGTCAGGGCCTAGCTGCCAGACCCAGGGTCCAGGGAAAGAACAAAAGTGGAGTGGTGCATGGCATGCAGTCAATAGGGGGCTCAGAGTGTCCTTACTTGGGAGTCAGCTAGCCCAGGTGCAGGGTGAAGCTGAGGTTTGGCTGGAATTAGGTGCTGTGGGTGACACCTGCATAGGCCAACTGCTAACCTCATTTCTCTGCAGCGTCCTCTCCCTAGGGTCTTTTGTCTTCTCAGGAAGGGGGTAGAGCTTGCAGAGCTGTGCTGGAAACTGGAGTACCACGCCTATTCTGCAGAGACATCAGAACCTGGGGCCTCCACCCCAGCAGCTTTTGGCTCCTCCAGCCACAATGGCCATGTTAACTCCCAGGCCCTTTGGTTTTTCAGTGCCTTCCTAGGCAGGATTTGTCACCTACATGTTAGATAGCAATACCATTGACTGTCTCATGGTCTACTCGCCCTGAGTTGCTGATTCATAGAAGGATGCCGAGGGACAGCCAGGATGGTTTCTAGAACTCTCACTAGGCCAGGCCATCCTGGAGAAGTTTCACTCCAAAGTTTGTAGATCCTTCCTCTACACTATTGGAAGACTGTGTGTCTTCAGATGGGAGAACCTGTCTGAATTCCTTCAAGCTTTAATACCCGAGTTCAAAGCTCTTCATCATTGGTCCCTGTTTGCCGCTAGCTTATTTTTCCCTTTCACGTAAACCCTCCATAAGTTTGCACAGACTGAACTGTTAGTTTTCCAGCCACAGTGAGGTATTCCAGACTGTCACATCACAGTGCATGTGACATTCTCTCCCTAGCACATGCTCTGCCTGAGGGAAGGTAGTCTTCTGCTTGTCCTCACAGACTCAGCCGGGGCATCTGCTCCACCCAGCCTCCTGTGATCCCCCAGGCCCTCTGAGGGTCTTGCCTGGACACTACCAGAAGCAGCCCACGTTAATGGCCGCTGTCTGCCCTTGCTAGCATACTTACAGGTCTGTCTGAAAACTGAGGTCCCCGAGGATACTTTTTCTCCCTTAGACTCCAGAGCTGCCCAGTTGGAAATTTAATAGCAGTTATAATTTGTATGTTTTGAACTTTTTCAGTGGAAAATTATGAAAGGCAAAAAGAAACTTTAATAACATTTATAAAACCCATTGTAGTGTAATGAAAATATTATTTTTAGACATATAAACAATGGCAAAAATCTTATAGTTTATAATTTTTTAAAAAAAATCTGCATTCTTTGTTCTTTTCAAAGAAGTCTTGAAAATCCAGTGTGTATTTCAAACTTTGAACACATGTCTGTTCAGACCAGCCTCAGTTGAAGTGCTCGGCAGCCACAGGTGCCCAAGGGCCACCCGATTGGGCTATGCAGTGCTGTTCCCCAATCTGTAGTCCTGACTCACATGGAACCACATAGGTGTTCAGTTAATGCTGCACCGAGTCTCAAGCACCAGCAGGATCTAGCAATTCATCTCTAATGCCATAGACTGAAAGTTCTTTGTGAGGTCATGATAGATAATTGTGAAATTAATTCTAGATTCCTAATAATTCTTGGGTGTGTGGATTGATTTGGTCATATCTCGCTAATGGGCAAGAGTATGACTAGTACTCCTACTGTGCTTCAACATGTGGAAGACAAAGCTTTTCCTAGAGCTCGTCCACTTCTCAGGGTCTGTCCCCTGCCACAGGGCAGAGAGACACACATGCCTCTCTCACTCTAATCTCCCCATTTCTCTGCTTTTTAAATTTCTTCTGTTAAATGGTTGATTGTCCCTCACTCTGCTCTCCCGGGCCCCTACTCTTGATGCTCTTTTCTGTGTGTTTTTTCACGACCCCCCCCCCAATGAGGCAGAGCCCTGGGCATGAGTGGAGGGGAGGCCCTCCCATCGTGTGTCAAGATACTTTAAGTTGTAAAGGAAGCCAGGTGCTGAGGTGCACGCCTGTAATTCTAGATAATCAAGAGGCTGAGGCAGGAGGTTCATAAGTTCAAGGCCAGCCTCAGAGATTTAGTGACCCCTCAGGAACATAGTTAGACCCTGTCTCAAAATAAAAAATAAAAAGAGCTGGGGATGTGCCTCAGTGGTTAAGCACCCCTAGGTTCAATCCCTGGTACCAATATATACATACACACATACATAAATAAATAAAGTTATAAATCAAGTCACCGTTGAATAAAACATGCTTATTTCTCCCCCACTGACACAGAATCAAAGTTGTAAAAAAGCTTTTTAAAATGCTCAAAGCTATGATTTTAAATGTTCTGTTAATAGGTTAGTGATATAGAGAAGAATAATGAAATTTAAAAATATTTCGGTGGGCATGTATATTAGCATATAGCCATTATGGAAATTATTTATGGATTCCTTTAAAATAAAAATAGAATTACCACATGATCCCCCCAATCTCACTTTAAGATATTTGCCCAAAAGATTTGAAATTGACAAGTCAGAGACTGCTGCCCTCCCTGGATCCCAGCATTGCCAACCACAGTAGCCGTCGCCGTGTGAGGTCCCCACAGTGTCCTTGATGGACGAGGGCATGAAGACAACGTGTGATGCACACGGAGGACGTACTCGGTCTTCCAAAGGAAACTGCAATGTGGTGGAAGCCTCAGACGTCGTGCTGAGTGAAGGAGCCTGTAGCAGGCGGGAGCTCATGCTGTCAATCACAGGAGTCAGTCACAGGAGCAGGGAGTAGAAGGGGAGAGGCAAGGCCACAAGGTACAGGCTCCGAAGGCCAAGGGCAGGAGCCATGGACAGGAGAAAGCTCCTCCCAGTGAGATGCATGGCCCAGGTGATAAATGACAACACACCACACTTGTCAAGATCCCCAGGAGAGACATTTCAAAGTCCTCGCAGCTGTACAGACACGCATTTGAGGTGATGGATGTGTGAAATAGCTTGTTTAATTATTCCACATTATATTAATGAATCACAACATCACCTTGTGCCCTACAAATATATGCAATTACAACACGCCAACCTCAGTTTAAAACATTAAAAATTTAAAGAAGCACAGAGAGACTACTTAGAGAATTTCAGCCATTTTATTTTTAGTACAGAAGAACCCAATTATGTACACAGCTTTACATTTTCCTTTTATTTCAAAATAATATGCTGCTGGGCCTTGTGTTTTTCTGTTTCAGGGGTAAATAAACTGTACCAAGCCTTTTTTTTTCCAAAAAAAAAAAAATGTTTGGCATTTGTAAAACATCAAATTATGTATATACTTGATAAATTACCATGTTTTTATATTGCAAATAAGTTATTTTCTTTCAGATATGCTATATTAGTGTGAGCTACATTTTTTTTTTTATAATTTGTGTCCAGTTGACAGTAATAATCTAAAGTAGAGGCCAGCAAACTCTTTCTGTTAAGAGACAAGCAGGTGGGGCTGGGGCTGTAGCTCAGTGGTAGAGCACTTGCCTAGCACACGTGAGGCACTGGGTTCAATCCTCAGCACCACATAAAAATAAATCAATAAAATAAAGGTATTGTGTTCACCTACAAAAAAAAAAAGAGGAAGAAATAAAAAACAAGAGACAGCAGTTAATATTCTCAGCCTTGTGGGCTATAAGATTTCTGTTGCTGCTACCCAGCCCTGCTGTTGTAACCTGAAGGAATTTTGAATGCGTTATTAAAAAAAAATCAAATCAAAGTAAAAACAAAATGCAAAAATAATGTTTTAAAAATAATTTCATTCTAATAGTCAAAATTTCCTACCAAAATAAAAAGTGATTAAAATACCCATTTCAATTAATAAATATAAAGAAGTTAAAGTTATTTAAATATTTCAGAAATTCTCCACTTGCAGTTTAACCCCCATAATTCTGAGCTCCTCATTAATATGCTAATGCCAAACATGGTCCATTTTCACTTTTGATTTGAAACCGAAGGTCTTTATTTTAAGAACCCTTCTGTTCACTTCCCAATTCTAATTAACAATTTGTACACTTGAGAAATACAGCATGGCTTATTTTAAGACTAATTTTTTTCGGTGTCCTATTTAATTTGCACTCAGCCTGAGAAATTAAAGACAACAGCTTTTAATTACTGCAAAACAGGTTTAAGAGATGCTTAGGCATGCTAAATATTTCATAGAGTTATGACACATATATTCATTGACCAAAATGAATACATCAATTTTGATCATCTGTTCCAATAGAACTTAAATGCATTTTTGCCATAAAGTGGCGTTGTGGAATTTCTTTTAGAACAGGCCAGGAAGGGATTGATACAGGTGAGGATGCGGAAGATACTGCTTTACTTCATGAAGCAGCCATGTGCACTGTGTCTTGACTTTTGAAATTCCAAGGTGTAGGAAGTGCCCACTCACAACCTTTTCCTCTACATGGTGCCTCTGCCTCACGCAACCAAGGAAGTTGCCCATAGTTCAGCCCCGCATCCCCTCCTCTAAGCGAGTCCCCCCCTTGACCAAAGTACCTTGCAGCTGCCTGACTTGTTAGTCTGACGCTGCTTTGGTGAGGCTGGCTGATCCCTGCAGACTGGCCTCCCCAGGGTTCAGAACTGTGATTTTATACACCCCTGGACATTCGGCGGCCGCAGGCCACATGACAGGCCACATGGGTAAGAGGTGTGTGGCCAACTCACTCACCCAGTGAACACTTGTGCAGTGCCTTTCATGTTTCTGGTGTGGTTCTAGTGCTGGGATGAATAGTGACCAACCCAGATAAGAATCCATGCCCTGCAGAGCTCTCATTCTGCCCAGAGGAGACAGACAGTAATCAAAATAAGTCAGTGAGTCAGTCAGGGGTAGCCACAGAAACAGGATCACCAGAACACACAGAGGTGGGGAAGAGGAGACATGTTACGAGGGCTGACCCAGGTGGTTGTGAAGGCAGAGTGGTCCTACCACCTCCACCTGAAACTGGAGACCCAGGAACTGGGTGATGTATTTAGACCACAGGACCCAGGACCAATCAGCCAGTGATGACTGGGACACCTGGGGAGGTGCCAGAGGGGAGTGCTCTGGCTTAAGGCCCAAGAACCAAATGCTCCAAGGACAAAGCAGGAGGAGGTGGGAGTCCTGGCTCATGGAGAAAGAGTTCACCACCCCTTGTTGTGTGCTCTACCTGGGCCCAGTGCATTGGACAATGCATGTCCACACTGGTGAGGGGAGCCACTTTGACTCTGTCTGCTGGTAAGAAGGCCTTCCTCCAGAAGCAGCCTCACAGACACCCAGAAATAGCATTTCACAAGTTCTTGGGGCATCCTTTAGGTCATGGGCTGACATGAAATCCTCTATCACAGCCAGCAGAAGGTGCAGCATGTTTGATGATAATGAGTGACAGAGAGACACTGAGCAAGGGAGGCTAAGCAGGTAACTGGGCTTCGCCTGATGCTTTGACTCTATCTCCCTTGTAGCTTTAAACCTTACATGTCTTTTTCTTTTTCCCAACCTTCTCCCTGACCTTCTCCTCTCTGATCTTCTTTTCCCTAACCTTCTCCTTCCTGAACTTCTCCTCCCTCATCTTCTTTTCTCTAAACTTTTCCCTGATCTTATCCTCTCTGATCTTCTTTTCCCTAACCTTCTCCTACCTGATCTTCTTTCCCTGCCCCCACCCCCATCTTCTCCTTGCTCTCCCCTCCTCGATCTCATTTTCTCTAAATCACCTCTTTAAAAATCCCTTGTTCCTACTGATGGGCAGAATCCCAGCCTTTGGGAGCTCCCGATGTTTTTCCTTTGCCAGCAAAGCAATAAACTTTCCTTTTCCTTTTTTCTCAAAACTGTGTCCTTGTTATTGTATTGGCATTGGGGACAAAAACTGAGCTTTGGGCAACAAAAGCAGTGTTAGGTCAGGAGTGGTTCCTAGAGTATGTGGCAGGATGGAAGTGGGCCTCGCCTGCATTGCTGGGAGCGGGAATCTGTGGGCTGGATCCGAGGCCAGTGTGGCATCTGAAGATGAAGAAGCTGAGGCAGGAAGAGGAAGGTGCTCATGAAGTCATCCCGCATGCAGATGGCAAAGCGCCACTTTCCCGTGTAGGCTGGACCCTCTGACATCACTCACCCAGAAACCGGCTATGGAGCACACGTGTTGAAAGGAATGATTCGATTTACTTATAAATTACTCATTGATTCTATCAAAAGTCAGTTGATTCCTTCAAGAAAAATCCAAAGAAATTGATGGATCCTGATATTTTAACTGGGCAGCCCTAATATTGTCCATACATTGAACATTGAGAACACGTGTGTGGATCACTGGGTGAAACTTGTTGTGGGGAAGCTACAGTGTTCTCTGGCTGCCGTTGGAGTATTTATGGACCAAAATGTCTTCCTCGACTTTATTTATATTTACAACTATCACTTGAGATAGTCACTCATGAATTTGAAAGCTTCCTTTCTTTCAGAATAAAATAAAATAAAAATTTGAAAGCTTTTTCCTTTCTTTCAGATTTGTTGGGGTCAATAAATCTTTGCATTTAAGTAATAGCCAACAAATTTGCTTTATCTCCAGACTGGAACCCTTTAGCTACAGACGTCAACCTGGTGTTGAAGTTAAATAGACAAATAGACACAACATCGATCACTTATCTCTGAAACATCATATTCTTTTTAAAATTTGTTCTAATCAGTTATACATGACAGTAGAATGCATTTTGAGTCATTGTATACAAATGGAGCATAACTTCTCATTCCTCTGGCTGTACATGGTGCAGAGTTACGTCGTCATGCAATTATACACGTGCACAGGGTAATAATGTTCATCTCATTCCACTGTCATTCCCACCCCCACAGCGCCTCCTCTCACTCCCCTCTACCCAGTCTAAAGTTCCTCCATTTTCCCCCTCACCCCTTTATGGATCAGCATTAGCTTATCAGAGAAAACATTTGTCCTTTGGTTTGTTGGGAATGGCTTATTTAACTTAGCTTGATATTCTCCAACTCTATCCATTTACCTGCAAATATCATAATTTCATTCTTCTTTAAGGCTGAATAATATTCCATTATATATATTCTTGAATGAGAGTGAATATCTACTGGAACAGCTGACAGTGCCCAGCACCCCAGGTTTCACCAGCAGGCAACATTGCCAAAAGGCCATTGCTAGAATACAACTCTTGAGCAGCACAGGTGTATCGATTACCATTTCATTGACAAAAAGATATAAAGGGAAATGGTTAAATAAATAATGTAAACAAATAAAAGTAAAGCCAGGCCAGGGACCTGAACAGAAGCAGAGCTGCGGGTGTTCAGCAAGCCTCCTGAATACACCACATAGTTTTTGAAACCAAAGAAAAGGCTTCCATTTGTTCAGGAAAAAGTACAAAACCCCAGGGAGGCAAAGCCCTCTGTGGCCAGGGTCGGGCCATGACCTCTCCATCCGCAGATGCCCTCTGGTCCGGCCACACTGGGTACCTGAAGGGAACATCAGCAGGGTCATGAGCTGGGCACAGTGCTGTGCTGGCTGATGTGGGCAATCCACAGTCTGCAGAGTGCAGCCGCACACAGCGGCTCATTGTGGATGTCTGGGTTTGGTGACACTCCACGGCTTCCTGATTACATGCCATCCCACGCTCTCCAGGCCGCCCCCATAGGTGCTCCTGGATTGAAAGTTCAGCCTCTCTCTGGTGAAAGCCACACCACAGTCGCCCACCAGGCTCTGCCATCCTAGTGCCCAGCCAGGGCTGGTGGGACATGAGCTGGCACAGGGAGCAGCACTTGCAGTGGCAGGAGCTACTGGGCGGGGCTGCTCCACGGAGCTCCAGCTTTAACTTCACCAAGTAAGCAGCTTCCTTAAAGCACCCACCTTTCTCTCTGTGGTCACCACAGGGTCCGTGGACTGTGCCAAGGTGGACCACGGGACTCTTCAGCACTTATCCCTGCCCTTCGGACACAGTGCTAAGAATCCAAGGTGAGCGCTCAAAAATCATGGGGCAGTTAACTAAGAGTGAGCATGATGAGGTATGAGAAAGGAGGGAAGGAGAGGGTGGGACAGGTGGGGAGACCTGACCCCTTGCCTTCTGGTTGGCCAAGAAGTGTCAGCCAGGGGAAGAGGAAGGCCAACTGCAGGGGAAGCACAGAGCAGCGAGAAAGGGTCTCCCGGGGAGCCTAGAGCCCAAGAAGGAGGCACTAAGGAATTCGTGACCTTGGTGCACGAGAGAAGCACAGAGGTGTGGTCAGGGGCTCCAGAGGAAGGACTCAGCACAGGGGCAAAGGGAGATGCTGCCATGTCAGGAATAAGACAAGAGTTGGGAGGCTGGGATAGAAACAGGGAGCAGGATGAGAAATGAGTAGGACCCAGGCCACCCTGAGTGAACAAGGACCCAGGCCACCCTGGTGCTCCCTCTGGGCCACCGATGTCTACACCATCAATGCCATTAATTTGACAATTAATCATACACTGTCCTTGACATTCTTTATATTGTTCTTTGAACAATGACTTTCACTTGCATTATTTAACTTTTTATCCGATTAGGCCTTATCCCAGTGGGAGTAAAGTTTTATGAGACCTCTGGTGTGTGGATGTTATCTGGAATTTCCAGGAGGGCCTAAGTGTCCCCGTTCTGCAGATTATATAATCATAGTGTCTGATTTGCAGGCATCTGACTGGAGGTGTGGAGAGATGACGGCCTGTTAGAACAAGTCACCAACTACGACGTCTATGTCCTGTGATCTCATGTGGACTGAAATTTCTGACAGTAGGACTGACCATGAGGAGGACTGTTCACAGGAGCTGCAGACTCTGCCCTGCATGAGGCGGTGGAGGATGGTGGAGGGGGTTTCAAAGCCACCTGAGCATCAGTTCTATGCTATTCGCACAGCCCCAGTGAGGCAAGTCAAGCCCAGGCAGTGCAGCAGAGACAGGCGTGGTGGATCTGCTGCAGAGGCTGCTCAGAGACAGCTGCTCGGTGCTCTTTCCTGAGCTGTTCATTCTGCATTTGGAATGAAACCCTTTTCTAGTTTGAGAGCATTAAACTATGTTTAATGAAATCATGGTGATAGTGAAAATTGCTATTTTAAAAATGTTAGTTTTTAAATAAAGTTAGCATCCCTAGGATGTAAACATCTCCCTGTTGGAACCACTGCAGACTTCCTGGGCTGGTGGGCATGGGGAAGGGGTGTCAGGACAGGCTGTGGCTCACTCTCACTTGCTGACTCCTTGAGGGAGGCCATCACATCATGTGACCAGCGTTTTTCTCTCCTGATCAGCTGAGGCACCATCAGTCACTTCCCTTGATCTGGCTACTTTTAAGTAGTGGAAGATGGTAGCCCCGATCTTGAGGGTAGTAAAAATGCAACCAAATGTGTCTTCATGCATAGGTGTACCTTCCTACAGCCCCATAGGTCGAGCTACACTCACCTGTTCCTTTGTGATATTACCCCTTTGCCCTGTTTGGGATAGAATGTTCCATGGAAATGCCCTTTATGTGTCCCCTTCTCTTGCCCTGCCTTTGGGTGTGTCCTTCCTAGCCATCAGTCAACCTGCTGACAGCAGACATCAGGAAGCTAGACTCAGTCCCCTGAAACCTGACCCCTTGCCTCATTTGAATGGCTTCTCCTCAATAAAAGGGGTCAGCACATGCTCAATTTCTTTCTTTTCTCCTCTCTCCCCCTCTCTCTCTCTCTTTCTGCAGACCCTTAAGGTCAGAGGAGCTGTCACAGCACCCCCAAAGAAAAAGGTATTTCTGTCTCTTGTGTGGTTATTTCACACAGCCCAGTTCCCCTGGAGTGACCATGAGTTTTAGTCGCATGGAACGTGACAACTCCTAACTTTAAATCCAGTGGGGACTGACAGGCAGGTGTGGGGAGGTGGCCTGGTGGACCCTGGAGAGATGTGGCAAGACCAAGACCTGTTAGTCATGTTTTAATGAGCAATGTGTGGCATGAGCACTTGAACTCAGGTTTGCTTAAAGTCAACCTTCCTGTTCTCTCTGCACCTTCTGGGCTGTCACTCACGTGGAAGCTCTGAGTGTAGAAAGCCTGCCGAGAGGACCAGGGTGGGAGGCCAGACTAACAGCCAAGAGAGGGGAGCCTTGGCCAAGACCAGGTGACAGCAAGACGCGCCATTATGCCCCCATCCAAGGTGAAAGGCAGCTGAGGCGCAGGAGCTGTTGCTTTTGGCCACAGCGAGACTGTGGGAAGTGAGGGGGGCTGAGCTCTTCATGGAGTCATTGGGCCAGAAGCAAGAGAGGGCTGCTGATGCAAACCTGGCCACAGATGACCCCAGATCAGAGCAGCCAACCTACCAACTGGAAGTGGAGCACAGAGAAAGACCTAGTGCTTACAGTGTTACACAGTCCAGACAGCAGGGGGCGCTGGTGAGCCAACCAGCTTGGACCTCCCAGTCCAGTGTGGGAAGGTGTTGAGAGCCTCTGCAATCTGTACACGGGGTAAAAATGGGAGTTCATAACCCACCTGAATCAAAGTGTGAAATATGATATATCAAGAACTATGTAATGTTTTGAACAACCAACAATTATAAAAAAGAAAAAGAAAAAAAACCCATGGAAGATATGTGTGTAATGGAGGAGCAGATTTGTATGCAAACATTTGTGTATCATATTTAAAGGACATGATAATTCCCCAACCTAAGCCAGAAAATCCTTTCAAAAAAGCTTAAACTACCCATCTGTCAAAAATCACCATTAATTTATTTTTGTTTTGCAGATTGATTTTATTGGGGATCCACCATGTACTGGGCTCTGGAGTACATAAACCTAGTGTGTATAATAAATATGACAGACTTTGTACTTAAAAAAAAAAGAGAGAGAGAGAGAGCCACAGTTTAGACAAAATGACTCCTGGCATTTTGCTAGAGGGAATGGTTGAAAGATGACCCTGCTCAGGGATTAGGGCGGCTCCGGGTTTAGGGCGGATCCTGCTGGGATTAGGGTGGATACTGCTGCCTCTACTTTGGAGTTCCCGTTGAGTTCTCGCAGGGTTCCGGGAAAATTGGCACTCGCAGCCTGGTGGAGGGAGTGTGTTCCCGGGAAGTGTGTATAGAGTGTCGGTGAGAGTTCGGGAATGAAGAGTTGCTATTTGAACCTACAAGGCTTTGTGGCGGCTCGGTTATTTTGTGCCCAGCCAGACTGCGGCAGGAAGGGATGACAAACCTCGTCCATGCACACATGGATAAGATGGGAGATATGATATGTCACATGACACCAAAAACAATAATGCATTGCAGCTGTTGTTATACAAGATGTAATATATAAAG
Organism: Ictidomys tridecemlineatus; assembly: GCF_052094955.1. NCBI lineage: Eukaryota > Metazoa > Chordata > Mammalia > Rodentia > Sciuridae > Ictidomys > Ictidomys tridecemlineatus. Next base: position 94,962,005 of record NC_135479.1, read on the forward strand.
TGATATGTACTACGCTGGGCACTGTGGAGATGGCTCCCAGCCCTCAGTTGCTCCTTACTCCCTTTCCACATGTCTCTGTTTTCTTGCTGGTGAAGCTCTTTCTTGACTCAGTTCTCCCAGGGACCTGCTCTGACCTTGCCCAGATGTGTACTCAGGAGTGCATCTGAAGTCAGGGTACTTGCCTTTTAGCCCCGAATGGTCAGGTTTGGGGCACTTTCAGCCATTTTGTTTAATGGCTGGTGAGGCCTTTTAAGAAGGAAGTATTTTTGTCAACAATCTCTAGCCTCCCTAGAAAGCTTGAAAAGTCTAAAGTGGTCCCCATTGGCTCAGGCTGGTCAGTGTAGGCTTCTTGGAGGAACTGAGTGGTCAAGGATGGCAGTGAGCACCAGGAAGCGGGGTGGGGAGGGACAGTGTGGCCAGTGGCCAGCTGCTGCTCCTTTCTCTGCTTCCTTGGAAGTGAAAGTCCCTGGGAATAGTCAGTGCGCACGTCTCCAGTCCCCCTTCTGTGGTGCCCTTGCCTCCATCCCTCCGGCAAAACTGCCTTTTCAAATCTCTTCAGTCTTCTTTCTCTATCTCACTTCGTTTACTTTTGTCCCAACATTTTAGTTCCTTGGGACAAAAGTAAACGAAGTATTTTTGGGGGTGGAGGGTTGTAGACAGGGTCTCACTATGTTGCCTGGGCTAGTCTCAAACCTATGGACTCAAGTGAACCTCCCACCTTGGCCTCCGGAGTAGCTGGGACCACAGACACATAATACCAAGCTCAGCTCCAAAGAAAGCTATTTTAAAATACTTTTTTTCTGATCACAATCCACATACAAACTCTTACAGAATCAGGTTATGTCTACCTTAAAAAATACACCCAGAATCCAAATCTCCTCCCGTCCCCAACATTCACCATGGTCTGTCCTACCAGTGTCTCTGTCCTGGATTACTACAGGGAACACCTGCATCTCCACGGCCTCCAGAACCTTATCCAGACCCATGCTGGGAGCCTTCTGGAGTCTAGGGCAGGTCAAACAGTCTCTCTGTAACCTTGCAGTGCTCCCTTTGGCACACATCCCAGGTTCTTTACATGGTCCCACATGACCTTGACCCCAGTTACATGTCCACTCTTCACTACTTTTTGGCTTTTTGCTACAGCCACACTCTCCACAGCTCCCACCTCAGGATCTCAGCACTGGCTAGACCCCTTCCTAAAAGGCCCTCTCCCCAGAAGAGATTCATGCCTGCCTCCTCACTCCTGTTACTTTACTGAAATGACCCTTTCGCAGGATGCACCTGTCAATCACTCAGAACAGCAACCTTGTTCTTCATCACATCCACACTCACTGCTTGTTTAGCATGTCATCCTGCACTTGCTAACATACAGTGTGATTCACTTACTTATTACAGTTATGGTTTACCATTTGTCTCCACCAACCAGACTGTTGGTGCTGTGAAGATAGGGATTTGGGTTGCTTTATTCCCTGTGTTACTATAGACATCAAGAATGGTGCCTGTAGCCAGGTCTAATGGCTTGTACCTATAATCCCAACAACTTGGGAGGCTGAAGCAGGAGGATCACAAGTTTGAGGCCAGCCTCAGCAACTTGGCAAATCCCTGAGCAGTTTAGTGAGACCCTGTCTCAAAAAATAAAAAGGTCTGGGGATAATGGTAAAGTGCCCAAGTTCAACCCTGGTGCCAAAACAAAAGAAAAGAAAGAAAGAAAAGACAAAGAATGGCACCCAGCTTGTCATACAGGCTCACATATTGAGTAAATAAGTAAATAAAGGTAAACACACTAAGGTGCCACTGGCACTGTGAGTGACTGATGAAGGTCTTGCTCTCGAGAGAAGAGACCAGGGCCTTTTGCCCCCACATCACCAGCATTTACACCACATCCTAACTCAGCTGCAGCCATCGGTAACTGACCAGGGAATAAAGCTTGGCTTCATCCATGATAGAAGCTGCTGGTGCTCTCGACAAGACAGGCCCTGGGCAAATGATGGGAGGACAGGATCCTGCCAACTCGGGTGGCAGAGCCCAAGGACACGTGGAGCTCACTAAGCTGGTGCTATCTCACCTGAGCCCATCCCAGGAGCACTTCTACTATGACTTACAGCTCAAAACCCAGACCACACATGACTTTGCATCCTGTCCTGATAGGGCTGCAAGGCAGAGAGCAGGGCGTGAGGCAGGGGTCAGAGGTGGGAGAGTCCAAGGGCCGCGGGTCAGTCGGAGACTTCCTTCTGTGTTGCAACTGCTCGTCTCCTGTCCACAGTGGTGGCTGAAGAATTGGTGCATGTGTTGGAACCCCCAGAGCTGTGCCAGAGAAAAGTGAACACCACCGTGGGCAGATTTGTTGAACCGACACCCCATTCACAAAGCTCTGCTGGTGCTCTGCTCAAATCCGACCTCTAAGCCCCAAGCTCATAAATTTGGAATCTGAATGGTCCCTGGGCCCCTTGGGATGTCTGTGCCAAGCAGCTCTAGACTGCCGAGGGGACTCCTCTGGGTCCTGATATTTACACCTTTTCCAGTCACGCATTATTTGTCATTGAAGTCCCGTGTGCGTGTTGCTCGTGTTGCTCTAGGTGTCATTTGTCAACCTGTCCTGCCCGTCACCTCTGTGTCAGTGCTGTCTGCTAACATGTTAGGGAGGTGCTCAGGAGTCTTACTAGGGGTCTGGCCTTTCATAGGAGGATGGCAGGCCTGCCGACAGCTCCACTTTCCCTCAAGGCTTGCCTTCACCTGATGAGTAGGCTTTCCTCTCCCAGGAGGGTGCTTTCCTGAAGCAGTGCTCAGTTCCTTGGTGACTGGTTCTTTCCCAGGAGGGTACTGTTCTAGAGTGGTGCTTGGTTCCTTAGTGACTGGTGCTTTCCCAGGAGGGTACTTTCCTGGAGTGATGCTTGGTTCCTTAGAGACTGGTGCTTTCCCCCCGGGGGGGGGGGGTGCTGTCCTGCAGTGGCGCTCAGTTTCTTGGTCACTGGTCTAAAGCATAGCCTCCTTAGAAGTAGGCCATTTTGTCCTAGTCTAATTCCTGGTTTATACAATGTATGACTCATTTTCAAATAAACTCCATCTAAGACATTTTAAAGTTATCATGTTAACTACCTTGATAGTTCCTAGTTTTTAATAATTATCTTACATTCTACCCACCTCTTTTATCTGTGTGGCTTCTCTAATTCTCACAATAAACAATTAGGTTGACATGCAGGTAAGTGTCATTTCCATTGACAAATAAAGACTCACAGATCCAAAGTGGTTAAGTAATTTTCCCAAGGTCACATGATCCATCAGACAGGCAGGGCAAGGACTAGATCCAGTTGATGTAAGAGATCCGTGATCTTCACTTCCTTTATGAAAAATGAACCCTCATGCCATTCCACCTGCTCTGAAACCTGTCAGCATAAAATCAGGCTCTTCTCTGCCTCATGTTTTAAAAAACTGGTGAACACTGAGTGACACAGACACTGGGCTCAAATGCCACCTGAAATGCCTTGTGCATTCCAACTCAAAACGCACACTCGCTCTTTCATCCTCACCACCCAAGGCCTCCCCACAGGTGTGGCCACAGCAGGCCTCACTCACCTGTCTCGCCTCCACCACAGGCTGCCTGCTGGGGCTTCTTCATGACATGAAGCTCCTTGACACATAGGTTGCAGGTCAGGACATGGATAGACATCTGGCTTGGCACATGCCTTGGACACTTTGCAGTCTTTACTTAGGAAATGTAGAAGCTTACCAAGTTCTGCTTGAATGGGCTCAGTGATGATGGGGTGGCTCTTTGGGGGAAGTGCAGACACTGAGTAAGGGTCCCTGCTGTACAGAGAAAACAATCCAAGTGGGAGGTGGGGCCTCTCACAGGAAAGGTGTGCACCTCATGCCTGCACCACCCTCAAGCCACTTCCCAACTGTATGCACAGTACAGCCTTTGCTTAGGCTGCTCCTCTGCCTGGAGGTCTGGCCCTGCCCTGGTCTTGAGGCCTTTGGTAAAAACAGCCCAGGTGCCAGGGATGGGAAGAGCAGCCAGGTACAGCAACTGGAGTTCCTGACCTGACCTCCCCCTCTGACTTCCCATTTGCTGGGCTCCATGTGCCCACAACAATCCCAGCTGGCTCTCCTGGCTTTACAAAAGCTCAGGCCCCTCCTGACTGCCATCTGGCTGCTGTGCATGTGCCCTCAGTTCCCAGGTGCAGAGCCTAATCCATAGAGTCAGATGTCCCTGGCTCTGTGACCTTTGACCCCACATCCATTCTGGCTGCTAGGAGGTGGGACCTTGTAGCCTACTGGGCAATGGGACTCCCAGAGAAGTGTTGTTGAGCTGCTAGGTGCACCTGCTACCATCAGGATCTTACTTGGTACTCAAGAAATTCCCAAGGAATGCTTCTTCATTCAAAAATAAATAAGGGCTATTTTCTCCTTTTCTGAGACATTTGTATATATTGATGGTGGAGGAAACACTCCACTGAAGCAAATATGCTGAATCCCAAAACAGGATGAAGAAATTAATCTTGCTCTCCAGCACACGTCCCCTGCAAGACAGAAAGGGGCCCCGGGGCATGTGTCTGCCATCACTAAGCCCCTGCTCTGTCTGTCCACCTCCACGTGAATTGCTCCATCAGACAGAAAGTTAAAAACTGTAATGAGCCCAAATATTCCCCCGGCCTACACCAGTTCTAAGGAGCAAATTAGACATCTTTCCAAGCTTCACTCTTTCAGACCCTAAAACACAGTTTTAAAAGTTGCTCATAATTGAGTTTCCAACTGTCAAAGTTGTCTAATTAGCTAATGAGGAGCAGTTAATCTCAGGATCTCTCTAGACTGTTTTGTTTTCCTTACTAAAATGCTTAATTCAGATGCTAAAAATAAAGTCAAATTTTTGCCGCCTTCTACCCTCCAAAACAAAACCAAAGTTCTCACCAAAGCCTCAACATGACCTACACACTGAGGGCAAAATCCACTTTCAGCCCTGAGGGAAAAAGCAATCAGACACCAGCAAGAGCTGCCTGGGGCTGGAGGAGCAAATTCCAGGTTGAGCATGGGGTTGAACCAGACACTCACCCTAAGACAACAGAACAGACCTTTGGGACAAAGTTTTGAATTAAATCACTCCTCCCAAATCCTAATATAAAGTCATTAAAAAATAAAAAATAAAAAAAGCCTTCCTGAAGCAGTAGTCAAAAGAGCATAATCCCCCAGAAGAAATTCTAATTAAATGTGCAGGACAAATTCACCCTCATCCGGGAAAACATATAAAGGTGGGATGCACAGAGGTCGGTAACTATGGGACAAGGGACCGAAGGGTGGGTGGAGAATGCAGAGAGGAAGGGATGGAGCAGGGAGGAGACAAAGGGAAGAAGCTCTCACACCAGGATCTGGAAGCAAGCTGAAACTCAGGGTGAATACTGAGCACCAGAAACAGTAGATGCTTATCAAGTTTCTATTCTGTGCACCGCCATTGTCCTCAGATCTCTGGGTTCACAGCTATCTGATCTGCTACAGCGTCACCTTCTTGTGCTCTAGTGACTAAGATAAATGTGCTCAGCCTGGCTGCTCTGATCCACCCTTCCCTCCTGTGTTTGTTCTGCCATGGTCACGGTGTTGGGGGTTCAGTGCATGAGACGCTGTGTTCAGAAGGGCATTGCTGACGTGTATCCCTTGCTAGCTTCCAGGGATTACTGTCTCCTCTTTACGCTCCTGAGGAATTGTCCTGTCTCCTCATCCTCTTCCCAGCATCTTGGGTGGTGGTGGGTGCACCTGTGAATGAGTGTGTGAGCATGTGTGAGCATGCCTTCGGGTGAGAAGCATGGGACTGGGTAGACTATCCTTTTGCTAGCACAAAAGGACTGGGTGGGACGCAAACCTCATGGACCTCAACTTTTTATTCAGGAATGAAGTTTCATGCAGGAATGAAGTTTCACCCACTCGGATGACACCTCTGATGGACTCACTCTCCTAGTGGAAAAGGAGCCACTGACCATGTTGTAGGACAGACAAAGCTGAACACCAAGGAGTTACCAGGAAACAGGTTTATTGGCTACAGCCAGGTCCAGAGGGGCTTTCACCTCTACCAATTCATCCCTCAGAACTCTAAATTCAGAAAGTTGCAGAACTTTATACCCAGTATATAGGGGAAGGGGCTCAGAGGCTCACAGTCTGCAGAAGTCCACATAACAGTGGGAGTTTTTCCTACTCTTCTGGGCACCCAATTCAGCAGAGGACACATTGTGAAAATCAGCACCCAGGAAAGGGAGAGTTCCCCTCCCCTTTCTTTCTAAAGCTGGCTCCACAGGCCCTGACTATTGTCATTTGAAATGAAAAAGCCTCTGTGAAACCCAAGTTGGTCTTTCTTATCACACTCTGCTTCTGCAAGCATACCCCTAGGTGAAAATTCTTTTGCAGAAATTTTTGCTGAGAGGCTAAGAACAATTATGATGAGGGTTTCTGGAGAAGCTTAATTAAGATTTTCTGTGGAGGTAGGGATGCCACTATAGTCAAAGAAAATGTTTGGGCTTATATAGGTTATATTGAGACATGATTTAGTGAGCATGTCAGTTTGGGCACTCAGGAATTTGGAGTTTTGGGTTAAGGGCTTGTGGCCAGCTCCTAGAGAAGATTTGTCTTGGAAGAGATGAAAGTTTCCCAGAGACTATTATTCTAGGTTTGATGAAACACTTTCTCCCCACCTGTGGCCAGGTTCTGAAAAGGATTTATCTTGAAAGAGATTAAACCTATCAATGGATGGCTTTCTTTTTCACTCTCTTTTCTCGGGCTGCACTATCTCGGGGTTTTTCATTTTCCATATCTAACAGTAACACTCCAGGGAACTGCTGCCCTAACTTAGCCTCTCTTCTACTTGCAATCTGGGCACAGGGCTGGCACATCTTCTAGCAGCCCTGGCAGATCCTCTGTCCATTACCACAGAGTTCACCTCGTCACTCCCAGAGCAAATCAGCAGGACAGGCTAGGAAAGAAATCTTTCCAGCAAGACCCATTTCTGTTTGAGTTTCCTTTCTTTTAACACTGCCATGAAAAGTTAAATTAGAATTCTATTTGTATTTTCCTGCCTGACATTGCCGGTTCTTGATGTGGAAACAAATGCTACAAGTTTGTTTCTTATGCATATCTGTTCTACTTATCACACAAAGGTTTTTTTTTAGGAATGCTAACCCTGTAGTTCTCTGTACTTACTTCTCCTTCCATGCGCTGGCCAGATTTAGAAGTAGGACTTACTCTGATATCACCAGTCCCTCTTCATTGAGATAATTTTATTTATTAGATTATCTCTTTGTTGAGATAATTGCCAAGGGGCTATTTTTACTCCTATTCTTTCTTTTTTTCTTTTCTTTTTTTTTTTTTTAACTGGGGATGGAACCCAGGGGCTCTCATCCACTGAGCCACATCCCCAGCCCTTTTTATTCTTTATTTTGAAACAGAGTCTGGCTAAATTGCTTAAGGCCTTGATAAGTTGCTGAGGCTCCTGAGGCTGGCTTTGTACTCACCATCCCCCTGCCTCACCCAAGTCCCTTATCAGCTCCCAGGATGTCAGGGTGTGCCACTACGCCTGGCTTTGCTCACAGTCTTTCAAAATCCCTTAAGACTATCAAACAAGAGTGGCTTATAAAGTTTAGAACATGAAATGGAGATTTCTTCTGTCCCTTAACAACAGTTGAGAAGCTCCAGCTACATCCTTCTGAAAGAATTTGCCAGGGCTGCCACCCTGAACGGGGGACTCCTGTGAGTTAACACAGTGACCATCCCTGAGGCTACTGCCCTCTGCGTGGAGCAGCCTGGTGCTTCCAACTGGGGTGCAGCCAGAGTCTCAGCACAAGGGCTCCTTCACATTGGGATAAGAACAGCTGTGTTAAAGACTCCACCTGCAGCCCAGCCCCTCCCATTGGGCATTTTTGGTGACCACATATACTTTTGAGAAGGAAATTAAATCATGGAGTGGATCGAGTGGAAAGGACAGGTTTGTTTTCAGTGTTGCAAGTCAGTGTAACAAAAGTTTTCATTCCGTTTTGCTGTTTTCTGTTTAGGATTTCCTGGGACAAGTAGGAAAACACAAGTAGAAGTTGAAAACAACTCCTGTGGGGACAGTCCATTTTTGTAAAATGCAATTTACTTTTCTCTGGGAAAGAAAACTGTGACATCCAGGTTCACTGGTGAACCAGCCAAGGTCAGCCTACACTAGATGAAGAAGTAGCCCCCACAGAGCTGTGGCACTTCAAAGGGGCACAGGGCCGCAGAGGTAGAATTCGGTGGCCATGCTACTGCCCTTCACCTGGATGGAGACTTCCCCCAGGTCCCTATGGAGATCTCGGTTTGCCACTTAGAAAAAATGCATTTGCTATGGAATTCTTGTTACCAAAGGCTGCCTTAATGAGGAAAATTGTAAAACACCTGTACTTAGGCTCTTTTTTTAAAAGACATATTTCCTTTCTTCTGACCACATCTAGGAAAAGAATGAGTAGTAGTAGTACCTTAGCCTGAAGGGTTATTTTTTTAGACCTAATTCTTCCTCTTTTTTTTTTTTTTTTTTTAGACAGGAAGATCTGTGTAAGTTTGTAGACCTGTGCAAACTCCTCAGAAAAAAGCAGTTTCTTTTCCTCCTTCCATGTGAGATAAGCTAAAATCTCCTGAGGCATTATAATTTCTGTCTTGTTTTCCTCTTTAATTTAATAATAGTAAAGAATGAATTCAAAGAGGAAAAGCAAAATTAATTCCAATGAGACCTTTAGAAGTTCAGGCTGTTTCACCAGCTAACTCTCCCCTCCAGCCGCTCAGCAGGGCGACAGAAGAGCCCCTGTGCTCAGCCCAGGGTTGCTCAGAGGTGTGAGCAGAACAGATGATTGTGCCTCAAGAGCCAACTAGAATTTGGCTCAAGCTGCCAGTCACCTGCATGGCTCCTGCTGGGGTAGGAAGGGGCCATCCACTTGCCTCTCAAAGGCATCATCTTCCACGTTTACAATTTTTTTTTTTTTTTACAAAATGTGTCATATATTTTACCACTTCTACTTTTAACATATATCAGGCACTTTAGAACATCTAGAAAACCTAGATATTTAAAAAAAAAAGTATTTAGCATTTTCAACTATATATACACTAATGAGGAATAAAATGCACACACAAAACAATAGTTATTATATGAAAAATGTCTTTTACGTAAAACCAGACTGGCACAGGACCTCCTTCTCACAGTCAGTCTCCTCCACGTCCTACAACCCACTGAACAAACGTGGACAAGTGTCGCTCCTAGAGGTGGTCTAACAAATTCATTTCAAAGTCACTTCCAGAAGACATTTCTGATTTTTTCAAACCAAAGGACATTTACAAGACGTTATTTTCTAACTCTATCATACGTCAGGCATCCTCTTTACATTTAGAATGTCCAGATGCAGCACAAGTTTTAAAAGGCTGGGGGGCAAGTTGAGAGCAGCTTTTTCATATTATATACACAGGCCTTTTACAAAGGGCCAGGAAAATCTTCCCAAAGGGTGGCGGGCGTTTCCAACTGGGTAGATGCGGCTTGTGACTCGACCATTTCCGGTAGAGAGCGTGGTGAGAAACGGAAGTGCGGCCTGCTCCCCCGGGCCCTCTGGGATCCCCGGCCCCAGGCCCGTGGGTGCGCTGGGGGGCCCCCGAGGACGCGACGCGGCCTCTCCTGCAGATCCCCGGAGCTCCTGCTGCGAGTGCCCACTGGCTGGCCCTGGCTGTGAAGGACCTGTGAGCCTGCCACCCAGATGGATGACCTGATGGCGGCGGCGACCTGTCAGGCCCCGGACCCCGAGGGCTGCCGGGTCTCTTGGCTCAATCGTGCCCGTCCCAGCTGAAGCCGCCACCCAGGATGTGGCGCCTTTGGGTGGCGGCGGACGTCGCATGCAGGGGCTTCAAGGTCCCAAGAAGGAGGATGGACGCCTGAAAGCTCGACCACGCGTTGGACAGCGGAGCCGCATAGACCAGGGCTCCTCGTGAGCGCTCAGTGCCGGCTCCTTGTCTAGGCCAACAAAGACGGGAACCGTCCTGGAAGGTGAGCGAAGCCCCGGAAGACGACGCCGGGTGGAAGGGTTAGCGGCCTCGGGCGGTTGGTGTTCCTTCTACCACGTTTACAATTTTGGTAAAACCTGCACACCACACAAACTATACTTTACTTTTATTTTTCTTTAAATTGACTCCTTAAAAAAAAAAAAAAAAAACAAAACTCAAATATCCAAGTTACCTTGATCATGGTCTTAAATAACTATTTTTTTTTCTAGTATATGTTAAAGTCAAAACATAGTCATTCCAAATGTTCATCAGGAACAGGAACTGGAGAGGCAGGTCATGGGGCAGCCATGTGACAGAGCTGCCCTGCATCCCAGCTGTGGTGCTAACAGATTTGCATGTGGGAAAACTGCATCAACTACACACACACACAGTGTGTAAGTCTGGTGAAACTTCAGAAAGTGGGGAGCTAAGTAGGTCTTTGCTTTTCCTGGCTGAGATATCACTGTCCTTTATTTATAGAAGATGTTTTCATTGCAGGTAACTAGGTAAAAAGGATGCAGGATTTCTGAATTATATTTTACAATTACTTATGAATCCATAATTATGTCAAAATACAAAGTTTAAAAGGAAAGGGTTCCCAGAAAAATTTGAATTTCAGATAAGAAATGAGCAGCTTTTTTGTATAAGCATGTTCCGTGCAATATTTGGAATATGCTTATTCCAAAGAGATATCTGTTTACCTAGATTCAAGTTTGGCCAAACATTGAACATTATGGGACAATTGTACATTTAACCTAAGACTTGAATTAGGAGAAGAATCTATCTATGTAAGAGCATTGCAGGCAGAGAAAATCACATGTGCATAGGACCTGGGGTAGAGGAGCACTTGGTATATTGGGGACCTGGGTGGAGCCTTGCAAGCACATTGGAGAGCAGCAGGTAGGAGCGGTGGGTACTTGCGACTCCTTTGGCATGTCCAAGACAGGCTAGGGATCCAATCTCCACTATGTCTACTAGGGCTGCAGTCCTGGAACAGAGAGTCCCTCAATGATTCTCAAGGCAAGAGAGCTGCTTAGACTCAGATAAGGCACTACTTGGCCAACAACCCAAAACCACCTGTGATTCTTCCATGTCTTTCCCAAAAGCAAGTATAAAAACAAATATCCCAGGAAATTTTAAAAATATTCTCATTGCAATAGCACCAAATTACCCAGGTTAGTAGTGGTCTGCATGCCCACACAGTTGGGGACAACCAGGATCCCTTGCTTCACTGTGTCCTAGGCATGCTGCATTTCCTGGGCCCTTCCCTTCATATCTGAGGTTGGTCGCCCTTTTGTAAAGCAAATGATTCAATAGACTCTAAAGTTCTTTCCAGCTCTGGTGGACTATGGCTTCTCTACCCATCCTACTCTGCACTCAATGTACAATTTGCCTTAGACTGGAGCTAAGCCACTTGGAGGTATTAGAGCACAACAGTCCAAGAAATTATCTTGCAATTCCATGTCCCAGTCACCACAGGAATGCAACGGCTCCTACAGCAGCAGCAGGCCCTGTAGTTACTCTGGTAACCAGAGCCCTCAAGCACACGCAATGATGGCCATTTCCCTCCCCGTCTCTGGAGATGCAAGACGTAAGTAATGTTGGGTCACAGCAAGAGTAGGAGGCATGTGTGGGGAGAGACTGGAATTGGATCCAAAAGATCTGGATCTGATTCTGGTCACTTACAGCCCTACAGCCCCAAGAGTTCAGTGCTCACTCACTCCTCGTGACACTGCTTTCCTTGCCTGTAAAATGGGCGTGTTCACCCCTCAGCACTGATTTGCTGAGAAGCCTCAGCACTGCTCAGGAAATCACATCAAACAGCCACCACACACCCAGCGTCCCCAGCTCTGTAGGACCAGAACAGGAGGCATGGCCACCACAAACCCAAGGTCCTCAGCTGAGGACCATAACAGGAGGTGTGAACACCACACACCCAGTGCCCCCAGCTCTGCTCAACCAGACTAGGAGGAGGGGCCTCTGTATACACAATGTCCACAGCTCTGGGACCAGACCAGGAAGGCCTGAAGAGCTGTTCAGGGCAGAAACTGACATTCCATTTCTTCTGGTGGCCTCTGAGGGTCCCTGTCAGGACTCCAAGTAGCTGAAACATGGCTGCACTCACCTGGAGAACTAAGTTTGGAATAACCAACAAGTGTGTTTTTAAGTTGCTTATATCTTTTTTAAAAAATATTTTTTAGTTGTTAATGGATCTTTTTATTTTATTTATTTACTTATATGGAGTGCTGAGGATCGAACCCTGGGCCTCAAGCATGCCAGGCAAGCGCTCTACCACTGAGCTGCAACTCCAGCCCCAAGTTGCTTATATCTTTATATTAGGAATTTTGCCTAATCACTATTATCAGCAATACAATTTATAAAGTTTATTTTTTAAAATGTGAAAAGCAACTTGAAAGTATTTGTCTATATTCCCCAAAACTCCAGATAAAAACTTGGGGAAATCTTACGATTACTCTTTTAAAATAAATTTTAAACATACTATATTTGGCCAGGTGCAGTGGCACACACCTGTAAACCCTCAGCTCGGGAGGCTGAGGCAGGAGGATCACAAGTTCAAGGCCAGCATCAGCAAGCCCTTAAGCAATTTAGCAAGACCCTATCTCAAAATGAAAAATAAAAAGGACTGGGATGTGGCTCAGTTTGCCCTGGGTTCAATCTTGGTGACAAAACAAAACAAAAACCCCACTATGTTCATTGAAAACACTTATTTTCTCCAATTCCTATTTTTAACTACTTCTAATTAAAAGTGAGAAAACAATCAGAATATTGTCTAATGATTTTCAGACTATCAAGTTTAATAGCTCTATTTTTCACATTTTAGGATAAATATTTACAAATAACCCCTTTTAACTGTACAATCATCTCTAATTTTTCACAAAAGAGTTCTACTTGTTGGTCATAAAATGGATTAATGGCATTTGCAGAGTTTTGAATATTGTTAAATAATAATAGCGGGTAACCCACAGCTCCTCAAAGCTCCATGTACAGCGACAGCAACAGTAGGTGATCATTAAATGATAGCAGTGTACTTACAGTGAGGTCAGATCTCCTTGACTCACAAAATGGTAAAACTGACCGAGCAAACTGCAAATAATCAGTGAGGAAGAGGGTGACATGGTCTCACCCATGTGCGTGTAGGGCTACAGCCTGAGGTCCATCACCAGGGGATCTAAAACAATAAGGGTGGTAACAGGTGAATAAAAGCAGACCCGACTCTCTCCCTAGGACACAGGGAAGTGTCTTACAGGTGGATATGTGAGCTTTAGATGGCAGTGACCCTTCACAGCCGGTGCCCGTACAGGTTGGCTGAGCTCAGAAACGGCTCCTTGGTCCAGGCTGCCTGGGTCTGGGGCAGCGGCTGGTGTCAAGGAGAGTTGAAACTATTCCATTTTTGATGTGAGAGCTTGTGTGTCTCTGCCCTCCAGGAGGCTAGCTTCTCTCAGCGTCTGGGTGACACTAAAGTCCCTGCTTCCCAAGCACCTCTCCTGAGTGCTGAGTACCATTTTCTGGGATCAGTCACACCTGACCAGGGGGCCAGGGGAAGCACCAGAGTTTCCTCTGGTCTGGAGGCGGTTGGCCTAACACTCAGTGGGAACAGGAAAGGTTGGGCTCCCACACCTCCACTTACCTGGGAGGAGCTGGCTCCAGGGAGTTAGAACTAGATTGAGTGTCTTGCATCTCAGGCCTGGCCTTCCTTTAATTGTGAGGGATGAGGTTCAGCCACATGAATCCCCACCCAGAGACCAGAGTCTGATGGATCTGGACAGAACCCAGGCCCTTACTCCAGGTTTCCCTTTCTCTATTAAATCACATGCAATGTTGTTTTCAGGAGAAGTTGGTTAGTGGAGTTTAGGTGGATGAGCCACAACAGGAGGGTTTAGTAGTAACATCCTATTTGCTGGACCTTTGCCCATGATGGCCCAGGGCAACACTTGATGTATATCATCTCCCTTAATTCACAGAAGAACCCGGTGACTAGTACTATTGCTGCTACTCATAAGGTGAACAAAAGGATAAAAAGCTTTTAAGGAATTGGCCCAAGGTCACCAAATTATGAGACAGAGCTGAATGCAAAGCCCCTTCTGTCTGGCTCTGAGTGATACATAGCCCACCTGCTGATGTGTAGGACCCTTGCAGAGTATGAATGCTTCCTAAAGCAGCTCACGGAGTCCTCTCTCCATCCTCACCCTCACCTGTAACTGCAAACCTCCACCCAGAGTTTGGAGAAAAAGTGCCTCCCTCCCTCCTTCATCCCTGGAAGCTTGGTGAGCACACCAGCCATCACCAATCTTGGAAACCCAGCTCTGAGGAGGAAGGCTGTCTTTGCACTAAAAAAGAGAGCATCCACTTAGTGAAACAGAAGGTTCTTGCTTCATACAATTGGGATCCGAGACAGTCTCTGTCATTGACTCATTCCTTCAGGCCAGGTAAAAAGCTGGAAAAGGCAGCCATGACCCTAAAGAATTCACCCTATAAAAAGCGGAGTTCATTGTTTCAGCTACTCATTCCCCAGGACAGCAGAGGTGAGAGCTGAGTGAAATACATCTGGAGGACAAGCGATTTCCCCAGGACACTTGGAGACAGGAGAGAGCACTATAGTAATTTCCTTGCAATTACACAGTTCCCTTGCTTATTAAATTTTGAAGAAGTTATCAATTTGGAATATAACCTAAAGAGTTTATGCTTCATAATTTTACTTTATTGCTGAAATATTTATGCAAATATTCAGTGTGGGAAGATGCTTCCAGATGGGAATGCAATAGTTGTGGAATCCTTCCTGGCATTTCCGACAGAATGTATAATATCAAATCGCTTTATGCTAATGTTTTGCAATGGAATACATATTTTACAGCTACTTTGAAATGCAAATTTGAAAGATCTGAACACTTTAGAAATCATGCCAATGCAAATAAACTAATATAAAAAGTAGGAGTCAGATAGATAAATTACTGCAGAGCCATATCACCATATCAACGGCATTTGAGCCGAGTCTTTATAACCTTTGTGTAAATACACTTTAATATTTAGAAGTAAAGCGGTGTTGGCAAGATTAACATTAACTAACCTCAAGATGGATATGACATCTGGCAAGTAGCTAACTCTCTTAACTCTACTTCCTTAACCTAATTTTCAGCGTTGATAAATTCTTTGATATAGGGCGAATGGTATTTTTGCTGCATCCAAATCTGAATGAAAAATCTGAGGTGTGTGTCACAAATGAGCTTTAGCTACGAGAGGATTAAAATTGTACTATTATAAAAGATCATCGGGTCTGAAATTCGCTCTTACATCTTATCAAGTCAACTTTATTTCCATGTGTTAAAATAACCTATGTATACCATACCCCAGCCCTGTCATTTCTTAAACCTATGGTCAGAAGCTCAGCATTTGAACACTAAAACATTCTTTAATGACACTAGAAAGCACAACCTTTTCACGGAGCTCACTGAGCTATTTCCTCTTTTTAAATTGGGATATATTTCATCCCAGGGTTTTGAATGAAATGGCACTGTGCTTTGAAAGGCATGATTGCTCTTGACAGTGCTTTCCATTTATATTCACCTTTTTAGAGCTATTTTAATACCAATTATGACTCAGGGATCAAGTCTGGGCATGAGCAAGAAAACTATAGGTTTCTGGTGAATGGCTAGAAGTGTAACCCTGAAGCTTGAAATAACTATTTTGGTTTTTAAAAGGCTCTAAAAGGATCCGGAGCACCTTCCCCTTGCCACATTCCTCCCCAGACTCAAAGAAGATGTTAAAGAGAAGCAGAAACAACAAACACCATCAATGCCACTGGGTGTTTTGCAGACAATAGAAGATTGAAAAGCAGTAGAACTGATTGAAAACAGTATTGCTGAATTCTCTATTAACAAAATACATTGCCCACTAACAACAAGCATTGCATTTCAACCATTGCTCCAGCAGCTGCCACAGCAGGCAGGTGTTGTCCTCTTCTCGCTGGGGACAGACAATAGGTGCAGGGAGGCCAGGCCTTACCCCAGTCTACATCCAGGGGTGCTGGTTTCCCAGTGGTACTTAAGCCTGGACATTAAGGTCTAGCGTAAGTGCATGTCAGGGCTGTGACTAGAAGTCTCAGTCTCTGTGTCATCCTCTGGCCCCTCTTTCTCTGTGGTCCAGACACAGGACCATACCTGAGAAGTGTGCATGACAGCTCCAATGCCCCCTTCCATGGCCTGCAGCTATGAAGAGCTGAGGCAGAGCCACTGTGCAGGGCAGAGTTTGTAAAGAATTGGGGCTTGGTCATGAGGCCCATGGGGTGTGCAGCTGTGGCAAAAGCAAGGCAGGACAACACAACACCTTGTCGGAGGCCCTGACCTCCACTATGAGTGGGCCCAGTCCAGCAGGCCCTGTCTACCCGGCCCCTCCAGCAGCTACCACCCAGCAGGCTTCACCCCATTGGCCCCCTTCAGCAGACCCCTCCAGCAGCACTCTCCAGCAGGATTCCCCAACCTCACCCTGCAACAGGCCTCATCCAGCAAGTCCCCTCCAACAGGTCCCTCTAGCAGCACCCCCAGCAGGCCCTGTCCAGATGCCCCCTTGAGCAGGCCCCTCCAGCAGTGCCCCTGCCTAGGTCCAGCCCTCAATGAAGTGCTGCCCTGGTGAACCTGAGCCAAGCCCCTGAGGTTGTATTTATTGACCCAGATGCACAAGCCCCTTATCTCTAAGAGGTCTGCACTTGAGTCCTATATGAAGATCCCTTTCAGGCTGCAGACATCGCAGGGGAATTTTCCTGAGTTTCACTGACTCGTGCCGAGGACCCCCACCCCACTAGAGGGGTGCTGTGGGTGACAATTCCTCAAGATAAAGTCACCACTCTCTGCAGTGCACAAGCCCAGGCTCACCCAAAATGTATCCTGTGGCTCCCGCACATTCGAGGCAAATTAGGAACCTCCATCTGGCAGCGCGCTTCTCTTCTTAAAATTGCTCTCTCCTTTTTTAATTAAAACGTGTTTTAATTAAAAATAGACATGTCAAGAAGCTCTGTAAATCAATTACATGACTGACAATATGCTTTCCTTTTTTTTTCTAAAGCGTATGAACCAGAAATGGATGTCATGATTTCTTTCAAGAAAAACAGTGAAATATAGAGCAGAGAAGGGGAGGGTTGCTGCTGGGAGCCATCTCAGCTTCATCAAAACCCAACCAGATCTTTTCACTAATGTTTCAGGGCTTTAAAAAACTTGAAAGGCTGTTTACTCCTCATTTTTCAATGCAGCTAATGGGACTTTCATTCATACCCTACTTTCAACAGTTAAGGAAATTTCTCCAATGTTCCCAGCCAGTTTCCTCCTAGGACTGAGGTCTCCAAGCCCTGCCGTCCCTGCCAGGCCTTCCTGAGACCCCCTTCTTGTCCATGCTCCTGTCTCAGAAGCAATAGGGAGAACAGGGCAGGGTAAGGATGGGCAGAGCCCACAACAGGAGGAAACAAGAAGCCAGAGTAAGGATGGGTGGCACCCCACTCAATATGGTGACAGAGAGGGAGGGAAGAAGAGAGAGAGAGGAGAGATTGCTGTGAAGTCTCCCTTCCCTCAGGACTACATCTGAGCCTTCCAAGCACTGTCCCGGGCAGTCCCAGCCCAATTTCGCCAGGACCCCACCCAGTTCTGAACATTTAAAGGCCAAACAATGAACAGGATCAGACACATTTAGCAATAGTCACAGAGTTTCTGATTTGGTTTTCTCAGCTGCCACAAACATTTAATATAAACATAATTTTCTTTCCTTAAAGCTTCTTTCCAGGCTTGGTGGTGCACACCCACAGTCCTGGCTACTAGGGAGGGGTGGCATGGGTCCAGGAGGTCAGAGCCAGCCTGGCAACATAAAGACCTAGTGTGAAAAAATCCCTAGCATTTCCTTTTGTCTCTTAATGTGTTGGAATCATGCCTCTTTGCTTTATCTCACTGCAACAGAACATGTTCTGTTAAGTCTGGAAGTTATATTATCTATCGAGAATGTAGCACTAAGTTCTCATGGAGCCACAGACTCAGTATCCCATGCTGCTTATGTCTCCCCTCAGTGTGACATGTTTGTCATAGTCAATCAACCAAAATGGATGTATGCTTCTTAGCTCTGTCTGCATTTTACCCAGGCCTTCCTAATCTGGGCTCTGTCCAGAATGCAGTTCAACACTTCCTTCTCAGCTCCACTTGGCTGTGCCAGTTTTCCCAGGCTTCCCTTACTTTTGATGACCTTGACAGTTCTGAGCGCTGGTTTGATGTGTTCTCATGTGTCCCTCAGGGATGATGTGCCAAGGCTGCAGTTTGGGGAGGACGTCATAGACATAAAGTGCTCCTTCCTCACATGGTGTTATTGGGACACCCTAACAGTGTGGCTTGTCCCTGAGCTCAGTCATGACTCCCAGAGAATGCTGAAGACACTTGTATTGCCTTTCACATGTTAGAGAGTATCTAAATATATCTGGCATAAATTTAAACAGTTCTGAAGGATATAATTCTTGGCATAGAGTATATATTAATTTTTACAATCAAGTTGAAGCATCATTTTATGCAGAGCCAATGAATATAAATACCAAATGATCTAATGTCCACAACCATTGATTTTAAAGCAGATTTGAACAGGAGTTTTGGTCTGGGTATACAGAGTCACAGAAAATGACAACCTTCACCTTTTTTTTTTCAGTACCAGGGATTGAACCCAGGGGTGCCTAGCCACTGAGCCACATCCCCTGCCCTTTTTATATTTTATTTCCATACACGGTCTCATTGAGTTGCTCAGGGCCTCACTAAATTGCTGAGGATGGCTCTGAACTTGTGATCCTCCTGCTTCAGCCTCCTGAGCCACTGGGATTACAGGCATCTGCCATGGTGCCTGGCTACCACCATCCTCACTCTTAAAAGCAAATTCAGTTGAATAAATAAGCAAGCTTCCAAAATAGAATCCAGGTAGAATGTAAAGATACTAAAATAAATTAAGCTCAGAAAGCGACAAGTCCTTCACAGGAAAGAAGAGATCTATGACTGGTCCCATGAAGGGATGCAAAGAAGCCAGCCTGGCCCTGGGCACACACTGACCAGCTGCATCAGTGCTCACAGGATGCATCCATCCTGAGGATCTCCACCAACCTGTGATAGGCTTTCTCCTGCGCATGTCTACTCATCAGCCTTGACTGAGTACAGAGGATAATTTTCCCAAAACAAGGGGCCAGAAAAGGAAAGCTGAGATATATTTCTCTTTGAGTTGTGCAGAGATTCTCCCAAGGGCATAACTTCTTGGAAAGGTGGAGGGTGTTGGGGGAAACAGAGAAAAGTTGGGAGAAATCCACCCAGAGCTTCTAGATCTCCATAGCACAAGCTGGGAGCTACTTCCTATGGTTCCAAAATTTGGCAGCTGAACCTTAAAGCTCAGGAAGGTTTCTGGAATTTTTCCAGTGCTTTGGTATGAGGCCCAATGGAGAGGAATGTCTGGGTCATGCCCTTAAAGCATTTGAAGCCAGTGATGAACAAAAATCCTACAGGTGCAAAAGGAACCCCAGGTCACACATGGCTCAGACTGTCTGGGTCCTACTTGGGAAGCTAGATGGAAAACAGGTGTTCTCCTCAGCATATATTACTTTCTCTAAGCTACTGATCTCTTAAAAATGGCCACTCTTTAAAAGGTTGCAGTGCATAAAAAAGAACAAGAAAATGTGACTCATGATCAAGAGAGCAAATAGTCAACAGAAATAGACTCCAAGATGCCCAGCTGATGGACTTTCCAAAACAGGTAGAAATAACTGTGATGGAAATGATGAGAGCTCTGGAGTGAAGGTGGGCACAGAGTGAAAGGATGAGGGATCTGATACTCTACCTCACCTGTAAAACACAATGTGAATTTTATGCAAATGCTGTTTGGAAGTCCTTTATTAATTCCTCAGTCACATTTCTCTGCATAAAATGTGTATATATTTTTAAAGTTTATTTCTTATGATCGTAAAAATTTTGAAATTTTAAACTTCTCATTTTTGCCATTTTAATTATCAACATAATTATTGGTAGTATATAACTGATTAAAACAACATAAATACACTACAAATTTTGATGGATGTTATTAAAGTTTAAATGACTTTATTGGAATTGCATCATTTAATGAGATAAATTGAGTCCTTTCTTTCCCATTAGTTCATATATCCTTAAATAAGTGTTTCCTTTTAACAGAATGAGAGAGGCTTTTTCCATTGATTCTACTCCTATTAGCTGTTATGAGCCAGACTATATGGGCAATGACCAAACAAACTCCATTTTACCCTGAGACTCCATGTCTTATGAAATGCTTCTCCCATGGGAACACTGTACCTATCAATAGTTTCTTAGTATATAGCCTGTTTAGCAACACAAATGGCAATTCTTATACAATGTAATATTGTTCTTTCTTTGATTCGCATTTTTCTTGAGCAATGTATCCTGTCAGAGATTGATTGTCTAGAGGCTAGTAACCATTCTCTAACTCAACTGGGGTCATTTTGACCCACTTCCCTTCTGCTTGCTTGCTGCTATGCCAACCTGGAAAGACACATGGGAAATACTAATGTACCCAATGCATTGTTTTGCTAACTGCTCAATTCAGCTTCTGTACCCCTACTTGCTTGCAGCTATGTCAACTGTGGTTTTTGCCTTTAAAGACCCTGAAATGCTCAGGCTGGAGGCTGTTTCCAGTCGAGACTACTTGGTCCTGTAGGATGCAGTCCCAGTCAGACAATAAAGACTCCTCAATTTGGACAAAACTGGGACTTGGTGTGTTTTCTGAGCAACTGACTCACAACATTTACCTTTTCAAATAAACCTGATAAAACTTAACATATAAATACACATATGAGAGTGCATAAGACTTTAGTTGCTTCTCAAGTCTCTAAACTCCAGTTATACCCTTGAAATTACAGTGTCCATGATCAAGCACTGTTTTGACTGATCTTTTGGCTGACAGTTGGATTGGGTCCTCTTCAATTTCATTGAAAACAAAGAACCAGAAACTCTCTGATGTGCAGAATTATACTGGTTGCTGAGAGATGAGAATCTGTTCCTTTCTCAAAATCAGCATCTGCATTTCATGTCTTGGAGGTTTTTTTTCCAGATTGGCAAATACAGCATACTAAGTTTGGGCGGATGAGGAAATGACACTATTTTTCTAAGTAAGGGGGTGATTGTGAAAGAGGAAGTGGAAAAGGAGAAATAGCAGGAAGTGTGTTTTCAAGCCCACGGAATTGGAATTCTGTGAACTTTTGTCCATAAATTCCATCCAGACCCTCAGACTCCATGGAAAGCCTTTGTGTGCCCCCAGTTTGAATGCCACAGGCTGGAACCACCCACACAGGAGGTAGAACATGGAGGCATGCCTCTGGGCATTTGTGGAATGCAAGGTTGCTAGACAGGAAGTGACCATACATCCGATTCCTCACCAGTGATAATGAAGGTAACACCTAAGGAGACGTGATGTCTACTGAGAGCTTCTGACAGTTTTCAATCTAAACACATCAGCCAGACACAATGGAAACAATGATCAGTGCCACATGGTAATAGCGGGGTGTGCCCAAAAGCTAGCCCTGAGTACTCAGCATGTCATGGACGGGAGATGATATGATTTTACAGGCTTCATGGTATTTGGACAGGTCTTGTGTCACCAGATACTATTCTGCATTGAAACAAGGCTTATATTATAAATCAGAGGGTGGATTCCAAGAATTCTTGGCAGAATGATTTGTGCGGAAAGCTGCACTGGTGGCCCCCATTGGTACAAAGAACAGCAACGTGGTAATTTGAAGGTGGAACATCTTCCATAATGGCTAAAGTGAATATGACTCACTGTACCAAGGCCAACATGGATGTGGGATGTGGGAGGGCATGAAATAGTATAACCTCTCTGGAAAAATCACTGGGCAATTTCTTATACCACTTAGCACAGCAATCCCACTCCTAGTTATTTACCCAAGGGAAATGAAAACTTGCATTCACACAACAACCTGTACAGGGATGTTATACATAAATTGGAAACGACTAAACATTCTTCCATAGGAGGATGGATAAATGAACAGAGGCACAACCATTCCCTGATACTACTCAGCCACAGAAAGTTGCTGATATTCACAACAAGGCAAATGACTCTGAAAAGCCCGTTAAGTGAAATAAGCTGGGTTTGCACACTAAGTAAGTCTGTGTTGTTCCAGCAGGAAGGCATTGGATGGAGAACAGATGAGCTGTTGCCATGGCCTGAGGCTGGAGGATGATCTGACTATAAAGAACCACCCTGAGAAAACATGGGTGAGCCTGCATGATTCTTTGCATGCTTATTGTGATGGTGGCTACCTGGATCTGTGCATATGCCAAGATTCATAGAAGTTTATAGAAAACAGAAAAACCTTTAACTTTAAAAACTCTTAGCATTAAAAAGAAGAAAGGGCATGATTTGCTAGCATGGCTGGTGGGGAGAGCCTGAGAACTAGGATGTGCCAATCAAAGCAATGTACTGTTGCCCCTGCAGGTCCATGATGCTGACCAGGAGTCCTTTCTTCTATCCCTCTCCCTGCACTGTGTGCAAAATCAACTGGTGAGAGAGAGTCTCACCCACAAGGTTTCCTCATGTCCTATGTCCAAAAGAACAGTTTAGGAAGAGCAACTACTACCAACCAGTATTTCCACACAATGAAGTTCATTCTTCAATGAAACCTCTCTAAGACCTTACAAGTTCAAGGGTATGTAGCCTGGTTTTAGTTTCCTCTCCTTAGAATAATATCCTTGTGATATATTTGACTAAGCTGTGTTTCAAAACTGGAATATGTATGTCTAATTCCTGCTTTCTTTTTCTATTATCTTTTTTGGCTCAACAGGGAAGAGATATTGTTAATTCCTAGAATTCAAAATTAAATATTTGGACCATGGATTCATCCCCTCAGGACTAAAGACCAATTAAGCACCTCCTAAATCCTGATGTTTACTTGAAAAAAATCACATGAATATCATTATCTCCTACCACCAGTTTAATCTGAAATTTTTTTTCACAGAGTTGGAGGAAAAGGGATCCTATCATATTTTAGTGATATCAGAACTCACATAAAGGTGACTTCAAACAAGCACCTTTGAAATAGGGATTGCAAGAAGGCCAATATAGGAAGTAATAGGCTTTTATATCTTCTCTTTGATGGAATTGTGGGCATCTGATAAATTTGGAATTTTAACTTCATTCTCATAGTCAATGTGTATGTGATGGGGAGATTGCCAATAGCTGAATATGAATTAATTTCAACATGGAAGAAAAAAATCTGATTCAGGAACACTATTTTCTTTTAAAAATATTCATGACAATCATAGAAAACATTACTTGACTGTTTATTATATTTCAGTACTATTTTGATTTACATTCATTTTCTCATCTATTCCTCTGCTAAATTCTCACACAATACTTGGATTTCCCACCCTTCATTTTGCATCCGGGATTCAACTGTCCCACATCTTAAATGAATATTTAAAAAAATGCTTTGCCACTTTGGATTTATAGGCAATTTAGTAATCTTTGTACACAAGCAAACTGATATTTTCTTTAGGTTTCACTGCATAAAAAGTAAAAGAAAATGCAACTACTTTGAGGCTGATGTAATTTTATCTTGGGAAATTGTCTCCTTATAACTCCTGAGGGACGTGCTCTATCACAGGAGTGGCACTTTTCAGGGATCTATGTTCTGTCTTCAGCATAAGCTGAGTGGATGTGCACATCAAGCAAGGACTGCACCTGAGCGACTGGCAGAAGATGCTCACATCCCTGTGGTGGCCTCCCCTGATGGGTCCACAGTCAGGGACACGTGCAGGCATTTCTTCACCTCAGGGCTGCATATGAACCTTCTTGGACACTCTGGTGGCTGTTATTTAAACTCCACGAGCTCAGTCTCATTGCATCCTTCCATGGACAGTCTCCCCACACCAGGGAA
The DNA here is from genome assembly GCF_052094955.1 of Ictidomys tridecemlineatus. Lineage (NCBI taxonomy): Eukaryota > Metazoa > Chordata > Mammalia > Rodentia > Sciuridae > Ictidomys > Ictidomys tridecemlineatus. Next base: position 94,985,973 of record NC_135479.1, read on the forward strand.
ATCCCTCTGCGTGGGCCATCCCTGCACCAGCAAGCCTTGGCCATCCTCACAGGCACGACTCCTGCACTCTACTCCACCTTCCAGGAGAAGCGAACCTGTGAACAAGGGAATGTGCCTGTCTAAAACAGCGCGAAGATCAGGCCATTTTCTTTAATTCCATAAAGAATGAACCCTTCAGTGTTTTACAAGGTAAAAAAAAAAAATTCACAGACTGAAGGGGAAGAATATGGTTGTGAAGACAGACTGGAGGTCAGGCCCTGACTGGATTGTTGATTAGCTTTGTGATCTTGAGCTTCCTTGACCTCAACATTTTTGACCATAAAGATAAGAATACTGATAGAATTGCTCTAAGGACATATAAAAGAAAGAGCAGCCTTTTAACGAGCAGCTGCTATGAGCAAGAACAGGCTAGGAGCTAGAGGTCCAGACTTTAGAGTCTCTGACTTCGGACACTTACAGCTGAGTTGTGATGAATAAATAAGGAGGTGACTTCACTAGAATACGCTGAGTGGTGTGGATGGGGCAGCACAGACAGGGCAGTGGCCATCTAGGAAGGGGATAGCTTGAAGAGGTGGAGCCTGAGCAACAGTCCCGCTGAGGACTGGGACCAGCAGAACCTATGCAAAGACCCTGGACCTGTGCCACTGTGCAGCAGACAGAGGCACAGGTCCCCACTGCCACAGGGCTCTATGGGCAAGCACTTTGTGACTCTGGGTGATTTAAACAGAAAAGGTCATGACCAGGTCTGTGCACTGGAACACTCACCCTGCAGGAGGCAGGTGAGGAGGTAGATATGGGAAAGTATGGGGACCATAGAGTCTGAGTACCCATGGAGAGAGAAAAGTGGATAGAGTCATTGAGCAGGCAAAAGGGGCAAGACTTGGTCTTGTGATGTGGGAGCTTCTGGATCAATGTGTCCACTGTAGCATTCTCCTGGGGGTGTGGAGGGATAGCAAGCTAAGAAGCCAGGTTTGGACATGCAGACCTAGAAAAATCATGGGATGTTGAGTGGATGCTGTGGGTGCCTACACCTGCTCTGTGCTCAGTGTATGCACCTGGGACTCACCCCTGAAGGCATATCCCTGTGTATTCATATTCTGCTCAGTGCACACACCTGTGACTTTTAACCTGCTCTGTGCGCTCACCTGTGACTTGCCCCTTATTGCTTGAATAGTGTATACACCTGGGACTTTTCTACCTGCTCAGTATGCACACTTAGACTTTTCCACCTGTGGACTTTTGCTCCTCTTTTCAAGGGACATCCAAATGAAAGTGAAGGTGCATTAACACCCTCAGAAGCACTTGGGCAGTAGTGGGTAGAGTTAAGGACAAATATTCCAGTTTTGGCTTTCTGGTGGGCTCCTGAAAGGAAGGACATATCTAAAGTGTCTTCTTACTGTGCCCAGCAGAAGCGAGCCCCAGTGCTCACAGTGGAACTGTGCTTCACGACAGAAGCCCGCTTCCTACGTGGCCTCCTGAGGGCCCTGCTGGAGCCTGCTGAGACACCTAAAGCAGCTCCTTCCACTGCAGTCCTTGCCTTGGAGTCTGCCTCGGGGACTTGCCCCTGGACACTCCCAGGAGGCTTTGCAGCACAGAGGCCTGGGTCTTGGAAGAGAGGTCTGAAGGGGAGAAGTCAATGCAGAAACTCCTGAAACAAGAGGAAGTTGAGACAGAGGAGGAGAAAAAAAACCCTGGAGAGGGGATGAGTGGGGAGCCCTTGGGATGAAGTTAAAAGAAAAATAACTCAAGCATAGTATGGATACCAGGTTCCAGATCCCTTTCACATGACAGTATATGGCAGGAAAGTTACAAAAGTTGTCTAATTATCTTGTAGTTATATAATCAATTTAATTTATAGTTCTTCTGCAGTACCTTGAAAACGGAGTATTTACTGGTTCTTTATGAGCTGTAACACTTTATGGCCTGTCAGGGCGTTGATGGATAACAGTGCACTGAAAAATAATCATGTAAGATTACCTTAAAACACGTATCGGTATCTGTCATTTTGACAGTGGAATTGCAATACTATAAATCTACAAAGATTAAAAATTTTAAGTGGAATGTTCTAAGTCAAATATTTATTAAAATACCTCAGCTGCACCAAAGGAGGAAACAAACAAAATATTAATTCGGTTGAGGACATTTGCTGGGATTCTGGGACCACAGAAGGCCTTACATTTTTTCAGACCTTGATCTGCCATTATCAATGACAGATAATTCCCACACTAGTGTGCAGTCTTACAAGATGCTGCCTCTCCAGGGACAGGGACAGGCAACATATAGAAAAGGAATTGCTGACAGGCACACTAGCGGCAGCCCACCATATGCACCTGAGCTTGCCCCTGGTGACCGAGTGCTGGCTTTACACTGCCACACACCACTGAGGCTCTGTTGCTCTTCCTCCTGTGTCTCCTGCACTCCCTTCTGTAGACCAGGCTGTTGGAAGATTCTGAGCATAGACCACACAGATTGATCATTAGTGTTCCAATGTTTCACCAACTGGAGATCGACAGATGCTACTCGGAGTTTGGATGAACACGACATAAGCATGCGGCCACTCCGGCTCCAAGACAGCTCTAGCCAGTTGAGTACTGAGGCCACACATACCTCTCTTTCATTTCTGTTTTCAGCAGGAAACTCTCCAACAGATTCAGTGAGCACTGGAGTTCTAACACGCTACCATCATGCTACCTGACGCACCGCTCCATCATGAAGAGGAAGCTGGACGCGCTGGGGACTGAAAGCGGACGAGAGCTCATGGCCATGGGTGGGCGTGGCATGACTCTCAACACAAAGGCTTCTACAGGAGCACCCAGGAACCTAAGTCTGGAGCCAGGTCCTTCCCCTGCAGCAGAGCAGGAAGGGAGGAGGGAACAGCTAGGGCAGGGGATGTGCTGGCTGATTTCCCCATGGAATGCTCCCCTGTTCCTACAAGGGGACACACATTTTATTTTACATATGAGGTCACACAAGTAAAAGTTTTGTCCAAGGACACGTAGCCTCTGAAGCCACACACCCCACCCCCAACAGCAAAGGCCAACTCCCAGTCCATGTAGACCTGATGATGGACTCAGCTTCCTGCCTAAGATCCTTCACTGATTCCCCATTCCCAGAAGCAGAGCCTGGCCCCTATTGTGTGCCCAAGGCTGCAGTTGCCTGCGTGGGTCAGCTGGGTGCACTCTAGTCACAGGTGCCAGGGCACATTGGACAGGCCATGGCACTGTACCACCGGGGCTCCACTGTTCCTCCTTCTGCCTGAAGTTGGCCCCCTGGAAAAACCGCTCACACCTCAGATCATGTCCCCAGTGTCCGAATAGCATCTTCTGGAAAGCTGGCCTTCCTTATTCTTGTAACTGAGCACCATCTCTCAGGAGCTGCCTTTCCCTGTCCCAATGCCCATGTCAGTGTGTTGACACCTTTCTTCACAGCCACAGTAACTAATTTACGCTTTTCACATTCCTCTGTCTTCCAAAACTACAAATTCCTCAGGGATGGGAGTCCCATCCTGCACCCATATACTTCTCAGACACCACTTTGTAAGTAGCATGCTCTGTAATGGAGGAAATGCTGCCCTTGCTGTCCAGTACATAACCACTAGCCATACATTTTTGTGTTTTGAGACACTGAGCTGTGATTTCATGCAACTGAGGAACTGGATTTTTCAACTGCATTTAATTTTAAGTGATTTAGATCAGAACAGGTACATGTGACTAGTAGCTGCATGTTGGCTGGTGGAGCTCCAGGGCCCGGGAAGGGTCTGGGTCACACTAGGTGCAGAACTTGCTGAGTTTGGACTCCATCCCAGCACCCGAGGCTCCTCCTTACCAGCGAGTCTTTGCGGGGCCCTTCACTGCGCCAGCTGCCTCACTGCCAGACCCTCTGGTCATCTTTCCTTGTAGGCCCTCCAGGCTTCCTGGTGGAGCATCCCTCTCTGACTTGGAACCTTTCTGGCCACCAGTTTGATTTTTTTCTGCTTCTCCTTTCTACAGAGGCTATAAAACAGGCGCAAATTTCCACCAGAGTCTCATTCTACAATGTGTAACTGTAAAACATAGAAGCAGAGTTATTAAAGCCTCAAGGGAAAATGGATGAACAAAATATCAGCCTGATTCATTACGAACAGTTATTATAAACAGCAGGCTTGCCAGCAAATGACAGCAAAACACATTTGCATTTGCAATGAAATTATGCCACACACACCCACTGTGGCTCCCACCGCACTACCATACCACTAGAAGTGTGTATAAGAAATCTCGCCAACACAGATTGTGGGGCATGGGGCCTGTGTTCAGGAGGGCTTGACTTGGAATCCTTGCTGGTAATCTCAGTCAGGCCCAGACTTCTAGGTGGACAGGAAGTTCTCCAGACACCCAGAGGAGGAACTGAGACACAGCCTGGGCACTGACAACACTCAGATTCCAGGAGTACCCAAGTGTTCCTAGTGGTTCTGATATTTCCATCTGCCCAAGGAGCAAGAGGAGACAGAGCGAAGCCACTGCTTCCCACAGGCAGGAGCTGCTGACCTGGGTACATGGCACAGCTGCTCTCTCCAAAGCCACATCCTCCAGCTCTGCCGAGGTCTCCAGCCACCAGCCTCACAGTCAGTTGCCTCCAAAGCAGGTGGTTTTCTTTACTAGCAAAATTTTAAGTGCAGCCATTTTCCCTCCCTATAAAACCCTTGGTCACCATAAGTTGTGTTTCTAAAGCTGTCCTTTGGGTTCTTGGTGTGCACATTAAACGATCTTAATTCCTCTCCCTTCTCTTCAAGTTTCTTGCTTTGTGGACTTCTCCAGGATCCCCACACCACCTCAGGGATGGTACTTCATGGGAGAATGTGATCAGCTCTGCCAGGAACACATGGCCACCAAACTTGCAGTTCTATTGCTGCCAAGCACTTGGGGGAGGAACCAGCCTCACACTCAGGCGCTCTGAGACTGCCATGCATACTGATGGATTATCAAGGTTTACTTCCAAAGTGCAAGTGTGCCATTGAATTATCAAACTTGGAAATGTTAAAACAAGTACTTTCTGGAAAGAACACTTCCAGAGTGATGAAAGCACAGTTTTGGGAGAAGGTATAGACCCTGCTGGAGAATTTTGCTAACATGTGATTCAACAATTAAGGTGACTGGGAAAGATGGTGGTTTCATTCCCCTATGAAGTCTGGCTCAGTGATCAGCATGTTCCACACCACATGGACACACTGAATCCATTGGTACCTGGCAACTCTCAAATCTTAATCAGCAAGCACCATTTGCTCCAAGTCTGTCCATGATCTTGTGAAGACAGAAGCTTTTCTAAACACACATGCATGTGATCAGGAGTAGCTGAGATCAGAGGATGAGCTATAATTCCAACTTTAAACTCTACCTCCATCACCCATTCCTTTCCCCTTGGCATCCGTTCTCTGTAGGAGGCTGGTGCGGTAGGAGAAATCTGGTAAAATACATAAATATTAAGTGGCATTTTCTAGACCCATGCTGTTAGAGACATCTGGGGGAAGTTCTTTGGTTTCACTAATAATCATGCTCTCCAGTGTTTCACACATGCCCCACCTGATTCTAGGTGGAGTTCTTAAGATAATTCAGAGACTTACTCCTTGGGGAATATGCACACTGCCTGGGAGCACTTAAAAATGTACTAATATCCAGAGCTTGAGCAGACAAGCCACAAGAAGAAAGACGTGGTTTCACACACATACATCTCTCAACCACAAATGCAAACTAAAGTACACTGAGATGCTCTTTTCTTACCTTGTGGATGGGCAAAGGTAAAAATGTTTGGTAATATGCCCTGCTATATCCCACAGGCCACGGGGACTCTAAATCCATCAAAATTTGTGGAAAGAAATCTAGTAAAATACATAAATACTAAATGGCATATACCCTTGACTCAGCAGTTCCTCTTTGAGAAATTTATCATACAAATATACTCATATATGTGTGTTGAGAGACTAGAAATATAAGTGAGCAGCACTTGGAGCACATATAAAAACAGACCTACCCCATGGCCTGCAACCACCAGTCTGGGAGGCCAACTCCTCCTTTCCATGCGACCAGTAAGCCGAGAGCCAGGCTCACAGGAGCCAGATGGCTGCCTCAGGAAGTTGAGCAATGACTTCTGTCACATCGTCCTCAAAGGGCCAGGTATGATAAACTGAAAGCTTCCCTAGTTTTTGTCCCCTTTCAACTTAGGACCAAAGAAAGCAAAATGTATTCTCCTGAGCACTCCCATAGATGCCCCACTGCGTACTCCAGGCCAAGTATGTTTAGAAACCAAATCTAAACGAGACACACAGTAGTGTGAAGAGCATGCAACCATATCTGCCCAGACATCTCTAAATCAACTCACAGGAAATTGTTTTTCATGGGAGACAAACTGAAAGACTGAAGAGTAAAGATGGGTTGCAAAAGTGCTATGCCCAATGGCCTTTGTTTCTTTGGAATTTTGTATTATGCATATAGTTATCTATTACTAAAAATATGTGGAAGTAATTTTTTAAAAAAACAATCTAACTTTTGCGACACCTGAGATAATAGTAAAGTGGCCATTTTTCCCAGTAAGATATTCAATCAAGTCAGTATATAAGTTTTTGCCTTAAAAACATAGCAACGTTACAAAAATAACACTAATCCTTTCAGCAGGGAAACTAAGTTAATCAAATCCAGCACATCTTCTAGCACTGAACCATCAGGAATGTGGCCCTTGTAACAGCAGTCCCAGCTGGAGCCATGGGAAGCAAGGGGAGTGTTGCCCAAATTGTCTCTGTGGTCACTGAATAAATGCATGGATCACAGACAGAAACCTCAGGTATTCCCCAATTTTATATTCAGAACAGAGACCCTGGGCCTCACCTCTGCTCAGTAGCAACCACAGGATCATAAGAACTTGGTCACCCCCCAGCCTCTTCCCATCTCAGAGCCAAACTCATAGTTGGGTATCTGCAACCTGCATCACTGGGGCTGGGGAAGGATGCATAGGGCATTAGAAGCTCGGGTTCCTGCCCCTGAATCTGCATGAGTAACAATCCTTACACTTGTGGACAGGATCCCCATGTACATCCTGCAGCCTGAGTTACCCAGCAGGCTGGGGATGAGTTCTACTGTATGGCCTGGAGCATATGTTCCTGAGCACACAGGCTCCACCTGCCTTTGTGACTGTGGCAGCAGTGACATTCAACACTCAGGATGATTCCCTGGACTCATACTAGAGCAGCACCCTGGACCAGTCTGCTATTTCCAGTACAATCTAAGAATCCAGAAACTGACATTATCAAGATGTCAAGGCCTGCTTCTACTGAATTCTGGCTTTATGCTCACTGTAAGTGTAAGTTACAGCCTCCACTACAGAACGCAGGCTCTGCAGAAGAGGGTTCAGGTCCATTGTGTCGACTGGTATTGCTGAAACACTGAATAGTGTCTGCCACACTAGGGGCACTCAACGGCAGTTAGACAAGCCAGGAGCCAGCGCTTCACACTCCAGCTTAGGAAGTTGCATGTAGGTTGTAGTAACTAGTCACCCAAATCTAGTCCTCTTATTTTGTCCTAAGTGCTGCCCAACTTTAGTGCATCCTGCCTAGGCAAAGTTGTATGGACTGCTGGTCAACAGGTAGCCCAGAAAAATCCTTTCTACATAGAGAAAATTGATTTAAAGCAAAAGATGCTGATGTATTCTCTGACCACAATGCTGCTCAGAAAAAAAAAAAAAACCTCAAAAACTACACATCCCAACTGTCAGAGTTCCTGGATATAATGTTGAAGTCACACCTCTGTGAATCAAGAGGATTATTACAAGAAATTCCACAATCTTCATTATTTGGTAACAATGTTTAGGATGCATGACATTGTCTAGAAAACCTCAGAGATGTCCCTTTTATTTTATCTGAGCAGATGATGACTTAAATATTGCTTGGCAGACACATGAAGAGCACCTGATGGTCACAGAAGAGGGAGAGGCTTTCGCCCTGGGCTTACATGGAGACCAGAGCCCAACAGCGGATGAGTGTGTCCAGAAAAGAGAGCCACAGATATTTAAAGCAAATAGAAAAAGAAGGTTCATGTCACAAGAAATATTTGCTTATTCAACTAGACTTTAAATATTGACATAGCAACCAGAAAACGTTGTGCCCATTGACATTTGATAGGACTTTAACCTGCTCAGTGGTTTAAGCCAGAATCTGTGGTCATAACAGCTGACCCTATGTAAACCTGCAGATCACATGGAGGTTTGTAGTAGATGTTGGTCACCTGCATGAGGAAACACTGCTGGGAGCTCTTAGGCCCTACAGCTATTCATCTCGTGGCTAGCGCTCTCTTCTCAAACCAAGAACTTGATCCTCCTGTGCCTCCCCCTGTGACTGCTGGCCTCCTTCAGCACGATGGGACAGTAGCCTTTCCTCCAGAAAGATACCTGCCTCTCACACCACCCGGCCACATTCAGATGTAGAACACGTCCTGCCTCAGGGTACCTGTACTCCAGGGGTCATGGGCAAGGACTCCAGGCTCAGGGCCTCCTGGCCTCTGACTCACCTCAGGGTGTAGTGGGGGTGACAGCAGCAGTTGCCTTGAAAGACCATGAGAAAATGTTGGGAATAACTAAAGAATCCCCTGAGTCCCCCGCTTTATAGAGAAATCCAGAGAGCACGGGGCCCATGAAGACTTCCCTTCCCCTGTTCCTTTCACATCCATCCGGTCGGCAGCATTTCGTGCCTCATGTGTGGTGAGCTGGAGCAGTTTCTGCCTTCTGCTCCATCTTGCTTCTCTGCTTCCCAAAGCCATTGCTCTCCTTAAAAACATGGTCTACAGCTTCCCCTTGGGAGAGCACACTTGAGCTCAATGTCCCTCCCTTCTCCCTGTTGCTTTCAACTACAGCATAAAGGCCTTCCATTTGCAGAAATATCGACTGTCCTCTGGTGGTTTTCCAACAGTTTCCATCTAGGCTGTGATTCTAAAATGATAGAAACACATAGAGATTGACCAAAAATGGGTGTGAACAGGAAGATGAGTATGTGTGCAAAGCCCCCGAGTCACAGTGTGGTCCACTCTGCACACACACACACATACCAGAGGCCTAAACAGAAAGCCTGGCAATGCCAAGAGTTGGCAAGGATGTGGAGCAACGTAACTCTCACACATTTCTGGTGAGAGTAGAAAGTGATAGAACTTCATTAGGAAAGTGATAGAACCTCATTTGGTCATGTCTATCAAAGCTGAATATGAACACAGCTTATAACTTAGCAATTTCACTCTTGGATTTACACACAAAAGAAGTGTGGGCATAATCCCCCAGATGTGTATTAGAATCTTCACAGCAATTCTGTTCCAAAAACCTAAACCTGGAAACAACTCAGATGCCATCAACAACAGGATGATAAACAGATGGTAATAGATCTGCACAAAAATCTCACTTCCTTTAAAGTGGGTATCATCCGTTATAAGCCAGTGGATCTAAGTAATTGAAGCACTAGACTCAAATTGGTTTAAAACCATAAAGAAATTTTGCTATTGCACATAGCAGAAAGTTGCAGGCAGGCTCAGCTCCAGAGCTGGCCAAACTGCAGCTCAGCAGTGCTGCCAGGCATCCGGGTTCTTCCAGGTCTTCTGTCTCCTAGCATTTGGCTTCATCTCATGTTGGAGACTACAGTGGATGTAGATCGGATGGTATGTCCAGGTATGGCAAAGTCCCGAGGGAGAAGGAGGTACTCTGACTTACTTACTTTCCCTCATTAGGGGAAAAGAACTTTCGCTTGGGAGGGATAATATCATACAATGTTCTATCTCATTGATCAAAAGTCAGTCACACACCCCCCATCCCCATTCCAAAGCCTATCACTGGTGGGGGAAGCAGGATGCTGGCATCCAACCAAAGAGCAACCTTCTGAATGGGGTGAGACTCCCTACAGCTAGCATGAGGAACACTTACTAAAACCCAAATACTGGATCTCTTGTTCCCATAGAGACGGGGGACAATGCTGTTCCACATAATGAAATGACTAGTCAGATAGCAAGTTCACACATCTTCTCTTACTCATCAAAGTGCTGTGCTGGGAGCACAACTAACTCCCAGAACTTAGGGAAACCAGGTTCTTTCTGCTGGAAGCCAAGATGCGGGTCACTGACCCAAGAATATCTGCCCCAGACATCTCTGCATTACAAAGACCTCCACAAAGAGAATTGGCAGGTGCTGCCTTGGCCCCATGAGAACAGGAAACACCAGAGGGCTGCTGGGTGCTCCTGTGGAAGGCAAGAGGGGAGACACCACCCCTCTGGTGATTCTTCCCAGAACCACAAGCCCAGTCTCGCACTGGGACATTCCAGGCACACCAGAACTGGGAGTGCCCCACTAAATGCTCAGCAGCATTCATGTGAGAAGTCACGATATGGAAGATGAAGGAATGTCAGGAAGCAGTATGGATCAGAGCAGAGGGCAAGCATGACTACCAATGCAATGTGAGAGCCTGGCTCAGGAGCTGGGACCCAGAGAGGACGTCAGTGGAAAACATGACCAGAGCAGACGCTGTGGTCCAGGACAATCTAACACCGTTGATCGGCTTGGCCCATTGTTCCACACTGGGTGTGCCATTAGGAGATGCTGGAGACAGACATACAGGAGCTCTGAGGTTGTGACCAACCAGGTCAAATCATTCTAGATTCAAGATTTTAACATGCAACTGCCAAGTATTGCAGGATTTGAAATCTCCAAGCTTTTATGTGTTTTCCTGTTTTTCTACAGCAGTGGTCTTTGTGCCAATGAAATGAAGTGAAAGTCATCATGACTCCCAGAGTCTAACTTTAAAACAGACAAAGGCTGCCATCCGTGAACTGTGGGTGAAATTAAAACAATGCTGAAGCCATTAGGAAGAAAAGTCTGGTATCAGGAACTCCCAGCAGCAACCCTGCTGGTTTGAGAATGCCTGGTTCATGTGGCTTTCTAACTAACTCCATCACCAGTTCAGCACAACATCAGAGATGCTCCTGCTGGAGCCACACAGCCTTTCAGAGATGGGTATGGCTTGCCAAGATGCCAATCAACCTGTTTACTGTGAGACCCCTGCCACAAGGAAAAGCAAGACTCCTCCCGCTGAAACCTCATCCCTGCCTTTGACGTACTCCTCCTTAATTAAATAAAGAATCAGGGCCATTTTTCAGTGGTTCAGTTCCAGCTCCTATCAGGACTGGAAGACCTATCAGGCAATCCACTTTTTATTACTAATTTCTGGCTCTGGCTCGATTTCTTACTAATTATCTTAGACTTTTTATTTCCCGGGCAGCTCATACCTCCTGAGCAGGAACCCTGGAGGGGTGCTGGTTACCCCGCAATAAAATGCAAGGCCCCCAAGTTCAGGAAGGCAGAGGCAGGCGCCAATGGAAATTCAAATAACTATGCTCACATTGCTTTCTTCTGTCCTGTATGTCTCGCTTCAGAAGTAATTTTCTCGACTCTGAGACTCATAAGTTGTCTTCCATAATCCTTATAATCACTGATAAAGAAGCTCCTTTTTTGTTAACTCCATTATGTGCTTTAAATAATAAGGGCTGTAGAGGATTTTACTAAGTGGCTTTAAGGTTGCTAATCTGAGCTACAAGAGAGCAAACAGACTTAATAGGTTCTTAATATGATACAAATACTTTGGCAGTTTCTCAAGAGAAATAACAGCCAAAAGGAGAGACGACATTTGTGATTGAAGGTAAAGTATAGTGCAAGTTTCTGCAAAAACCAAGGCAAGAAAAATGCTTCCTAGTTCACTGCTGATCCTCTGTTTTTCCCTGCAGAATATGTCACCCATAGTGTTCATCCCTGTACATATGGAGGAGGTTGTTGCTAATCCACCTTCCTAGCTCAGCAGATCACAAGAAGCCACCTCTGGGCTCTGGTGCTAGCACCTCCCAGAGGTCCTAGACTTTGAGGTTCATGCAGAGACTCAGATTTCTTTATTTTATAAGTGGGAGCAAGAATGCAGCGAGTACTAGGTGACCACAATGGAGGCAAGTCTCAGGTGGCCATGTGTGCATCAAACCTCACTTCTAGGTCCTCTTGAGTGGACAGCCAGTGCCCTGTCTGCCTCTGGTTAGCAGACACCATGGAGCTAAGTCTTGGCCTTGGAATATGCAAGGAAGCAATGCATTCATTTGCAGAGTTGGCACATGACCAACATTCTGCAGTCTCCCACAGCCTTTCTCCTCCATATCCCACCTGGGTCTTCTACTGCAGGCTGCCTTGCTCGTCCCAAGTTCAGGAGAAGGGTGCTTGGTCTGCCAAGTCATCCGAGTCACAGCCTATCAGTCAGCACTCCCTGACCACCCGGGATGAACGTGATGGGTGAGAAGCAAACATCTGTTGTCTCAGGCCACTGAGGAATAGGATTCACTGACACCGTGTTAGCTAACCCTCACTAGTACTGTATCCTTATGACTTAGGACATAGTGAGAAGGGAGGTTCCCATCTTTCAATCTGTTGAGTGATTCTGTCACTCATGAGTGCTGCAGCTAGATAGGTCAAAGCCAGAAAGACGTGCTAGTATGCTTGTTCCTTCCTTCTTCGTCCTTCTGCCTCATATTGCTTAGCTCTGGCTTCATTGCATTTGGGCTTTGGTAAGTGGAGTGATTGGGTATTCTAGCCTTTCTGGGACAGTGCTAGTTGCCCATATATGAGGATTAATATTAACCTTTCAGTCCCAAAAATTTGGATATTAAATTATATGGTTACCCTAATAACAGGCCACTTATATCCTAGGGAGATATTTAAAAAGAATAACTAAAATAGATCTGTCATGAAGTAACACACCTTGTGAGTATTTGATGTTGCCATTTTTCTCCCATTTTTTTAGACAGCCCAAAATGGTACTTCTTTCTAGAGTATTGAACACATATAATTTCTTCACAAGTATATCAATCACAATGATTAGAAAAAGATTAAAAGGGACACCTGTAAAATATAATATCGAAATTCTTTCAGTGATTTAGAACAAATTATTTTGATCTATGTTAAATGACATTCTTCCAATATACAGAGTTATAAACCTCTTTATTAAATGTTATAGTTAAAAAAATGTGACCATAATAGTTTGGGGAAAAGAAACTCTGTATATAAACTTGGGATTCTCATGAGAAACATAACTAGAAAAGAGATACACATCACATATCACACCTGGGTAGTGGAACTTAAATGTACATTAGAGGCTATGCATAAAAATTAATTCCAAAGTGAATCTGGTGAATTAAAAAGAATTTCTGATGATAAAAAATATACATTATTGGCAAACTAAGGCATTCTTGATTTTCTGAATTATTAATTGCAAATGACATTTCTTCACACTCCCTAGAAAGTTTTAGGAAATCACTTTAGATTATTTTTCCACCCACAACAGGATAAAAAAAAGAAACAATAGAAAGGAAGCACTAATGATTATGGTGAACTGGACATTGTCCTTAAAACAACTTCTTTTAAATGATTACAGTGAAGAAACTCCCTCTTGAGAAGAGACCATGGAAATGGGGAAACAAGAGTCAGTGCCTGTGTATCTTGAAGTCACAGACCCTCCTGAAGCACAGAGGGATCCTGCACATGTACGTGAGTGACAATTCTGCTGTCTGCCATGAGCTTCCATTCTGAAGACAGATCACAACTCTACTTTAGTTCTAGTATGCAATTCAGTTTATCCCCTCAATCTGCATTTGGGAATCTTCCTCACCTTAGGTCTAATTTATTGTAAAAGACGTCATCAACCATTCACGAGAATCAATCTTAAAAAATGCTGAAATTCATGTCACAGCTTGTAACTGCAAACCTGTTTGAAAGGTGCCCCACACACATTGAGTTTCTATCTGAAATAGCTGATTTAAGCCCTTGATAGAGTAGAGCCGGTCCCCATCCATTGTGTTATCATTTTATACAGTCTGTCCATAAAAACCCAAGAGAAGAATGCACAGTCTGTCCATGAAAAATAACCCACCATCTGTGGCTTATGGAAACAACGGTAGAATCTTAAATACCTTGAAAGCCAGACACAGTCATCTGCATGACTTTTGCCGGTGAGTCCCTGATCAAATGGCAACACGCAAATACCATGAACAAAGGAAATGATTCAATATGCACTCTAATGAGGAATGGAGACGTGAGGGTTGTGTCATTTTTCAAAACCAAAAGCTTCCAAAATTTAAAATAATGAAGCAGCATGGCTACTGGAAGTGAGGGATGCGTTAGAGACACAGCAGTAAATGTCAACTGTGATATACTACCACAATATTCGCCAGTGTGACTACGGCTCTTTTATTTCTCTTTCCCATGTATCTCCTCCTGTTAACCGTTCATCTCCCACCAATTTTATTCTCATCAGCAGTTTCCCTGGTCAGGCAGGATGACTATTTCATTCATTAAATGCCCCACTAATGAGAGAACACAAGTGGACAAGGCCTGCCCAGAGAGACCTGTCACGTCTGAGCAGGTGGTGACAGGCCTTGGGCTTCCACTGAACTCTGAGTTTTGCATCTGTTTGAGCTGAAGACCCAGGAAACCATTCTTCGAAAAATTTCTCCAAGTCTTGAGAAGGAAAATAATTTACACCAAGATAATTATTATTGATTCTCACCACATGGAACTGTATCGGACTGACTTCAGCTATATTAAGTACCCAGTGGTTTTGCTTTCAGTTAAATTTTGATCCCAAGATTGCACTGTGGATCTCACCAAATGTTCATCTGAATGACATTTATAAGAAGGAAGGGACCATGACGTGGGTGCTTCTCACTCATTCTTAGCAATCTGTCTGATAAAGGGAAGCTGACCAAGAGGAAGATCCACAGCAGCATGTGGTTTGATGACCATGAGAGTTAAAGGGTGCTTTCCACACATGAGCTGAGATCAAAGGACCAGGCAAGATCACTACTACCTGAGGCAGGCAGGACCCCAGGCACCTCATCCATAAAAACATGGTGACAGGTCTAACTCTGCACCCTCTTTGGAGACTGGGGAGTCTATGGGTGGTGGTAGAGTTCAAGGATCCATGGGCCAAAAAAAGCAGAAGCCTGGGACCATCCTCAGGAACCTTGGTGCCCTAATGGTGCCCTCCCTGCAGTGGTCTGGGGAAGGTGATTCAGCTCTAACTTAATCTGGAGGATGGTGAGAAAATGATTTTCTCTAAATAAGTAAATAATGGTTATTATTTACTTCACATGCACTGTATAAAATGAGACCTTTCAAAAAAATAACTCACATATCCCTCCACTCAGAAGTGTCCATTATTTTGTCTTGTCCATGCTCCTGCCCAGCTTCGCCCTGTGCATGCAACAGATTGATGTGGCAGTTTGGCCTTCTGATGGGGTCATTTCTAGCGTGTAGCCCAATGCTATCCTGTCCACCTTGCTGGTTTAATCCCCACCATGACTCTCAGAGTATCCTGCTAGGTTGAAGGGGAGACTGAGGTAGGAAAGTTAAGCAGCCTGCCTTAGATTGCAAGACCAATCAAAAGATCCCAAATTGAGCTCAGGTTGGTTCATACCCAAAGTCTTCTCTCCTGGTGGCTCTGTATCTCGGCCCCTGTCTTACACAGTCAAGTCATGCATGGACATCTATGCCCTACTTTTACTTTTTTATCTTGCTAAACAAACTTCTTATCTTTCTTATTGGCTGCTCAAGATTAATTTGAAGGGATGTGTGTGATGTAACTGTTCCACTGCTTCGGGAGGTGTACTTACATCTCAAGTCTAGGCTTCATAGCTAACTCTAAAGTGAGTGTATTCTTTCATGATCCTTTGGTCTTTTGTCTTTAGAATTAGTTTCTAAGGATAAATTCCCAGAACTGGTGTTATTTTGTCAAGGAACATAAACATAAAATATTTAATGAATTTGAACACTTATGCAGATCTTACAGAGGTTCCAAGGACTTTTAATAAAGGGCTGAGAATTACTATATCACATTCCTCAAGTGTTCCTAAGAGCTCCTGCTATGAGCTGGGCACTGAGTGAGCTACACGCTGGGTGTGCGAGCACACCAGAAGAGCAGATGTCTGCTTCCCTAGCACTCAGTTCCACTAAGGCAGGAGATTACTTATTTAAGTGTACATTTTCAGATCTGCCAAGCAATTTGTCTTTCAGTTATATTCCATTGATTCTGTCCCTGGATATTTGTACTAAAACCAAAAGTCAAAAATCATGTTATTTAACAGAAAATTGTTCTGATGTATGCTGTTAACAGGAATTGTGAACTGTGTACAATGGCACAGGCTGTGATCCCAGCTACTGGGGAGGCTGAGGCAGGAGGATGGCAAGTTAAAGGCCACTTAGTGCCTGGACAACTTAGCAAGAACTTGTCTCAAAATTAAAAAAATTAAAAGGGCTGGAAGTGTAGCTTGGTGTTAGAGCACCCCTAGGATCCCCCCCAAAATGGGGAAATTGAAAATCTTATTTCTAAATTGGTGATGCCACATAACTTCAGACAAATTTGAGTCCAGGATATTGTGACATTCTCTCATGGTCACACTTCACTATATGTTTGCTCCAACAGGCTTCGTGTCAGGGTTTGCACACCCAGATGTGACAGGAGGAGGGGTCGGGATCATGTGGTTTACCTGAGCAGAGTGGAGACCACCACGAGAGGCTGAGAGTGATTCCACGTGGCCTGCAGATCTGGCCACCAACTGTATACTGTGCTGCAAAACAGCTGGCAAGCTTTGGGGAGAATGGTTGCAACCATGTCCAAATAACCAGCAGCTGGTTGAGGGGTAGTATCTACAAGATCCACATCCCCACATTTCCTGTGACGCATAGCTGTGATGATACTTGCTTTTGTGGCTACAGCAGTATTAGTCAACTTGCAAGTCATGATTCTCAGGGGCCAATTATTCAAACCAGTCAGAGAATTTGACCTGCAAGGACAAATTGTTCAGTTGATCCACATTTTCTTCATAAGTGATATGATGACAAAATTCAAGCCAGATTCTTCCCAATGTCTAAAAATGGAAAGTGACTTGTGTATGTATTTCTCTAGAAGGAAGGTAGCATTTTCCAAGGCCTAGGGCAGTCCCAACTTCCATGCTTTGGGTACATCCTTGGCAATTTACCTAACAATTGTCCCTGGTCTGTGAAATAGAGGAGTATGTGTTACAGGCCAAGATGACAATTCTTTTTTTTTTTTTTTTTTTTTAGTTTTTGGAGGACACAACATCTTTGTTGGTATGTGGTGCTGAGGATCAAACCCAGGCCACATGCATGCCAGGCGAGCGCACTACCGCTTGAGCCATATCCCCAGCCCAAGATGACAATTCTTAGCACTCAGGAGGGTAACCAGCACCTGGCAAGGGCTCCATGACTGTTAGCTGATCCAATGGGGGAGCTGGAGGCAGCTCAGAAAGACTGTGTCTTCTGAATTTCCAGGGACCCTTCAAAAGAGCCTGGACTTTCTCACCGTGAGAGTTTCACACCATACAACCAGGCACATGACTAATGGAGGATCTGGTTCAGAGCAGTTGTTATGCTCAATCAGCCTGCTCCCGCCCATCATCTCTCCTGCATTATTCCCGCCAATCCCATGGAAGATGTCGCTGCAGACCCCAGACCCAATGTCTGGGGAGGTTGCGGAACAGGGGCCACTGGGTCCCCTGCATGGCTGGCAGCCTGCCTGGCAGCCCAGTGTGCTCTGGTAGCACGGAGGCTGCTGCCTGCTTCACCACAATCCCCACACAGGCAGCTGCCAATTAGCCAGGCTGACATAGAATTTCAGCAATTTGTTACTTGATTAAGAAACATAACTGTGGAGGGGAAGAGAAGGGACTTGGAGGGGGCCTTGCAGTACAGACTAGGTTGTGTCACTAGACCAAGCCAGTCTCAGTCATAGTTCTGCTACATACTAACTTAAGACTTTAGTCCACTGAGCTTCTCTTCATTTTGGGTTTCTTACCTGAAAATGATGGCATTTTAACACCTGACTCCTAAGACAGTTATGAAGAGTAAATAAGATAAAGTGTTCTCAAGCCATCACACCAAAAGGCACTCGATATATCCTGTTTTGCTTTCCCTCTTGAGATAAGAGAATCTAAGTTGTGTCATAAGTTGTGGAAAAGTGAACAGGAACCCGTTAGTGATGGACATGGTTCAGGGGTCTCTGGATGGGCCTGTGTCGGGGCAAAGTGGGAAGGTTAGCTTTGAATGTGAAGAAGAACAATGTCTCCTCTGAGAAAAGAGAGGAAGAAGTAAGGCATGATTGAAATAAACTCACACATATGGAATGGGAAGGTCACGTTCACACATGACAGCCTCTGCTTCCCCATGATGAAATCACAGAGTTTTCTTGTAAGAATCAAGAGTCAGGGAGGAAGGTGGACATGGCATGTGGGGCCCCTGGAGCAAAGGACTATAAGCAATCCCGAGGACACAGCTGGCTGGGGGATGTTTAGAAGGGACTATGGAGCTCCCATATTAGAGATCACCTTTCATGAAGGTATGACCACCTTTGGACTGTG
Organism: Ictidomys tridecemlineatus; assembly: GCF_052094955.1. Lineage (NCBI taxonomy): Eukaryota > Metazoa > Chordata > Mammalia > Rodentia > Sciuridae > Ictidomys > Ictidomys tridecemlineatus. The sequence goes on from NC_135479.1 coordinate 95,004,428, forward strand.
GAGCTCCCAAGGTAGTAACCACCCTAACCTTTACCTTCTATAATGATTCAGTCACCTTTAGGGAGATGTAAACTTTAAAAAAAAAAAAAAATCGGACCAAATCCAGAATTCTAAACTCACAGATACCATCATAAGTGCCAGATTTCCTTCCAACCTTTGAAAAGGCCTAGATTTTAATTATCTCTGTAGTATGAGTTATTTCTGCGCATTGAAAGCTGGTGCCTTCTGGTTGCTTGGAGCTGAGGATTCCTTCTCCTGGAAGAGCCCTCGCCCAGGGAACGTGAGGTTGAATTGGCTCCTCATCTCACACCAAGCATCCTCCCTGTTCCTAGCAACCCACAGGAGGCCTAGCAACACAGCCGGTGCACCGAATGGCATTGTTTAAAATAAATACTTCCCAGTTGGCATTTGCAAGTGATCTTTTCATTTCCACCATTTAAAATAAAAGTGTGAACATATTTTAAGAAAATGCAAAACAAATGAAAATGAAAGCTACTTAGAAAGGTGTGTGAGGGAGTAGCAGATGTGCGTAGAACCGGCTTCCTAGGGCCCACACTATACCTTCACCAGCACAACTTCACTCTTCACAGGCATTTCCTCCCAGTGGTTGGGATCCTGTGATCCCTGGGACAAGGCCCCCCATCGCTTCATCCTCAGTGATTGGGGACAACTTGCCCTGTGCTAGCATCCACAAGCACGCCATAGCAGGAGAAAACACCACAAAAAAAAGCACATCCATAGCTAAAAAATACATGGTATCTAGAGAAGGCATATGTTATCTCCAGACATGGACATGTGCTAGACTAAGACCTCGCACATGTGTCTTGGCCACTGGTGGTGGTGTGAGTTAGGGAGTCCTTCTGACTTTTACGTTCTCCTCTGTGATATGTGGGTGACAGCAGCACCCCTTCACAGGTGCTGGGAGGCCCAGTGCTAATTCACGTGAAGAACTTCAGACAGGGCCTTGCACGCTGCAAGGGCCTACACATGTGTGTCCTGTTGTCAACTAAAGGAGTGAGACAGGAGACAGAGGCAGGTTAGGAGACATGCAATGGCTATTAGGGGAAGACAGCTCATGTCAGGAAGTCAGGGGAAACCCCAGCAGAAGGTGAAGATGACAAGGACAGCTGGGGACACAGACCCAGGACAGAGGCACCCTCAGGACAGAGGGGAACCCTATGGCCTGAAGAGGAGCCAGAGTGCCTGGAGCGGTGGAGGCCACAAGACTTTGAGCAAAGGGCTCTCTGTGTGCTAGCAGGACCGGCCAGGCCTGAGGGAGGCAACTGGCCACTGTGGCCAGTGCAAAGCTCTAGAGTTGGATGCAGCTCTGTGTGCCTGAGAAAATGGTAGGGCTGCAACGTTGCCAGATGGTGTCTGCAGGGGCTGAGTGGCATGGAGGTGAGGGAGAGTAGAGGAGGAAGCCGAGCTGGCTGCCGGGAAGGCCTATGCTCCACCCCAGGAACCCGGTTTTGCTGTAGGGGCCAGTGTCCCTCACCGTACTGCGTCACCTTCTCAGGTCTCTGCCTGGACCTTCCAAGGTGTGTCATTTTAAATGTCCATTTCTTAGATGGGCAGGATCTAGAGATTAAAGTGAGAGGAATAGCCAAACAGGTGGCAAAGAGAGCACCTAGGAGCTGCCCTCTGCAGGCCCTGCTTCCACCTCTACCTCCCCTTCTCTGCGCAGGACAAGGGGATAGCACAGCCAGTTCAGGCACCCTGCAGCTCTCTGCCCTCCTCTCCCCTTGTGCAAGCTCACGCCCAGCAGGCAGTGAGGCTCAGGAAAGGAGTCAGCCTGTGGCCATCCACAAGCTTCAGTAATTCAATGCAGAAAGCTCTGAGTGGCCTGCAGATGCACAGGACCCTTGTGAATGCCCCCCTCCGCCCCTCACAGAGGGCCAGCCCCACAGCCAGAAAGGGGCATGTTAGACAGGCCATGCTGCAATGTAAACAACAGGTGCTCCAGCAAAGACCTCAGCAGCCAGATGCAGGGGTACCAATAGCACACATCTGGGCTCCAGTAAGTGGTCCACAGAACCTCTCTTCTTGGCACAGTGTGTGCCCATGAGGAGCTGCTACCATGCTCTCATGAGTATCCCTCAAGTCCTACTCTTTGCCTCAAAGGTTTGTTTTGTTTAAGGCCATCAGGACCTTTCCCTTAATTTGTTAGAATGGAGGCTGGGTTCCTTAAGAATTCCTTTACTCAAATCAGTACCTGCAGGGACTTCCTGTCCACAGGCAGGCTAGTAAAGACAGAGACTGTGGGGCTAAGACATGGTCACAGGACCTCAGCACTGCGCATTCCAAGGCAGGCTGGCTTGATGGTTAGTGACACTGTTTTGTTTGCCTAAATCTGATGGGACAGTTAAGGTGTCCTGGTGATTCAGATACATGAGATGGTCCCTGTGCTCGGTAGCAAAGGTTTGGGTTAATTTTTCTGTGGTGATAGACAGGCAATGGATGCTTATTAAGGCTCCGCATGGCAAAGCTTGGAGACTTTAATTAAAATACTCTCTTGACAGGTTCTGGAGAGGAAAGCAAATCATGGAGCAAATTCTGTAACATGGAGGATAGATATTCTCAGTTCTGTTATTTGTGTTGATATGTGAAATAATTTTGGCTAGAATTGTTTCAAAGATTTTTTTTTTTACCTTAGGGAAAAGAAAAAGAAAAAGGGCACCAAGAACATTGGCTGCCTCCAGGGTCTGGTTTCCTCCTCCCTCCTATCTCAGGAAAGGTGTCAGCTATTGAAGCTGGATTTGGGCAACAAAAGGAAAACACCAGTGACCGCTAGATTTCTGCCCATGGTACCTCTTCACAGGTAACTTCACTCCACTTAACTTTTCCTGTGATTCACACACAGACACATCATTATTACAAATGAGGAAGGACTAAACATGAGTGAATTCCATTTGAAACATATGCAATACCCACCCCCAGTGTGTTTGGTTTTTGTGAGGTGAGTACAAGTGTCAACACCTCTGTGTTGAGATTACAGTCCTACAGGAGGCCAAAGCTTGTGCAGTTCTGACCCAGGGCGCGGATGTGAACTCCATCTTTACAGGAGATGCCACCTGGAGGCCAGGCCGAAGTCTCTCAGATTCTGAGAGATGGAACTGGAAGAGGCCATGCTTAGAAGGGAGGCTTGTGAGTGGATATGTCAGCAAGGGTGAGAGGGTCCCTGCAGGAGGCAGAAACAAATCCAGAGCAACCCAAGGAAGGATTTGAAGGAGAAGGGAGGAGCGAGGTTGCTGAGGAAGGTTTCATGAGTTTCCGTTCCTCTGCTAAAGTCAAAGCCTTCCAGCTATTTTGAAATCAGAGACTGAATGGGAAGAGAAGAGCGGTTCTGGATGAGGTGGAGGCAACCTCGCTGAACTCTGCACGTTGAGGAGTTTGAGTTCACCTTGATTGACTCCTTTAAGGTGACGAGCTATGGAGTACATGCCAATTCTCTCTGTGGCATCTCTGTCTTCATAACCTGAACTCAGATCAGCTGACAAAAGTCAAACTTTATAAACCAAGGACCCAGGAGAAAACTCTCTCCCCCTGCTAATGGTCTGGTTTCTGACCCATTCAAAGGGGCTCAGAAAGAGCATCCTGATTGCTATGGGCCAGACACAGGGCACGAAGAGCTCTGAATAAAGATGTGTTGCCAGCCCAGCTTCCATGCAGCCTGAGACCCCAAGGTCTCCTTCCCGTTTCTTTAGGGATGAGGAAAACTCAGCCTCTCTCATTCACTTTCACCCTTCCCTGAAAAGTGGAGTCTTGATTCTGGCTGGAGACCTAACTGTTTTGAGGAAGGAATCTAAAAAACAACTGTAAACACAGTTGGCAGGATTTGAATATTTTTTTCAACTTTTTGCAGCATGTGCAGACAGCCGCCACATAAAATCATAAATCCTGGTGTGACACTCAAGAGTTGTGTGGGAAAAAAAAAATATCACTCCACATCTCAGCCGGAAGGTGGGCTGTGAATGAGTGCCCGGGGAATTCTCAAGTGGCAGTTTCTGAAATGTTCTCAGCATAGAAAGGGGAACGTGTTTAAAGCACCTTGTTAGCAGCTCCAGCTGTGATCACTCACTGAAGACCCCCAATTAGCCCAGCGAGGTGAGTGTCACTTAGTGTCTATGCAGAGATGGAACCACACAGACACATACTAATACGAACACACGATACTAATGAGATGAAGGGTTTACGCGTTTTCCATCTTCTGCTAAAGCAAAGGTTTGAGTGTTTGGAAGCAGGCTACCTGCTGTCAGAGATCCTAAGGAGGAACTAATCCAAACTCCTCAAAAATAGAAGTGGAGTCGGAATCCTGAGGGGTTAGGGAGCTGTCCACACTTCAGCAGCAGGGGAGCCTCACAGCCCAGAAGACAGAGCACTGGCTGAATGTCAGCTCTGGGGAGAGGCCGGGCCCACCTCTCCTGTAGTCTGAGGCCTGGTTGCTAAGCGTGCATCTGCTACCAATCACTGGGTCTCTTGGTTCTTGGGAATCCTCAGTGCTACTTTCATTTTCCTCTAGAGAAAATACATATCTGAAAAAGAATAATTATTTTGATTTCTTATATGCTTTTTTTCTCCCTCTTAATTCCCTCAGAGAGAGAAAGAGAGAGAAAGATTAACTAGTGTGAAGGAGCTAATTTTGATACCAGGACAATAAACAGAGGCACAGGATAATGGGGAGTGTGGCTCCCACTTGCCTGAGGGGACTATGGCACTGAACACCTGCTCTTTGTCTCACTTGGAATTCTCCCAGAGAGATAGCTCCCTGACATTTCAATGAGGGCCCAGCAGAACCACAGCCCTGCTCCAGACCAGAACAGAGGAGTACAAAGGAACAAAGCTGTGGCTTCCCTGCCACCTTCTCGCTGCTCAAATGTTGCTCCTCAAGATGAAGGAAAGGAGCAGGCCTGGCTGCCAGAGGAGCTCACCAAGGCCGTGGGGGCTCCCATCAGCCTCTTGGGAGACCGACGCTCTGGGCCCTACCCTCCCCCCTCCCCAGGAACATGGCTGGACAGTGACCCAAGGTCATTCTCTCCAATAAAGTATGTGTAGCAAATGCTCAAACAAGGGACTTCAAAGGTGACGCTAGAGTCTGTTCCAGCCTATAAGGACATCCACAAAATAAACCAATTGATCAGAAGAAGTCATTTTAATCCCTGACCATCCTGTGGTCCTGGGAGAGGCTGCTTAGTCACCATGGTTTCAGCCTCCATCAAAGAGTGCCGTGACATACACCATCATCTCGTGGTGTTCAGATGACCATCGAATGAGATGGTCATTTGGGAGCTGCTCCTTATTGGCCGTCATCCCTAGAAAAAATATAAGGGGGAAGCTCTGGATGAACGAAGAAGTCAGCACAGCCTAAGAAGACGGGTGCTGTTCCAGAGGAGACCTTCACACACCTATGATTCCCCAGAAAAACTGGATTGGAACCCCATGCCACGCCCTATGCACTGTCCAGTGATATACACACCACTGAACAAAATTAAGGATAAGCAAAATCATAATTATGTGTACTATAGTAGAGGGTTGGAGACACTGGAAAATGGTTTGGCCCTCCGTCACTCACCCAGCCTTGCTCATGCCCAATGGGTGCTGTACGCCTAGTCCTGTACACATCCCTAGGCGTCCGGCTGAATGAAGGCTGAGCGCTGCCCTCCGCCCCTCCCCGGACCTCAGCAAAGTAATTCTTCCCTTTCTGGGGTGCTATTTCACTCTCTTTTTAAAGCACCATAATCCTGATGTCTCTGTAGCGAATGGCTGGAAAACACAAGCGGCCATCTATCACTTGTAATAAGGAATAAAATATCTGTATCGTTGATGAATCTGCTAGCCCAGTTGAGCTCACCAGGTTGTAAACTCCACACTTTTACTTTTCTAAAAAAATGTCAGACACCCAAAATCAGGGAGAATATCACAACAAGTCCCCATATATCCATTACCCTGATTTAAATACCATCTACATTTTCACACAGTTCACATCTCTTTTCCACCACCACCCCTTCTCTCATCCCTGCTTGTCTACCTCTCTCCCTCCTCCCCACCAGATTATTTTATGGTCAATCCCAGACATTAGGTCATTCCTTTCTTAAAACTTTAATATGCATAGAATTTTAATATGTATCTCTAAAATAACATGGAAATTTTTACCAATAATTATAGCCCTAACCATGATGTCATCATCACACTAAGAAAAGTACTAATAATATTTTAGTATTATCTAATACCTATTTATAGGCAAATATTCCTGATTGCCTCGATCGGTTTATCTGGGTCTGCAGTCACACGAGGCCCACAAGTGGTATTTGATTGTTCTGTTCTTTGAATCCCACTTAATGTAAAGTAGATCCTTCATGTTTTAACTAATATCTTTTCTGTGCATTAATTTAGATATAGCCTGGTCTATTGTCTCACTGAATGTCACACACTTGCAGTTTTTCTGTTGGTGACTCTATTGAGGTCACTTAACTCAGTCCTTCACCTGCCCTATGAATTAGATCTCGACTTCACTCCTCCACAAGGATAGGCCATGGGTGGCACTGTGTAGTCAGGTTGAGTGAAATCCACCGGGATTGACTGATTTGCTCCACAGGTGGCCAGAGGTGACATCTGGTGCCTCCTTGGATGGCTTCCTGTTGGCCTCTCACTGTGGCTTCACCCAAACGCCACTGTATTATTCATCATCTATTTTACTGAAGTTGCAAACTGTGGTTTTTCTAATTCTATCCTTCTTCCCACACATGTTGCTCAGAATTTTGTAAAGAAATTTCCATTAATAGCTAGATGTATTTGATTGCCCCAAATGTGGCACATATTGGGGAAAAAAACAGACTACTTGCTTAATTCTTTCATATTAATTACCTAGTTTTAGAATATTAAATTGTTCCTCTACTTAGTGGTATCCCATGATTTTTTTTCTTTCTATTGCTTTATTGTCAACTTAGAGGTCTATATATATTTGTTCTATTTCTAATAATTTCATTCATTATCTTTTAATACCCAAATTATCTCATGTTTGGCCAGAGAGACTTTGTGTCTTCAACCTGAATCTGTTGACCTGGGCATCTTCCTTGTGTATTTTGCATTTTTTTTGCCCAGACCTGGGCTGGCCACTCTCTCCTAAGTGACCTAATCTTCTGAGAGTGGCTTGGTGTCTGGAAACCACCATTTATTTATACTCCTTTGTATTAGGTTATTTATAATATGTGTTTTCACTGACTAGGACTAGGAAATACACATTTTTAAATAAAAATAAAATTTTAAGTTATATTGGTATTTTCACTTACACTTAATGATGCAAGAGTTCATCTCACCCACTTGGCTTCATACTGAATCCATTTTACCATATCTGAAATTCCCAATTCCTTACACCAAGAGGTTAATGGCCTGCAAACTATGAATAACTATGAATCAAGAGACTGTGACATGCCTCCAATGTAATAATGACAGTATCACAGATGGTGAGCTCAGTCCTTCTCTGGATCTCTATATGTCCTTAGATGTTCTTTTAAAGAAAGATAAATGTTAGGTCCTAAAGTCACTTGAAATGATTATCTTCTCTTTGTGATTATGGCACATGCAACTAGATTTTTTTCCATTAACTTTCCAGTTGGGGGATTGTGTTGTTTTCTCTTTTATTTGAATTTATTCTCTGAACATATTTACATTATTCCAAGTTCAAGTCTTTAGAACAGAGTGTGCTCATGGAGGCTGATTTCATCACTGCCCACTCTGCTAACCTATGGAATCAGTCTAGGTGTCCATCAACAGATGAATGGATAAAGAAAATTTGGTCTATATACACAATAGAGTTTTATTCAGCAATAAAAAATGAAATTATGGCATTTTCAAGAAAATAGATGAAACTAGAGACCATCATGTTAAGTGAAATTAGTCAAACTCAGAAGGTCAAGGGTTGTATGATTTCTCTCATATGGGTAAGTTAGAGAGGAAAATGAAACTGAATTAATAATTATTTGTTAATATAGTTATTATAATGAGTCCTTAAAAATGACAAAGGTATTTTGGTTTATAATAAAATTCAGTCACATACTGATTATTTTTAATAAATATTTTTTAGTTGTAGATGGACACATTTTACTTATTTATTTTTATATGGTGCTGAGGATACAACCCAGTGCCTCACACATGCTAGGCAAGTGCTCTGCCACTGAGCCACAACCCCAGCCCACACACTGATTATTCAGTGATCACTTAAAATGAACAATTCAAATGTTGAGAATAGATTTTATAACTTATAAAAATGCAAAAGTAAAGTAGGAACAAATGTATGAAACAATCACTAAATAGTAATTCTTTGTACTCTAAAAATAAAGGGTATACAACTTCGTTTTAAGTATTCATAGAATATTGACAGAAATAAAAAACATTTACATATGATACCAAAAAATCACTCTGAGTGAATACCCCAAAGCAAAAACTAGATTTCATACTTTATGGCCTCAATTTAACAAAGAAATTGTTAACATGTTTAGAATTCTCACTACCTAAAATCATTCAAGGGCTAGAGGTGGAGAGTGTGTGTTTAGCACTCAAGGCATTGGGTTCAACCCCAGCATCAAAAAGCCATACTTATAATAACAACAGTAACTTAATAATAATTGAATCCAGGAAAAATATATACCATTACAAAATCTTTAGAAGAAAATGAGGTTACTGCTTGGCATGCTGAGGATAAAGCAGAACTAGAAGCAGATTCCAGAGCCTAATCTTATTGCTAATGAACTAGTTTATTAACATAAGCAAATTTAGCTATCTATTAAATTGAAGAAATAATAAGTGGAACAACAAAATACAAATGAACTTAACAACAGGCAAAGCAAATTTTAAATATAAATATTATGTTATTAGAGAATTCAGCAGAATTGGTTAATATGGCAGATGTTATAAAAGAAAAATGTTAAACCAAATTATAGAATTAAAAGCAATGAAGGAACATATGTAGAGGAAATTTTAGAATAAAATACTGACATGTTTGTTAACCTCAATGTATTTCCTGATACATCTTAGAAAAAAGCACCAGAATTAACTTATGATAATGTACGAAACACAGTATCAAGTAATTCGGGAAGAAATGAAATCATATTTAAAATACCTGTAAGACTTTGTGGTTGAACAGTTTTATTTAAAAGCATTTCAGGTTTTCGAGAAACATAGAATTAGTGTGCCATGGACAAAACTTGTGAAGCTGGCCTGATCCTGATGCAGAGCTTGAGAAAAATGGCATAAACTGAGACTCGTCTCAAGAGTCACTTGGTTTTACAAGCAGAGATGTGAAAACTCAAATACATGAAAATAAAAGTAGTAAAGAACATACTAAGAAACTTAAAGCCAGGGAGCAATTTACTATCCTGCAAGAATGTTGAGTGGATGGGAGGTGACACACCCAGGTGGGGACAGCAGGGCAGCCACACTGTCCAGGCTGGATGTCCCAGCAGTGTAGCAGGATAGTTGGAAAGAGTAGGCACCAGTATTGCTATCTGCAGTTGAAGAAATTACGAGTCTAGAAACCCAAGAGTCAACTAAAAAGCCTTAGGTGGTCAGAAGAGATTTGATAAGGTGAAAAAGTACAAATCAACATGACACAGTCACTGCTTGCTGTATCTTAATGACAGGCAGAGGAAGAAGAGAGAAATGAAAAGATACACACACAAATTAAAGTTCAAAATATTTCCTGATGTCTATATCCACATCTATGCTTATGACTGTATCTATCTGCCCATACCATGTCATAAATTGGAAGAAAAAATATTATAAAAATATCAATTCTGCTTTGTTTATGGATCTGGTACAATTCCAATTAAAGTCTCCAAAGTGTCTCTTTAAAAGTTATTGAAAATGAGTGTTTAATCCACATGAAAATAAATGAGATGCAGAGTTTCCCTACAATACATTAAAATCTATCATAAAATGTGGACCTCAAGACTGTGAGATCCAGGGATTGATAGCACCACAGCATGGCTTAGAGGATGTTCTAGTGGACTTTTGACATGTGAAGAACACCACTCACAGACTAAAGACAGCAGAGTACTGGGCAGCAGCTGCCCAGGATGAAGTAAGACTGCTGCTTTTCTTCATGCCAGCCATCAAAATTCCAAACGCATTTGAGACAAATGTTAAAAAGAAAGCCATTCAAAAGCCCCAAAAAAACCACCATTTGACCCAGCTATCCCTCCTCTGTCTATACTCAAAGGACTTAAAAACAGCATACTACAGGGACTCAGCCACATCAATGTTTATAGCAGCACAATTAACAATAGCTAAACTGTGGAACCAACCTAGATGCCCGTCAGTAGATGAATGGATAAAAAAAAATGTGGTATTTATACACAGTGGAATATTACTCAAAAGCAATAAAAGAGAATAAAATCATGTCATTTTCAGGTAAATGGATGGTGTTGGAGAAGATAATGCTAAGTGAAGTTAGCCAATCCCCAAAAAACAAATGGCGAATGTTTTCTCTGATATAAGGTGACTGACTCATAGTTGGGTAGGGAGTGGGAGCATGGGAGGAATAGACGAACTCTAGATAGGGTAGAGGAGTGGGAGGGGAAGAGGGGGCAGGGGATTAGAATGATGGGGGAATGTGATGGTCATCATTATCCAAAATAAATGTATGAAGATGTGAATTGGTGTGAACATACTTTATATACAAACAGAGATATGAAAAATTGTGTTCTATATGTGTAATAAGAATTGTGATGCATTCCACTGTAATGTATTTAAAAAATAAAAGCAATTAAAAATAAATTAAAATAAATAAATAAAATTAAAAAGTAAAATTATAAATCAGTAAAAAAAAAAGCCCACAAAAATAGAGGACATACTAAGGACATTTTAGAAATATGATGATATAAAATTCTATAGATCTGGGCCTGGGGTTGTGGCTTAGCAGTAGAGCACTTGCCTTGCACATGTGTTGCCCTGGGTTTGATCCTCAGCACCACATAAAAATAAATAAACAAAATAAAAGTATAAAAAAATTAAAAAATAATAATAAAATAAAATTGTATAGATCATTGAATTATTATAACATACCTCATAGAGATATACAAATATTACATCTCAAGAAATAAAATAAAATTCTACAATTTGATATAGTAAAAATGTAAATAAATGTACAATCTAGGAAAATAATACCCACATATGTGAAGCAAAAGCTTAATATACATAATATTTAAAGAACTTATAAGAATAATTGATAAAAACAACAAAATGGGAGACAATGTGGTCAGACAACTCACAAAATAAATTAAAATAGCCATAAAATTGATAAAATAGTTAAATTTCAATAATTAAAAAAGATTCATATTCAAAAATAGACTTTCATTAATCTGACAAGTTAATGGTACTGGTAGAATAATTCCAGAGATACAGCCACATGTACCAATATCCTTACAAAATTCATAAAAATATTAATCTGTTTACAGTGGTCTCTTGTAAGGAAACAGAAACGTAAAAATACATAAAAACCCCATGATGTTGGCATTGATAACAGCAGTGGCGTAGTTCACTGGATTTTATCATAAGTATCTGTGCAATTCATATTATGCAACATTCATATTAAATTATAGGACTGAGAATCTGAACAATAGAAATTTAAAAATTGAGTTTTATGTTTTATATTTTTTTACTCCTTTTTTAAAATTAATTTTTAAACTGATATATTAAAACATAAAAATTATCCATATTAATGGGGTACCATGTAACATCTGGACATTTGCATACATTGTGTAAAATTTAAACACTGAGGGTATGTGTGTGTGGGGGTGGGACTGTGTGCTAGAGCTCAGAGCCTCACACATGCCTGGGCTCCATCTCTGAGCCACATCCTCAGATGTTTTTCCCTTTTATGTTGAGAAAAGTTCTCCCTAAGCTGACCTTGAAATTGTGATCCTCCTGCCTCAGCCTCCTGAGTAGCTGGGATTACAGGAGTGCACCAGTGCAATCCAGCCTTAAATACTAAGGTTTTAAAAGCAATGTTAAAAATATTGAAAAAATTTCTTAAGGGGCATGTGTGTGTACATACATACTTTTTCCTAATATTTGTGTGTTTCCAAAGAAATTCCCCAAAATATTAACAGTATTAACAGTGGTTTCTGTTGGACTGAGGGTGAGATGATACTTTTAAACTTTGTCCGTATTTTCTAAAATGAATAAAGGTACATATTATAATTAGGAATAAATAAGCATTGTATTTCAGTGACAGGAATTTAATAATCTAATTTTTTTTTAGGTTTTGGTTTTTTTTTCTTTTTTCTTTTTCTATTGTTGGTTGTTCAAAACATTACATAATTCTTGATATATCATATTTCACACTTTGATTCAAGTGGGTTATGAACTCCCATTTTTACCCTGTATACAGATTGCAGAATCACATCAGTTACACTTCCATTGATTCACATATTGCCATACTAGTGTCTGTTGTATTCTGCTGCCTTTCCTATCTTCTACTATCCCCCCTCCCCTCCCCTCCCCTCCCCCTTTAATAATCTACTTTTGAAATGATATTCGATGAAAGTTTTGCAAGTAGGTTTTATAAAGTAGAAGCATGCCTCAGTTTTAAGGTTATGCACACTAAATTAATTTGTACAAACATAAGTTAATTTGTACAGACAGAAATTAATTTGTACAAACAGAACTCTATAGGAAATCCTGTGAGCACAATGTTGCATGAACAATAGTTAGCTATAAGAAACATCCAGATTAACCTCCATGAACATCTATATTTACTTTGTGTTTAAAAATTAACTGGTAGTTCTGAAGCACTATAGAATAAGTAAAATTGTTTTGTGGTTATAACTCTTTGTTGAACTGGAGTATTCTTACAGCATTCCTTGTCATCAGAAACATGGTTAAAGTTTAAAACTAGAAGCAGCAGAAAACAAGCTTGTACCATTTATCCAAGTAGCGTGCTTGGCTGTCTTGGGAAAATATACATTAAAACTCAAAGCAAAAAAAAAAATGGCATTAGAAATGAGTTGACGGTGGCCTGCCATTACCCAGGGCTCTTAGCTATGTAAAAGCCCATTTCCCAGCACTGGTAGATACATCTGTGATCACTGGACTTTGCTGTAGGGTGTTAATGGCTCTTTCTCTGTTGACACAGTTCAGATTTGTGGGTCTTCAAGTAGGTGCAAAATGCACTGGTGTTGGAGCAAGTAGCTCAAGACTGCTTTGGCTCCTGATGCTGAACAATGCTGACTAAGCCCTTGGCCCTGACAGCCAGCACATGCTACTGTCTTCTAACTGTGTGTGTGTGTGTGTGTGTGGCGGGGGGGGGGGGCGGGGGGAGTTAGGCTAAGCATGAGTGCCCACACACCTGAAAATGAACCTCATCCAGGTGACATCATGAGGAATAGATGTGCCTGGGAGGATAGGGAGACAGGCCCTAGATCACTTCCTGGGCAGTAGAGCACAAAGAGCACCTGCAGACATTTGCTAAGAAACTTCCAAAAAGGCCATTGTAAAGTCAGGACATACATGACTATGGTCCATGCCTCTCCAAAGGAGGAAAAATGCCTGATTTGATATTTTGATAGGACTGAAGGTGGCATGACACCTTGTGGACACTGAATGCCATCCCAGGGTTGGGCTGGGGCTGACTTCCTTAAACCTTTAGACTATCTAAACCCCCAGACAATAGCCACCCTTCGGCATCCCTCTCTTGGCACCCCTCCCTCTCTTGAGACCCCTCCCCCTTTGGGAGCTCTGCCTTCTTTCTGTGACTCTAGTAAATCCTTTTGCTTTGCTCTCACCTTTGTGTCTGTGGATTTTATTCTTCAAATTCATGAGACAAAGAACTCAAACCCGAGCTCTGTGCTACACAGGTGGAGGAAGCCATCAGGCCACTAGAAGAACAAACACTCCCTGGCACCAGAACCCCATGTTCCTCTCTCCTTCTTTCTAAATGGTCATGATGGAGTTTCCAAAGGGCCTGCATCTCTTTCTTCTGCCTTCCTGTTAGCCCACTCTTCAGTTTTGTCAGCAAAGGTGACATTTGAAAAATCTGAAAGGTCCTGTGACCACCGGTAGGGTCCATCTGCCCACTCAGAAGCCACCCATGCACCAACACCCGTGCGGCACTACCGTAGCCAGGAACATGGATCCCGACTTCCCATACACATCAGGGTGCCGCGTTCTACATGGGGAGAGGCGAGCAGAGGCCCCAGCAGAATCATTTGTCTGTGGGTGCTATGGGTACTGGGAGACAGCTCGCACACTGCAGCCCTTACAGGGGTAATGCCATCTCCAGAGACAGAAGACCCAAGAGCCAGAGAAACAAGGCTTTTAGCTGCACAGTGCTGAAATTCTCAGGCAAAATTCCAAAAGCTCTCAACGGTGATGTCAAATTGACAAAGTGCCAAAGCCTCTCTGGCATTAAATTTCTACTCTTTATTTCCCCCTTTGGGTTAACAGCTGTGAAAATAATAAAGTGCTAATGCCACCCCTTGCCCCTGGTATCTCCAACCTCCATCCTGCAAGGCACGTGTCCTCTGAGACCAACACCAGCAGCCTGACACTCTCACTGCACAGAGAAGCAAACCCCAGGAGATGGGCCCAACGTCTGGGCCACGTCAAGTCAACTTGGCACCAAGGTCCCAGGTCTGAATCAGGTTTCCCAGCAAGGCAAGTGTGTAGGTAAGGGCCAGAGTGAGACTCCCAGGACACAGGGTGGACTAGGGTGAGAAGTAGTGAGAGTAGCCACACCACTCAGGAGGGGAAGGCTCAGGGCAGCATGACAGCAAGGCCAGGCTGGGCATGTGGCCCCTGGAGTTAGTGAGGGCCAGCACGGTACGTGTTGTGTGTGTGGTTGTATGGGGTGTGTGGTTGTGTGGGGGGTGTTGGGTATGGGGGGTATATGGGGGTGGGGGATGTGTTGGGGGTGGGTGGGTGTGCTCCTGAACCTCTCCCCATATCACCTAGCCCAGGACTAAGGCAGTTCCCAGGAGGAACAGGATTCCAGGCCCTTACCAAGAGCAGTCTCCCCTCCCTGACCCCAGTAGTTCCAAAGCCGTCTAGTCAGTAGGATGGTGGAGCTCAGATCCTTTCTTCTGGAGGAAGTGTCTCAGAGAAGCAAGGGCCATTTCAGAATTGTGGCCACTGCATGCAATTTCCAGTGAGGCCAGTACAGTCCAACAATGTTGTCCCTTGCCTGGGGTTCAGGCTAACCAGTTTCTTAGTTCTTCCTTGATTTCTGAGTTTGATTCCTAGATTCTGTCCATTTACTATGCTACCTAGTATGTTGCTAATAAGTTATTTTTTATCTAGAATTAACTAGGGTCAGATTCTGCAGTTTGCAACCTAGAAGATTGAATCAAGCCATGGCAAAGGCTGCCAAGAAGCCAACATCAGGCAGAAACTAGCATTTATGCCAGGTTGGCTGAGACGAACCCCTCCAGATGACCAGAGCCCAGGGCATGGCAGAAATCACTGGTGCTCCAGAATCCACGTCTCCCTTTTTCCTTGCATTTAGAGCAAAAGAAGGTGAACTGAGTGGCATGTGCCTCTCAGACCTGGCCCTGAGAGGCACTGTTCCACGCTTCTCTCTCCTTTGGGTTTGCTGGAGGAGAGATGACACTCTTGTGGCTTTGGAAGCCATGGGTTGAAGACAGCATAACCCCACCACCTGAGTTCTCTGGATAGTTATATAAAGAAGGACCCCCCCACATACACTGAGTTGCTCACCTGTCCAATACTGACACCTATGGAAGAATGAACTTTTTCTGCTGGTTTGAGCTATACATTTGGGGTGTCTGTTGGAGCACAGCCACATGTGGTTAAATCTAATTGATGAGCAAAGATTCAGAGCCCTTGAGGTGGTGGATGGTCCACCCCTCCGAATCCCTCCCATAGGGAAAGGAACAACTGGGAGGCTCACTAAGGTGTGCTGGTGAGCCGCGCGGCAGAGCTTGGAAGGATCAGGCCCAAGAACAAACAGGCTCACTGCAGAGTCACATCCCTGAGTAGCACCTTGGAACTTCTTAGGAATCAATAAATTCTGCCCTTGCACTTCCTTTCTATGCATCCCGTATCCCCGTGCTACAGATAATGATGAGATAACTGGTCTGCTTTCCCCTTCAATCTGTCTTTCCTCCTAAATAGCTCCAACTAAAGCATCTTACTCACTCACATTCCTGGGTTTTCTACCTCCTAAGGTGTAATCTACAACCTCTAGGTGTCCCACTTTCTTTCTCCTTTCTTTCTTTCTCCTTCTCAGGGGAGTGTTTTCCTGTGGGGCTCAGGAGGGACAGGGCATGTTCCACGTTAGATACACATGTGCATGGTAGAGTTCAGCAAGCGAAGGTTTGTTTTCTCTTTCTAATGCACTGCACTGACACCTCCTCTCCCTGTTCAAGTTGGAGAAGACCTCAGGAATGGCTCTGTGATATATATGCAAATGCACACACAAACATGCCCACACCCTAGGGCTCTCCCTCTGCAGGCCAACCCTCTGGGCTCTCATGCTCCTGGGTATGAGACGCTCTACTTTCTGAGGAAGACTATCTCATTGATAGGAAGTTCCAAGGGTTAAAAAGCTGTACTTGGGTTTTAAATTTCCATACATCTTGATGTTGGGGTCCCTTGGAGGTCACACCTTCCAGTAGAAACTCCCTTGCCTGGGAGTCAGTAAATGCTCCTAGCTCCACTTCAAGGTGACCTCTGCCCTTAAGGAAGTCACTTCTCTTCTGCAACTAGGATGTGAGAGGTCAGAGGAAGATTATATTTAATATTTGATAAAGGTGTCTATAATGAAGCCCTTGCACACCTTGAGAGACTTTGCTCCAAGCTAACTCGGATTCATTAGTTCAAATTATCTTGCTGAGACTATCTAGCCAGCCCCAAATGCCTCCATTTGTATTATTATTGCATTCACAAAGGCATCAGGAAAAGCCATCATCATACTGACGTGCAGATACAATGCCTACATTTGTATTCCTAGTGATCCCAACAGCAATCAAACATGGATACACTTGTATTACTTGTCAAGTGTGTGTGACATGATGAGTCAAGCTCAGAAGAGCAGACAAGAGGAATCCTGCAGAACTCCAAGTGAGGAGAGATTTCAAATGGCAACAGACTGTGTCCCCACCCTGTGGCTGGCTGCCTGGGCACATGTCTGGGCATCCAGCCTCTGCTGTGAGTTTATTTATAGGAGGGAACCAGATTAACCTAGAGGCCCTAGGGTTGCAAAGATGAATGAAAATGCAAAGAATATGGTACCCAGAATCATTTTTCCTGGAAGCTGTTTCTGATCTTTCAGCTGTGTGGATGCTGTCTATGCCAAGTCTCTAGGCTCTTCCAAGTTCCTTCTCCCAGACAGTCCAGACTTCTCTACTACTTCTAATAGCATTTAATACAAGCCTCAAATGGATCCAGTCATATTTGCCCAGATTCATCATGCACCATCTAGCAGGGACACCTTGAGAGCACAACTGAGACAGGGAGGGAGCACAACTGAGACAGGGAGGGACAGCCAGCAGTAAAGATGTTAATTAATCAAGGATGAAAAACTTGATACAGCTTGAGCATCCACAATTCAAAACTCCAAAGTCCAAAATGCCCCACATAGGAAACTTTTCCAGTGCTGATTCCATTCCACAAGTAGAAAACTGTATACTGTGAAACTTTGTTTCAAGCACAAAATTGTTAAATATATTATAAAAAATTACCTTCAGGCTATGTGTATTTGTATATGTGAAACAAATTTTGTGTTTCAAATTGGATCCCATCCCCAGGATATCTCATTAGGTAGATGCAAATATTCCAAAATTCACAACAATGCTGGTCCCAAACATTTCAGGTAACTGATTCTCAACTTGTAGAAAGTGAGGTGGAATCATCAGGGCAGGGGTGATTCTCTGGGAAACTGGAATACTGTCTTCTAAGCCTAATACATCCTGTTGGACACATTCTGAAACAAGCCTTGAACCCATTTAGAACCAGTGGCATCCTGTGTGCTGAAACAACACCATGAACCCATGTCCCTTGAAAAAGCCACCTTCTGGGAGCTTCTTGCAACCCCGGCTGCTCTCAGACTCTCCCTGCAGCTGTCTCCAGGAGGACTATAGCTGGAGGAGCTGCCTCTGAAAGAAACTGTGATGGAGACCCATGCAACAGAGACACCTGACAGCAGTGTGGACATAAAGGCCATGTCCAGGGTCAGCTCCTCTGGGTGCTGAAAAGGGCTCAGACCTGCAACAGGAACCACACCTACCATCTCACTCTATGTTCACCCACTCTGCAATGCCTGCAAACTGGGTGGATCTCACCAAGCAAACACACCCTAAACCCTTTGTGCCAGCGGTGACAAAGCCATGCGAGGGAGGGTAACCACAAGATCTGTGAGCATATTTTTACACTGGCAAGAAAACCAAAATGTCAGTCAACTAAATTTAAGATTGTTCTAACACATCTGCCACCACCAGAATGTTGCAAAAGAAAAAAAGAAAGAAAAAGAAATGTGAGAATCTCATATAGTCTAATTATCTTGGGAGGTTTTCCTACTATTCAGGTGACTTGCACTCTGTCAATAATGATTGAAAGGCTATCAAAGCAGAAGCCAGCATGTTCATGGCTCATCATAGAGCAGCAGTTTCTGGTTAAATAAATACATAGACAACTATATTTCAACTATAAAATGTATATGGTTATAAATATATCACTAAAAAATTTGGGAAAAAAACAACTACAAAATGCTACACTTCTGACAATATGGTGAGTGACTCACATCCTTGAAAGACAAGAGACAAAGGCTGATAAAGAATAGCTTCCTGGTTCTTGCACAGTCTCCTCCACCCCTCTTACAGCACAGAGCAGATCCCATGTCCTGACCCATCTTGAGTCCTCTGTAACAGACTGAAGGATCCAGCCAGCTGGAATGGCTAGTCCAGGTTCACTGCCAGGGAGGACATGGCTCATAGTAAGGAACCATCCAAGTCTATTACAACCAAGGTACACTCACAGGAGAAACTACTTACCTGGAAAACCCAAGCAGAATTATCAAATTCAGGGAAATGAAACTTAAAGAACTGGAATTATAAATCTATTTTCTCCTCTTTTCAAAAAGCTGAGTTATTTGAAATGTTGACAGCAACCAAGGAAATCATCAGATGATCTAGGAAGCAAAGCTGATGGGATGCATAACAACATCTCTTTAATGTAAAACCAAATCATAGCTTTCAAATTGTGCACACTGTTTAATGTAACTTCTATTTATCCAAATATCAAATGCCAAGTGACAGAAGAGTTAAGAAGCAACAGGGATTCATGTGAAAATCACCCACAACAGAAAAAATTGGTTACATCTGAATTAGGGGTTTAGCTAAGTAAATTGCACCTACTACTAGTTTTTAAATCTGAAAACTATCAAGGGAAATAACTTTTATACTTTAAAAGTATAAAAATATAGCTTTATTAGACCTTAAGATAAAAGTTTGAGCATAAAATAATGTCACAAACTACACTCAATCACTCTGAGAAAAGAAGTGTTATTTGTTAAATTACTTTTTATGGCCATCATGTTCTCTTAGACAAATTTGAAGAGTTAATGAACATATCCATTAGGGTCATTCTTGGCTGTAATTCAAAGTATCATTTCTTCATGGGTTGTATGATATCACAATGTCATAGTATCACACTTGGATGGTTTTAATGGGTAGTTGAAAGTGCTTTTAATAAACACTTTTTTGTTTTATTTGAACAGTTAAATTGAACTACTTTCAAAGTAATTAAATAATTTTTTTAACAAGTCTAGAATCAAGGGCTCAAATTTTATAAAAAGATCTGTCCTTTTCACTTATAATAAATTTTCACTGTATATATTTGATTCTTGTAAATTTAAAATTCTATAGAAGTTATCAAACATCCATGCATCTCAACATTAGGATGCCTAGATTTTTTTTTTTGCAATTGAAATTGTACTCTACAATCATAAGTTTAACTGTTTTTCCAAGCCAGTATAATCCAGAAAGAACTTCACACAGGACAACAAATTACATTTGGAACAATTTCTATGTGTGTATAACATGCTATTCCCAAAGCAACTGGTTTGACCAATTGCAACAAAATTAGTTTGCAGTGGATTTTTAAAAAGCAAAGATTCTCAAAATATAAAACACAGAACAAATACCAACTAATGAAACAATAAAGTCACTTTTAGTTGACACATTAACAATTTCTAAAATGACATTTAAACGGTTGATCCTTAATTTAAAATGCACCACTTTTTACAGTTTACATTTCAGTTTCCTCCCTCCATATGTCCAGACTAGGATGGATCTAAAATAGATGACAGGTGTTTGGAAAACTTACAGTGTCAGAATGCTTGTCCTGGTCACCGTCCCACGCGGGCTGCTTGTAGCTGTCCATGGTGCTGAAGAGCGTCTCTTGCCCATTTGAAAGGAAAGTCATTTATGCAAACTGGCTTCGAGAGAAATCCATGGAGGGCAGCCTGTGTCCGCAGGTGAAGGTACCTGGAGCACTTCTGCAGTGTGACTCCAGCAGGGGCTTCCCTCTCAGTGGCCAGCCATGCACAGGCCACTCAGAACTTATTTGGGACCAGAAATCTTCAAGTACTGACCAAATAGGCAGAGCTCTCTGGGAGGAAAAGTTCACAGATTTTTGCCTGTGTTGTTCAAATTGAAAAGAAGTCTGCATAGACAAGGTATTCAGACAGCAGAGGAGAGGCTCTAGGGAAGTTCTTGAATCTTGATGCAGAAAGCACGCTCCCGAGTCCAAGGCGGCCAGCTCACTTCACCCCATCAGTGCATCTGTGCTTTTAGTAATAAAGCAAAGCTGAGAATCCTGCCAGGGGCTGCATACACTGAGGAAACCAATGTATACAATGTATGCCTCCCTCCAGCCCCATCCTCTATCAGCTAAAGACCATCACAGCAGAAATTGTGCTGTGCCTTCCACAGAGTGTCTCTTCTGAGGCTGAGACGTGTGAAGAGCCACATGACACCAGATGATGTCATTTCAAGGCAGGTCACAGACACTTCTCTGTGCAGATGAAGTCCTTCTTCCAAGCACTTAGCATGGTGATGCTCTTGAAAAATCCATCTGCATTAAACAGCATGGCCTAAGACCAACACACTGAACCCTGGACGTGCAGCCCGGGAGGGCAGCTGCTGTGCAAGGTTGGGGTCCAAGTCTGCTGCTGCTTTAGGAAACCAATGCTTGTGATCAACTCTAGAGAATGTGGCCAGGAACAGTCTCCTCTGGAAGTCACTGCCAAAGGTAGGGGAATCTACCTCTGAAATCTTCAGAATTGTTAGCATATTTTAAAAAGTGAGTGTCTAGAGGATCAGCCCATGGTGGATACAAAATAAAAATCAAGGCACATGTCTTTAACTCCCCAAAATATTTATTTCATGGAATAAAAATATTTTGAAAATAAAAAGAAATATTACTAACACTGTCTCTGAAAGGATTTTAATGTTTTAAGATTTATTATTTTAGATTTATACTGCTCTGAATAAAGTAGCAATTAGGATTTCAGTTATAGCATAATGAATGCACATACCTAATTGGGAATGAACAGGCATCTTTGTAAAAAGCACATGGAGAGATGCCCACCGCCACCGCGCCAGGTTTCTCTCCTCTGTGTGGCCACATGCCCTAGCTTAGGGTTTTCAGCCACAACTGACCTTCTTGCCAGCTAGTGGCTAAATTGTTTCTTCTCCTTCATGGAAAATAAGCAATTCTCAAAGCTGAAGCCCAGAGTAGTCTGAAATTAATCTGTGCTTAGTGCAGTTCCTCTTTTAATAAAAGCACAATAACTCAAACACCAGAAACTTCTCTTGAAGAGCAAGGCACTCTGTCATACCTTGAGGAATAGCCATGAGTTCAAGGGAACAGGGACCTGTAGGATGGGAGCCCCTGGGCAGAACTTGACTACACATGGGGACTGTGAGTATCAGCTCAGGAGTGACCAGCCCAGCACATTTCAGGGGTGTCACACACATCAAAAAGCCAAAGAAAATCAAGAAAAAAAATCAAGCACCTAGATGGTTTGTCCTGCCCATTTCCTAAATAAATTGATTTATTTTTTGATTTGTACAACTCAGTATTTTCTATACTTTAACAATGATGAAGATTATTTGGGATATTTTTAAAATATAAAATCCCAGACCCTTTCTCTTAGTACTCTAACAGAATAGATCTACTGAGGTTCTGGAAATTCTATTTTTTAAAAAAGAACCCAGATTAATTCTTATTTCAAAAATAGTGCAATAGTTAGAATGCTTACAAGCATACATTCATGTAAAAAATAACACACGTAAAATCTTGATCTGAATCGGGAGCCCCATCCTTTACCTCCCCCAGGCTGCAGAACAAGGACAAGGTCCACCTGGAGACAAAGGCCAAGCCCCGAGCCAGGTCAACCACAAAAAATGAGTTTTTCACAATAGTGTGTATCAAGGTGGGTACTTGATTCCGAGGCTCTGCTCTGATGTGTAGTTCTTCAAGTTTTGACCTTGCAAAACACGATTTGTTACATTACCAAGGGCGGGTGGGTTGGGGATCGAGGAATTGTCCACTTTGCTGTTCCTCTCACCAAATCCACTGCTGTTCAGTGTTAGCAGTCCGTGAAACATTTAATCCTCAACCCCAAACCACACGATCACTTTAAAACCTATCAAGAAAAAGCACCCTCAAAGCATGAATGAAAAGATCATCTAAGGAAGGGACCTGTCAACCAATAGACCTAATCAAACAATACTCAAAGACATGAAGAGGAAGATAGGAGTGTATTATTTTCACACAAAAATACATGCTGCACACTGTTACCCATAAAATTTTTAAAATTTGGGAAAAGAAGACACATATTTTCTAAGATTTGGGTTTGAAGAAAAGAGACATTGGCTGCTGTGTAAATATAGTCTTTTTCATATGTGATCACCATATTCTCTGATCTGAGTTTGGGGACATATAGACAGACAAAGAATTTGTTCCCTTGGGGGGCCTGGGGGGCCTGAGAGGCAGGTTGGAAGACAGTCTGGATGTGGAAACAGCAGAACTCGGGGGACCTAGATTGAGAACAGCTGGGCTAAGATGGCAACTTGCTCCTGACCTGGAAAATCTAGGCCATTCAATTATTAAGTAGCATGAGGCTTACAGATGCCATAATTCACAGCTTTCAGGCTCACATTGGAAAGGGCCTGGAAATCCCCTTTTAGGGCCCAGTTCCCCCCAAGTGGGTATAATGTGACAAGGCTTCCTCTCACCAAATCCCCTGCTGTATTTAAAGCCCTGAGACTGGAGATCTAAAAGGGCCATGCAGCTTGAAAGCAAGGTGCATGCCTCTGGCTGCAGGGGCAGCACCAACTGGGCTGGAGCTCTTGATAAATGTCAGGACCACTCACTCATACAGCACCACCAGTCTAGGGGCTCCCAGTCTCTCTCCACTGAGGGCCTAGATCCCCAACCTTCCCAGACCCCTGCTCTTGAACTGCTCAGAACTGTAACTCCTCCTACTGCAGGGGGTGGGGCCAGCTGGGTGGGGCTAGGCCTATTTACCAGGATGCAGGGGGGTCCTCCCATTCCTCATTCCTGGGGTCTGGAAGGAAGTAGAATGAGTTAGCCTTGCTTTCACAACCCTGAGGCTGGGCCCTCTGAGGAGACCCCCCCACTCATTCAGAAGCAAAGGACTTAACCCTGGTTTCATCTTCAGAACTTGAAAATTCATTTTTTATTAGAGCAACACTAAAACAAATGATAGATGTCTTACTTTGCAGTGTATAGCTCCAGTCTCAGCTTAGGAATACAACTTCTGGGACACAGGTCAGTTCTCAGGGATTCACAGGGAGAACGGGAACTGTGCCCCACAATTTGTACCAAGTTAACATGTCCATTTCTCATCTCCACAGCATTTTGAGTTTACATTGGATGAGATCAAGAGCAGATTCAACTAACACCTACTGAGAACTTCCTGGGTCCCAGGCTCTGTGAGGTTTTATACTTGTATAGTGGAGTAGCCGTGAGGAGGAACAGGTCCCAGACCCCACCCAAGCCAATGAGACACAACCTCTGCAGGCCATCGCAAAGATTTTTCTGGATCTATTTGCAAAGTCAGGCAATACTGACTTGGAAAAGTTATCAGTCTCAGCTGGGGTTGTAGCTCAGTTCGTAGAGTGCTTACCTTGAATATATAAGGCCCTGGGTTCAATCCCCAGCACCACAGAAAAAAAAGAAAAGAAAAGAAAATTATAAGTCTCAGAGTTTATTATACATGTTTCATGGTTCCTTTCTGTTATATCCTGTTAGATAAATTACAGGTGTCTCAGAGCTGAGAACTGAGTGTAAGCATCTTAGTATGCAAAATTGACTAATAAAAATTCAGGGAGCATTTTTCTATTGTACTCTGTGCAATGACTGATATTTTAAAATAAGAACTCTTTTCTTGGGTGGGGGAGGCATGGGAGATTGAACTAAGGGACACTCAACCACTGAGTCACTTTCCCAGCCCTATTTCGTATTTTATTTAGAGATAGTGTCTCACTGAGTTGCTTAGCACCTTTCCATTGCTGAGGCTGGCTTTGAACTCGCGATCCTCCTGTCTCAGCCTCCTGAGCCACTGGGAGTACAGGCGTACACCACTGAGCCCAGAGATAAGAAGTCATCTCTTGCTTTTCCATTGTGACACCCACAATTTCCACTCCCCAGTAATGGTAGCCATGCAGAATTCCTATTTCTAAAACAACTTTTTTATTACCATATGATACATTGAGTACTTACTGTTCAGATAGCTAACATAACTTAGTATCGTCTTTCCTTAACATTGGCTTCCCTCCTGTTGATCTTTAACTTGGTATTGAATAGTTGAGGTGTGAGATTTGAACAAAAGAGCATGGATCAAGGCAATTTATAAAATCACATGGAATTTTTCTAGTGTCTTACTCACTGTTTATAGCTGTCAAATTGTAAAACAGTCTTAGAAATGCAGCAGCTGATTGCTACCGCTACCGCTTGACCAGGCCTAAATCCAGCAAGAAGGATACTAGCCAGCTCCACCCAACATGCAGCCCAAGGCAGGTTAGCTATCTCTCCAAGTCTCATTTTCATCGTCTGTAAATTGGAGATAATAACAGAGCTACCCTCATATAGCCATTGAGAGGATTAAATAAGATAATCCACAAGAAGTATCAGCAGACAGCCCAGCACCCAACAAGGGCTCAGTTCTTGTTAAGATGAAGAATCTGAAGCTCAGACTTAGACTGTGCTGTCATTACATATTTTAGAGCAGAAATATCCTGAGAGCTGCCTTAACCACTATGTTTAGCTGCAAGGATCCGAGCAGAAGCACACAGAAGCGGCATTCTTAGTGCATCACAGGGACTCAATCGGATCAAGGAGTTGGTTTCCCATGTGGCCTGTGTTTGGGGCAGTCAGGGAAGATAGGCAGTGGTTACAGTGACTGCAGGCCTGGGGATGGTGGCACTGACCAGGCTCGGGGAGCAGGCAAAGAAGGCCTGCCTCTGGTGGAGGCTGTGTTGGAGGCTAGCCGAGGGAAGGCTGGAACTCTAGACAACTGGAACTCTAGCAGTTGATCAGATTTGAGAAGACTGACTGTGGTCTGGAGGCATCTGCAACAGCTGACCCAGAGAAAGGGGACTGAGAGTCCATGAGCTAGCAGAGATCAAGGTGGAATCAGGCCAGGGGGCTCCCCAGGGAGAGCTTCCCTGGCAGGTGGACTTCAACTTACACTGGGGACTTTTAAGTTTACAGAAAACAAAGTGTAATTCCATTATGGCTTGGTCAGTGCAGGCCAGAGTGATTCTATTCTCTCCATAAATGATGTCCACTCACTGGCGGGTGGAAAAAGTATATCTTCCTGCATGCAGCTCCTATGGGCTAGGCAGGATCACTTTCCCCCTCTTCTCTAGGAAGGTTAGAAGCCCCAGAGGAGATAAGAGTGAGTCCCCTGCAGGGGCCCAGGCCAAGTGACAACTGTGGGAGAAAAGGGGTCCAAGATGTGTCCATCCACACAACTAGGCGCACAGGTTTTAAAAATTACATCTTGGATATTTCACCTGCCTGGCAAACAAGACTGGAAATATCCTGACATCTTAAGCTTTTGTTTTATTTTGTATGTTGAGTGGCACCTCATGGCCATCGCTGACATCAAAGTCACCCTGATAATCAGCAGCCTCTATTAGAATTCCAGGCTGGGTCTCTGATTGCTCTCTGATAACTGGTTCCAATAATGTGTTTTGTTTTGTCTCTCATTTTTTGTAGGCACTAGGGGTTGAGGCAGATTTCCACACACTGACATCATCATCATCCCTGTCCCATGACCTCAGAACTAAAGGAAGATGATACAGGGGACAGCAGGATGTCACACCCACCACCGTCTGACATACATTATGCAAACTCAGGTGCTGGGGACATTTGAGAGAGAAAATCTCCTCTACTGAAAGCAGCAGGGGCTGAGAAGCCAGGATAAATTAGAGAAGGTGCAGCTGCTGGCAATGGTGTGTGGAGGCTGGAACACGGTGGCCAGGTGGGGGAAGGGCATGCTGTGAGCCCATGAGCTGCTGGCATGAGTGGGGTGGCCAGTGAGGAGGTCAGGTGTTCTCTTCCAGGGTCTCCATCCACCAAAGGATTAAGCGCCCAAGGTGCTCACACCACCCCACCCCTGGCCTAGCAACCATGGTCGTCAGTCACCCTGAAGTGTGGCCACGAAAAGTCACAAAAGCAGGAAATCAAAACCTCAGACCTGAGGGATCAACTTCTGACACTGCATCTCCATCATGGAAGTTCAATTGTCTAAGACCCTGGATTTGCACTTCCTGTGGCATTTCAGCCACGGCTTGCGAAACACTCACTTTGCATTCTATTTTTTACTCACAAATCATGCACCGTCTGCAACCTTAGGCCTGGTATCTTCCACTGTGGTCTACCTGCACCCTCTAGTGACAGCGCGCTCAGATACAAGCCACCCCACAAGACACTCTCCCAAGAAATTCACCAAACATTCCATTGCTGCTCTCAGTTAAAAGTGGACCTTTTGTCCCATTTATTTCACAGCTATGAAAGCAACACATTCCCTCCCTTAAAAAGTCCATCTCTAGATAAAACCAGTTACCAAAGAATGTGCAAATCGGTCATCAGAACACCTCTCAGATAAAGTAACTTTGGCTTGATCCCAATGTGAATACACGATTCTGCATCTTGAGAAAACTTTTTCACAACTGAATGAACATTAGAGCAAAGTAGCAAAGGAATATTTTTTTACTCCATTTCTCTTTCTTACTTTTCAGCATTACAATGGCTGAATCCATAACACCCTGGTTTCTAGGCACCCGACAGACACATATGTTATTCTCTTAACACACAGACATCAACAGTTCCTTCATTCCTTAGCCTACTTCTGAGTTGTGTGCTGGTGGCCTGTGGCTCCACTGTGGTCTTCAGCTTACCTTCCACATCTTCTCTGTGGATTTCTGGCATCTCTTGAAGAAGGAGCCACATTTGACAATATCTGACCTGCATCCCTACATGGCAACACCTTTCCAGGTGGCTGCCCCTCAGGTGGGGTCTGTGGCCCCATCTGGCCATGGTGACTTGCACACACCAGCCAAGTGTGGCCTACCTGGGCTCTGAGCTTACTACTATTTCCAGTTCCCTCTGGGAAAGTTCTCCTTCTCATACTAACCTTCTGACACATTAGTATCACACAAGGCTTCTAGAGGCACCAACTGAGATGCACGTCCACAGAGAAAAGGGGATGAAGTGAGCCTTAGAGGCTGATTTCAAACACGACCCTTTCTCCAGACTCAGTAAAGCTCACTTCAATTGCAAATTGGTCTGTTCTGAAAGGACAAAGCCCCTACCCTAGCTTCCAGGTAGCACCTGAGCTGCATAGAGCCTCACTGTCACAAACCACCTGCTCACACCCCACAACTTCCATCCTAGAACCAGAGTCCAGGCGACGCATAAGCAACGGTAAGTCAACCAGGAGAATGGAAGGTGCACTCACAGGTGTGCTGCTGTAGGAGAAGGTGTTCACGCTGCTGGAGCTGCTCAGCCTGCCGGAGGACACTGAAGGTGGCGACGGGCTCCTCTTCTCCAGGGGCTCCTGCCGCTGCAGATGCTCGCGCCACGCCCGCTGGATGCTTTGAGGAAAAAAATCACACTGTCACTCCTAGGCCACCACCAGCAGGCTCAGAAAATCCCAGCCATTGGTTACAGGGACAGAGAAGTTTATCACATGGAACGTGCCCAAGGAACAAACCCTTGGGGTCCCAGGCCAATTTTTGATGCCATGAATCTTAAGCCTCAGGGCTTTTACCTGGACCCAGGTGCCTCTGCTGAGACCTTTGGGCCTTGTCCATGGTTTGCATGGAATTGCACAGGTAAGATTCATAAGGGCCCAAGTCACATTGCTCATGTCCTGGGAAAGAAGATTCTGGTTCTGCTTGGAATTGCATGTGGGCTGTTTTATTATATAGTGCTTGCTTATTGCTCTTTGACATAAAAATTTTAAACAGAATCTCAAATAAGACTTTGAAAGATTATCTACCTAGGGATGGGACCCACACTGTTTTGCAGGACCTGTTGGTCAGAGAGTAGCACTACTTTGGCATCTGTGAGTGGCACCACATGCCTGAGGCTTTAGGGGTTCTCCAGAGTTTAGCTGAGGGGTCCTGCCCTTCAGGATACTCCAAGTCAGTGGACATTCCCACCAAGGGCACAAAGCCAGTAACATTCTAAATGTTGTAAAAATTAGAAAATTTTGGCCACCCATATAAAATACACACATTTGTAATATTTAAAAATAGTCTGTAGTATCATTTTTTTCTTTTCTTTTCTTTTTTTCTTTCTTTTTTTTTTTTTTTATTTCACCTTGATTGTTCTGAAAATAAGTAAAATTGTAAGGGGCTATTTGAGTCAGTATTGTATTTTAAAAAGTTGGACACCAGGGGGCGGTGTGATACCTTGGAGAGCCCAAGGGTCCTGAAAACTGCAAGGACAGGTTTACAAGGGTAAACTTGCTCAAGCAGCCTGTTTCCTGGCTAGCGTCCTGGAATCTGGAAAGTGACAATTTTCCTTAGTTCAGAAATAACAATCCTTAGCCAAGAAAATAACATTCATTTTCCCTAAGTGAATAGATAGCTTATTTTAGTGATAAGAGAAGAAAACATTTAATGCTTTTTAAAAGTGTATCAAAGCCAGGTGTGGTGGTGCATGCCTGTAATCCCAGTGGCTCTGAAGGCTAAGGCAAGAGGATCGCGAGTTCAAAGCCAGCTTCAGCAATGGTGAGGTGCTAAGCAACTCAGTGAGACCCTGTCTCTAAATAAAATACAAAATAGGGCTGGGGATGTGGCTAAATGGTTGAATGCCCCTGAGTTCAATCCCTGGTACCAAAAAACAAAACAAAACAAAAAAAGTTAATTAAAAACATTTATATGCCCACTGACTTCCTTAATGCAAGAGTTCTTTTAGTTTTGGATATTTAATTTATGGTCATTGTCCACAGATTATGGAAACAATTTAACTTAATTTAAAGCATGTTAAACTATCTCATTTCTTTTTAAACTTCATATGATAATATTTCCCTCATACCTCTTGCCAGTCATAATTAGAGTTTCAAAGGCTGCAGGACAGGCTGGACAATGACTTTAAACTACCAGCAGAAGCTACAATCAAGCACCAGGCCATTCCTGTTAGACTAGCACCCTAAATTGTTACATTGTTTCTTAATGGTTTCAGCCATGGTATTAAGTCTCTGTATCCTAGAAAATTTGATATCACACATTGTGACTTCCCTTGGGTCACACTTCCAGCATGACTTTCAAATGACTTTCACTGGTGACCAGGACTACCTGTGGTGAGTTGTCCCCAGGGGGTTGTGAGCCTGAGGAGCCACCGGCACTGCAAAACAGACAGCAATGTGTAGAGAAAGGGTGGAGTGGGCGACGCCATCTTTTCTGTGAGAAATAGGAAGTCCAGTGGTCCCTTTTCAGAATAGAGCATTTAGGCTGAAATGTAAAATTGGATTGTAGGAAAGGCAGCTAGAGGGGACCTAGAGCAGAATGGAAAGTTACAGGCAGTTAACTTACACCATAGCACCATAACCTATGGATGTGGCAGATCCAAAGTCCAGGCACCTGAGCAGCCCTTAACAAACAGGAGGTGGGGGAAGAGCTCAGCCTGACCAACAGAGATAGAGCAACTTAGGTAAAGAAGTAAGAGCTTCCTATGTGTCAGAACGCATTCACCTCAAGAAGTCTTTCCTACCACAAGGGAACAAGAGGAGGTGGGGACAATTCAATGTCATTTCTTTAATAACCCAATAGGAGACAGGAAAACACAGGGGACATTCAGGAAAGTCCTACTCAGCCAATGAGGAACCATAG
Source organism: Ictidomys tridecemlineatus (assembly GCF_052094955.1). NCBI lineage: Eukaryota > Metazoa > Chordata > Mammalia > Rodentia > Sciuridae > Ictidomys > Ictidomys tridecemlineatus. The sequence continues at coordinate 95,034,814 of NC_135479.1, forward strand.
AAGGGCCCTTGTACCCTAGTGGATAAAATACTGACTGTACCATCTCTGGGTGTCTGACCACAAGACACCTGATCTTGCGAGACCATCATTTGGGTCTCTCTTCCATAGAGCCTGGGTTCTCCCAGTTGATTCTTTGGGTTTGGGCAGGTGAGTGTATTTCTCACAATAGGAACTGGCCCAGCTACACAATTATTGAAAAGGATATTTGCATCCATTTAGAAGTAAACCCTATGCTTCCTTGATAAATTCAAAATGTAGGAATAAACAAAATATGTTCACTAACTTCAACTGGCCTTTGAAAAATGGTATTTGATGGTGTTAATTTAACAGTAGTAATGTCAACGCCACCTGTCATTGCAATAGTGAGTTCTCTCTGTGCTGTTTTACTGTAAAAGAGAAGCCCACCTCATGGAAATCACTTTCCAGCCTTCTCCTCCTGGCTCCACTGTAATTCCTACTGGATCCCTCCTTGGCTGCAGACTAAACAACAAGTTGCTGTCTTAGTCAGCTCTTTTGCTGTTGTGATTAAAGGACACATCAGAACAACTGTGGAGGTAGAAAAGTGTATTTGAGGGCTCAAGGTTTCAGACATCTTAGTCCATAGAAGGCTGGCTCCATTCCTCAGGCTTAAGGTGAGGCTGAACATCACGGAGGAAGAGTGTGGCAGAGGGAAGCAGCTCACATGATGATCAGGAAGCAGAGAGAGACTCCACCTCCAGAAACAAAATATATACCCCATAGCCACACCCTCAGTGAGCCACTTCCTCCAGCCACACCCCGCCTGCCTCCAGTTACACTCAGTTAACTGATTCACTGATTAGGTCAAGGCTATAACCCAGTCACTTCTCCTCCAAACCTTCTTGCATTTCACACCTGAGCTTTAGGGGCACACCACATCTAAACTGTTAACAACTGCCTTGACACTGTTATTTTTAGATTAAGCAATGCTGAGGATGTCATCCTTTGAAGCCAAGATGAAGTAAGGGAACACATTTTGTTGGTTCCTACATTTTGAATTATAAAGGAAGCCTGGGTTTCCAAACAGATGCTGAATATCTTTTTTCATAACTTTTTGACTAGGCCTGTTGCTTATTCCCTTCTCTCATATTGGAGATGGCGCTGTCACCTGCCCCTGCCCTTTCTCTACATGTCCCTGTTTTGCAGGGTGAGCAGCTCCTCAAGCTCATGACTACCTGGGGGCTCACCATATGTGGTCCTGGTCACCCCTGGGTGTCCTGACCCAGAGGACAGAAGAGAGGGCACCCTGAGAGCCAGGTGCTTGGAGAAAGCTCCAGAGCGTCTTGGTTCTTTAGTTGGGCCTGGCAGGGTGGAGAGAGGGAGAAAAAAAAGCCTTGGGGCAAAGACATGGGCCTGAGGGCACAGGCAGGAGGTAGGAGGTCTGCAGAAGACAGAAGGGGGACCTCAGGAGCTGCTCCAGGCCAGCAGGGCAGACTGGCCAGAGAGGGCACCCTGTCCCAGACTTCCCACTGCTCCTAAGTGGCCAGAAATCTGGGTTTTCATATGAAAGTTTCTAGTTCTTTTATATTACTAAATGACTTTAAATTTTTCAAAATACTTTATTATCCTGTATGATGAATTCTGAACCAGCTAAAAGAGGGTGCCACCCTAAGTGGCCTGCCATGTGCTGACTTAGGGCAGATGAGGAGAAGCCCTGTTATTCAAGCCTTTGTTGAGTTCTCCATGTGAATCTGTGAGTTCTCCTAGCAGGTCTGGTGTCCACCCAATCCCTTATCCTGATATGCATGTGCCCCATGATGTGAAGGGACACGCGGGCCAGTGGAAGGCTTCCCATAGCTGTCCTCGTCTCAGCCCATCTTCTCCCTGCCTGCCCTTGACTTCACTCCACCTAGGATGGTGGGACTTCCAGCACATCCTGAGCTCTTGCTCTTCCAGATCTTTCTTAAGGTTTCACCAATACTAAGACCACCTTGAGAGCAGCAACCCCGGCTCCCTCCCAGGTGAGCGTTTGGGCATGTTCCTGCATCTGTGACACTCTGTGAAGATGACAAGACACTTGAGAAACAGGACACAGAGGGGTGACTGAGCCTGAGAAGGAGAAGAGCAGCCAGGATGGTGTGGAGCATTCAAAGACAAGAGCATCCAACAAGGCCAGCCACCGGGAGGCCGTACAGCCTTGAGGCAGTGCCCAGTGGCCAGCAGTGCCCTCTGCAAGTCAGAGGACCTGGTCAGTAGCTGATGAACAAACCTATTCTTCATACACTTGTCCAAGAAGTAGCTTGAGAGCACTTTCTGCTCTCAAGGAAGTGGCCAGGGAACTTCTCATTAGCTGTGGCCCGAGGCTGACACCAGCCACACTGGCCTGTGTGGGGCTCACCTACAGAAGATCAGCCTCAACTTCCCCAAGGCATGCAGAAGTCAAAGGTCACTGTGTGCAAGTCCCTCAGCCCCAAAGTCCACACGTAGGGGTCCTGGGTAGACTATGAAAATGACATAAAAACAGACATGTCTAGAACTTCTAAGTATTTTGAGGTAATGTGAAAATCACATACACTGGAACCCTGGATTCATGAATGTCCCTACTGGCAGTATTTTGTTACCCAAGTTCACAGAAATATGTTGGGAAGATACATTTGGATGGAAAAGACTTAAGAGGCTTAGTGATTTTTCTGGGTTTTTCATCACTGAAAGCTCATTATAATCCAGTTACTGTTCTCATTTTAAGGAGTACAATTAAGGAGGCCCAGAGAGGTCACCAGGCTGCTCAAGGTCACACAGTAGGTAAGAAGCAGAGCTGGGGTTTGAATCTACATGACTCGAATTGCAAAGTCTGCACTCTATCCATTTATCTCACGTCTTCTCTTAATTAAACTTTTGGATACAACATCTTTATTTTATTTTATGTGGTGCTGAGGATCAAACCCAGTGCCCCGTGCATGCCAGGTGAGCGCGTTACCGCTTGAGCCACATCCCCAGCCCTCAAAATTCTTTTTAAGATTGTCTCTTTCACCCTTCATAGAAAATCTAAATGCTGTTTCATCATAAAACCAAATATACCAATAAAAAAAACAGGAGAGGAATTGAAATAGTTATGAAGTGGATGTTAAAAGCTGATTATATTCAATGCAACTGTGTGTTGCTTCATCACTACATAAATACCCGAGGGAAAGGGTGGCACTCAGTAACAAAGACGTCCAGTGACAGTTTGTATTGGAAGACCTGCTGAGATCTTGCTGCTGCTAGCAGAGCATGGCTGGGACCTGCGGGATCACTGTTGGATGGGGGTGGAGTCCCCTTGCAGGCTACCTTCTGGCTCCTTGTTTCTGCCCTCCCTCCCGGCTGCTCCCTGGCTCCCCAGTGCACGCTGACCCTCCTCTAGGCTTCCTGGAGCCCTGGCTGGTGCTGTCTCTGTTCTTACTTTCTGACTTGTGAAGCCTGCCTTTGCCTGTTCGCCAGAGACCCTGCCTTCCACCTCCCAGAGGACCTTTTCCCACTGGCTGTGTGTTCTCAATGGCTTTTACCCCTTCTATGTGGCCTTTTGGTCCTGTGGGTCTAATGCTCACAACTGCCTCTTACCACTCACGTCCATAAGGCAGGCAATGTGCCCTTCTTGGCCCTGCCTCCAGATCACAGCCCCTGCACACTCACACCCCCTCACAAAGCCACCCTTCCTGAGGCCTCTGGTTCTTTGCACCTCATACAAGTGTACAGTTTGGGTACTCAGGATGGAAACCAGGGCCTCAAACATGCTAGGCTGGCACTCTACCCAGTTGTTTCATTCTATTTTGAGACAGAGTCTTGCGAGGTTGCTGAGTCTAGTTCTAGGGGAAGCGAAACGTGCAGTCCTCCTGCCCCAGCCTCCCGAGCTACTGGGATGGCCGGTGTGTGCACTGGCCCAGCTCAGATTCTTCCCTTTTCATGTTGTCCTGCTGATGAAGAGCCAACTGAAGCTCCCCTGTCACTTACCCCCATCCTGGTTCCCACTTATACAGGTGTGTAGCAGAGGCTGCTTGTCCCTGATAGTTCCCATCTTGCCTTTTCTACCAGGAGAATGCCTGCCCATGTGCCCACCATCCCCCACAGGCTGGCAGGGGCTGGGTTGCACAGAAGTCCTGCTGGGACCCCACTGATCTGGCCTGTCAGTGGCAGCCAGGATGGTTTCCAGGAGAGCAGATTCCATGGTGCAGTGTCCTCTTTTCTCTGCTCCTCCAGAGAAGGTAGACACTCATCTTGTCCTACCAACAGAGGTCACAGGCCCAAGGAGAAAGCTGTGGTGTTGGAGAGGAACCTGAGACCAGGGTCAGCTTCTCAACGAGGCTCTGTGGGTCTGGAGAGCTCCCCAGGGGAGCAGGGTTGGAGTACCCTCCCCTCTGAGGCCTCCCAGGTTGGCCAAGGCTCTGCCAGTGGTCACAGAAGGCAGCCCAGCAGAGCAAGGAGTTCAAGCCCCTGAGGGGTGCAGCCAACACCTCCGGGGGCTTGAGGGAGACCCAAGGACCCCTTCTTCCAGGCCTCGGCCATTTTAAGGTAGCACGCCTGGAGGCCCAGGTGTGCAGCAGAGAAGGGAGGACAGAGGAGAGGCACAGGCAGAGGCAGGCCTCACAGCTGCGGGCATGGGCCTGCTTCAACCGCTGCAGGAGTTCAGAATTTAATAACCAGATTAGACAAAAGTCACTGAACAGCAGTAAATTTTCCAATGGGACTCGAATTCCATTATTGGGCAAGATTAAGTTTTCTCTCCCTTGCCCTCTCCAGTGAGGGAAATGGGGTCCAGAGTTATTAGAGGAGATAAGCCTATTCATCTGCACCTCAATGAGCTAAGACTCCGCCATCAAACCAGCAAACATAAATCACAGCATTCCAGCTCTGTACTGGCTGGACCCCAGGAAACTTCTCTGCCTGCTTCTGCAGCTGGTACCCACCCTTGGCTTCCACAAGCTGGGGAAGGAGTGGGGCTAAGAGGCCAGCAAGGGTCCCAACTTGATCCAGCACTCAAATTGGATGCTCTGGCTTTTCATGCCGCAACCTCCCCCCAGAGCCTTTTCACTGGGCAGGACCAAATGAATGAGGAAAGTCCTGCCACAGACAGCCAGTGCTTGCAGACCACACCTCAAGTCAATTCTGTTCTAATTCCTCAATCCAGCCATGGCTTGTTCTTCCAGGTTGCACCCCAAGGGTAACTTCTACAAGATTCCTCTTTTCTCCCCCAAATGATCAGAAGCTCTGGCCAAGCTCAAACGTGTGTAAATTGTCCTGTGTCTTCTTACTCGTGGAGCTGAGTGTGAGAGAGGCAGAGACGGCACACACCACCCACTGCTGGCGATGCTTACAGGCACCTGAAAGAATCCCAAGACAGCCCTGGTTGGCAATCACTGCCAGGGAGATCCCGATGGGCCCCTTCTCCATTTAGAAGTAGCTTTAAAATCTGATATATCATTCTATAATCGATTCTATCTCAGTCTGGATCTTACTATTTCTTACTATGTGTTAATATCGAGGCACTATTAGTACTATCTTAATATAATAGTCAATTCTATAGAGTAGGGAAAATGGGCTCAATTTTGGCATTATTAAAATAGGATAGGAAGTGAGAAGGAGATAGAAGAGGTGTGTTTTTTTTTTTTCCAAAAAATAATTGGAGGGGGCCAGAACAGAAATAGGAAGAAGGAAGAAGGTCTTAAATAAAAAGGTGTGTGTGGCCCCAGGTGGTGGTGAGATGAGCAGCGGGAAGTGCTGCTGGACGCTGGAGAATCATGCTCCCTATGAAGGGGAAGGGGTAAGGGGAGCTGGCACCACTGCCCAGAGCAGGGAGGAGGCACAGGGCACCAGTGTAGGATGGTTCAGACGTCCTCCCAGCCAACACTGCACACCACCTGCCCCATGTGGACCATGTTGCAACGGACACTTCACCCTAGATTCCAAGGGCTGCAGATTTAGGGATATTTTTCAACATTATTCTGCACATCCGTCGCCAGCCGGCAGCTGGAAACAGAAACCACGCCTCCCTGCCGCCCAGGATGTTAGCACTCAGCAACAGTGCAGCTCAGTCACCAGCTTCTGATAAGACTGATGAGGATTCATGGCCCTTCACTTGACTCTATTAACAGAGTCCTGAGGGAGGGCGGCAGAGAGTGACCACACCCCAGAAGAGAAGGCTCCACCTCCATGGCTCAGCCCTACACTCAAAGCCAAGGCAGGAAAGTGGAACATTGGACCATTCCGGGGGGCAGATGGAACATGGGGAGAATGTCACAATGCGTGATCCTGCTGACCAGTGGCTGTAGGAGGCTCCAGCCCCGCCCAGTGGTGTGCTGTCCCAGCTTCCTCTGCTCCCCACATTGTCTGAGTCTGGCAGTGTGACCCACGGATGGTGGCCTCTGCCTCGGGGTGCTGCAGGTCTCACTGAGGGCTCAGCCCCTGCAAAGGTGGCCCTGGGCTGGATTTCACAGGACCTGAAGGAAGTCTGCAGGCTGAGAGTGTCAGGTCGTGTGTGTAAGGAAGGCCTGCAATAGAGGAGCAGAGGCCAGAAAACGCACAGGCTGGTTTTAGAAAACAAACAGGGATCTCGCACAAGAGAAGGCACACCGGTGGATAGAAGGAAATGAGCCTGTATACAGATGGTCATGGGTCACAGGTGTGTACAGCCCCTGTCACAGACATTGTGCATTTATGATTTTTAATTCTGTAAATTACACCCTGTATCAGCTGAGAACCCCGAAGCGGATGTAGCTCAGTTCACCATTTGGGAGAAACACAGTAAAACTTGTGTCTTAAGAATCCAGCTTATGTGCTTCATCCCCCTAAGAGCCTAGTCCTCTGTTCCTCCCAGAGCACAGACCCAGGCAAGGGTGTGTGTGTCAGGCATCAGGAAACGTCAGCTCCCACGAGTGTGATGTGTGCTTTGACCCCTCTGTCTGGAGCTATAAAAGGCCAGTACTGACACCCAAATCCACCCAGTAGGCCCTCAGTGATGTGAGGTCCAGCACCATCACCCTGCCCCTGGGAAACAGGATCTGGAGCCAGGGAACAGGAGGAGTGGCTTGCATCAGGAGGGAACAGGGAGAGAGGAAGAAAGCTCATTAGAAGGCTGTAGGAGCTGTCAGCCATGAGAACAGGAGTGTGGTGGCATCAAAGAAAAGGATACAAAGCCTGCTGAATGTCCTAGTGCAGTGCCATAAGCCACAGTGCATCTCCTCCTCCTTAGGGAGGAGTGGCTAAGCACTGAGGGCACACATGGCGGCTCACAGGCACTCATGTGGCCACTAGGTGGTGCCGCACGCCCAGGAGAGCAGAGCTCCTTCTGCCTGGCTGGGTGAGGAAGAGGCTGTGTTCTGTGGGTACCCAGGGCCCCTCTTAGTTCTCCTCATTCACCATCTACACACATGCTCCAATCATCGGATGCTAGAACGGCATGGAGCGTGGGGGATACAACGCAAGACTGCCAGGCAGGGCCCATGCTCAGGACTCCACCAGGCAGGAAACTGCTGGAAACCTGTAAGATGCTTGATGGGGGACAGAGGGACCCAGACCAGGGTGGCGGACAGTAAAGTCTCACTTCTGTAATCCTGCAGCTTGCAGGGACAGCAGCCTGTAGCAAGGACACTGCAGGGTCCACTGAGCATCCCATTAAGGACAGGTAGAGACACAAGAGAGCACGCAGGGAGACCTGTCGCCATGCAGCGACTACAGCAAGGTGGCATCTTCATAAGGAGAACCTCTCCCAGCAATTTCACTAATCCAAGGGTAGAATTCATATTTCCTGAATGATCTGCGAATGCCTATTGGTTTAATTGGCCAGCATTTGTCTATGCCATCAATAGCTTCCATTGGTTAATCAAGTGACTGCATACTAACAAAACATGTGGCCTGCTATCACACGCCACCCACCAGAGATCCAGCCATTCAACAGTTACGAAAATGGCAGTGAGCCTCTGGTCTTGTGCCAGTGAACGATCATTGCAAACAACAGCTATAAGCAGCCTCCAATTCATGAGTTGACAGAGTTCTTCTCTGTTCCTGGGCTCTTGCCAAGCTCTGTGGGTCTGTGTGTGCATGTATGAGTGGTGTGTGTGCCCATGTGTTGGTGTGCAAGTGTGTGCACCTGTGTAAGTGTTCACACGCCCTGTGCTGCCCTCCACTGGTCTCCCATATGGTGGAGCAAAGCTCTCCCTGTGCACTGATGGAGGTTTAGAACAAGGGGAATGTTCTGAGGGGCCACCTATCCAGGCACTTAACTTCTGGTGGGTGTGCCTGGCTGGGCTGATTTGCACAGTGCCAGGACAGCTGCAGCTCACTCAAGTGCCCCATTTTTTAATCAAATCCGACAGCTTTCAAGGACACACAGTCTTGCCCCAAGCAGGTCAGGAAACTCCCCAGAAATCCACAGAATGGTTGCAGCTGTTGGGCAGATGGCCAGAGCTTGTTTTCTCAGTGTCCTGGACAAGCATGAAAGGGAGGGTCACCCCAGGGCCCGTGTGTTCTGAGGGGAGACAGTTCCCATCCTGAGGCTCCTCATTCATGGCTGGAATAACAACTGTACTAAACCCCCAGAGGCTCGGGCTTGCCCAGGCCTGCGATAGCAAGGGAAGAGTGGGCTGCAGGAAGCGGAGCACATGCACCTCCCCCTGGGGCAGAGGGCAGAGCTATGTGGTGGTGGTGGCAAGAGCTCAGTACACACTTGAAGTCAATTAACAAAGGAAAAAGAAACACTTCTGCAGTTCATTTCCTACATTAAAATCAGTCATGACATAGCCAGGTTCAGTAAATAAATGGGCTGAATGTCACAGGGTGTCCTGAGTCCTCAGAGGGTGATGCCACAGGAGGAGATGGATGAACTGGAAGAAGCTGAACAGCATCTGTCCACTGTCTTCAGCCCCTTTTCCTCCCATGAATCACCAGGAAGCTCTCAAGAAGAATCAGGCAGCCCTAGGGATTCACTACCTGGACTGAGTGCAACCTCCCTGGAGACTCCAATGCAGCAGGATGAAAAGCCACCAGCCCTCTGTCATTACAGCAGGGTCACATGGGAGAAGCTTCTCTCTAAGGTCAGCTGGAGGCTCTGGTCATTGTTCACACAGTGGTGACGGCAGCAGGAAGATGGGGGAGACAGAGATGTTCTCTTGTGTTTTAAGTTGAATTTATTTTTAACTCATACATAAAAACAAAAAGTGGTGCATAACAACGGGAAACACCATGTTTTGAAACTCATATGCACCCTGTAATGTTTGAACCAGGTTAAACTTTAATCTCCTCAAGCACTCATTGTTGCTTTATGGGGAAAACGTTCAATGTACTTTCTTCTAGCTTTTCAAAATGGACCATTCATTATTGTTATCTGCAGTCACCCTACTGTGCCAAACAGACCAGAGCTTCCTGCTCCTGAGTGACTAATGTAGTGCCCTCGGATCAACCTGCCCCAGCCTCCTCTCTCTCCCAGCCTCCCTACTCTCCTGGCCTCCCTGACTCTCCCAGATTCTGGAAACCACCACTCTGGTCTCCATTCCTGTGAGAGCAACTGTTTCATGTTCCACATGACGGTAGCGTGTGGTGCTTATCTTTCTGTGCCTTGCTCATTTCACTTAACGTCCTCCACTCCCATCCACTGGCTGCAAATGACAAGACTTGGTTCTTTTTGTGGCCAAGTAACAAACATTCCATTGTGTGCACCACATTGTCCACACCCTTCACGAACACCTGGGCTGTCCCCGTGTCTTGGTTGCTGTGACTAGGACTGCAGTGAAATGGAAGCGCTGGCTGGCTTCGTTTCCTTCAGGTGTGCACCCAGGGGTGGGACTGCTGGGTCATAAGGCAGCCCATTCACAGTCTTTTGAGGAATTTCCAGAGCTTGGTCCATAATGGCTAAACTGCTTTTTTCTAAGTCATTCCCATTACCTGCAAACAGCCATAGTGAGGATAAATAATTCCACAGCTAACCCAGGCAGCTCATTTGCTGGAAGGGCTGATACTGCCCTTCTAAGGGCATCTGCCCAGCAGATCCACAGAGTACTGGCTGGACCATGCCTGGGCCACCTCCCATGGGGTCAGGTCCTCATTGATGCCTGTGAGGACTGACACTCTGTCCTTCCTCCTTGAAGCTGAGGGTCCTGGGCTCAGGTTGTGAGGCCATTTGCCTGACTCACAGAGCTGGGGAAAGGCAGAAAGAAGAACCAGACCCACGCCAAGCTTTCCGTTTTCAGGAATGTTCTTGATGTTTTTATTTATGCCCTTCCTGGGATATTCGTTTCTTGACAACATCCTTTCCATTGTGGGCAGCCTGAAAGCTGTAAAAGTCATGTTTTCCTGAGCCCAAGGCTGCTTCTCCTCATCTCCTATTGGTAGGTCTCGAGCTACTCTCTGGAGACAAAGATGCAATTTGGCTCCCAGACGTTCCTCCGGCTCCTCTCCTCCAGGGGGCACCTCCTTGGTTCCCTGCAGTGGCTTCACAAGGTCCACTGGCCTCCCAGCTTGCCCTGCTCTGTCCTCTGAGGATGTCAGGGTACTTTGTAAATGCATTTCCCAAGCCAAGCAGGACACACTGGGGCAGAGCTCACTGGGACCCCGCCAGGCTGGAGCAACAGCTCCGTGGGCATCCAAACCTGGGTTGGCTCTCATCCTCACCGTTCTCTGGCTGAGCACACAGAAGCCTCTCTGAGCCTCTTTCCTCTCTGTAAGATGGAAATGGTAACACTCCTATGGAGAGGCCACAACCAGGACATGAGGGAAAGTTGGTGGGCATTCACAGTACAGAGCACAGTGCAGATCCTTCATAACCAGGAATTATTTTTAATTCTCTTATCCTGACAATGGCTGTCAATCAATTTGATATTATGCTAATATTTTTAGAAGTCTTATAAAATCACAAGCTACGTTAATGTCAAAAAAACAAACCCTCTAAGCTCTTCCCATAACGTGAAATCAGGATACATATCTCACATGCCTAACTGGTCAGTTTTTAAAAACTTAAGAGGTAGACACTATTTTTGCCTTTATTCATTGCTTTTCTCTCTCCCTACCCCTGCCTTTCCTTTTGCTCAGTCTTATATAGTTTTGCAGTGTTATTTTGAATGTTCATGCTATTATTCTATTAATTTTGGGTTAGCCTTATACTTCTTGCACAATTAATGCCTTCTATGAATATCCCTGACTAAAGTTAAAGATGGAAGTGTTAAGTCTCAATCCCTGGAGCACACACCATGGACATCTCAGTACCTTGTGATCCTTATTTTTATTTTAAGACAGGGTCTCAAAAAGTTGCTTAGAGTCTCACAAATTGCTGAGGTTGGCCTTGACCTTGTGATCCTCCTGCCTCAGCCTCCCAAGCTGCTAGGATTACAGATGTGCACCACCACACCCAATTGAGTTTTTTTTTTCATGCAAGCCTTTTAACCTAGCCAATGATTTAGCTCCCTTTCAAAATTCTTTACTTACTTTTCAAGCAAATACTTCCCATCGTGGACTTGTTCTAAAGGGTTCTGCAATCTTTTCAGCTCTTCCTGTAAAAAAGGGAAAAAAAAGTATCACAAACTAGTGTCAGGAACTTATGGCAACAATACTTGAGGGCAGTTATTAGCCAAATTGAGACAATACCCCATTGTAAGTTCCAGACATCGTTATGAATGTGAACACACAAGGCAGTTTCATCCTTGACTTAACTGGATACAATACTCTCACTCAGATGGATTTTCCGTCTCTGAAGATGCTGCTCCAGTTGCTTTGCAGGGTGGGGATACAACCCCACATCCACTCTTCTATTTCTGGTACTAGGAATTGAACCCAGGGAAGCTTAACCGCTGAGCCACGTCCCCAGCCCCCCCCTTTTTTTTATTTGAAGACAGGGGCTCACTAAGTTATTTAGGGCTCACTGAGTTGCTGAGGCTGGCTTTGAACTTGCAATCCCCTGCCTCAGTCACTGGTATCACTGTGCTTGGACTTCCATTCTTTCCACCTGACTCCGTCCACAGTGCTGGCTCTTGGCTTCTGGGAAGAGACTGCAGAAGCCTGGGGTCTCCAACTCTGGAGCCTGCTTCTCCCTCTTGGAAACCTCTTCTCTGAGCCAGGTGCTCAGATGCGCATAAACCTCCCCTGCACGTCAGGCACCTATAGTGCTACAGGGTGTGAGGGACACAGCTCCACTTCCTGGCGAAGCCCCTGTCCTCAGCCCTAGCAACACTGAGGATCTGAAGACCTCACAGATCTTCATCCCATTCACTGAGACCACAACCCTTCCTGGCCACCCTAGCAGCCTGCCCCAAGAGGGCAGCCATCCCTTGCTCTCTGCGGGACAGAGGTCACAAAGTCCACTGACCTTTGACATGGTAAGGCAGCCCTACAACCTGCTCCGCATGCTTCAAGTCAACTCTGAGTCCTCACAATGAAGACTCTGGGCCAAGAGTGGTGACACTGTGCTGTTGAGGGAGAGTGACAAGAGGAAATTCATGCAGGCTCCATACTGACACGTTTTCCTGAATGATCTCCATCTGCAGGTATGTGATTGTGCAGACAGAGGGCTGACTGATCCCTGTTTGGGGGCCTCCACTGTGAATCACGTGCCACACATGCAGGTTGAGCTCCTCCCCAACTTTCCCCTTATTCAACAGGTTTTCCCAGCCGAGAGGAGGGCAGGGCACCCAGCCTGCTTCCTCAGTGGCCTGTGGTGATCCCAATGTTACTAGTCCCTCTCCACTGCCTGCTCTGCCAAGCTCGGAGCTCAGCAATGCCAACACCTCCACCTGATTGCCCATTTCCAGAAAGAAGCATTTGTGCATGCTGAAGGTGTGTCTGTTGAGTGAGTGAAATGGGTGTGTTGTTCTAAGACCAAAACGAACCTCGGTAGCCTAGTGCTGAAACATCCTCTCGCCTCTCTCCTCTGTGCCCTGGAAACTCATAGCCTTGGGCTTTATTAACTAGGACACTTTGTTTGTGGCTTCAGCGGTGGGAGGCACTGGAGAGAGAGGGGGTGGGAAAGGAGCTGGAGTCCCAGTACTCTATCCCTTGGCAGGGTGGCTTCCCTCCCTGCCTCTCCCACTTCCTTTGCTCTTCTCCTCCTCCTCCTTCCCTGCCCTCATCCCACAACTGTTCAGGCCCAGATGTTTCCCAACCCTGCGGTTCCCCTGCACCCAGGCCCACCAGTGTGGAGTTGCTCTGTGAAAGTGTCCATGCCCTCACGAGTCACTGTCTTATCCCTGGATCCTGGCTCATGCACCCCAAGACCCTGAGTTGTCCTTGTTTTCTACTATCCAAAAGTTCAATTAACTATTGACTAATCATATTAATTGACTGAAGAACGGCGCTATGACTGACCCGTTGGAGGAGAAGCTGTCCTCAAGCCAATTTTCTGGCTCCATTTCACTGACCAAATAATAGGATGATTTCTACCATGCTCTAAATAGCTTCTGTCTTTTTTTTTCTTTTTCTTTCTCTTTCTTTTCTTTTTCCTTTTTTTTTTTTTTTTGGTACCAGGGATTGAACTCAGGAGTATTCAACCACTGAGCCACATCTCCAGCCCTATTTTGTGTTTCACTGAGTTGCTTAGCACCTTACTAAGTTGCTAAGGCTGGCTTTGGACTTGCAATCCTCCTGCCTCAGTTTCCAGAACTTCTGGGATTACAGGTGTGCACCACAGCATCCAGCTAGCTTCTGTCTTTAAGATGTAGGTTAAACCTCTCTGCTAGGTACAAGTTGAGTTATTCAGATGCAACCTCAACACACTGAGTTCCAAATTCCCCCATGTGAAACCCAGGGGGAGCCTTGCTGAGTGGCAAGGCGTGAGCACTGGCTGCCATGCTAATGATTGGTTGATGACTGGTCCTGCTGCCCACTGGACTAAGGGGCCTTCTGAAGTAACCTGGGCGTGAACCATCAGAGTGGACAGTAGCTCTTGGCTCTTTCTTGGTGCCTGGCCTCCCTTTCTGCGTCATTCCTGTAGGTGTCTTCCTGGTGCCAGCAGTGGACATGGCTGGGGGTGGATGTGCTCACCTCTGCAGCCACATGGTCAGCCCCTAGGCCTACCCAGTAAGGAAGCACTTTTCTTGCTTTTTGCTGGCCCTTCCATTTCCACAGTCTAAGCAAGCAGGGTGTGTCTGGACAGGCTTAACATCAGAAATCTTCTCAGAATTGCTTTCTCTCTGAAGTGCACTCCTGTCCAGACGCAGCCTCTTGACTTTCCTGGCATGTCCACGGTATCGAAGGCCACACAGCCTGTGAGCACACTCTGCAGTATGTTCCACTGTGCAGCCACAGCTGACACACCCATGACACTCACTAAGTCAGCTTTCTGTGCTGGAACAGCTCCATGTTAGCCTGAGGGTGACTATTTAAAAGAAGTGAAAAGCCAACATTACTTCTGATGCTTTCAACGGTTCAATTGTTCAATTAAATATTACTAGAATTCCCCACCCCCACATGCCCCTTTTTTAAATGAAAGTGTGAAAAGGGCACTGGAAAGGGGTTACTGATATTTGCATAATTTGGAAAAGTAGAAGACATAAAGTCTATACTAATTTTGGCTCTGCATGATTAAACATGAAATATTGATTATTGCTCTCTGTAACAGAATTTATGAAGCCAGCAGGCTGCAGTGTCTACACAAAGTGATTCTGATGCTTTGCCCTGGACCTCGGTGGCTGTAAATGACGCTGCTTGGTGACAGCTGGAGGAGGGCATTCTGATGCACAGCCTCAGAGCCACATTTCCCAGATTAGGCCAGCAATGACCCAGCTGCACAGCCCGACTTCAGGAAATTAAATTGGAGGGCGTCCAAACCTCTGTTGAAATAACCGTGTGAGTTACAATGCTTCTGTGGGCCTTGTTATAATGTAAATGTGCTTTACAATTTACTGCCATTTCCCTTCTCCCCTACTGTGAATTCGGGCATTAATAGTCATCTCATATATTTAAGGCAAAAAGGCGTCAAACTGAAAATGCAAGGTTCATGCTTTTTCCCTTTAGAAAGCAAGGACTGAATTCCATTCTTTCTTTTTGCCTCCCCCCCTTTTTTTTTGCAAAAAGAGCATAGGTTTTGTTTATGTATTATGCATTAATGGTTTTTTATGGCTGGCAGACCTGTAAATTTCACACAAGGAGGTTACCTGGCAGCTAAACACAAATTTCTTTGGGAGGAAAACAGGGGCTAATAGGACATCAACAGCGCATTTAAAGGATCATTCTGGAAAGTTATAGGCACATGTGAGGCAGTACACTTGAAAGACTTGCCTGCTTCTAGCACCTCGAGGACATTTTGGATGTCTGATGCATGCAGAGGCTGTGACTGCTCTGGCAGTGACTACCACCACCTCATGAGATGCCAGGTGAGCACTGGCCTTGCCATGCTGGGGCCTCACGGTCAGCCAACTTGCAAACTTAGGAACATAAGGTATGGCAACGGGAACTGCTGCAAGAGCAGGTTCTTTACTCGTGGGTGAACCATGCTGTGTTCCAAGGTGGCAGGACACAAGGTCTCAACTCCACATGTGAGAGGGCCGAGCAGCCGAGCTCACCTGAGCAGATGCCAGGGAGGTAAAAGCCCAGTTCTGACTAAGTCATTGTCTGTGGACCAGATGGTCTCAGACCTCAAATTCTCCTGGCATAGATGACATAAGGGTGCTTCAGGAAAGAAGCACCTAAAACCAGCCACCAGATGGCCCTTTGCCCTAATCTGCCTGAGCTCCTGCTCACTGCAATCCAAGCAGAGGATCCAGGACCACCTGACTGTGGCCAGCCCAAAGTAACGATGAGAAATACCCTTTGGGATTAAGGGTCCTTCTCTCCTTCCTTGAGGATACAGCATTGTCTCAAGAACTTATCCCAAAGCTACAGCCACAGAGTGAAGCCTTAGCTCATTTCAGTCTAAGCCCTTCCGTAAAATCTAGAATACAAGAAATTATGACTATCAGTAATGATGTTAAGGGGATCGCTGTATTCAAAATTAGTCCACTTAACAGCAGGACAACCAGCTGAGACTGAAATGCTGGGCACAGATATTTTTGCATCTTATACATTTCTGCATTCTGAAAAAGAGAGAAAAATCCCAAGACCACGCTTCGAACTGAGAACTCAAATACAAACAAGCACATGAACCTGCAAATGAACACTCTCAGAATGCAGACAGAACAGCAAACATGACAAGTAACTCCAGCCAACTCCAGATTCTCTGGCCAAGGACAGCAATTGAGCACAGGTAATCAGAACTCCATGCGACCCTCAGGATGCTTGCCCCTGACTGGAGTGCATTTTCTTCTGGTGTAGCAGATCACCTGGATTCGATTTTTTGCTTAGTCCAGTTGAAACATGAATTTGCAATTCCTATGTATTCACCCAGCCGTGCTGAGGAAGCAGCCTAGGGGCATGCTGGGAAGGGGCCTCCAGTGGGACCTGCAGCCTGGCTCTCCCTCATCTCCCCTTCCCTGCCCTCCACTCTCCCTCAGGACTCTTACCTTCGGCTGCCTGATTGCCTTTCTTTAAGTACATTTCCAATAATTCAATTCTTCTGTATAAACCCTACTGCTAGCCTCCATGAGAACACTCTTCTGGATTAAGAATACTCCCGAGTGCCCACCCCTGGTTCTTCTCCTCTTGTCCTTCAGAACTCATCTCGGCCTGTGATCTGCTCTACTTCCGCATTTCCTTCTGCAGTCATTTCTTTGAGCTACTGCCATCACTACTGACATCCATTGAATTTAGTAGGTGCCAAGCACGTTGCATAAATTACCTTCGAAAAAGTATGATTCTAGCCCCATAAATGCAGCCAAAGTTGCAGTTGTTACTCCCACTTCATGGATGAGAAAACAGGCACCCTGAGTGAGGCAACTTGTCCACGGACTCACAGCAGGAACCAGGTGCTGACTGGAGTGGTCTCCACTTCTGCTCTCTGGGGCAAATGAACACTCTCAGAATGCAGACAGCCCTGTGGTGTCTGCAAAGTGCTCAGACTTGCCATTGACCTGGAGGGGTTACCTTGGCTGTGCAATCCTACACATCCGGTCAGCTCTCTCCAGGTCTGTTTTCTTGTTGGTAAGGTGATGATGTCAGAGCCCCATGCACTGCCATGAGGGGTAACCAGAATCATACTTTAAAGTGCCTAGGTGACTTTCAGTGCTGCCGCCCTAGGGAACTCCCTAGTGTCCTACTCAAGACAGCAGTGAGCTCTCTCCCTTGTCTTATCCCAGGGGTGCCTGGCTCTGCTCTCTCCTGGATGTGGGACCCTGGCAGTGGGGCCTCTATCGTTTTACAAACACTAAATAAAGTTAGTGTCTGTAAAACATAGACACTAAATATACCAGACTCCAAGGTTGTAGTGAAGTTAGAAATTCAGGCCATCAGTGCTGAGCCAGGCAGCAGGTGCTCACCGGTGCTATTTTCGTGGTTGTTTATGTTCTTATTGCATCTCTCCATCCCCTTCTACACCTGGCATGCACCTAGTCACCTGTGTGTGGCTTTCTCTGAAACCAGTGCTGAGGATCCTGTTTCCCAGCTGTCCCTGGAACGTGTCCTCTTCTTCCATGGTCCTTATAGGATTTGCTGCTACCAGAATGAGCAGACCAACATGACAGCCTCATCAGAACATCACCACATGGAACGCCCCCCTGACCTCACCTAGCAGAGCCCACTCCCCTGGGCCTGTGGGACCTCAGGAGAGGAGGTGAGACCTGCTCCATCTGTTCCTCCACCTCACTGCTCTTAACCCTCTTAGACATCAACATCCCAGGCTAATAACTCCATGCTTGGAAAATGGAATAGACAGTCAGGCATGAGTTTAAATAAACAATGATAAAGAGAGTCTTTATAAAGAATAAAAGAATTGTGCTGCAATAAACATTGATGTGGCCATGTCTCTGTAGTATGCTGTTTTTAAGACCTTTGGGTATAGACCAAGGAGAGGAATAGCTGGGTCAAATGGTGGTTCCATTCCCTGTTTTCCAAGTAATCTTCATATTGCTTTCCATATTAGCTGCACCAATTTGCAGTCCCACCAGCAGTGTATGAGTGTGCCTTTATCCCCACATCCTCGCCAATACTTATTGTTGTTTGTATTCTTAATAGCTGTCATTCTGACTTAAGTGAGATGAAATCTTAGAGTAGTTTTGATTTGTATTTCTCTAATAGCTAGAGATGTTGAACATTTTTTCATATATTTGTTGATTGATTGTATATCGCTTCTGAGAAGAGTCTGTTCAGTTCCTTGGCCCATTTATTGACTGGGTTATATGTTGTTTTGGTGTTAAGATTTTTGAGTTCTTTATATACCCTAGAGATTAGTGCTCTTTATGGCAGAACAATTTGCAATAGCTAAACTGTGGAACCAACCTAGATTCCCATCAGTAGATGAATGGATAAAGAAAATGTGGTATTTATACACAATGGAATATTATTCAGCAATAAAAGAGAATGAAATCATGACATTTGCAGGTAAATGGATGGAGTTGGAGAAGATAATGCTAAGTGAAGTTAGCCAATTCCAAATAACCAAATGCTGAATGTTTTCTCTGATATAAGGAGGCTGATTTTTAGTGGGGTTGGGAGGGGAAGCATGTGAAGACTTTGCTGTATCTAGAGTTTGTCATCTAGACAAACTCTAGATACAGCAAAGGGGAAGGAGAGGATTGGTGGGGGTGAGGGGTGTAAAAAAGATGGTGGAATGAGATGGACATCATTTCCCTGAGTACATGTATGAAGACATGAATACTATGAATATACTTTGTATATTCTTAAGAGATATGAAAAAATGTGCTCTATATATGTAATATGTATCAATACATTCTGCTGTCATATAACAAATTAGAATAAAAAATAAAATTAAAAAAAAAGAGAGCAGAAGTAGTCACAGGGTGTAGCTTGTCATCCAGTAGCCTGGCAGCCCTCAGTTCCAGGGGCACTGGGAAAGCGCAGCTCCCCAGGGGCCCTCTCCATCCCCTGATGCCAAGACTCTCAGCCAGTGCCAGTCTGGAGCCTTCTTTAGAAAGCAGTTCTTAAGCAAGCTTAGCTTGATTTCCTAACTTGCAACAACAAAAGGCTTCCTACAAGTGAATTTATGGGGAGATAGGAGGTTGGGGTGACCACAGACCAGATGTGGAGGACGAAACAGAAAAGCATCGAGTGCTGCAGGTGCTACCACAGGCTGCACAGGGACCTCCTCCTGTGGCCTGAGTGTTGGAGCAGAATCTCATCCTTCCCTTCATCCTACATGTTCAAACTCAGGCACCCTACCTCTGACGGACCAGGTGTGTCAGCCACCATAGCCCAAGCATGATTTTAAAATGGAGTACAAAGTTTGTGTTAATTTTACAGCAAAAACAGAAGTCCCCAAATAAAGTTTAGGTTTATATATGTCTATCCCACCCCAGTGTAAATAAGCTCCCCAGAAAATACTGAAAAATAAGCACACACACACACAGCAATAACACACACACTCAGTATGTTTTGCCTTTGAGATTTCTCGGAGAAGAAAATTGATAAGCACTATCCTAGTTAGGCTGGAAAGTGAAAATCTATTTCAAAATTAAGATATGGTGAGCAGTGTGTGATAGTGCAATTTCTATCTACAGTGGACAAAGTTTAAAAATCATTTGTGTAAAGGTGACATTTTCTGTGAAGTGTCGCAGGCTGTTATTGTATTTCCTCGGGTGCTCCCTGGTGGTGCTCCCTTGTGGGAGGTGTGTGTGCCCGAGGCCCTCGGTGTGCACGGTGTGAAGCAAGTGTCACTGTTGCACCAGTTACTCTCCAGGCCCAGCAGACCCTGAGCATTCCGAGCTCCGTGTATCATGGACACACCAAGAATTGTGAATTTTAATTTCCAGCATAATTATGGGCACGCAGTGACAACTCTGTTAAGAGGAATATTCAAGAACTATTACTTAAAAGAAGGAACACCCACCTTGGTGGAATGGAGGCCAGGACACAGAACTCAAGAAAGAAACAGGAGAGGGAGCAGAAACGCCTCCAGCTCCTCCAGCCACAAAGTCAGAGCTCCACTCCTCACCTAGCAAACACAGCATCCGGTGTTGACAGCACCCAGGTGAGGGCCTCAGGGGGCAGCAGAGGCCACACAGACACAGCCTCTCCTGTCCTGCTGCTGCCCGAAGAGCCCAACACAGCCAAAGGGCAAGAGCTCTGAGGAGTCCAGGGCTGTAGAAGGCTGCTGTTCACAGCTGGTGTAGACATTTTGAGGTTCCAGATGGTGCAGATTCATCTGATAAGCCTGGCTCTTGTGTGCTGACGAGAGTGAAAGGTAGGGGTGGGGAAGGCCAGCCTGAGCTGGGGCAGCTGCTCCTACCTGGCTGACCAGGACAGTGGGTCAGCACTCAGAGAGCAGAGAAGACCATGGAGCTGCCACCAAAGTTCAGCCATTGCATCGCTAGCTGTGGACTGGGGACTTATTCAGTAAGATGACATCCATCAGAGCCAGAGACAGAGCAGGCAGACTTGGGGACAAAAGTAGCATACATCTGCTAGCATCCACTGAGCCCCACATGGTGTCCGGGGACATCAAGGCAGATGGTGGAGAACAGGTCTTTCTTCCATAGCTCCATCCCTTCCAAACTGTGTGCTAATCCTCTCGAGTAGACAGGCCACACAAGGGAAAGTGATTCTGTGTTTATAGAGAGAGAATGTTGCTTTTCAAAACCAACCAGAACTTCCCAATGAGGTGACATGTGACACCCCCACTAGCACACTATTATATTTGACCATGTTAGTGACTGCACCAAATTGCTCCATATCACAGAGCCAAGCTACCTGGATAAAGGGGACTTTATTCTGAAACAAGATATATTGGAATCAGTATTTCCCTTCAAACAGCTAGAGCAAATGTGCAGAGAGTGTCCTGATCCCAAGGAGGAAATGAAACCTCCATTGAGCTCTCTGCTGACACAAGTCCCCCCACATCTTCTAGACATGTGACCTGCATGTGCTCAAGATATTGACACAAGTGTCATCTAAAAGCCAAGTGGGGATAGACATGGGTGGGGTGAGTGATCTTCCAAAGCTGGAGGATTAGGAAGGTGAGAGGAATTGAGACAGAAAATTATTAGAACAGAAGCTGGAAGGGCATCTACCAGGCAGCGCTGCCCATGTCCAGGAGCAGCACCACGCTTGGCGCAGAGCCACCCTCTGGCTCCAACCCCAGCCTGGCGACCACCCTTCTATCTTCTCCCTGTTCATGTGGAATGGTTTTGCTGTTTCTGTTAGTGTGAAACCATCCTGCTCAGTGGCTGAAAGTCAGCATCGCCTCCCAAGCCCTCGGACCCCTCACACCTGCTCTGAAGCACCCATATGTCACTTGTAAGGCTCTTCTGGAAAGGCGCTCCTTCTCTGGGGAAAAGCTCCCTCCACAGTCTCAGGGCAGATCATTCTCCTTCGGTGCATGGAAGACTGTCAGAGTCCTCTGAGGACAGTTCCAGCCAGAATCACCAAGAACACATGCACCCCAGGCTCCAGCCAGGTAGTCTGCTGTGGACCAGGACCTGGCCGTGGACAGCTTGGTGTCCATGATGTCACTCTTGGACCCAAGGCATTGGGTCCAGCATTGTCTCAGGTGTAAAGTGGGCATTGCCTTAAGGAAGAGCGTCCCGGTGTTTCAACCCACCATCCTATGCATGGAATAATAGAGATGTGTGCTCTAGGTAAGAGGGTCTCAGAAATGTCAATATAAGTGGCTATAAACTTTAATAGACTTGGAATTCAATTAGCTACCATCTCATGGTGGCTAAATAATTTATGGTAATTGCCAACTCATTAGACTATAATTCACCACAGCCAACCCCTGGATTTCCTGATACCTTTTTAAAACATGCATTCTCAAGATGATGACTGGCATTTTTCACGTTTATAGATACCAAAATTGTCTAATTGTAAGAATTTAGAATGCATCCCACTATCTGACCCAGTCTGGAGGTTTTTCCTGAAAACCCTGAGCCACGTGCCAACTCCTTAGGCCTCCAGCTCCTGCCTTGGAGGCAATCTACGGTGTGTGCCTAAATGCTCCCATTCACCCTGTTCCATAAACAAAAGCAAATGCAGCACACCTGCCCTGGACATGCACAGGGCACGCCCACGGCTCTCACCCAGGATCCCCAGGGACATAAGGCAATTCCCCTAACCATTGGCAGGTGGAGAACAGAGCTTGACTTACACACCAGAAGCCCCTTACATGCTCCTGTCTGGTTACAGTTCCTTCCTTCTCAGAACTAGCCAGCACAAGGTACAGAGTAAGGACTTCCTTACATTTCTCTGTGGAGCTTTCTCACCCAATTGTATGTCCTGAAATACTATGGCTTCGTCTCCCCTGCTTCTAAAATTCATTATTTGGAAATAGTTATAAACACACAGAAAGTTTCAAGAACCACGGAGAATGGTCCCCACCTGCTGCAAAAGCACAATTGCTCACAGTAAGAACATTCTTATTGTGAGCTCCTAACCTTTATGATTCCCTGAATTGTAGGGGTGAAGGAGCATCTTCTCCCATGCTGGCTCCTGATGCAAGGGCCTGGAAGACCCCTGGATTGTCCTTTTATATGCTAATAAGATGTCCTATGCCTGGGCTCCAACAGCTTCAGGATTGGGGCTGGTCCTTTGTTATTGCTGATGTTCCCCACTGGTTAGTGGATAATCATGGAATATGTAATGGAATCTCCATAAAACCCTGAACAACAGGGTTGGGAGATCTGTGGAGGGAGAGCGCCTGGAGAGGACACAGAAGTGGAAGTGCCACACACACACACCCTGTCCTGAGGTGCCTCCCACTTGGCTGCTCCTGTGTTGTGGCCTTCATAATAAACCAATGGTAGAAAACGCAGTGTTTCCAGAGCTTTGTGGATGAATTTTCCCACACCAGGAGGGGCTCTGGGGATCCTGATTCACAGCCAGTCAGGCAGAAGTGTAGGTGGCACCCAGGACTCAGGATCCTGGGACTGAGCCCTCTGGCCTGTGGGACTGGCTGCTGGCTTCAGATAGAGTTATCGAACGAAACCAAGTCAGAGTTGACTCACGGGGCAGCAGCTGGCATCTGCAGGGAGCTGGAGAAATGCCTGATGTAGGATGAGCCCACATTTGATGTCAGAAGAGAACTGGGTTTGGGTCTCCTTTTAACAGCCCACTATGAAGACCAAGGTACTGATGTAGATACAACTCACAGAACCTATTGGCCTTGTGTCAATCATACATTAACTTGTGTGTGCGTGTGTGTGCACGTGTGTGTGTGTGTGTGTGTGTGTGTGTGTGTGATCGTGCTGTGCAGTTTCCAGCACATGTATAGCTTTGGATACCATCACAATCATATGCAGGACTGACCATCTGCACAGGTCTCCTTGCACTCTCCCTTCATGGCCATAGTTGCCCTTCAAATCCTTCCCCCTGGCATCTTTATGATGTCATTATGTTAAGAATATCAAGAGTGAATTAAGCCAATAATGATGGTGCATGCCTGTAATCCCAGTGACTCAGGAGGCTAAGGCAGGAGGATCTCAGGTTTGAGGCCAGACTCAGCAACTTAGTGAGGCCCTATACAACTTAGCAAGATCCTCTCTCAAAATAGAAAATAAAAAAGGGCTGGGGATGTAGTGTACATGGGCTCAATACCCAGTACCCAATACTCAATACCCAGTGCATTAACAGGTTTGAGGGTATGAGGACCCTTTGCCTTGGCCTGTCCATGCTATGGCTCCCTTTGCTGCTGAGTAGCGCACCCTGGTGGGAGGCATGGCAGCCTAGCTACTCCCTCACTGAAGAGCATTCAGGTTGATTCCAAGTCAGCTCTTATAATAAAGCTGCTATGAACATCAACATACAGATTTCTGTATGCACATAACTTTTTTCCTGAGATTGTCAAAGAGTGAAATTTCTAGGTTGTATGATTACTTCATTTTTTTAATTCTAGAAGAAATTATTGAACTATTTTCCACAGTGAGTATACCATTTTGTGATTACACCAGCATGCAAGAGTGACAGTTTCTCCAATCTATGCCTGTGCTTTGTTTCCCATTTTCTTAAATTTGAGAGGTGTTTAAGGTGCTTTAATTGAGATCCCCCCCATCTGTTTCTTTCCCTTGTTTGTTCCCTTATTTGTTCATTGAAGAACCTAGATGGGCTACCCTGAGGCGTTTCCTTATGTCGATTGTATTGAGTATATACTCATGGTGAAGTTCAAGGGGCAGTTGGGGCAGAGGCTTAACCAGGTTTTAAGCTGGTCCCCATCAGTTGGGCTATATTGAAAGACCATGCAAATTAAAAATAAATAAATGAGACTACAGAGAACAGGTGCTGGTGAGGGTGTGATGTTATTGACGGTGTTGCAGAGGGAAATTTCTGCAGAGGTTTTCAACAGAGACCATACACTGAATTCCCTGAGAGCTGTTGAAAGTTACCTGTTCCCAGACCTCATCCCAACCAACTAAAGCAAAGAATGGGACCTGCTCATGAGCTCATGAGCATGCTTTAAACTTCCTGCGGGCTGATGATGTGAAGCCAGGTAAGACAACCACACACTCAGCATGGATCCAGGACAGCAGGACCCGACACACACCCTCCAGGTTCTTCATCATCTGGGTTCATTCATCCCATATACAGCTGCTGACAGTCCCAAGTAATAGGAGCTGTCAGTCCTCCCAGGCCTAGTTGGTTGGAGTCAGCCTGGTCCTGAGAGAAACCAGGCCTTGCAGGGCAATGAACATGGGCGAATTCTCCCAGTGTCCTGTGGGGACTGTGCTACCCTGGGGACCACCCCTGGACACAGGCAGTGTCCCTCTGAATTGCCTGGACTAGCTGCCCATTGCCTGGAGGAATTTTACAACTCTGCAAGTCGTGGAAGACTGATAAGATACAGAATAATCCTTTCCTGGAAACTCACAGTCCTGTCCTACCTAGGAGGCACGATGTCCCTGCTCTCTGTGGGAGTTAATGTCCCTCCATTTGCATTTCACTTTGATATTTCTATTTACAAATGCCTGGCTCTTTTACTTCTTCCACTGATGGTGACACTTGGCCAGTTTTCTCATTGATAAGTTGAAGTAGTCCGTGTATGTCATGGGTGGATCCTGATGGTTGCTATGGCTTCACCCTGGATGGGGGCTGGACCTTAAACCAAAGCAGCTCTGTGGTGTGTTGACTTTTCATTTGAGGAAACTTAAAAGATGGCCCACAGGAAGAGATTTCTTTCCTTCCACAAGTTGACCGTGGAACCCTCCTGCAATAGAGAAGAGTACCCTTGCCTCCAAAGTCAAAGAGACCCAGGAGGACCATGAACAGAGGTCCTGCAAGGTCCCCAAGCTTCCTGTGCTCAGCTCAAACCCAGGCTTTGTGTCACATCTGCCCATGACATTCTGCTCTTCACCAAACCTGTGCCTAGTCACTGGGGTCCCACCACTTCTTCTCCTGACAAAGGCCCTGTGTCCTGGGAAACCTCCATTAGGTAAATGAGCACACTTTTCTTCATCTACCCTTTGTTTTCAGGGTTCCAGTCAAAAACTTTGGGCAGAGGAAAGCACATTTGCTCCCCACACCCATTTCAACATGACCTCTGGCCGTGGACTGCCCATCCAGGAGGCAGACTCAGGAGAGGTGGCAGCGTCTCGGGTTCCACACACAGGGAGTCACTGTAATCTCTCTCAAACTGCAGATACACAGCTCAGCTCAAAGCCCAGAGGTCACAGTCCCCAACCCCTTGAGCAAAGAGGGAACCCAGAGACAGTGGTTCTGCACACGACCCACCCTGTGGCCCAGGACCTGGGACAAGTAAGAGGGGCAGGCGGGAGCAGGGAAAGTTCCAACAACCATGAGTGGAGAGAGGAAGGCTACCACCAGCCCCTGCCATTGGCAGGTGGGCAGAGTGGGTTAGCACTGAGAGATGGGACCCGGCACCTGTACCGAGTAGGTTAGGAGCCCGAGTCTGAAACCCCTGGCCAGGAAACTAAACTGAAAAATCTTGCAGAACAGGGAAGCCTCAGGACTCTAAAAGGGAGAACTCTGAGAGTTGGCCAGGCAGGGTGTGTTGAGGCAGAGGCCAGGGCAGCAGGAGCTGGAGAAGGGGGTGGAGTCCAGAGCTTTTTAGGAGGCCAGCTGCAGCTGTCCAGGTTGAACGGGTAGAGTCCTCTGCAATGAATCCTGTCATTTGCTCCAAAAGCAGAGGGGACAAGGGAGCCATCAACCAGGAGGGAAGGAGAGGCAGTGGAAACACAGGCGGCTGGGAGTGGAGGTGACAACAGGTCCAGCTGCATGTTTAGGTCCTGTTGGGCACATGCCCACAGCAGATCTGCACTCAGATGGTCCCAGGTAAGTTCACCAGGTGAGAATTTAAAAGGATAAAGACAGAACTCTGAGTAACGTGAGTAGCTAAGGCTCAGGTTGAAGAAGGAAAGCACAAAACATTGAAAATCAGCAGCCCATTCAGAGAAGCCAGGTGAGAGGCTCCCAGGAGAGGCAGAGGGAGCAGAGAGGCCGAGCCACAGCTGCCTGTGGTCCTTACCAGCAGGAGTCTGTGCAAAAATGGCACCTTTCGCTCCTCTGGTCCAGTCCTATGTTGAGGGCAAGACCAGACCTCCTGGGTTCAGGAGTCAGTTCCTCCCTTGGAGTTCCCTGCCATAGAATGTGGCTTGGGTTTTCCCTCAGGTGCCATGCCTGCAAGACCCAGGTGGAGGGGTTAGCATCTTCCATCCACCACTTGGTCGCGTTTGCAACCGTAATGAAGAACTCTGCCAGACCTAGTCCTTAGCATGAGGAGCTTCAACCAAGTACCTGGATGAAATCAATAATTACAGTATGGGGCATGCAGGACCCAGGCCTCATGACACCCCATGACAGCTGGAAGTGGGGTCTGGAAGCACCCCCAAGAGGGGTCATGTCTTCACTTGGTCCTAAGTGACTGTTAGCAGTTGTATAGGAGCTTTCATTCCAGGTACTAAGCATTAACTCATGTCATCTTCACCATAGCCCCACAGGACTAGATGACAAGACCAGGCAGATCTGCCTAGGATCACAGGGGAGTAAGAGATGGGACATAACCCAGTCCTTGCTTAAAGCCACCACTCGACACTGACTCTTAATAGACGTCCATGTGTGCCGTGGATGAAGCGGGTGGTGCTGCTCGTCCAGAGAGAGCATGCAGAGGACCAGGAATCATCCAAGAACACAGCACAGTGATGGGGGGGTCTCATTCCAGCTTCCCCGGGGAGCTGGCCTACAGCACTCCAGCAGTATATGCTGTCTAACTCATTGTGCTTTTTATTTTAAATTCAGGTGATGGGTTGTTCTCCCAGCAGCTGCTCTTCTAATGAACTCCAGTGGCTTCTGCCCACTGTCCACCACTGTCCACCACATCCACTCCATGAACCTGCCTCCCCAGCCCCTCACTTGGTCTTTCTTTTCACTCCCCCTGGCTTGACTCGGGCCTTGGTAGTTTTCAAATTCTACTCATAGCCTCTCTTCCATCTAGACTGTGGATCGACACTGTCATTCCTTCCAAAACTGCAGAGCAAAGCAGCAGAAACTTGGCGGCCCACAAAGCGCTTGCCTTCTCAACGCTGGTCTGCAAGTCCTGCCAACCAAAGTGTGCCAATGGGGACCGTGAACAGACACATGATCCCCCTCACTGCAGCTGCTGCCCAAGGTCCACAACTCACAGAGGCAGGAGAAGTCAACCACCGTTCTTACCATGAAAGATCCTCAAGTGACCACAGAGTCAGAACTAAAAGTTCCAGATTCTAAACTTTGTTCTCTACAGATACAGTTTGCTCCCCCCATCTAATGACAACCAGTGGGAACACTTTTGAGAGTGAAAGAAAGTTCTATGGACCACAATGTGGGCATCCTAGGTAAACCAGGGATGTGGTCCTCATTTGCTGTGAAAATTTTTCTCAAGATAATGTTCACATTGACCAGGATGATCCTAAGAGGCAGACTTAAATTTGGAGGTATGTATGGACGATCTGCCTCTCCTCGCTCCTATGTCCTGCTCCTCTCTATCCACAGAGGTGCGCCTCACATTCTTAACCCCACAGGAAATTGGTGCTAACTCCTCCCCCATGACAATAAGATGATTTCTAGAAATAAGTGTCTGATAATATTTTCTTGATTTGTTTTTCAACTTTCAAACAGTAACTTAAAAAGAATTCCATTAATTCTAAAGACATTCAAGTTCAAGTTCAGTAAAATAGATATGAAATGAAATTTGCACAAAATTAAAACTAAAATAGGACACCTTGCAATCTACATTATATTCCATTAAATAAAATTAAATCTCAGTCACAAACAAAAACTCAAGGGGTGTATAGAGAGACAGAATTGAAGCTACTTGTTGCTGTCTCTAGAAATCACACACCTCATTACTTTGATAAGTCTATTATTTGCACACAGGAATATGAGCTCCATATAAGCAGGGGTCATGAGCACCACCCAAAGCAGCCCCCAACACTTTGGCCACGACACATGGCCTCTTGTGTTCTGGTCAGCTTTTTCACTGCTGTGACTGAAAAACCTGATGAGAACAATTTTAGAGGAGAAAAAGGTTATCTGGGGCTCATGGTTTCAGAGGTCTCAGTCCATAGACAGCAAGCTCCATTTCTCAGGGCCTGAGATAAGGCAGAACATCATGGCAGAAGAGAGTAGCAGAAGAAAGTGGCTCAGGGCATTGTAGTCTCAAGAAGCAGAGAGAGACTCCACACACCAGATACAAAATATATACCCTAAAGGCACACCCCCAGTGTTCCCCTCCTCCAACCACACCTTACCTGCCTACAGTTACCACTCAGTTAATCCTTGTCAGGAGATTCATTTACTAATTGGGGTAAGGGTCTCATAACCCAATTATTCCACCTCTAAACCTTGCATTGCCACACACATGAGCTTTGGGAGGTCACCTACTATTCAAAACCATAATATCTCAGAACAGGCACATGTGGCTTGAGACTGTAGTGGGATGGCCCATGCTGGATCTCCATTAGCCTCTAGGAGAAAACAGAGCCTTAATGGTTAAGGAATAAAAGCTTGCTGATCTGTGATTTGCCTATACAGTATCAACACTCAGCTATATTGCCGCAGAGGTTTAAAGCTTTCATCAAGGAAAATCTTGCTGGGAAAAATATCACTTATCTGCTCAGGTCCATTCTTGGCTGGGCTGTTTAACCTAGGCCATGTGTCACCACCAGCCACCAAACTGCTGCTTCCTCTTGACAGTGGCCTGGCTTTGCCTTAGCTTTCTCAGTCTACTTGGGATGCTTGTGTCTGTCTTTATAGTTAATTCATGCAATAACATGACATTTAAAATGCATTCAGGAAAGGCAGTGGAATGAATTGGACATAACTTTCCTGTGTTCATATTTGAATTCACAACCAGTGTAACTCCCCATCATGTACAACTACAACCACAACCTCTGTGGAAAGCAGTATGGAGATTTCTCAGAAAATTGAGAATGTAACTACCATTTGACAGCTATCCCACTCCTTGGTTTATACTCAAAAGACTTAAAATCAATGTACTATAGTGATGCAGCCATATCAATGTTTATAGCAGTTCAATTCACAATAGCTAGACTATGCAACCAACTAGGTGTCCCTCAATAGATTAAAGGATAAAGAAAATGTGGTGTATATGTACTCAATGGGATATTACTCCGTTTTTAAAGAAGAGTAAAATTATGGCATTTTCCAGTAAATGGATGGAGTTGGAGAATATCATATCCCATCTAGGTAAAATAAGGCAATCCCACAAAACCAAAGGCTGAATGCTTTCTCTAATATGTGGATGCTAATTCACAATAAGATGGGGGCACTAGGGAAGAATAGCATTATCTTAGATTAGGTAGAGGAAAGTGGTGGGAGAGGAGGGGAGGGGATATGGGGATAGGAAATATAGTAGAATGAAACATACATTATTATTGTATGTATATATGTGATTACATGACTAATATGATTTTGCAACATGTACACTCAGAAAAATGAGAAATTATAACCCATCTATGAATGATATATCAAAGTAGATAAATGTATTCTACTGTCATGTATAGCTAAGTAAAACAAATTTAAATTTTTTAAAAAGAATGAGAAGTAATACTCCATGTATATATAACATCTCAAAATATACTCTACTATCATGTATATATAAAAAGAATGATAAATAAATCAATATAAATGTATTCAGGACTGTCCACTGTAACACAACCTCCTCTCCAACTCAGAGTACATCAGCTGTCACATCCATGGGAGGGTCCTCCCTTGCCTTCCCCAGGGCTGCAGGGGCTCTTGGACCCAGTACCAGTCCTCCTCCCCTTCTGTGGCCCCTCTGTCTCTCATTATAGGGAAACCTGTCATTAAATGCAGGGAACACCTAATCCAGAATGGTCTCAAGAGACCTCCAGACCCTAATCATGGCTGCAAATATTCTGTTTCTAAAGGAGGTCCAGGTCATGGGTCCCTGGGGTCAAGGCACAGACATGCCATTCTAGCACCTTCAGCCCACTACAGACGTGCCTCATACAAAGGGGGCTTTGGAGAACAGCTAATTCCTCTTTGCAAAATGAGGACTGTTAGGAGTGAATGGGTCCCAGGCCACGGTCTCAGAGTTGGCATGAGGATAAGTGCCCTGGAAGGACACTGAAAATGTCAGGATGCCAATATATGAGAAAGAGGGACCCATATTGGCACCTCCCCTCCCCTGGTGGGAACAAGAGCACTGTAGGGCACACACCAGGGTGGAGGGTGCACAGGAAAGCTGTGGGCCCTGCAGTGCGTGCCCTGATGGGTGACAGCCAGCCTTGTCCCACTCACGTTGGAGGAAGCCTAGCACAGTTCTGCTGAGGGTAGCTTTCCCTGAGGAAGGGCCTGCGCCTTCTCTCTCAGCTGTCAGGAGCCCCAGAAGCATTGATAAAGGGTGTCTTCACGCTGCAAGGCCTCGTGCCTGATGGCCCATGAAGGCTTGATGAGCTCATTCTCTTCCTGATAAGTCGCTCCACTCCCACACCAAGAAACACACCTTCATTATCTTGTCAAAGCTGCTAAGGACGAATTTTAAAATAATGGTGCTCTGCACTATAGCCCTAATTGCCTACAAAAACTATGTGTATTTGCTTTCTTTACATGGGTCTAAAGAAAGTCAGAAGATATGGCCACATTTGTTTTTCAGCTTGCTTCCTGAAAAAATCCCCATGCAACTCCCAGGTGCCTGTAGGGTCCAGATGGAGTTAGTTTTCACCCTCCAACGCCGACTGCAGAGGTGGAGTCCTCATGGCTACCGCGAGTTCCTCCCAAAAGACAGAGATCTTCAAAATCAGCTTCCTAGCCTTATTTTGTTCTATTCCCCAAGCACAAAAACTTTTCTTATCAGCTTTTGATGAATGATCAGAAATCTTTTTTACAACTTCCATGAGTGAGAGGTCCACACCCCCCAGCACCAGGCAGCAAGGGCTTTATATCTTAGTTTTTTTTTCCCTTGTTTTTCAAAACAGTATGATAGACATTTATTTTTCTCTTTGATCATTTTATGGTATCCTGTATTTCCCCATAGCTCTTCATTCTGAAATGCCATAGCTTTTAACTTTCATATTTTATTAATAAGAAAAAAAATTGATGGAAAAATAAAACAATAAAGACTTTGTCTACAGTTTTTCTTGACTCCACACAGCTAGGATGCTGAAACCACAAGGGTTTGAAGTAGAGTTCTGAAGCAAGGAAAGATGCATAGAATATTAACTATGGAATTTGCTCATGTAGCTCTGCAGCATGAGAGAACTAAGAAGTTACAAAACAGGACTATAGATGGTCACTCTGTAACGCCTTCTGCTCCTATCAGGTGGATCCCTGGCTGCTGGGCTCCGAGGTGCTGTGCAGCAGGTCAGGACCTAGGGGAAGGCTAATGTGATACTGGTCTAATGTGATATTAGAAGACAGCAAGACACAGAAACCAAACTGTTAGGGTTCAAAGACTGAGAGGTGGCAAATAATGGAGTCAACGAAAACATAGGCCTTAGAAATTTGGAAGTGATAAAACCAAGACACCTCTGAACATTCATAACTGTACTTAGATTAGCTAAATGAGAAAATTTGCTTTATAAATATTAGGTTTTCCCCTCCACCCTCTTTGTAAGATTATGGGAGAATCAAATAGAAGATGCTATTGGTTGCTAACAACAGAAGCTGGCTGGCTGAGACAGCAGAGTGCATGGAAAGCAAGTGGGAGCCCAAAAATCAAAGCCAAGCTAAAGAGCTGGGTCTCAGACCTGGGCCCAGGAAGGTCAGAGGATGTGTGTGGCTGAACCAAATGGACAGCCTCCCTTGTTAGGATCATAGGGATGAGAACAGCAGCCTCTCCCAATCCTGTGTTCCTCAGTAGGACCCTGTTCCAGGGGGAGGTCCAGGGTCACCAGCCAGGGTCACACAGCAACCTCTCTGTGAATGCAGAGTGGCTGTCTTGTTGATGGGCTGGCAAAGTCATCAGCCCCAAGTGGGAAGATCATGATACAAAATCGTGGTGCTGTTTCTTACCTAAGGAAATGAAAAGGGGTACTAGGTGGACAAGGGTGCACTTGGCCCACATAGCTTTTGGAAACAACCAGCACCACACGAGTATCAGCGGGTACCAATAGTCTTCTGTGAGTAGAGGGAGAGAAAAAGAAAGAGGAGGAGACGGGTTAGTGTGAGAAGGGAAGGTAGAGAAATGCAGAAAATGGCAGCTGGATGAGTCAGTGGGTTTGAGTGTGTTCCACTGAAGGGAGAACAAAACTGGAAACAAACTGAAGGTGAGGAACAGAGAGGAAGTGTGGGAAGAACTTCAACATCAACACGCCCATCTCTGCGTCAGGAGGCAGAGGAGAGAGCTGATAAAGGAAAGAAGGAAAATCTGTGCCAGCAAGAAGCTGAGGCACTGCCCACCAGGCTCATTCTCTTAGTATCTCTAACAAACAAGAGGTGGTCCCAGGGTGGGGAGGGGGCTGCAAATGATGTGGAGGAGCAGGAGCAGGAGAAGGGGAACAGGAGCAGAAGGAGAAGAAGGAAGAAGAGAAGGAGAAGGAGGAGGAAGAGGAAGAAGAGGAGGAAGAGGAGGAAGAGGAGGAGGAGGAGGAAGAAGAGGAAGAAGAGGAGGAGGAAGAGGAGGAGGAGGAGGAGGAGGAGGAGGAGGAGGAGGAGGAGGAGAAGGAGGAGGAACAACAGGTCCAATTGGTCACAATCTTATTAAGGTTGAGGCTGCCACCCCAGAAACACCACCCCTGTCTTTTAGGATGGGGGGTGGATCACACAGTGAGTTGGCCTGAAGACTGAGGTAATCACAGGATAACTAACCAATTGTGCCAACATAACAGAGTCCCAAAAAGACTCTGAACCTTGAGGCTTGGTTTGCATGCATGTCCCTGTGTGTGCTGTCACACACGGATGCTGGGCAGCAGCAGCCCCCGACTCTGCCACAGGGGGTGGCCCATCCTGATTCTGCTCCATGCTCTTCCTCTTGGCTGATTTTGATCTAAGTCTTTTTCCTGTGATTAACCACAGCGCTGCGTGTAGCAGTCACCAGTGAAGTTTTGTGGTTCCTTCCCTAGTTTTGGGAAATCTCTGTGCTTGAGGTTGGTGGGAGGAGCTTAGGCGGTTTGGGAACTGTTTCTTCTGTCTCTGCAGTGGGACAAAGTCATTGCAGAAAAACACAATGTAGTGCAGAACGTCTCACAACTTGTCAATTGAGACACAAACATGAGAGATGAGTAGCCTGAGCCCAGAGAGGAAGCCAAGGGAGGCCTGCCACTGATGGTGCTCAACCCCAGGCCCACAGCAGGACACCCTGGCCTGCTGCCCCTCCAGAGCACCCTCTAGCTGCTCAAAGACATGGGAGACACAGAACATGACATGTTCACTAAGTGCTATTTAGAAACCCTCTGCTGTCCATCCCCACTCCTTCTGTCACACATCCATAGGGGTCCTGGAGTCCACAGCACAGCTGCAGGAGGGAGTAAGGGGGTCTCACCCTCACAGGCCCTGCCTCTCAAGGACCTGAGGACCAGCTCTGCACACAGCCTCAGCCACCTTTAGGCAGAGTAAAGATGGCCAGATTCTCTGACCCTCTTCCTGTTGAAAGATGGGATCTATGAACATTGCCCCAATCTGGGAAGGTTCTGTGGCTGCTTTAACAGTCACTGGTCCCAGGCCTGATGAAACTGACAGCTTCCACCTCTTGCTTCTCAGAGCACCAGCTCTGGGAGCAGCCACCTGCTTGGAAAGGTGACTGGTAGACTTCTGCTATGGATACCATCCGAGTCCTGGCACCAGCATAGGCTGGAGCCTCCCAAACATCCCACGCTCTGCAGAAGCAACTTGATAAAAACCAAAGGTAGCAACAACAAGGCCAAGGTGCACCCTCCCCACATCTGAGCATCTAAACCTCTCAGCTGAGGCTGCAGAAGGAGCTTCCATCTGTCCCTTCCTGTCCTGCTGCACAGTGGAGGTGGCAACAATCCAGCCTCAAGCCAGTGGGATGCAGCAAAGTGGCTCTTGATGAGTCACAGTGGTAACCATCCTTGTACACTTGCTTGGGCCACAGGAACTGCTTTCATGTGCAATCACACCTTCCCTGGCTGTCCAGAGACTGACCCTGTGGGGATGTGTACTCTGGAGTCATCCCTGAGCAGCTGAAACCATGCTCTAGCATTTCCATGGCTCTGTCCTCCTCTGCCCAGCCCTGCTGCATGGCTCCCTCGCAGACTACTCCTGAGAGCGAGCCAAGTACATTTTCTGTACAAGAATCCCCACCTCAGGATCATTCCAGGGAATCTGACCCAAGACCATGGTGTAGAGGCAACCCAACCAAGGGGGCTCTTAAATGGGATGGTGCAGAGGGGTCTCAAAGGCTTGCTGCAAAGAGAATGCTACTTGTGGACAGGGGAGACCATTTGGCAAATTTCATCAGCACATGGTAGAAGGGAACGCGCTGGCAGATGTACTTGACGGGTGTTCAAAGATTCTGGAAAAAGAATCAGTAGTTAGTAAGAACCATGTGTTATGAACACATTGGAGAGAGGGAGACTGGCCTCTAATCCAAGAAGTGTAAATTCAGAAGTCCTCCTTGGCAGGGGAAGGGAAGGAGGAAGGAAATCAGAAAAAGCAGACCATCAGACTGGAGCTCCACAGAAGGTTAGACACACTACCCCTGCAAGTCTGCCATGAAAGACTAGGGCCCTGTTTGGGAAGGAAATGAGACCTGTGATTAGAGATAGGTACATCTACCTTGAAAATCTCGAAACCCCGAATTCCACTGAATCACTGGACCCACAGGAGAGGCCCTTTCTTCCTGTCAAAGGACTGATGATAACATTACAGAAAACTTTGACAAGAGAGGTAACATGCCTTCCTCAGGGTGTTCGCCATGTCCTCTCTGGACCAGCAGAATAATAACCAGGGTCGAGCCACAAAGCAACCAGCTGGTGGTCTTCCAGGAGAAGAGCACAAGACCTTGCAATGGCAACCATCAGGGTCAGGAGAGCATGGGTGCCTGGAACCTAGGGGGCAGGGGGGCATGGGGACCTGAATCCTAGAGGCCAGGAGAGCATGGGGATCTGGAACCTAGGGATCAGGAGAACACAGGGACCTGGATCCTAGGGGTCAGAAGAGCATGCAAATCTGCAATCTAGGGGTAAAGAGAGCATAGGGACCTGAATCAGGGGTCAAGAGAGCATGGGTGCCTGGAACCTACGGGTCAGGAAAGCATGGGGACCTGGAACCTAGGGGCCAGGAGAGCATGGGGACCTGAATCCTAGGGGTCAGAAGAGAAAGTGGACCTGGGTCAAGGGACATAAAATGAGATTAGCTAAGGCAGAGTCCTCAGCCATTCAGGATTTAGAGTCCTTTCAAGGAGGCAGTGCTAACATACTGGTAGCATGAGTCCTGGAAGCTTGAGTGAATCTTAGTGCATCATCACGCCATAATTTCCATGACAGAAAATGAAGAAAAGTATCAGAGCTGAGAAAAGAAGAATGCTAACGTGAGCATGCTATGGAAGTCAACTGCTGCCTTCAGTGAAATCAGGAGACTCAGGGGACACTCAGAGTGACCAAAAGATAAGAATGTGCCGCCAGTAGGTATGTGAACAAGCAGTCACCAGGAAGCTCAACAGTGGTGAGCCTTGTCACCTAGGGCAGATGGCAAGAAACTCTTTGTTGGAGTGGCTCCTTGGAGCAAGGATCTGACTCAATGCCAACACAGCAGACACCACAAGGTGACACAGAACCATCAAAAACAAGGTGGGGACATTTATCACAGCAAATGACTGCTGAGAGCCATAGCCAAGTAGGAATGACGCATGGCATTTTTGGGTTGAAAGGTGACCCTGCTCAGGGATTAGGGTGGCTCTGGGTTTAGGGCGGATCCTGCTGGGATTAGGGCATATCCCGCTGCCTCAGGCGCCCACTCCTTGAGTTCCCGTTGAGTTCTTATGGGGTTCTGAGAGAATTGGTACGCAGAGCCCGGTGGAGGGAGTGTATTTTTCCCAGAATGTGTGTGTAGAGGTCGGTGAGAGTTCGGGAATAAAGAGTTGCTGTTGGAATCTACAAATTTTTGTGGTGGCTCGTTTATTTTGTGCCCAGACAGACTGCGGCAAATGACAAAGCCAGAGTGGTCCTTGGGGCACTAGCATAGGAAGAGCTACAGAGGTGGTTATAGGACACATTTCCAGGAACAGGATTCATGGGCAGCCACCAGGAAACTGCTTATTACACATACTAAATTAAGGATGGACTACTAGAAGTCCTAGGGTGATTCTTTATGAAAAATGAAAATGTCTTGCATAATTTTTATTTCTGAGAAAGGTCTTAGGTATGGAGCCCCCAAATGAAGGAGGGGCTGAGCCCCCAGGATCCTGAAGCATCATGCCTGGTATGTGTACAAAAATCTCCTAGTCTTCCCGCAGCCTTCCCTTGGGCCCTGCACTGGGTAGCTGCAGATGACAGGGAATGCCGGGCAGTTAGAGGCCCTTGGAGTCAATCTCCTTGATGAACAAACAGACAGATGCCTGGGCTCAGCCAGCCTGTTGGTGGCTGTTGCAGGTTCAGCAACAGCCGAGCAGCGAAGCAGCATAGTGCAGAGGTGGCATGGATATGGGGCCACAGCTGGGCCCTGGCACCAAGGTTCATTGAGCTTGGTTCCAACAATGTCTGTATGCCATTGAAAAGAGACCAATGGCCCTCACAGGGCACCTTCCCTCAAGCAGCCCAGAGTGGCCAGTTTATCACGTTGACCCCTTTCCAATGGAGAGAGAGTGGTTCATTATGATTGGAACTGACATGAATTCTGGATAGGTTTGCTTTCTCCACAGTCATAGGTAAAGCTTACAGAACATTTGATTCCTTCCAACGTGGAAGCAAATGCAGATTCACATTGAACCGGGGAACCCACTTCAGAGCAAGATGGTGCAGCAGGGCCTGTGAGCAGGGAGCTGAGGGTGCCATGTTCCATCCTGGCCCTTCCCCCTTGTCTAGTACAGGCACAGGTGGCGCTTGTTCCCAGGGCTGCTCCAAACCACTGCCCAGCCCAGAGTGGTGTCCTTCACTGCAGTGCCTGCAGGTGGGGCTGTGGGCCTCTTCTCAGAAGATGTATTCTTCGGGGCCTGTGCCAAGGTTCAGGAGTTGTCTACATACACCCCCACCCCCACTTCCACCTTCTGACCAAATGCCAAGGTCTCTGGGGTTCCAGGGGATGGTAAGTCACTTTCCTCTTCCCTATTCCTATGTCGCCTTCTCCCTCCCCAGCTACAGCCTCTCCAGATTGTGCACTGTGTGACTAGCTACTGTCAGAAGACTGTCAAATCCCACAAGCTGTGGCCTGTGCTTGCAGGTAGTCCAGCCCTGCCCATTCAGGATCAGCCTCCTCCAGGCCCATGCCTTCCCTCCCTGACTATTTTAGTCAGCTTTTTCACTGCTGTGACTTAAAAACCTGACCAGAACAACTGTAGAGGAGGAAAAGTTTATTTAAGGGTTCAG
Source organism: Ictidomys tridecemlineatus (assembly GCF_052094955.1). Classification (NCBI taxonomy): domain Eukaryota; kingdom Metazoa; phylum Chordata; class Mammalia; order Rodentia; family Sciuridae; genus Ictidomys; species Ictidomys tridecemlineatus. The sequence continues at coordinate 95,072,718 of NC_135479.1, forward strand.
GGTTTCAGAGGTCTCAGTCCATCTACAGCCAGTTGCATTGCCCATGAGCTCGAGGTGAGGCTGAACGTCATGGTGCAAGAGTGTGGCAAAGGGAAGCAGCTCACACCATCATGATCAGGAAGCAGAGAGGGATTCCACTCTCCAGATACAAAAGATATACCCCATAGCCACACCCCACCTGCCTCCAATTATCACTCAATCTCATTAGGGATTAATTCACCGATTAGGTTGAGGCTATGACCCAATTATTTCTCCTCCAAACCTTCTTGCATTGTCTCACACGTCAGCATTTGAGAGACACCTCACACCCAAACGATAACACTGTCTTTTCACTCCCAGAGAAGAACACGTCCCCTAGCATTCCCTACTGGACCTCTCAGATAAGACTGAAAGCCTGGGAGGACAGGTCCTTTGTCTGGCAAGGCTTCCCTTGTCACCTGCAGAGCAGGTGCTCAGGAGACGTGTGCTGGAACAAACACGTGCACATGCAATGACTTTCCTAGTGTTTCCCTTTTCTTAGCGAGGAAACACAGGACCCACCCTGGATCAAGCCATGCACGGGCCAGAGGCCTCACTGGGCCTCACAAGGGCTTTCTACATTCAGAGCAGCTAAGCAGGTACCAGTCCTAAATTCAGATCCATCCCTGGCCATGCAGGCTGGAAATTGGGCAGTAGGGCAGACCCATTTCAGGAGCCCCGGGGTGAAGGAGGCCCTAAGACTGCATCTGCCACTGGCCACAGTCCTCTAATGCTGAAGCCCTACACTCGGGCTGCCTCCTGGATGAGAGGCGAGCATCCTCTGGTGCTTGTGTCCCTTTGGAGTGTGATTTGGAGAGAGGGAACAAGCCTGAGGACTGGCATGGAGGCCTGTGCCTGGGGAGGGTGGTATCAGAGCTCAGATAAGACTGAACAGTTGCCAGAGCAGTTCTGGCCTCAGGTAGCATGGGGCCAGCAGCTGGAGCTGTTGGCCTGTGAAGGCCTCAGCCCTGGTGCACTCATCACAGGGAATGGCTGGCTTTCCTGCCTCAGAGGCTGTGAAGAAGAGAAACAGAAATGCTGCTCCTCAGGACCCACCCCAACCTCTCTCCACATCCACCTTCCCTCTGACAGGATATAGCGAGGTCCATGAAACAGTACTATCCTCTGAAACCATCCCCTGTCCTGTTGGAGCTCTGTCCCAGGACAGGGGACCTTACGAGGGCCTGCCTCCCTAGCTGAATCCAGAAGACTCCTTCCTCTGCCCAGACTATGGCCTCCTCAGCAGTCCCAGGAGTCTCAGCTGTTACTCAGGTTGCAGACTAAGGTGCAAATCCCCTGGAGGCACAGCCCACCATTAAATGAACTAGGATATGAGGTCAGTTTTTAAATCCAGCTATCCCACAAATAATGCCTCAATCCCCACTGCAACTGGATGCATTAATTTGCTGGAGGTGACCTTGACTTAAGTCAGGGGAGGCAGCCAAGGAGGGGAAGGAGCTGCTAGATCCAGGAGACTGGAGATAGTACTGAAGGTATCACATGCAGAGAGGGATTGGGACAGAAAGGACATCATAGATCAATTAGGCAATCCAAATAGAGCGTGGGCCTTACTTAGGAGCAGGAGCTCAACATTGGTTCATTGGTGGTGACAAAGTTGTTACATGATGTAAGAGGGTAATAACAGGGAAAACCCAGCCCATGGCTCACAGGAACATCCTGAACTCCTTACCAAGTTTTCTGTGCATCCAAAACAGTTACAAACATGAAGCCTGTTTTCAAAAAAGAAAGAAAGGACACATGAAGTCTGGTTCAGCCCCTTTCCTAACAGCATCGAAGGCCCTCAGGTGATCTCCTGCTTAGCCTCCATGGGCTCTGGCCAAGAGCTCTTGTGACAAAGCCTTGGCATCTGGCCCACGCTGGCCACAGCATTGGTTCACATCAGCACAGGGTCCAGCAGCTGCAGCTGAGGCTGGCACAGAGCACTTCTGCTCTGAACTGCGTGTGAAGGCCAGGATGCAGCTGTTGGCCTGCATTGTCACAGGTGAGCAGCATCAGAGGACACAGGGCTCACCCGGTGGGCACTGACCCCACAGTAATTGCCCCAAGGGCAGGGTGGCTGCTGGTTCCTGAACTTACAGCCAAGAAGGCTCTGAATGAGCTGAGGGGTACAGGCAGTTCCCAGACTGGCCAAAGCGGAGGGAGAGGAGCCACTGAGCCAGAGCCATAGCAGGGGCAGAGCTGAGCTCTGTGATAGGGATGCAGGACACACAGCTCCCATGAACCTCCTCTTGATTGAGCGCAGAGCAACAGGGGAGTGAAGCATGCTGAGCCCCAGTCCTCTACTTCCCCTCCAGACAGTGCCTGCAAAGCTAGTTGTCTTCCAGTCTGGGCCACCCATCCAGTGAAAATGTCAAGGCCTTAGTGGACTCTACATTGAGTGTCCAGGAAGGCAGGAGACGTTTCTCTTGGTTCTCCTTGTATCTGGGACTTTGCACACAGCAAATGTTTTATAAGAGCTCAGTAGGTACACAATGAAAAAAAAATTAATGCTACCTTTATCCACAGAATAAGCTATCTAATTTTTTTTTTAAATTTCAGTTATAACAGCATGTCTAACTTAAGTCTAATTACAAAACAGAAACTGGGAAGCAAATCACCAGCCTGGATGCCTGCCTTAAGCATTTTAAAGGGGAGCTCAATGGATTCCTCAGAATCTACCTGTGTGACAAAACACTCCCACCGGTAGGCTGGCTTCTCACTCTGCAGAAACCTCCTTGTGCATGGAGAAAGTCTGAGGCCTTCTCACCAGCAACATGTGCTGAGTGCTCCGCGAGTCCAGGTGGATGAGGGAGTTTGCTGCCTTCATTAAGGAAGCAGATTTTCAAAAATAGCCAGTGATTCAGGCTATTGAAAAGAGGTGAGATGAAAGGGTGACAGCTCCATCCCCCCTCTTGAACTTGCTGAGCAGAAGGGGTGACACATTCCCTACCCCTCTCCTCAATGGCATCTGTGGCTCTAGCTGTTGCCCTTCTTTTGACCATAGCTTCCAATTGCTGATTGCAAATACTCAACTAAAAATGCATAGGGCTCACCTGCACCTACCACGCTCAGGTTCCATGAGCTGCTTTGAAAAAAGTCATCTTATCGTAACTCACAGACCCCAATGCAGCCAGACTGGCCACATGGAACACTGTACTTAAGGGTTCTTTTAATGATGTTTTGGGATCCCAGACATTGGGATTGTTTTTCCAGAAATTCTCCCATCCTCCACTCCCCACTCCCATTCAATTGGTCCTTCCTTCCTTGCGCTCAGATTCATTCGGTATCCACATGATCTACCACATGCCCCAGCACTTACATCACACAGCATCTACTGTACTACTAGCACTTACATCACATAGCCTCTATCATGCATCCTAGCACTTGCATCACACAGCATCTACTAGGAATCCTAGTACTTATATTATAGGCAGCCACCATGTGTCCCAGCATTTGCCTCACAGGTGCCTACCTATAGGTGCTGGGGAAGGGCCAGGCTCAGGCTGACCCAGATCCCTCAGATCTAACCCTAACCCAGGAGCTCAGCCCCCTGAGCCAGCCTCAATTAAGATGACCATGCAGGCCTTCTCCCTGCCGGTCAACCCATGGGTAAAGGTGGCCATGGTGGTTTTTAAAGCAGGTACACCGGTTCTGTGATACCCTTTCCTTCAAAATGCAGAATCTGTTTCTCTCCCCTTGAGAGCTGACTGGACCTGGTGCTCTCTCAAACAGTAAATCATGGCAGAAAGAACAGTGAACAGCTTCTGAGATGAGTGCTTGAATATCCATGGGCTCCCAGGTTACCTCCCTGGGAACACCTGCTCAGGGGACTCCAGTTGAGGAAAGCTGGGCAGCTCCATGCAAAGGCCTGCAGGCATGGGCAGGGCCCAGGGAGGTTAGCCTCCTGTGAGTGGCTAGGAACACCATTTGGACATGATCCCTCCAGCCTCGGCCAAGCCTTCGGGTCACAGCAGCCTCTACCAGCTCTTGACCACAGCCTCCCCAGGGACACTGTGCACAAGCTGGCCTTGGAAGCTTCCTGCCTCAGCCATGGGGCCCTGATTTTGAAACCAGCAGCTAAAGCAGAAGCTTCTAGACTTCCTGTTTTAAGAAAAAGCAGTGATTCCTTTGGGGATGAGGTTCAAGAGTAGGACTTTGGAGATGTTCTTGAAAAACATTTTAAACAAAGAAAAGTTAAAGCTTAGCATAATACATACCCACCTAGCCTCCACTTAGACCACTATTTACTGGGTATTAATATGTTACCTATTCATCTCCTCTCTCCCCATCCTTTCCTCACTGTCTCCATTCATTGTCTATTGATCTGTCCATCTAAGAGCAGTTGTGTGTGGTGTCTGATACACACAGACTCACACTCTCTCTCTCTCTGCTGGATCACTGTTAAATGCTGACACCATTGCACTGTACCTTAAGTACTTCTAAGAACAGGATGCTCTGTGAGGGGTAGCTTCAAAAACCATCACCATACTGTGTGTGTGTGTGTGTGTGTGTGTGTGTGTGTGTGTGTGTGTATGCAATATCTTCACCAGGGTGTGTTGGGAGGGAGGGATGCTCTGTGCTTTGACCCATGAGTAAATGATTTCAAACCGACTCTCAGAGACAGAATTTGCATGTGCTGCTTTCTGCCATTAATGTGATATCTGTGTTTCTACATAAGCATTTCTACAGGCTGCAAATGAACTGCTCTATCTAGCTCAATAACACCCCCCCCCCTTTCTTTGGAGCCCACCTGATGCCACAGCTCCTGCCTCAGCCCCTTCCACCAGAGAGGTCTAGGCTGCACTTCCCACCTCCAAGCTTATCCACACAGCCTCCTCCAAGTGTCCACCACACCTGCCAAGAACTGCTATTCTTTCTCTTGCTTTATCTGTTCTCAGACTTCCTTGTACGTTGTATTCCACTTGAGAAAAGGGGCCATGCCTTGGTCATAATGTCGCAAAGCAGATCTGTATTTGAATCAGCTCTTCCACTTTTTAGCAAAATATGTTATTTAACCTTTAAGCCTCAGTTTCTCAATAAAAACTTCCTCATGATATTTTTGGAAGTAAAAAAAGAAAAGCAATGTTTTTAAGGTTTATTTTTACTAAGTGTTTCATGAATGGCAATTCTATTCATGGCTATTATGGTAGTATCATTCACTGAAGTGCACTAAGTTCTTACTTAGTCAATACCAGATGCCACCCAGGCCCACATTTGCCAGGACTCTGTTGGTGTGTGGTCACTGTTTCAGTACTAGAGGGCAATGCATGCCCAGGTGTGTCACAAATGCACTGTTGTTGTGTTGTTCAGAATGAGTTAGGAGAGTACCTATAAAGCGTAGTCTATCCCAACAGGCCTCTCTCTCTGGGGCCAGGGTAGGCCCGGATGCCTCATCCATAATTACCATCCTATGATCAGGCACTGCAGGCAGAATCACTGTGGACAGACCAGCCCAGGGTCCCATGTCATGCCCACTGCCACCAATACCACCGAGCTGTGTCACAGGCTGCACCCATAGTCCACCAAGACCAGCACAGCACTGGGCTGGGATTGAGGTCCACACTGCCATTCACTGCCTATTGCTGAGGTGGCTCATTGCCCAAGAGCCCTGCAGCCAGCTGCAGGTGATGCCGGCTGTGGTGGAAATGCCATAGCCTGAAACTGCCATGTTGGATCTGCTCCAGAGGCTCTGTCCTCAGGCAGGCCTGGGGATGGGGCCCTTAGGATTTGTCCGGTGTCAGGTTTGGCGGAGTACAAAGTTCCAAGGCACTTCCTGTGCTTACTACCCTGTTCTGCCACAGTGAATGGGGCCTTATGCCATGCTGTGCTTCCCAAGGTTGGGGCGGTGCTGGTGAAGGCAGACTCTTGGGTACCATGCTATGCTGGGCTGTCCCTGAGTCTTCTAGCCACAAGGACCTGCATGGTCTCAGGGGTTCACAGAGGCCCACCATGCAGCAGAGGGTGAGGCAGGCCAAAATGGAATAGCCACTCTTATTCATGTTGCCCCCTTCCACTGAATTCTCTCTGAGAGGAAAGAGGAATAGAGAAATCATCAATCCTGCCACCACCTAGGGTCCTTCTTAATGACTCTCGCATGTGTTTTGACACACCAGATGTGTTCAGAATGGCTTTTGCTTCTCTTGGCAGGAGAGTCAAGGTGCTCATCCTGTCCCTGCCTGAGCCTCACACAGAGAAACCTGCTCCTGAGGTCAGCAGCTGTGACTCAGTCACCACATTCCCTGGACCAAGTGTAGTGTCTGACCCGTGGGAGGCGCCCAGCTGCATCTATGGAGCTGACTTAGATCAGGATAATATTTAGATCAGGTCACTCCCAGGAGTTATGTAGGCTGGGGCTGCATTTGTCTTTGTACTTCCTCACCTACTTTGTTTTGGCATTTAACAGTTACCAGTGCATTTTTTGCTTTTGCAAAGTTGAATAACATCTCCATGTCCCCCTTTTAGTGTACAGACCTATGAGTCTTGGCAGATACCCATGACCATATAACTACCAATGCTGCTAAAATTTTCCCCCTGTGTCCTCATGGTCAGGCCCCTCTCTAGTCCATGGCAATTGTTCATCTGTCATTGATGGTGTCTATTCATGTGCACAACATCCAGGCGTGGGATCACTTTCTTCATCAGAAACTGTCAAGCTTCTCCAGAGTGGCTGTGCCATTTCTTCCCACCAGCCATGAGAGTGCCTTCTCCTGTTACCAGCACCTTGGCATCCGTGTTTCACCAGCCATGAGACAGGCAGGTCGAGCCCCAATGCACCTTTTCATGTGGACTGCTGATCAGGGCACACACATACACCCTTCTGCTGCAATAGAATCTGGTGACCATGACCCTGTGAAGACAGCCTAATGGAAGCCACTGGCAGAGCCAACAGCTTTGCTGAGCCCCCTACTGTTCTGCCCTAGGGGAGGGGACGACTCCCTGTGCACTTGCCACCTGAGCCTCCCCTCTGCCTTCTGGGCAGTGCTCCAGCAGCATCTCATGAGATCAGCCTCCACTTCCAACGGTGTCAAGTGACAGAGCTTCAGTGAACCGCCCAGTAATGTTCCCAGGGAGCCTGAGAAGCTGCCATTGCTTTCTGACATGTCCAGGCCACAGTTAGACCTTGTGCACTTCATCATGGCTCTGTATGGTCCTGGAACCTTGTGGCCCTGGAACCTGCTCAGTGGGGGTCAGTTTACCTCCCCTGAGAGCCACTGGGTCACTCCAGCCACACACGGCCTCTGAACACCAGAATGCTGGAGAATGTTAAACTGAAGCAGCATGGGAAAGAATGGGAAATAGCTCAAGGACTTTCATGAAGCACATGTTGAAATGATAGTTTTTCTTGTGTATTGGGCTGGATATAACATTTGAAAACATAAAATAACTAAAACCGATTTCAGCTGTTTCCTTTTAATTTTTAAATGTAGCTATTAGGAAATTTAAGATTACATATGTAATTACATATGCAGCTTGTATTACATTCCTATTAGGAAACACTGCTATTATTGTAGAGTTAAATGGTAGTTACACTTTTAAGATCCACAGGCATTTCAAAATATAATGTTCCTCTTAAATAAATAAATAAATAAATAAATACACACACACATCATTCCTAAGTGTAGTAGATAACTAAGATATTTTATAATGAATTATTAGATTTTTAAAAACCCACTCATTTTATATCAGTTTCTGAAATGGATACATCAATTTTTAAAGGAAAAGATGTTTTAAAAAATATTTAAAAATCAGAGCTAAAAATATAAATAATAAAAATTAAACATAGAAAAATTAAAAACTAAGAACAACTTTAGCTCTTTCGAAGGCACTGTGAAGAAATGAAAAGATGAAACAGACGCTGGGGGGAAATATGTAACTCACTGAAGACTTTTATTCAGAAAATGTAAAGAGCTTCTATAACTCAGTATTAAGAAATATGCAATGTGGTTCAGAATTGGCAAAAGAGTTGAAGAGAAATTTCACCAAAGAACCTACATGTGTGAAAAATAAGATGTCCAACATCATTACTCGATAGAGAAATGCATGCACCAGTTGAAATTGCCAAAACCAAGTTGGCTGACCATGTGGAGTGGCAAGAACTCCTACAGGGCCATGGTGGGGATGGCAGTGGCCAAGCCCTGCAGCTGGGAGCCTGGAGTCTCTTACACACTAAGCACATGCTTGCCTCACCTGCCTCACTGTTTACCTGTCCAAACCAAGACTTGCCTGTGGGTAGAGCTGAATTCATGGTAGCTCAAAGCTGCAGCCCAACAGCACCTCCCTCAATGTGGGAAGATAAGTACATGCACAATATCTACATGGGCTCCTACTCAGCCATGAACAGCAGCAGCCACTGACATGCAAGCCCCGAGCCAGCCAAGAGCAGCACCCTGAACAGAGTTCCAGGAAAGGAGCTCCGGCTGCTTGAGCAGACCAGAGCTTGCTGCAGCCTAGGAGTAGGACCGTGTTGAACAATGGAGCAAGAGGTGTCTCTCGGGATGAACCAGTGTCCTCTTGCCTAGCTGTGGCAGTGGCTATCTGACGGCACATATCTGTTAAACCTTGTGGAATCATACACTGAAATTAGCAAGCTTCATCATAGGCAAAATATACCTCAATAAAGTCGATTTTTAAAAAGCAGAATCAGTAATGCAAATATTGATGACCTTGTGGAACAGGGGCTGCGACGCTGTTGGTAGGAGTGTGAACTGAAACCAACTCTTGGGTCACAACTCAGCAAGATCGAATAGAGCCCAAAGTATCCACAGCTGTGACTTCACCATTCTTCTCACAAGTGTGGCTCTGATCAGAGGAGATGCAGACAATATGCAGTCAACAAAAAATCTCTGTGCATCTTGAGGATGATCAGAAGATAACAGATGATATCATGGGTACAGTCCATGGTAATAAATGTGCACAAATAGGGAAAATTTTGCACAAGGAATGTAAGCCGCAACTTGAGGATATAGGTCAACCCTTATAAGAAAGGAGAACAAAGGCAAGGATAAGAGAAAAGGGGAGATCAGAGAAGATGGCGGCGAAGGGAGTGCATCACCCCAGTGCACCGCGTCACTGAGCCGGAGAAAGACGAAATGAAACGGCTGAAGGCTATCTTGTTGGGAATTTCCAGTGAAATTGAGGCGCTCCAGAATCTAGTGGACAGATTTCCATCGTGCGAGGTTTGGCTGTGAGAGCTCCATTTCTCCGCACGGAAGGTCGCATAGCCTGATAGGCGATCGCCCCGCGGCTAGAGTCTGTGGCGCGCGCTGGGGAGCGGCAAGGTGCCGGAGCGGGGGAGCAGCGATACGGATTCGGGGGGCTCCCACCAGTGGTACATTGGCAGCGCTTAGTGCTGAGTTCCAGCTTTGAGACAGAGGAGAGAAGCGGTACAGCTTGGTTCCAGTAACCGGTCGGACCACAGAGGAGGAAAGCAGCCGCCATTTCGGAGAGATGATGTAATCATCCCCATATTCTACTGATCTCAGCTCATTCAGCTACGGAACAGGTGATTTCAGGCTGGTATTTGCCTGCATCTAGCAGACAGATTTCTTGCTCAGGATCGGGACTGGGGATCTTGTGGAGAATACTCCTAGAGGCTCGTGCCTGGCAAGGCGTGCGCCGGCACTGAGCAGCTGCACTCTGGTTCCCGGGGCTAACCTGGCCCAGGTCTGAGGAATCTGCGGAGACTGCCGGTGGAGGCTAGCTCCAAGTGGAGCATGCGCTGAGCTTGGGGCGACTGGGTTCTGACTCCCGGAACAGTTTTGGCCTGGGGCTGGGGAACCCATGGGAGTCGCTCGCTGGAGCCAGCTCCCAGCGGAGAGTGTATCGGGATCGGAGAGGCGGGGTTCTGGCTACCTAAGCTGCTTTGGCCCAAGGCTAGGGAACCGGTGGTGACTGCTTCTCAGCCAGGGTCCTGCTGGGTGCTGTGGGGGCAGAGTGGAGCTTCCACCTGCGCCCAGAGCAGGCCAGGTGACCCGCCGGCGTGGTATCATGACACCCCAAATGCAGCTGGGGCTGAAGAGAGAAGCCGCCCACGCCTAGAATAGGACCAGCGACCCCGCGGCGCAGTAGCCAAGTAACCTCATTTGGAGTAGGGGCTGTGCAGAGCTGCCATCTGAGCAAGCAGGGCAGGCAGACCAGCGGCCCACTGGCAAGACAGGCCAGGTAGCTTGCCAACGTGGTGGACACGTAACACCAAGGCAGTTGCATCACACTGGTTGGAGTGGGGGTGGAGCAGGGTCGCCGCCCGGGTCCGGAGGGGGCTCAGCGACCCATTGGAGAGGTAGTCAGGTACCCCCATTGGGAGTGGGGGCTGTGCAGAACTGCGACCCACCGGCCTAGAGGCCTGCCAGCGTGGTAGACACGTAACACCAATTGGAGTGGGGACCCAGCAGAGCCACCACCCACATCCAGATCAGGACCAACGACCCCAGGGCGTAGTAGTTACGTTACCACAATTGGAGTGGGGTCAGAGCAGAACCACCATCCGTGCCCTCAGGGCGGGGGCAGACCTGCGACCGATCAGCGTGGTAGACAGACCACCCTAATTAGAGGAGGAGCACAGCCACTACCCGCCCTGCAAGGGAGACTTCCCAACTATACAAGAGCAATATAAATAAATAGGGGGTAAATTTCAAAAACAACAGTTGCACCAAGCAGAAAGAAATGCGAGCAGTATGAAAAGACAAGGAAAGAAGGGACCACAAGCAATGCAGGTCAACTCAACTTTAGAAGAGGTAATAGCTGCAACAGATGAAATGTCACATAAAGAGTACAGGATATATATGCTTCAGATGATCTGGAGTCTCAAGGAAGACATGAGACAGCAAATCAGACAATGAAAGATCACATTGACAAACAAATCCAGGAAGTAAAAGATCAATTTCACAGGGAGATAGAGGTAATAAAAAACAAACAAATAGAAATCCTAGAAATGCAGGAAACAATAAACCAACTTAAAAACTCAATTGAGAATACTACCAGCAGAATAGATCACTTAGAAGAGAGAACATCAGACAATGAAGACAAAGTATTTCAACTGGAAAAGAACATAGACAGCTCAGCAAGTCTGCTAAGAAACCATGAGCAGAACATCCAAGAATTATGGGACAATATCAAAAGACCAAATTTAAGAGTCATTGGGATACAGGAAGGCACAGAGCTCCATACCAAAGGAATAAACAGTCTATTCAGTGAAATTATACGAGAAAACTTCCCAGACTTGAAGAATGAGACAGAATCCCAAATCCTAGAAGCCTACAGGACGCCAAATGTGCAAAATCATAAGAGATCCACACCTAGACACATTATAATAAAGATGTCCAAAATACAGAATAAGGAGAGAATTTTAAAAGCTGCAAGAGAAAGAAAGCAGATTACATTTAGGGGCAAACCAATCAGGATAACAGCTGATCTCTCAACACAGACTCTGAAAGCTAGAAGATCCTGGAATAACATATTTCAAACACTGAAAGAAAATGGGTTCCAACCAAGAATCGTGTATCTGGCGAAATTAAGCTTCAGGATAGAAGATGAAATTAAAACCTTCCACGATAAACAAAAGTTAAAAGAATTCGCAGCTAGAAAACCATCTCTTCAAAAAATCCTTGGCAAAACATTACAGGAAGAGGAAATGGAAAATAACATTGAAAACCAACAATGGGAGGTAGGACAGTAAAGGGGGGAAAGTAGTCAAAGAGGATAACAAATCAGGTTTAGTAACATCAATAAACAAATATGGCTAGAAGAACAAACCATATCTCAATAATAACCCTAAATGTTAATGGCTTAAACTCACCAATTAAGAGACACAGGCTAGTAGAATGGATCACAAAACAAGACCCAACAATATGCTGCCTACAGGAGACGCATCTGATAGGAAAAGATATTCATAAACTGAAGGTGAAAGGTTGGGAAAAATCATACCACTCATATGGACTGTGGAAACAAGCAGGAGTGTCCATACTCATATCTAATAAAATAGATTTCAAGCCAAAGTTAATCAAAAGGGATAAAGAAGGACACTTCATACTGCTCAAGGGAACCACACACCAACAAGACATAACAATCATAAATATATATGCCCCAAATAATGGTGCAGCTGTGTTCATCAAGCAAACTCTTCTCAAGTTCAAGAGTCTAATAGACCACCATACAATAATCATGGGAGACTTCAACACACCTCTCTCACCACTGGACAGATCTTCCAAACAAAAGTTAAATAAGGAAACTATAGAACTCAATAACACAATTAACAACCTAGACTTAATTGACATATATAGACTATACCACCCAACATCAAGTAGTTACACTTTTTTCTCAGCAGCACATGGAACCTTCTCAAAAATAGACCATATATTATGTCACAGGGCAACTCTTAGACAATATAAAGGGGTAGAGATAATACCATGCATCTTATCTGATCATAATGGAATAAAACTGAAAATCAATGATAAAAGAAGGAAGGAAAAATCAAGCATCACTTGGAGAATGAACAATAGGTTGCTGAATGATCAATGGGTTTTAGAAGACATCAAGGAGGAAATTAAAAACTTCCTAGAGTTAAATGAAAACACAGACACAACATATCGGAATCTATGGGACACAATGAAAGCAGTTCTAAGAGGAAAATTCATTGCTTGGAGTTCATTCCTCAAAAAAAGAAAAAACCAACAAGTAAATGATCTCATACTTCATCTCAAAATCCTAGAAAAAGAAGAGCAAAACAACAGCAAAAGAAGTAGAAGTCAAGAAATAATTAAAATCAGAGCTGAAATTAATGAAATTGAAACAAAAGAAACAACTGAAAAAATTGACAAAACTAAAAGTTGGTTCTTTGAAAAAATAAATAAAATTGACAGACCCTTAGCCATGCTAACGAAGAGAAGAAGAGAGAGAACTCAAATTACTAACATACAGGATGAAAAAGGTAATATCACAACAGACACTTCAGAAATACAGAAGATAATCAGAAATTATTTTGAGTCCTTATACTCCAATAATATAGAAGATAGTGAAGGCATAGATAAATTCCTTAAGTCTTATGATCTGCCCAGATTGAGTCAGGAGGATATAGACAACCTAAACAGACCAATAACAATAGAGGAAATAGAAGAAACCATCAAAAGATTACCAACTAAGAAAAGCCCAGGACCGGATGGGTATACAGCAGAGTTTTACAAAACCTTTAAAGAGGAACTAACACCAATACTTTTCAAGCTATTTCAGGAAATAGAAAAAGAGGGAGAACTTCCAAATTCATTCTACGAGGCTAACATCACCCTGATTCCGAAACCAGACAAAGACACTTCAAAGAAAGAAAACTACAGACCAATATCTCTAATGAACCTTGACGCAAAAATCCTCAATAAAATTCTGGCGAATCGGATTCAAATACATATCAAAAAAATTATACACCATGATCAAGTAGGATTCATCCCTGGGATGCAAGGATGGTTCAATATACGGAAATCAATAAATGTTATTCACAACATCAATAGACTTAAAAATAAGAACCATATGATCATCTCGATAGATGCAGAAAAAGCATTCGACAAAGTACAGCATCCCTTTATGTTCAAAACTCTAGAAAAATTAGGGATAACTGGAACATACCTCAACATTGTAAAAGCAATCTATGATAAGCCACAGGCCAGCATCATTCTGAATGGAGAAAAATTGAAGGCATTCCCTCTAAGATCTGGTACAAGACAGGAATGCCCTCTCTCACCACTTCTGTTCAACATAGTTCTCGAAACACTGGCCAGAGCAATTAGACAGACGAAAGAAATTAAAGGCATAAAAATAGGAAAAGAAGAACTTAAATTATCACTATTTGCAGATGATATGATTCTATACCTAGCAGACCCAAAAGGGTCTACAAAGAAGCTATTAGAGCTAATAAATGAATTCAGCAAAGTGGCAGGATATAAGATCAACACGCATAAATCAAAGGCATTCCTGTATATCAGCGACAAATCCTCTGAAACGGAAATGAGGACAACTACTCCATTCACAATATCCCCCCAAAAAATAAAATACTTGGGAATCAACCTAACAAAAGAGGTGAAAGATTTATACAATGAAAATTACAGAACCCTAAAGAAAGATATAGAAGAAGACCTTAGAAGATGGAAAAATATACCCTGCTCATGGATAGGCAGAACTAACATCATCAAAATGGCGATATTACCAAAAGTTCTCTATAAGTTCAATGCAATGCCAATCAAAATCCCAACAGCATTTCTTGTAGAAATAGATAAAAGAATCATGAAATTCATATGGAATAATAAAAGACCCAGAATAGCAAAAACAATGCTAAGCAGGAAGTGTGAATCAGGCGGTATAGCGATACCAGACTTCAAACTATACTACAGAGCAATAGTAACAAAAATAGCATGGTACTGGTACCATGTTTTGGCGGGTGGACCAATGGTACAGAATAGAGGACACAGTAACCAATCCACAAAACTACAACTATCTTATATTTGATAAAGGGGTTAAAAGCATGCAATGGAGGAAGGATAGCATCTTCAACAAATGGTGCTGGGAAAACTGGAAATCCATTTGCATCAAAATGAATCTGAATCCCTATCTCTCGCCATGCACAAAAGTTAACTCAAAATGGATCAAGGAGCTTGATATTAAATCAGAGACATGGCATCTGATAGAAGAAAAAGTTGGTTATGATCTACATACTGTGGGATCGGGTCCCAAATTCCTCAATAGGACACCCATAGCGCAAGAGTTAACAACTAGAATCAACAAATGGGACTTACTCAAACTTAAAAGTTTTTTCTCAGCAAAAGAAACAATAAGAGAGATAAACAGGGAGCCTACATCCTGGGAACAAATCTTTAATCCACACACTTCAGATAGAGCCCTAATAACCAGAATATACAAAGAACTCAAAAAAATTAGACAATAAGATAACAAATAACCCAATCAATAAATGGGCCAAGGACCTGAACAGACACTTCTCAGAGGAGGACATACAATCAATCAATAAGTACATGAAAAAATGCTCACCATCGCTAGCAGTCAGAGAAATGCAAATCAAAACTACCCTAAGATACCATCTCACTCCAGTAAGATTGGCAGCCATTAGGAAGTCAAACAACAATAAGTGCTGGAGAGGATGCGGGGAAAAGGGCACTCTTGTTTATTGCTGGTGGGACTGCAAATTGGTGCAGCCAATTTGGAAAGCAGTATGGAGATTTCTTGGAAAGCTGGGAATGGAACCACCATTTGACCCAGCTATTCCCCTTCTTGGTCTATTCCCTAAAGACCTAATAAGAGCATGCTACAGGGACACTGCTACATCGATGTTCATAGCAGCACAATTCACGATAGCAAGATTATGGAATCAGCCTAGATGCCCTTCAATAGATGAATGGATAAAAAAAATGTGGCATTTATACACAATGGAGTATTACTCTGCATTAAAAAATGACAAAATCATAGAATTTGGAGGGAAATGGATGGCATTAGAGCAGATCATGCTAAGTGAAGCTAGTCAATCTTTAAAAAACAAATACCAAATGACCCCTTTGATATAAGGGGAGTAAACAAGGACAGGGTAGGGACGAAGAGCTTGAGAAGAAGATTTACATTAAACAGGGATGAGAGGTGGGAGGGAAAGGGAGTGAGAAGGGAAATCGCATGGAAATGGAAGGCGATCCTCAGGGTTATACAAAATGATATATAAGAGGAAAGGAGGGATAAGACAAGATAATACAAATGGAAGAAATGATTTACAGTAGAAGGGGTAGAGAGAGAAAAGGGGAGGGGAGGGGAGGGGAGGGGGGATAGTAGAGAATAGGACAGACAACAGAATACATCAGACACTAGAAAGGCAATATGTCAATCAATGGAAGGGTAACTGATGTGATACAGCAATCTGTATACGGGGTAAAGTTGGGAGTTCATAACCCGCTTGAATCAAACTGTGAAATATGATGTATTAAGAACTACGTAATGTTTTGAACGACCAACAATAAAAAAAAAAGAGAAAAGAGTATATTTTAGGTCTGTCTACAACAATTCATTTCTCTAAAAATGATCTGGATTATGCATATGCATTATTTCTAACAGGTTGTTAGTAAGCAAGTGTTTGTATTCATCTTTGTGCTGATGCATATATTGGACATATTTCTTTTTTAAATAAAGAATGATTTTAAAGCTATATTTAGCCACAAAATATAAATATAGGTAAATTTATAATTACAAGGAGATTTTACATTCAAGGGCAAAGCAGTATTTGAATAATTAGAAAATTATTTTTTAATCTTTAAAGAAATCAAGAAGATAGTACTCATAAAACAAGAATAGAAGCTTTCAAACAAAAAAACAAGAGAATGTAAAATTGGAACTGGTAGATATTTTTAAAAAATAGTATAAGTCTTAAAAACTAAAAAGATCACTAACATTTCAAAACAAATTCCCAGGAGATGAGTTGATTGAGAATAAATGCAATGAAAGAAATGATTTAAAATCTAAGATGACTGTCCAAAAATTAAGTCAGTATGGAATCAAAGACCTGAAACTCTGAAACTTCTAGAGGAAAGCAGAGGAAAAACTTTGAGACATTGGTGTAGCAATGATTTTCTCAATAGAATCTTAAAAGTACAGGATACAAACAAAAAAAATTGACACATTTGATTTTATCAAACTAAAAATCTCTTGCACAACAAAGGAAACAATCAACAGAGTGAAGAACAACTTACAGAATGACAGAAACTTACCAACTTTTCATTTGACAGAGGATTAATATCTAGAATGTACAGGAACTCAATGAACTTCACAAAATATGTATTCTAATTCAAAAACATATAAATGATCTGAATGGACAGTTCTCTAAAGAAGAAATACAAATGGCTAACTAATAGATGAAAAAAAATATTCAATCTCATTAGACATTGGGGAAAATGCAAGTCAAAACTACAATAAGATGACATCTTACCCTAGTTAGAAGAGCTATTATCAAAAAATGCGTGAAATAACAAATGGTGGTAAGAATGCGGAGAAAAATGGAACTTATACACTGTTGTTGAGAAAGTAAACTAGTACAACCATTGTGAAAAACTGTATGGAGATTCCTCAAAAAACTAAAATTAGAACTGCCATGTGATCTAGCTATCCCATACCTGGGTATGTATCTTAAGGAAATAAAAGAGGATACCTGCATACTCATGTTTATTGCAACACTGTTTATAATAGCTAAAGTGTGGATGAAATTAGCCTATGTGCCCATTAATACATAAATGGATAAAAAAGTATAGTATATACACAAAATGGAGTATTTTTCAGGCTTAAAGAATGAAATCCTGTCTTTTGCAAGAAAATGGATGTAACTGGAGGACATTATGTTAAGTGAAATAAGCCAGGCCCATAATGACTAGAACCAAATATTCTCTCATATGTGAAAACTTAAGAAAGAAAGAATTAATCTGAAAGTAGAATAGCGATTATTAGGTATTGAAAAGAGTGCTGGGAGTGGGGAAGGTGGACAAAGGGGTAGATGGATTTGATGGATGTACCTTCCATGCACATATGGAAATATCACACTGAACCCCATTAATATGCACAAGTTAATACATGGTAATAAAATATTTCCTGTATCCCATAAAAACTACTACTCTACTAAGAGGCAGAACAGCCTGAGCCATAGGGAAAGTGGGCGAATCAGTGAATGTAAACAAAATCGGGATTGACAGAATGATAGCATTTGTGGCTAAGAATTTTAAAATAGCTATTAAATATGTCCAGGTGTTTAAATGAAAATGTGAAATATTGAAGAGAAAAAAAATTTATGTGTTTTATATATTTATTTTATAATATATTTTAACTTTATTTCAAAATAAATTATTTAGGATTAAAAAAAAACCTAAGATGAAAAAAAATCCCAAATTACAGAGCAGATGCTATAGTTTGGATCATAAATGTTCCCCAGAGGTTCATGATAAATGCCTGGTCCTAGTCCAAAGTGCTGCTGGGAGGTGCTGGGAGGTGGGGCCTACCGGAAGGAAGTAGGTGGTGGCTCTAAAAAGCTGATTAACAAGCAGAGAAATATAAAGGGTGAAAACTTTGGAAGAGAATGAAGATACATGTAGGAATTATGGAGATGTTTCCTGTTGTGTCTAGAACAAGATGAATAATAGCTTAGAATTTTCCAGAATTAGAGAAAAATGCAAGTCTTCATATGGAAAAAGCCATGACACAACAAGCAGAATGGATCAAATTTAATATGCTTTCGTGCATTCTGTAGTAAAATTGTTGAATCTCAAGGAAAATGAATGACAGAAGGAAAAGAAATCTCACCCAAAGGAGAGGCAAGTGGGTGAGGGTGAGCTCAGCAGCACCAAGAGACCTGAGGCAGTGGAGAGCATCTCGGAGGACAGAGGGACGCAGCTGGAATGCTTCACCTGTCAGTCGGGAGGGCGGGAATAATGATGTATCTGGATGCATAAGAGAGGATTGTCATGCACGGATCTCTGAAAGAGCTACATCAAAACCAGAAATCCTCCTGGAAGATAAGAGTGACAAAAGAAATAGCAAAGAGATGGGTAATACTTGTTTATAAATCTAAATGATTTTGCTATAAGTAATAATAGAAAAAAGTGCCCTTCAAAAATACAGAGGACATTTTGGCTAAAAACACAAAAGCCACTCTGAGTTCCTAGGGCAACACATTTCTGAACACAATATTCATGTCCACAGCTTAGAAAATACGCTTTACAATGGTGGCACAGTTGAAAGCAACCTGGCTTTCAGGATGCTTCATGGCCACAGCAGAAGCATGCACGCCTTTGTCCTGAGGTGTCCAAAGGCTGCCCAGGTACAGTCTGAGCACATGTTACAACAGGTAGTCCAGTTTAAGGGGGTCTGTGGAGCAAGCCCAGGTCACCTAAGTCTTGCATCTATTTTAATGACAATGAGCAAGCTCCTGAAATGATATTCCCAGGTGCAGAATTTGGGCTGCTATAAGTTGTCTTGCACAGTGACAAAAATGACTCTCAGCTCCCCTGTGCACCAGGGGAGCTGACAGTGGCGTTCTGTGAATCCCTTAGACATGGTCAGCATGGTAAGGAGAGATGAGCTCTCCTACTTCACACAAAGGGGACATCAATAGGCCCACCTTCCAGGGGTTGCTTCCTGCAGACAAATGTGGAATGTTAGAAATTTTACCCCAGACTAAAGGAAAGCCACATTATCATGAAGAAAAACGGTAACTTGTAATTTGATGCCACATACATATGTATATATGTATTTATATGTGCATCCATATATAGTGTAGATATATAGCTATGACTACAGTTATATAAGTGATAAATAGTCAAATTTGGAAAGAAAGAATAAACAACCTCATCATGGTACTATGATGCTTACTGTTTTGCTTTGCCTCCTCCTTTCTATGTAGACTTGCTTCTGGTTTCAATTGTAGCATTTGTGCCTCTTATTCAGATTTAAATCACACACCCCCAATACCTACCTCCATAGCCCTCATTTCCAGGGGCTATTCTGCTAAGGCTGTGCCATGATTTATTAAACCAATAAGGTTCTCGTGACATTTTTAGCTATGGAGCATTTTGACCATTATAAAAATCAGTTCCATGAACATCAGGCTTATAGCCCTTTTCCACACCTACGTTATTTTCTTCGGACAAATTTACCTAAATGGAATTACTAAATCAACAAGCATGAAGGTGTTTATGACTCCTAATATGTATATTGCTACAATATTTTCCCAAAATGTGGCAATTGGCAGTGACACTGTGGTGGAGTTATGATTCTGTCTGCCATCACACACATGAGGGTCTAAATTGTGATGCAGAATCTCAGGAAGAGCCACTCCTGCACCAGAAGCCCCCCCCAGTCCCAGGGGTAGGCCAGGGTCCCCTGCTGAGCAAGCCAAAGGTTCTGAGGCACAGCCACGTCTGAGAGCCACTGGTCTAGCAGCAGTGGCTTGCCACCTCAGCTGTCACCTGTGGAGCTTTTCAAACCCTGGAGGGAACAACAACAGGGGATACTCCATACATGCTCAGAACTTCAGCCACCTAGAGGCTCTGAAGTAATAGTCTGGGAGGAAGACCATGGGTTTTTTTTAAGGTCCCTTTAAAAGTCCCTTAGAGGGTTTCAGTGTGCAGTTGGCATGAGGAACCGCTGGTCTTGAGCAGGGCTGACAGCACCCATGCTTTGATCTGCAGTGTCAGTGGCACCAGGGAGCTCCTTAGAGATAGGAATGCTCAGGCCCCACCCCAGAATCCTTAGGGGCATCCAGAAACCTGGAACAAGCTGATAGATGCTAAGGCTTGAGAACCATGCACCTAATTGCTGTTTGTTTGCACAAGGACAGTACCTCTGGTGTACAATGTCTAAACCACTGTAATCCGCTGTATCTATCTTTCTGTTCCTTCCTTTCTTCCTTTCTCCTTCCTTCCTTCTCTCTCTCTCTCTCTCTCTCTCTCTCTCTCTCTCTCTCTCTCTCTCTCTCTCTCTCTTTCTTTCTATAGTCCTCCCTTGTTATTCACAAGGGACAGGTTCCAGGACTCCCAAGAACCCCAGA